>NC_037329.1:36613137-37253637 GCF_002263795.3 Bos taurus
AAGCTGGAATCAAGATTGCAGGGAGAAATACCAGTAATCTCAGATACACAGATGACACCACCCTTATGGCAGAAAGTGGAAGAAGAACTAAAGAGCCTCTTGATGAAAAGTGAAAGAGGAGAGTGAAAAAGTTGGCTTTAAACTCAACATTCAGAAAACTAAGATCATGGCATCTGGCCCCATCACTTCATGGCAAATTGATGTGGAAACAATTGAAACAGTGAGACTTTATTTTTGGGGGCTCCAAAATCACTGCAGATGGTGACTGCAGCCATGAAATTAAAAGACACTTGCTCCTTGGAAGGAAAGTATGACCAACCTAGACAGTATATTAAAAAGCAGAGACATTATTCTGCAAACAAAGGACCATTTAGTCAAAGCTACGGTTTTTTCAGTAGTCATGTATGGATGGGAGAGTTGGACTATAAAGAAAGCTGAGTGCCAAAAACTTGATGCTTTTGAACTGTTGTGTTGGAAAAGACTCTTGAGGGTTCCTTGGACTGCAAAGAGATAAACCAGTCAATCCTAAAGGAAATCAGTCCTGAATATTCATTGGAAAGACTGATGCTAAAGCTGAAATTCCAATACTTTGGCCACCTGATGGGAAGAATGGACTCCTTAAAAAGACCCTGATGCTGGGAAAGATTGAGAGCAGGAAGAGAAAGGGACAGCAAAGGATGAAATGGTTGGATGGCATCACCGACTCAATGGACATAAGTTTGAGCAAGCTCTGAGAGTTGGTGACGGACAGGGAAGCCTGGCGTGCGGCAGTCCATAGCGTTGCAAAGAGTCGGACACGACTGACCAATTGAACTGAACTGATATAAATGGATTCTTACAACATTTACTCTCTTTCTGTCTGGCTTCATTTGCTTAACACTATATTTGTGAGGTTAATTCATTCTGTGGTTTATGTAGCATTCCACTGTATCAATACACCCAATTTATTTGTCTTTTCTTCTCTGGGTGAACACTGGATTGTTTCCAGTTTTAGGCTATTACAAGTAAGTGCAACTATGAAAACCATTTTATGAAGTAAAAACAAAACAAAAAAAACTTGCAAAGTTTTTCTTGGAAAAACATTTACAATGCACAGTCTGTAAACAACTGAGATGACACCAGCCATGAGAGTAAAATGAGAAGGGCAGAAGAAAGTAACAGTAAAAAGAAATCACAATAATGTCTTCAACTTGTCCCAGTTACCACTTTCAAGGTCAAAAATCATTCTCTTATTTTTCTGGCAGTGGACTGAAATCAATGTGCTTGACTTCCCTGACACGCAGCCTAAATAGTAACATCTGCTGTTTTAAAACATTCAGATTTAAGCATTTAAGTTCAAAATACCTAATTCAATTCATTAACTTATCAACTAAGTTTTAGATCAATCATATGGCTCTACCTTAAAAGCTACTACTAAAAACTACCTGTCAAAAACATGGTATCAACCAATGATGGGAAAGAGGATAAAGAGAGCTAAGACATCAACAAAACAGAAGGGCTATACTACAGTAGGAGATATACCACAAACGTGAAAAAGATAAAAACACAAGCCCAGTATCGATTAGAATTATTCATCTAAGAATATCTAGTTGAGGAACCAGAGAAAAGCTATACTTTGGAACATGATTAAATCAAAGATAGCTTATCAGAAAAGATCAGCTTTGAAGTCCCAGTTAAACATGAGAAGGTTATCTTTTTATTTACCTATTTGGTCCGTTTTCCCAAAACCCCTGTAAAGTGACAGTTGATGAATCCAAAGGCTTTAACTATGAAAAGAATAGGAAAAAGGATCATAAAAGGCAAGAGATTTCAATGTAATTTGGAAAATCAAAAAAAGTTGGAGGAGAGGTAGAATAATTCAGGAGAGGATAATATTTCCTAAGCATTTTTACAGAAAGGTAGGAACTGGAAGCAGAGCAGTAAGCTGTAGCATCCTAGAAAGAATCATGATTTGGAGATACAAGATACCACAATAAAGGGATAATGCATGGAGTTGCTGAATTAAAATCTATACTTGAAGTAGTAAAACCTCCAGTTCTTCCCACAGCTCCATTCTTTCAAAAAATAGGGTATTTATTCTTTGGAGAATAAGGAACTTCCTTGTAAACCACCAACCCCTCCCTCAATATACAACCAACTCTGCAAAGGTTAAGTATAAGGAATAAAAGAAAATCTACATACTCAAAGTTGAGACCCAAAACCTCTCTTTTCTGATGCTGTTTCTACAGTGCTGTCAGAAAACCAAACAAAAATACTAGACACTTCTGGATACTGCTATTTGGAATGCTTTCAATTACAAAGCTAGCTTGTCATTTTACCATCCTACCCAAAGTGAAATCCACTAGTAACCATGAATTTCTAATCACCTTTTTTAGTGCTTCCCTCTAACAGACAAACACCAAGATCACTGTGTATCCAAAAAGAAAGACCAAAGTAAACAACAACAACAAAAAAGAACTCAGAGGAAATCTGGGGAAAGAAGCTAATAAGTTACTACTCTCAAAAGGAGCAAAAGACATTCATTATAAAGTAATGGAGGCTTCAGAAAGCAACCAGTATAACGAACAGCTTATGGAAATTCAAAATGCTATATGCTTAAAAAAAAAAAACTATACACTTAAAAAAAAGATATGTGATACACTGAAATAAATCCAACAGAAGAGTTGGGAGTAAACTCAGGACACCTCCCAGAAGTGGAAACTGTAACTCAAAAAACAGAATTGTCCAGGGGAGTTACTGATCATTTGACTGTAAGTATGGTTATAGAGAGAGAAAAAAGAAAATGGAATAGATTACCAAAAAATTGAAAAAATTTTTCTACAACTGAAGGACATATATCTCCACATTGAAAGCGGTCAAGTGTAGCTGGCAGGATCAAAGAATGAAGACCAACACTAAGCACCATTTATCACCTTGAAATTTCAGAACACCAGAAATAAAGATACAATAATTTACAAGAATGGAAAAACGGGTCAAATACAAAAGAAATCAGAATGGCTTCTTAATTACAACTTTAAAAACTCTGAGGACAATAAAGCAATGCCTGTAGTACTGAGAAAAAAAAATTTGCACTGAACCCCAATCTAGAAACTAAATATGAGGTGGAGAAAATAATATTCAGACATGAAAGATTTTTAAAAACAATCAAATGACAAAACTACAGGAAGTTAGTTAAATGAAAAGCAGGTCCTAGGAAAACCAGCATGTAAAGAATTAAAGAACCAGACACAGAACCTAGGAGACAGGGTTCTTTGATGTCTCAGTGGTAAAGAATCTGCCTGCAATGCAGCAGACACAGGAGATGCTGGTTTGATCCCTGGATCGGGAAGATTCCCTGCAGAGGAAATGACAACACTCCAGTATTCTTCCAGGAAAATCCCATGAACAGAGAAGCCTGGTGGGCTACAGACCATGGGATCGCAGAGTGGGACATGACTGAGCACTCTTGTGTGTGTATGTATACACACACATGTATATATATATAATGCACTGAAAAATCATGAACACATCATTTAGAAATATGAAGGTAATTCCTATAACAGCTAAAAGTTAAGGATAGCTGCCTACGGAAAGTGGACTGGGAAAGAGGTAAAGGGTGAGGCAAAGGATTGCTGGTTTTCTTTTAAGCAGGATGACCGTATTTCCTGGTTTGCTGAGACCAGTTTCAGTTTATGGCAAGAAAAGTCCTAATTTGTGCTCATTATCCCTGGGCAATTATTAATAGTACTTGTGTTGTCTCTCAAAAGTGGCCTGGTTTGAATGATAAAGCATACAGTCACCTAACGTAAATCTTTCCTACCTTCAGCTTTTTATAAACTCTTTATATATCCATATAAATATTTGTATTTAAAAAGTGAATTATGCATCAGACATTTAAAGAAGGCATACAATAGTAGAAAGAATACTAATAGTTAAATAGTGACACACAAAAGCCCATGAAAGATTTAACAAGTAGCAGATTTGTTATTTTATCAAGAAGACTATAAAAATATTAAACAAGGGACTGTATTTGTTGAGGATTTTAAACAGGAAATATGTTTTTAAAAAGAAACAGGCCTACAGTTGGTTCTTTAACAATAATGCTTCTTAATCATACTTATCGTGGTTTACTTTGACTGTGTCTATACTTAATTCTTACCTGCATACTTACTTGCAGAATGAAACTAACCTAGTAGGAAATCTCTAAAAACAAAGCTCTTGGGAGAAGGCAAAGAGGCAGAGTCCTCCGAGACCTGTAATTTATACTGCACAAACTATTTTTGGAACCTTGTCTACATAAATTGATTGAATTTTGACAATGTAGGTGTTACCAGAAAACTTATATAATTTGGTTGTGTAAGCTGTAGGTCAAAAGCACAAAAAATAGTAAAAAAATAAAATGTGCAGTCCTTGAAAAACTTCTATCAGACCACTTACAAGGTACTACGAGGGATCTTCTCAAGTTCGTTCATTCATTCATTCAAGTAGTTTTTCACATGCTTACACGTCCTAAGCACATTAATTAATACTAAACAAAGGGATGGAGAGAGGGGACAACACTGAACCTAGTGAGATGACTATAAAGAAGCTGTGGTCTAGGAGGGAACAAACTACATAAATAACGATGTAACTTAAAATAGCTATAAATGCTCTAACAGAAAGAGTATAAGCCAATCAAGCTGGAAAAAAGTATCCTGAAGCTCAAGGCTTTTAACCAAATATAATGGCCTCTTACTTTCCTTCTGTCATTACCCGTGCATGCTAAGTTGTGTCTCTTTGCAACCCTACGGTCTGTAGCCCACAAGGCTCCTCTGTCCATGGGATTCTCCAGGAAAGAATACTGGAGTGGGTTGCCATGCCCTCCTCCAGGGAATCTTTCTGACTCAGGGATAGAACCTGCATCGGCAAGCAGGTTCTTTACCACCAGTGCCACCTCCGAAGCCCTTGTCACTGTGCGGTTTCTTTAAATATATATTTCTTTCAGTTTGATTCCAGAGTTGGATAGTTGAGGTCTTTTTCTTTCTGGTGATAAGATAAAAACATCAGCAGGGCTGATTTTACAAATATATGACCACTTATGCAAACACATGAGGCCCTGTGTTTCATTAAAAGCTCCACTGTTGACATCTGAAAATCATTAATACTTTAGAATGTGAACTTGTATAAGTCAAGTCAGATAGCATAGTGGAGCACGAGCTTGAGCAGAAGCGATATGTGCCTGTCTGCCATGTCCTGCCACTCAATCTGTATTTAGCACTCACTGCTATGAAGCTTCGGTCATTAACACACTTCGATTTTTACTCTGAGTTGCACTCGTATCCTAGGCATCTGGATCAACTGGACTTGGGTGCTCATGTTCCTTATCAACACATCTATCTCTGAGTAAGATGAGGCACTGACTGCTCCAAGAGGTCCTATTTTTCATTCTTCAGAACTTGCTTCAATTTCAAATGCAGAAAGAAAGTAATAAACCACAAAGTCACAAAAATCTTATGATCAATATTTGAGATTTTTACTGTATTGAACTTTTCAACTTGTAAGATTCTCTTAAGTTGGTATTTAACTGCTAGTTTACCCAACTAGTCTTAATGTGACTTTTAAGTGTTCCCTTACTTTCAGGCATTTTAAGAGTAACTGGCACAAGGAACAGTAGTGGATAACAAATATTTATACCAACTCCAAAATTTATGTAGTCTGTCATCTCATAAACCTGTGACTTAACTACTACTAAAAAAAAAATTGACAGTATTTTAAATAGGTAATTTCATTCAGCTGGGTTTCATAGGAAACCTCTGTAGAGCTCTTTAAAAACAAGTTCATGTTTTTAGTGGCTGATTTCTATAAAGGAATTTTAGACCCAAAAAACACTTTCTCCTACCTATAAACAGTACAATTCAACTCTAGTCTATGGAAATAAACTTTAGACTAGGTAAAAAGCCTCAAAGAATTCTGTCATTGTCCAACATGCAAAATTGTGTGCCCAAAGTTACCTGCAAGTTAACAAGATCTCAGTCACATGCTAAATGCAACTGAAAACTTACCACACAACTTATACTAAAATACAAATTTAAACTAAATTTTTACAATGTTTTTCAGCAAGACTTTACATGAATGAGACCTACTCTAAGTATACCAACATTTGTCTCTAATAATAGCACAATAGGCCTTGTTTAAAGGGAATCTGTCATTAATCCACACATTTTCTCATTTCTCTTTAATCTTACTAGTAATGACAACACTCCCCAATCAGATTTTCAACTGTTCTCTACTACCTTAAAAATTAAGTCTAAATTCTTTACCCCAGTAACCAGAATTCTAACCCACCTTTTCCACTTAACTTTCAAATTGCTGTCGTTAAGTCACAATGTCCAACTCTTTTGCCATCCCATGGATTGCAGCCTGCCAGGCTCCTCCATCCATGGGATTTCCCAGGCAAGAATATTTGAGTGGGATGTCATTTCCTTCTGTACGGGATTTTCCCAACCCAGGGATGGAACCTGCATCTCCGCATTAGCAAGGCGGATTCTTTACCGCTGAGTCACCAGAGAACTACCATCTTAAAATAATGCGGGAGACCGGGGTTCCATCCCTGGGTTAGGAAGATCCCCCTGGAGAAGGAAATGGCAACCCACTCCAGTACTCTTGCCTGGAAAATTCCATGGACGAACTGAGGAGCATGGTAGGCTACAGTCCATGGGGTGGCAAAGAGTCAGACATGACTGAGCGACTTCACTTTCTTTCTTTCTTTCTTTCCAGTTCACCCTGGTGGAGAGGAAGTGACAGGGGTCTGGGAAAAGGAGATAAATCTTGGGACCTCCCCACCTCTAAGATTCAGGCACTTAGAGCCTGCCTAAACTCAAGAAGAATGCAAAAAACTAAGAACACCTCCTTTCCTATTGACTGTCCTCCAAGTATCTAAGAAGGTATAGCAGTTTACTGTTTAGGGAGTTACAACAGCCTTCGAGTTGTAGGCCTCTCTGTAGTGCAGATATGCAGGGCCTATAGAAGTTGAGGTTAGTGAAAGAATACTGAAATAAACCCTCCAGCATTCCAGCTTCACACTGAGCACCATGCAGAAGCAGTCAAAGAATACTCTGAACGTTCAAACCCAGCTCCACTACAGACCAACTCAATCTACCACATTAACAGTCTGACAAGATATGTCCATATCCAGGCATAAAAATTATGACCTCAGTCTCCACTGTTCTTTAATTTGTAACATTTCACCATCAATCAAAAATTTTAAGACACAAAACTACAAGGAACCAATACAACACTGTAAAACAATTATCCTCCAATTAAAAGTTTAAAAAAACAAGGAAAAGGAGGGAGGATGGAGGAAGGTTCAGGATGGGGAACACGTGTATACCTGTGGCAGATTCATGTTGATATATGGCAAAACCAATACAATATTGTAAAGTTAAAAAGTAAAATAAAATTAAAAAAAAAAACATGGAAAAAAAGTTCATCATCAAGAGATATCAATCAACAGAACCAGATGAAGAAATGGCTCTAACGTTAGCAAACTGGGAAATTGATGCATTTATCAGTAGCCTAGGCAAAACTAAGAAAACCAGAGAACTGGGAAACAGGCTAGAGGAAAACTATCCAGAATGAAGGATGGAAAAACAGATGATGGCAAATACAGGAGAGGGTTTAAGAGAAACTGAGCAAAGAGTAAGAAAGTCTACTGTACTTACAGAAGGAAAGAACTAGAGCACAAAAAATTTGAAGAGAAAGTGGCTGAATTAATAGGTGATTCTGCTTGTAAAGTAATCTCTCAAATAACATGTACCCTTTCCCATTACTCTATAGATCACTGTGTTCCCTTCTTAAAATAGTCTTGTTCAACATGTCATGAGTCACATAGTAATCATAAACCAAATGACGAGACTATCAAAAAGGCCCCAACCCCATTCATACTAATAGCCTATACCTAAGACATTCCCTTTACTTTAAATGTATATATTAATAAAGGCAATTTTTTCAAAACAGTAAACAGGATAAAAGCAAGATAAACTAAGTGCTGCCCAATTTTAAGCATATGCACCAATTTCTACTTGTAAGTACAACATTTGAGACCATGAGCTTTGAAGTCTGTCCCTTACTTGGTGTGACTCCGGGCTTAGTATCACTAATGCTTTATTTTTTTCACCTACAAAATGGGAATAACAATAGTACTAATTTTACAGATGTATCATGAGCTTTACTGGCACACCGTATATAGTTAGTAAATAATAGCTAGTATTAAGCAATACCATCAGGTCGTAAAAAATTTTCATATAAACAGCTTTAGTAGGCATTACTTCGGGCCTCCCCAGGGGCTCAGTGGTAAAGAATCTGCATGAATGCAGGAGATGCAGGTTTGATTCCTGGCTCAGGAAGATCCCCTCGAGGAGGAAATGGCAACCCACTCCAGTATTCTTGCCAGGAAAATCCCATGGAGAGAGGAGCCTGGCTGGCTGTGGTCCATGGGGTCGCAAAGACTCAGACATGACTGAGTGACTGAACAGGCATTACTTTAGCTTTTCCATTATTTGAAATTTGTCTTTAACACATAGTAGAAAGATTTTTTAAAGTCATTCAGATTTTGGTACTGGAGGATAATCATTGTAAAGATAACTTATGTACCTTACTTATATTAAGCAAATGCATACAAAATTGGGGGAAAAATAGATATTATTAACATTTTACTTTATGTCTGGGTGGGTTTTCCTTTAACTTTTTCAAAATGTTTTTACTCTAACTTTGATAATTAAGGGAAACAGTTACTGGCAGATGAAAAGATATTTTTTATCTTACATTACAATAAAATCTATGAAGAACTCCTAAAAATATTTCCTTTCTAAATTGCAGCACTGCTGGTTTATACCTCTTAGTATCTATACACCACAAAAGAAGTAGCAAATTCTGGTAAATAATAAATGGGAAATAAGGTCAGAATCACTTTGCAAAATGGAGTTTAGATTATCTGAGTATGCCTTAAAAATTTTATTTTCACTATGAGAAAATTTCAAACATGCACAAAAATCAAGACAATAATAAACCTCCACATGCCAAACAATGGTCTTCAACAATTATCAACATTTGACTATTTCACCATCCTCTATTTTAAAACAAATCCCAGTCATGATATCTTTAAGAATGTCTGTTCTCAATAAAATATTCTAAGCCACTTGTGGTAAATTAAAAAGTATGGTTACAAAATACCCATGGCCCTTCGCACTAATGGTGCTGATCTGCCTGGGGAGAGGATGGAATCTATTTCCCCACCCCTTGAATGTGGGCTACCTTGTGAAATTTATTGTGACTAAGAAAGTATTAGTCATTCATCCGTGACTGATTCTTTGCAACCCCATGGACAATAGCCCTGAAGGCTACTCTGTCCACGGAATTCTCCAGGCAAGAATACTGGAGTGGGTAGCCATTCTCTTCTCCAGGGGATCTTCCACACCCAGGGATGGGGCCCATGTCTCCAGTACTGCAGGCAGATTCTCCACCGTCTGAGCCACCAGAAAGTAATGTGACACTGTATGATTTCCAAGGTTATAAGAAGTCTTATAGCTCCCTTTTTCACTCCCCTCAAATGCTGTTTTGGAATCCTCATGCCATAAAAGACCACAGTGAGCAAAGCCTAAACGTTAACCAACACCAAGTGCCTGAAGTGTGAGGGACGCCTGCCATCTTGGACCTGCTAGCCTTAAAAATCTTGCATGAGTGAATCCAGGCAAAACCAACAGAACTACCCAACAGGCACAAAGAACTGTAATAAGACTGTAAACACTAGTTTTAATCCAGAGGGTTCTGAGGTGGTGTGTTATGTAACAATAGAGCAAAGCTTACTTATTCCTTTTTCTACAATTATCATCACGCACCTAGTCTCATGAAAAATCTAATCGTTTCAGGGTCTAACTTAGACTTTTTCTTAAAATCCAGGGGAGTTACAGTCATTGAATTACCAAAAGCACAACAGTACTCTGCAATGAATTCCTGGCATGAAGGTCAGAGTTATTACAGAAAATACCAATGTATTTCAACAGCCAACAGTCTCCCAGAAATATAAACATAGTTAAAAACCTCTACACGGTATAGTCTTTGTTTAAAACATCTGCTTCCGAGGAAAATTTTTTATCTTAAGGGGAAATCCTAGCATTCTATTGATATTAGTGAACATGGAGACATAAAATCTAGGGGTAGTCACAAGGAAAACACTATGAAAGCACAGAAGTTTTGGGGTCTTTAAAAAAATCCCTCTTGATTTTCAGCTGACAGGTATTTCACACACACAGATACACTGAAGTCTAAAAAAATAACTGGAAAAACTTCAACATCTTCATGAGAAAATGTTAGGTCTACGTTAGAATACTTTGAAATAATCTGTCCTCCTTTGAAGTGTATTTAATCTTTGTCAAGTTTCAACCTTCATTGAGTAACTGGAAACTATTTTAGAATTATTCTGAAACCAGCAAACGTAACACTAAAGTGAGATGATCATAACAGAGATGAAAACTAGTTTTGAAGGTTCAAGATTTCTCTTCTTAAAGCTGTTGACTAAAGGGTGTATCAGTTCAGTTCAGTTCAGTCACTCAGTCGTGTCGGACTCTTTGGGACCCCATGAATCGCAGCACGCCAGGCCTCCCTGTTCATCACCAACTCCCGGAGTTCACCCAGACTCATGTCCATCAAGTCAGTGATGCCATCCAGCCATCTCATCCTCTGTCGTCCCCTTCTCCTCCTGCCCACAATCCCTCCCAGCATCAGTCTTTTCCAATGAGTCAACTCTTCGCATGAGGTGGCCAAGTACTGGAGTTTCAGCTTTAGCATCATTCCTTCCAAAGAAATCCCAGGGTGTATACCAGTAGGTAATTTCAAAACCAGGCGTTTGACTTATCTAGTCTAACCAGTAGAGCCAGAGAACTTTTGAGAACAAGAAAAACCAGCTTTGACATCAGGAGTTCAGACCAAAGAAAAGTTAAAAATTAAGACCATGAAAAGTAACCCAGCCAACTCTCAAATTATAACTTTACCCTGCCCTCCCTCTTCGGCTTCATCTTATGATTACCAAATGTATTAAAAATAGAATTTTTGTAAAATTACAACTATGAGAAAATAAACTATTTCCCTATAATCCTGATTCATTGAATTCAAGTAGATCTTAGGAAGAACTCAAAATCTTTACTCATTTTAAATTGTAATTATACTAATGTGATCAGTTTTTGACTCAGTTACTAAACAGCTAAAAGGTTCACTAGTTAAATTTAATTTGTTGGTTAAAAATGAGGTTTGCTACAAGGTTATACATTTCACTTATCCATTTCCCACTGTTCTTTATTACTAACACAATTATTTGTAGTAACAGAAGGATGTATCAAGAAACATAATTTAAAGTCATTCCTTATTTGGCTTAGGGACACAAGAGCTCTTTAATCCCCAAAGCATAGAGCACTGACCTTCTAAAACAGTACAGGTCTTTTCCCATCATAGTCTAACCTTCCACTCAACTGTTTCAGCTATGGGGAACAAACTGTACATTCCTAAACAAACCATGATACCATGACTTACAGGTTCCTTACCAAACTTTTAACCATCCTTCACATCTCAGTTCAAGTAATACTTCCTATAAAAATTTCCCCCGAATTAAACACCTGTCCTCCGTGCTCCTACAATAGGAGAATGTATCAATACTTACATTAAGATAATAGTAACTGTTTACACATTAGTCTAAATGTATAATTATTTGTAATGGCTCAGACAGTAAAGAATCTGCCTGCAATGCGGGAGACCAGACCAGAGTTTGATCCCTGGGTCGGGAAGATCCCCTGGAGAAGGAAATGGCAACCTACTCTAGTATTCTTGCCTGGAAAATCCCATAGACAGAGCAGCCTGGCAGACTCCTGGCAGAGTCCATGGAGTCGCAAAGAGTTGGACATGACGGAGCGACTTCATTTCTTCATACATTAGTCTGATGATTAAACTGTGAGTTGTGCAAGGCAGACGCAGTGTCAAGCTTCTTGTAATGTAAAGCCCTAATGTAGAATCTAGTAACTAAAATACAACAAACTATCAAAAATTGTTTTACATTTTTTGATAGTTTTGCACTACTTAAAATTATTTTCCTGAAATTAAGTGGGCAATTCTTGAACATATATCAGATGAAGAGTTGTGTGAAATGGATATGTAGCTGGTTAAAAATTGGAGCTATGGATGTCTTTTTATATTCAAGCTGATTATCTTACATCTTCACATAGAACATATGTGTGTACCTATACAGGGAATCTTTGTGCTTTATCTGGGAATATTAAGCTCTCTTGCCAATGTGGTAGAAACAGAAATTACCTATACTTAAGAAAGGAATCTTTAACCATCCTTATTCCAGACCTCTGACCCACCATGCAGCTTCGAAAAAAAAGACGCAGAACTATACTTACCAACCATGCTGACATTACATCTGTGGTATGATTTAGGGCACAGAAAAAGTTGTAAAAAGTTCTTATCTAAAGTAAGAACTTTTATAAATATAATTACTATGAGCGTGAGAAGCATTCAGTAACCTATGAGGAACATATTGCAGGGAGAGTAAAATTTGAAAAATGCATGAATATAAACTGGACTTTGGTATGAATTCCAATTGTTTACATTTATCAAAAGTTCACTCTGCAAGTATGTCCCCCAGCGTGTTGACTGCTACACACACTGCTAAATCTAATTTAATCCTCACTTCAACTCTAGGAAGGTTAAATAATTCCGGCGAAATCAAGACTCAAACCCATATGTCGATCCCTAATGCCTCCTGTGTCACTGCTGTTTCACAAATGCTGTAGAGCTGTGAATGAAATACTGACCCCATTTCTGAAATACAATTTTATTTCACGGAAAAAAAAAAACAAAACTAGTTACAGTATGTGCCTTTTAAACAACGGTATAGCGTTTGATTTTCAAATTTAAAATTCATATTTAACTTCATCTCTTAGTTCCAGACAGAAACAGATTAAGAAACAGATTAACGCAAGAAAAAGGGAGATTTTAAAATTACTTTAATAATGAAAAATACCTAAAACATCCTACAAAATTAAAAAAAATAATCTTAGGAATGCAATTTCACTTCGCACTTTGCTCTTAATAGCGCCAAACGACACCAGTTGTGATCAATTTATCAGTATTACCAAGACAGAGATGTTCCTTACATATTTACATCTGCTCGTAGGAAAACAGAGTTACAGTATTTTTGGTGTGCGTACACATTCATCTTTACTACGCAGTTTCATTAAAATGAGGGAGTACTGTATTCAACTACTTGTGCCTTTTACTTCTTATGCCAACAGGTACGCTGTTAATCATACCACCACCTATTTCTATCTGAAGAACACACAGTATACTACAATACTAAAGAAATCCCAAAGTATCACGATACTCAAGACCAGGGATGATCAATGAGCAAATCTTTACCCTTACATAAAGGGCTGGCAAGGTTCCTTCAATTCGAAGTTGGTCTGGCAAAGCCCTAAATCTCCCCGCCTTTAACACTTCGATCATTAAATACCTCACTCGTGACACTCCCTGCCCGTGAGGTTCCGGAGGACCGTCCGTACCCCGATCGAAGAGAAAGCTGCCAAAGGCCAAAATCAGGGCTCAAACCCCTTCCCCTAGGCCGCCACACGTCCACAAGGAAGACGCACGGCCTGCCCCCGCCACCCGTCACAAACCCCACCACGGGACGAAAGGCCACCGGCAAAGAAGGCCTGCGCCCGGCTCGCCTTATCACCCGCGGTCCCGGATCAAGCGCCTGCACCTGGCTATTGAAAGGAAGGAAGGGGCCTCGGTGTCCCCAGCCCAGCACTTCGTTTCCTCCCCTCCCCCACCCGCGGCCTCGATTGGAACCACCTCCCCGAGAGCCAGAAACCCGAAGTCCGCAGTTTATTACCCCTGCCCCTGACCTGGCACTGAACAGGGTTTGTCCCGCTCCCAGCGATCACACCGCCGCCTTCCTCCTCGGAGTTCTAGGCCTCTACCTGAAGCAGAACAGCAGACCACGAAGCACAATGGCGTCCGCCCAGCTCCCGGATCCGGCGCAGAACCAGCCTCCACCGTTAAATGCCCCTCCCTTCTCCTCTCCGCGACTTCGCGGACTCCGCCGAGTTCTCGCGAGATTGGTGGAGCTACGCGGATCAGAGAGCTGCGGGCGGGCTCGACGTACCCCACCGCGGGGTGGTGCTCTGACTGCGGCAACCGTTGAAGGGCTGCCCCCGGGGAGGCAGCGAGGCGCCACCGGTAAGCGGCTGCGGCTGATCGGCCGGCGGGCTGGCGACTGGGCCGGCGAGTTTGCGGGCATTGGGAGCGGGGCACTAGAGGCCCGGCCCTGGTTGGCCGCCCTCGCCTGGCTGGTGAAGGGCTCAGAAGCCCTGCTGCTGCCCAGCGCCCGAGTCCGCGCCACAGGATATTGGCCCCTTTGGCAAACCTGCAGGGCCCACTGCTTGAAATACCGCCCATCTTTTTTTTTTTTTTTTCCTTTTGCGCTGGGTGAGTGGCGCAGTGAATGTTTATTGACTTGAATCAAACACTGCCTTTCCGACCTCCCCTCCTCCCATTCCCTGTTCACCCTCTGTGATGGCAGCGAGCCCTCTTCTTTAAGGGTCGGAGCCGATTCGTCCCAGACCGTTCGTTCCTTGTGGTAGTTCAGTGTTGGTAGTAGTGTATTTCTCCAGTCATGTCTTTTAAAATTGTGGCACTAATCTTTGGTAGTGTAGCTACAGATTTTGCGGTAAAAATGCATCCACTTAGAAAGAGGGAGGAAAATTGTGTGATAAATGGTCTGATGAGAATGAGACGAAACTTTTAAAAAAATGTAAATGTGGTAAACCAAGATGTTAAGAGAATACTAAGGGAGTAGATTAGAGGAAAAAAACCACCATTTCTGTGGATTTAGGTGATATGTGGCTTTTGAATAAGGTATCAAACATGTAAGTTACTCACCGGTAAAAATAAGTTATTGAAACTTGGGAGGCATACTGATGACACTTGTAAACTGACTTATTTTATTGGTTTGCTTAAGGAATTCATTGGATACAAATGATTTCAATAAATGAAGTGTAAAGTTTATGTGTATTTCTTTGTCATTTTATCTGGAGGGTGTGCACTAATCAGTATCATCTCTGTTTCACTCTGTTGGAGACTTAACAGACTGACTGTCCATGCTTCACTAAAGTAAATTGTAAAATACTAAAGATCATAATTGTTTAAAGTTGGTACATAAATGCCAGTCTAACTTTTTAAAATGTGATTTGAAGATTAACTATCTGGTGTGGGATAAAGTGAACAGAGACTAAGTTTGAGAAAATTGATGATTTGCCTTGTGTAGAAAACTTTTTCTTCCCCCAACCTGTTTTGTACCTGTAGCATTATGGTTATGGGTATACATATCCTGAAGCACCGTACTGCATAAGTTCAAATCCCAACCCTGCCTCTCACTACCTTTGTGATCCTGAGCGATTCTGTATTGTTTTTTGTTTTTTTGTCTGCTGGGCATGTGGGATCTTAGTTTCCCAACCAAGGATCAAACCCGCGCCTCTTCTGTTGGAAGCAGAGTCTTTAACCACTGGACTGCCAAAGAAGTCCTTGAGCATTTCTTTAACCTTGCCAAGCTTAGGTATCCTGTTTTTGTTTTTAGTCACTAAGCCCT
Organism: Bos taurus; assembly: GCF_002263795.3. NCBI lineage: Eukaryota > Metazoa > Chordata > Mammalia > Artiodactyla > Bovidae > Bos > Bos taurus. The sequence goes on from NC_037329.1 coordinate 36,628,793, forward strand.
GTCCTACTCTTTACTATCCCATGGACTGTAGCTTGCCAGGCTCCTCTGTCCATGGGATTTCCTAGACAAGAATACTAGAGTGGATTGCCATTTCCTTCTCCAGGGGATCTTCCCCACCCAGGGATGGAACCCAGGTCTCCTGCATTGCAGGCAGATTCTTTACTGTCTGTAAAATGAATACCCACTGCTTTTTTAAAAGGATTAAATGAGATAATGCCTCAGTTCCTAGAACATAGCATACCATAATTGTTAGCTATTACATTCCATGTCTAAATCACTACTAATATCTTTCTGGGGCTTATTACATAAGTCCCTTAAACATCTTCTGAGGTACATTCTGCACTAGAAGGATTGACTACCATTTTCCTGAGTCAGACCTGGTAGAGGTAACTTCTCTACAGAAACCCCAAACCTGTCAAGAATGGTTCAGATTTTGGCAGACTGTGACTTCATCCCTACTCAGCCCTGATAATATCAGAAGAGGTGAGTGTGGCACCAATTTCTTAGGCTAAGCAGACCTTCCAAATTAGTGTCTTGTTGATGCTAGTAAATAAAGACTACTAGTAAGTATTTTTTTTGTTGTGTAAGAATTGTCAGTTGATACTGTTTTTTAATGTACTTTCTCTGATTTGAGTTTCCAGATAATTCTCATTATCAGAAAATAATTATTGAAATTTTCTACATTAAAGAGAATTTGATAGAGATTGTAGATACAAATAGAGTGACTATATTTTCTGAACTTAAAATGAGGACCAATGTTTTGACATTTGAAATTAGAACTTTTCTGACCAATTTAGACCCCATGATTATCTTTTTTTGCACAAATTTCCCCCTTTTGACCTTTTTTTGCTCAACTTTTTATCTTTATGATCAACTCTGACATACCTTTTTGTGTATAAATATCTTTGTTCACCACTTGCCAAACCAACCCATTAATTTCCATTTTTGAACTTGGCTTCTTCTGTAAATTAAGGTCTTCTTTACTATTAATTTATCCCCTTTTACTTTATAAATTTGTCTATCATTTGGTCATGGTCATAACAGCTCTCTGCTCTTATGCTTGAATATTTCTTCAACTACTTGATAGGTTAGAATTCTCTTTCAGATACTGAATTTTAAAGTTTCTATTTTCCCTATATCTTATCACTCATAACCTAACCTTCCAAGAAGCTTCTCTATGGTAAGGGCAATTTTATAGATATTCTCTACTTTGCATAAAAGATGTGATCTTGAAAAGATGTGGTTATATTTACTTTTTATAAGTCAATTTATTTTTAAATGTAGTCATTTCTTAAACATTTGAGGTACAACAGGTAATACCTAGGATCCTCTTACATGGGGTGGGAGGGGGAGTGTCCCTAAGTTGAAAACAAAGGATGCCAATTTCTTCTTAAATGGGAATGTTATTAATTCTGGAGAAGGGAACCTTGTGGCATCAACCAAATTAAAGATCTACTATTTAAAGTTATAGCTAACTCTTAAGTATACAGTACTTATTATTATTGAATAACAGTCTATAGTTTGAAGATTCTTCCTTCTAAGGAACATGTCACTTAAAAGGTCCTTAGCTTTAAATCTTTGCTGTAAAAAATTTTTTATTCCAAAAGTAAAAACCTTTGATTTAGTGAATTAAAAATTTCCCCTTTTCAGGAACAATTGAAAGGTGCTCCATTTAATAAATGAGCATCTAAGACATGCTCTTGGTTGACTTCTGTTGGATTAGCAGCAGCAATAACTTTTGATCTCCAAAACCAGTAGAGAAAACAATATAAAAACCAAAAAACAGAATACCATCTTGAAACCTTCTCTGAGAAACTCTTTCTTAAGCTTAAGCTTATGGTCTAACTGGTTCTAGGAAAATTATTCCTGCTCACATTGCTGCTCCAGAATATCTGGCCTGGTCAGAAACAATTCTCAGTTGATCGGACACTTGGATCCATGTATGAAACACCTTTCCCAGTGTCAAAACATAGAGCTTTTAATAAAAGCAACTGTCTTTTATTATTGATAGTTCTTAAGGTTGGATTCACTGCTTGTTACTGTAAATAGTTTTATGGGAACACAGCCAGGCCCATTAGTTTATGTATTGTCTGTGTATAAGTCAGAGTTCTCCATAGAAACAGAACCAGTAGTATATGATACATATCTCTCTATCCACAATTACAAAATATCTTCACTACAGTGCCTAAATTAGAATTTGATTAAATGACTTGATATTCTGGCCTCCCCAAGTTAGCACATAAAATTAACCATCGCAGTCCATGACTGTTTTTACATACAGTGGCAGAGATAAGTAGTTATGATAGAGATGATATGGCCCAGAAAGCCTGAAATATTTACTAGTTGGTTTTTTGTAGAGAGTTTGATCACCCCTGGAATAAATCATAAAACCAGATTGAACTGACCCCTGTCCCTTTAGTACAGTCAAGCTGAACACATACATAACAACTTCAAATTGATAATAACCAAGACTATATATACTCTGCCTCATGTCCACGTTGGACTGCATTTTGTGAGACTTCGAGCAGAAGGGCATCTATTAATAAATACTGATATGAACTCCTTGGATATGCCCTCTGGTAAGTTGGTTGCACAGAGAAGGCAATGGCATCCCACTCCAGCACTCTTGCCTGGAAAATCCCATGGACAGAGGAGCCTGGTAGGCTGCAGTCCATGGGGTCGCTAAGAGTCAGACACGACTGAGCGACTGCACTTTCACTTTTCACTTTCATGCACTGGAGAAGGCAATGGCAACCCACTCCAGTGTTCTTGCCTGAAGAATCCCAGGACGGGGGAGCCTGATGGGCTGCTGTCTATGGGGTCGCACAGAGTCAGACACGACTGAAGCGACTTAGCAGCAGCAGCAGCAGCAGCAAGTTGGTTGCAATGTCCTTTATAATCTTAATTTTTTTCTTGTCTATATTTGTTTGTGATTTTGTAACAATGTGTCATACATGCTAGCTATTTTAGTATAGGCTGGTTTTTTTTCCCCCTTACCCTTTTCTTCCCTTTCTACTTAGCTCTCTTTTTTATTTACCTGTTTTATTTAGCTCTCTTACCTCTATTTACTATTTCATAAACATTCTTGCATATTTAGTATTCTTCATTTTTTTCTTCACACAATACAATATTAAAAGAATAGTTAACACGCATGCAGACAGAAAAATACTCATAGATATTTTTTCCATTTATTTGATAAAACAGCATCAAATTTCATGTGCATATGCATCTAATTTTGCAATCAGAGGTATCTTTTTCTCTAAATCCTTATTTATATCAATTATCCTTTCTTTTTATTTATGTATTTCTAGCTGTGCTGTGTCTTTGTTGCACATGGGCTTTCTCTAGTTGCAGTGAGCAAATGAGAGCTACTCTTGTTGCGATTCATGGGCTTCTCATTGCACTGGCTTCTCTTGTTGCGGATCACAGGCTTTAGGTGTGCAGACTTCAGTCGTCGTGGCACAAGGGCTCCGTAGTTGCAGACTGCGGGCTCTAGAGTGAGGGCTCAACAGTTATACACATGAACTTAGTTGCTGCGCAGCACGTGGAATTTTCCTAGATCAGAGATCAAACCTGTGACCCATGCATTGGCAGGTGGATTCTTAACCACTAGACCACCAGGGAAGTCCTATCATTTCTTTTCAGTGTCACAGATATTACTACTCTGTCCTGCCTTCACCGTGTTTCTTTAACTGTCTTCTGTCTGTTATTCAGTTGCTAAGTCGTGTCCTTTTCTTTGCAACCCCGTGGACTCTTCCACTATCTCCCAGAATTTGCTCAAACTCATGCCAATTGAGTCAGTGATGCTATCTAACCATCTCATACTCTGCCAACTCCCTTCTCCTTTTGTCTTCAATCTTTCCCATCATGAGGATTTTTTCCAGTGAGTCAGCTGTTTGCATTAGGTGACCAAAGTATTGGATCTTCAGCTTCAGCAGCAGTCCTTCCAGTGAATATTCGGGGTTGATGTCCTTTAGGATTGACTAGTTTGATCTCCTTCCGTACTAGGGTTTGGACCAAACTTAGTCCAAGCACCACAGTTTGAAAGCATCAATTCTTTGGCACTCAGCCATGTTTATGGTCCAACTCTCACATCTGTATATGACTACTGGAAAAACCATAGCTTTGATTATACGAACCTTTGTTGACAAAGTTATGTCTTTGCTTTTTAATATGCTGTCTTGGTTTGTCATAGCTTTTCTTTGAAGCAGCAAGCGTCTTGCCATTTATTTTATTTTGCCACGTGTTCATAGATATGTTCATATGGTAAAATATGTCTGTGATTTCTTTATAATTTTGGGCTTGCTAGCTAAACTTAAATATTGCCTATTCCCAGATTGTATCATGTAATACCCTAGATTTTCTAGACTGTGTTTAATTAAACTGAAATAAATGTTTATTTCCACAATAAAAATCAAAGAAAAATCCCATCAGGCTTCTGGGATGGAGAGAGAGAAAGGAACCAGTTTGAAATATACCAGAGCAGTCCATTCTTAACAAACAGTGACCTCAGGGAAAACTAGTTAAGTTGACAGAGTGTAACACAACATTGGAAATAGACTATACTCCAATGTAAAATAAAATTAAAAAAAAAGAGAGAATGTAGAGTCCCCTAGATGAGAAAGATTTTTGAAAATGTTCTTTTACTCCTAGAAAGCATCAATTTCATATAAATTTTGTAGGAATAACCAAAAAATTAGCAAGAAATAAAGACATTTTAAGGCAGTTTTTTCCAATAGAATGCTGTCATATTATCTCAATATTTCTAAAATATTTTAAGAAAAGTTATTAATAAAAATAATAAATTCTGGGGGATAAAATATAAATTATATTATTAAAAGAAAAAAGAGAAGATCAATGTCTTCATCCCTTAGGTTCCTGTTAATCTGATGGTTGAGCACTTTAGGCTAATTTTTACCACTGAAACAAAATTGGGAGTTTGCTATTGTTACTTCTCTTGCCTGATAACAGTTGTTTGTTCCTCCTCTTTTAAGGTGATTAATTACTGAGACCTGTTCAAAGGCAAGCATTGTGGCCAGGATTAGATCACAAAATATTTAATGTAAAAAATGTCTTCCCTTATGTGAAGAAAGCCATGCCTCATTCTCTTTCTCCAGGGACCCCCACCCTATCTGCTTACACAAAGACTGTGGGACAACTAGGAAAGGTTTAACGTGGATGTAATGGGACTATCAGAAGGAGAAGAAAGAAAAGAAGAACTATTTGAAAGAAAAATGACTGAGAATTTCCCCCAAATTAATGTTAGACCCCAAACCACAGGTCCAGGAAACTCAGAGAACACCAAGCAGGATAAATATCCCCCAAAACTATACCTTGGTATATCACTTTCAATTTTAAACAGTCAAAGACTAAAAAAAAAAAAAAAAAAAAAAAACCTGAAATAAGACAGAGTTAAAAAAAATCTTACCTATAAAGGAACAAAATAATTACATCCAACACCTCCTCAGAAGCCACATAAACATGAAGACTGTGGTGTGGACTGAAATATCAAAACTTTTGGGAGAAAAAAACACCACCAATGTAGAATTCTGTCTTATGTGAAATTACCTTCAAAACTGAAGGGAAAATTGACAAAAATTAAGAGAGTTTGTGGCCTGTAGACCAGCCTTGCCGAAAATAGAGAGAAATTCATTAGAGACAAGGAAAGTAATACAGTTCAGAAACTCAGGTCTACATAAAGAAAGGAAGAATATCAAAGAAGGAAAAAGTGAAGATAAAATAACTTTTATTTACTTTATTCTTAATTGAGCTCACAGCACTGTGTTAAAAATAATACCAATAATATATTCAGTTATGTATATGTCTTATCTATGTATGTATATGCTTGTGTGTGTGTATACTAAGTTGCTCCATCATGTCCAACTCTTTGTGGCCCTATGGACTGTAGGCCATCAGGCTCCTCTGTCCATGGAATTTTCCAGGCTAGAGTATTGGAGTGGGTTGCCATTTCCTACTCCAGGGGATCTTCCTGACCCAGGGATTCAACTTGCGTCTCTTGCATCTTCTACACTGGCAGGTGGATTCTTTATCACTAGTGCCACCTGGGAAGCCTACATATATGCTTAAGTATTCTCATATGTTGGCATAGGAAATGACAACCCACTCCAGTATTCTTGCCTAGAAAATTCCATGGACAGAGGAGCCTGGCTAGCTTCAGTTCGTGGGGTCACAAAATGTCAAACACAACTCAGCACAGCACAGCATTCTCATATATGTTTGTTTTGTTTTAGTCTCTTAAGTTATGTCTGACTCTTGTAACCCCATGGACTTTAGCCTTCCAGGCTTCTCTGAAAGAGAAGTCCATGGGATTTTCCAGGCAAGAACACTGGAGTGGGTTGCCATTTCCTTCTCCTGGGGATCTTCCCAACCCAGGGATAAGTGAAATGAATAACAGCAGTGAAACAAAGGATAGGAGGGAGAAATTAGAATTATTTTGTTATTATGAGGTATCCTACATAGGAAGTGGAATAGTGTTATTTGAAAGTAAACTCTAACTTTATTAGAGTTTCAAAACTCTAATAAAACCAATAAAAAATCAAAATATGAACTATAGCTTATGGACTAGGAAAGGAGACAAAGTGGAATCCTATAAAATGCTCATTTAAAACCACAAGAGTTTTAGTAGCTGCAGCATTGGAAAAATGGTGGAGGAAGAGCCAAGAAGAAAGATCCCTTTGGTTCCAGAGACTCTCCTGAAGAAGAAGGCTTATCAGGCCCTCAAAGCCACCCAGGCAAAACAGGCACTTTTGCAAAGGAAGGAGCAGAGGAAACAAAAAGAGATCAAGTTTAAGTGACTAGAGTGGTTCATGCATGATTCCTGGCAGCAACTATGGGACAAGGTGCAACTCAGATGGCTAAAAGTGAAACCCTGTGGCTTGGAAGTGCCAGACAAACATTCCTTGGCCTTTGTTGTGCATATTGAAAGGATTAATGGGGTGAGTTCTCTGGTGCAGAGGACAATTGCAAGACTTTGCTTGAATAAGATTTTTGGTGATGTCTTTATGAAAGTGACCCCTCAAACCATAAAGACGCTTTGTATTGTGGAACCTTATGTAACTTGGGGATTTCCAAATCTGAAGTCTGTTCAGGAACTCATCTTGAAACGTGGACAAGCCAAGGTCAAGAACAAGGTCATCCCTCTGACAGACAACATAGTGATTGAGAAGCACCTGGGGAAGTTTGATGTTATTTGTTTAGAAGACCTCATTCATGAAATTGCCTTCCCAGGGAAGAATTTCCAGGTGATCGCAGGGTTCCTGCACCCTTTCCAACTCTTAGTGGCTGATCACACTACAAAGAATAGAGTGGGTTTCATCAAGGAAGTAGGCTCACCTAGCTAATTGAGGTGAACCCATCAATCAGCTCATCTGGCAGCTGAACTAAACCCAGTGTACCTGAAGACAGAGTGCACTGGAAGTGTGTGTTTTTGTTTTATGAAATTTTCACTCAGTATCTTCAAGGAAGATTGTTTTCTGCTAGAATATGTCTTCAGAAACTTGTGGCAAAGGGTCAGGGAAAACAGTGATGTTCACAACAGACACTTTTCATCCCACCTCAGTTCCAAGGAAAAATTCCTGTGTGTTTTCTCTGATAACCACTGTCCACCTCTGAAACCACCGAAGGGCTCATGCAATGAAGAAGGAAGTCCTGTTTTATCACATCTATCCTGGGCTTTACTGTTGGTGAATAAACACCTACCTGTGAATACAAGACAGCAGTGGACCAAGCCTAGGAGCATATTGAACCTGGGATTTCCTGGGGCCTTGTTTTTGGAAAGAACTTGAAATTAGAATTAAATTAAACTAGAACTTGAAATTAAAATTAGAAGCACACGCGCACGCACACACACACACACACACACACGACCATAAGAGACAGATAAGAGAATGCTGTGAATGGTTATATGCCAACAAATTGGACAACCTAGAAGACATGAACACATTTCTAGAAACATACATCCCATCAAAACTGAATCAAGATGAAATTGATAATTTGAACAGACCAATCACTAGAAATAAAGTAGAATTTGTGATTTAAAAACTCATTCCACCAACAGTCCAAGACTGGATGGCCTCACTGGGCAATTCCCCCAAATAAAACTTATATCTTTTCTTCTCAAACTCTTCCAAAAGGTTGAAGAGGAGGGAGCTCTCCCAAAATCATTGTGTCAAGCCACCATCACCCTGATACCAAAGCCAGACAAAGACACTACCAAAAAAGAAAATTACAGGACAATATTTTTGATGAATATAGATGTAAAAATCCTCAACAAAATTTTAGCAAACTGAATCCAACAACATATAAAAAGGATCATGCTCTGTGATCAAGTGGGTTTCATTCCAGGGTCACCAGGATGTTCAACATATGCAAATCAATTAATTTGATATACCCCATTAACAGAAAAAGACAAAAATCACATGATCATCTCTACAAATGAAGAAAAAAATTTGATAAAAATTTTTTTAATTAAAAAAATTTTTTTTAAATTTGATAAAATTCAACAACAACAAAAATTAACATTTATTCCTGATAAAAACTCTTCCTAAAGTCAGTATAGAGAGAACATACCTCAACATAATAAAAGCCATTTGGGACAAGCCCACAGCCTACAAAATACCAAATGGTGAAAAGCTGAAAGTCTTCCTGGTAAATTATGGAATAAGACAAGGATGCCCATTCTCACCATTACTATTCAACATTGTATTGGAAGTCCTAGCCATGTAAGTCAGAGAAGAAAAAGAAATAAAAGGCATCCAAGTTGGAAGGGAAGGGGTAAAACTTGTCATTTGATACAGATGCCTGATACTCTATCTAGAAAACCCTAAAAACTCCACATAAAAACTATGAGAACTGTTAACTGAGTTCATCAAGAGAGCAGGATAAAAGAGTAATATATAGAAACCTGTTGCATTTCTTTACACTAGCAATGAAATACCAGAAAGAGTAAGTTAAAATTCTCTTTAAAATTGCATGAAAAAAGAAAAGAGTTGTAAATGTAGTAATCAAGGAGGTAAAAGATACATGTTTAGAACTATAAAAATTGGAAATTACAGAGAATTCAAAGAAATGGAAAAAATCTATGCTCTTGGATTGGAAGAATTAATACAGTTAAAATGGCTGGACTACCCAAAGCAATCTACAGATTTAATGTAATCCCTATCAAATTACCCATAACATTTTTCATAGAGCTAGAACAAATAATCCTAAAATTTATATGGAATCAGAAAAGACCAGTAATTGCCAAAGCAATCATGAGGAAGTGGAACAAAGCGGGTGGCTTAATCCTTCCAGACTTCAGACAATACTACAAAGCTACAGTAATCAAAACAGTGTGGTATTGAGACAAAAACAGACATATTAATCAGTGGAACAGAAAAAAAAGCCCTGAGGTGAATCCACACATACTGTGGTCAATTACTTGTGAACAAAGGAGGCAAGAATGTACAATGGTGAAAAAACAATCTCTTTAGCAAGTGGTGTTGGGAAAACTGGACAGCCACATGTGGATCAATGAAGTTAGATCACCCCCTCACAGCATACACTAAAATAAACTCAAAATGATTTCTTAAGTATAAGACACCATAAACTCCTAGAAGAGAGCATAGGCAGATAGCCTCTTACATACACTGTAGCAGTATTTCCTTAGCTCAGTCTCCCAAAGCAATAGAAATAAAAGAAAAACAAATAGGACCCAATCAAACATAGAAATCTTTACACATCAAACAAAATCATAAACAAAAAGACAGTTAATGGGAGAAACTGTTTGCAAACAATGTAACCCACAAGGGCTTAATTTCCAAAATATATTAACAGTTTATACAACTCATTGATGGAAAAAAATTTAAAAATGGGCAGAAGGAACTTCCTCAGTGGCACAGTGGATAAGAATCTGCCTGCCAATGCAGGGGACATGGGTTTGATCCCTGGTCCAGGAAGATTCCACATCCCACATAACAACTAAGCCTGTGCACCACAGCTACTGAGCCTGTGCTCTAGAGCCTCCGAGCTGCAACTGCCAGGCCCTGGAGCTGTAACTACTGGAGTCTGTGTCCCCTAAAGCCCATGTGTTGCAATTACTGAGCCCGTGTGCTACAACTACTGAAATCTGAATGTCTAGAGTTGGTGATCCACAACAAGAGCAGCCACTGCAATAAGTACATGCCCTACAACAAAGAGTAGCACCCACTTGCCACCACTAGAGAAAGCCCATGCAAAGCAATGAAGACCCAGTGCAACAAAAAATAAATAAATGCAATAATAAAAAAAAGAACCAAAAAATGGGCAGAAGACCTAAATAGACATTTCTCCAAATGACATACAGATGGCTAGCAGACACATGAAAATATGCTCAGCATTGCTAATTATTAGAGAAATGCAGATTAAAACTATAATGAGGTATCACCTCATTCCAGTGAGAAAGGCCATCTTCAAAAAGTCTACAAATAAATGCTGAAGAGAGTGTGACGAAAAGGGAACCCTTTTATGTTGGTGGGAATGTAAATTGGTGCAGTCACTATGGGAAGCTCCTTAAAAAACTGAAAATGAAGTTACCATATGATCCAGCAGTTCCATTCCTGGGCATATATCCAGAAAGAAATAAAAACTCTAATTGGAAAAGATACATGCACCCCAGTGTTCATAGCAGCACTATTTACAATAGCCAAGATATGGAAGCAACCTAAGTTGCTATCAACGGATGAACAGATAAAGAGTATGTGATACATATACACACACATATACATGTAGTGAAATATTAGTCATTTAAAAAAGAGTGAAACTGACATAGCTACATGGATGGATGTAGAGATTATTAAGCTAAGTGAAATAAGTCAGATATAGACAAATATTGTATGCTATCACATATATAGCTTCTAAAAAATAGTAGAAATTGATCTATTTACTAAACAGAAACAGACTCACAAATGGAAGACAAATTTATGGTTACCAAAGGGGAAGAGGGGAGGAATAAATTGGGAGTATGGAATTAACAGATGCTCACTACCAAAGCATATATATGCACACTATGTAAAGTAGATAATAAAAGTTTTACTGTGTAGCACAGGAAATGATATGCAATATCTTGTAATAAGCTATAATGAAAAAGAATTTTTCAAAAAGAGTGTAGGGGCTTCTCTGGAGGCTCAGTAAAAAGAATCTTCCCACCAGTGCAGGAGACACGGGTTTGATACCTGATCCTGGAAGATTCCATATGCTGCAGAGCACTGAGAGCCGTAACTATGGAGCCGATGTGCTGCAACTACTGAAGCCCACATGCCCTAGAGCTGGTGCTCCGTGGTAAGCAAAGCAACCACAATGAGAAACCCTAGCACTTCAATAAACAGTAACTCACACTCATGGCAAGTAGAGAAAAGCTCATGAACCAACAAAGCCCAATACAGCAAAAATAAATTTTAAAATTTAAAAATGAGTGTATATGTGTGTGTATCTCCAAATCATCACTTTGCTGTACATCTGAAACTAATGAAATATTGTAAATCAGCTATACTTCAAAAACACAAGGCAGAAAAGGAGTTCAGTTCAGTCACTCAGTCGTGTCCAACTCTTTGTTATCCCATGAACCACAGCATGCCAGCATGCCAGGCCTCCCTGTCCATCACCGACCCTCAGTGTTTACCCAAACTTGACCACTGAATCGGTGATGCCATCCAACCATCTCATCCTCTGTCATCCCCTTCTCCTCCTGCCCTCAATCTTTTCCAACATCAGGTCTTTTCAAATGAGTCAGCTCTTCGCATGACGTGGCCAAAATATTGGAGTTTCAGCTTCAACATCAGTCCTTCCAATGAAAACCCAGGACTGATCTCCTTTAGGATACACTGGTTGGATCTCCTTGCAGTCCAATGGACTCTCAAGAGTCTTCTCCAACACCACAGTTCAAAAGCACCAGTTCTTCGGCACTCAGCTTTCTTTATAGTCCAACTCTCACATCCATACGTGACTACTGGAAAAACCATAGCCTTGACTAGACGGACCTTTGTTGGCAAAGTAATGTCTCTGCTTTTGAATATGCTATCTAGGTTGGCCATAACTTTCCTTCCAAGGAGTAAGCATCTTTAATTTCATGGCTGCAATCACCATCCACAGTGATTTTGGAGCCCCCCAAAATAAAGTCTCTCACTGTTTCCACTGTTTCCCCATCTATTTGCCATGAAGTGATGGGACCAGATGCCATGATCTTAGTTTTCTGAATGTTGAGCTTTAAGCCAACTTTTTCACTCTCCTCTTTCACTTTCATTAAGAGGCTCTTTAGTTCTTCTTCACTTTCTGCCATAAGGGTGCTGTCATCTGCATATCTGTGGTTATTGATATTTCTCCTGGCAATCTTGATTCCAGCTTGTGCTTCTTCCAGCCTAGCGTTTCTCATGATGTACTCTGCATATAAGTTAAATAAGCAGGGTGACAATATACAGCCTTGACATACTCCTTTTCCTATTTGGAACCAGTCTTTTGTTCTATGTCCAGTTCTAAGTGTTGCTTCCTGACCTGCGTACGGGTTTCTCAAGAGGCAGGTCACGTGGTCTGGTATTCCTATCTCTTTCAGAATTTTCCACAGTTTATTGTGATCCACGCAGTCAAAGGCTTTGGCATAGTAAAGCAGAAATAGATGTTTTTCTGGAATTCTCTTGCTTTTTTGATGATCCAGCAGATGTTGGAAATTTGATCTCTGGTTCCTCTGCCTTTTCCAAAACCAGCTTGAACATCTGGAAATTCACGTTTCACGTATTGCTGAAGCCTGGCTTGGAGAATTTTGAGCATTACTTTACTAGCGTGTGAGATGAGTACAATTGTGCGGTAGTTTGAGCATTCTTTGGCATTGCCTTTCTTTGGGATTGGAATGAAAACTGACCTTTTCCAGTCCTGTGGCCACTGCTGAGTTTTCCAAATTTGCTGGTATATTGAGTGCAGCACTTTCACAGCATCATCTTTTAGGATTCTAAATAGCTCAACTGGAATTCCATCACCTCCACTAGCTTTGTTTGTAGTGATGCTTCCTAAGGCCCACTTGACTTCACATTCCAGGATGTCTGGCTCTAGGTAAGTGATCACACCATCGTGTTTATCTGGGTCATGAATATCTTTTTTGTATAGTTCTTCTGTGTATTCTTGCCACCTCTTGTTAATATCTTCTGCTTCTGTTAGGTCCATACCATTTCTGTCCTTTATTGTGCTCATCTTTGGATGAAATGTTCCCTTGGTATCTCTGATTTTCTTGAAGAGATCTCTAGTCTTTCCTAATCTATTGTTTTCCTCTAATTCTTTCCATTGATCACTGAAGAAGGCTTTCTTATCTATCGTTGCTATTCTTTGGAACTCTGCATTCAAATGGGCTTGGGAGATAAAAGTAGGAACAAAGAACAAGGGCAACAAATATAAAACAGTAATATGGTAGATATTAATCCAACTATATCAGTAGCCATGTTAAATGTCAGTGGTTGAAATGCACCAATTGAAAGACACAGAGATCATTATGGTGGATCAACAAATAAGACCCACATATAAGTTGTCTCCAGGAAGATACTTATGAAATGTAGATTAAAAGTAAATGGATAGAGGGTTTCTCTGGTGGCTCAGTGGTAAAGAATCCTTCTGCCAGTTGGTCCCTGTTGGGTTTGGGTTTGGGTTTGGTCCCTAATCCGGGAAAATCCTGCATGCCAAGGAGCAGTTAAGGCTGTGCACCACAACTATTGAGGGTATGCTCTAGAGTCTTGGGACTGCAAGTACTGAGTCCATGTTCCACAGCTACTGAAGCTTTTGTGCCCCAGAGCCTGTGCTCCACAACGAGAAGTCACAGCAATGAGAAGCCTGAGACCTGCAATTAGAGAGTAGTCCCAGCTTACCACAACTACAGAAAAGCCCGTGCAGCAACAAAGACCCAGCACAGCCAAAAAAGCAAATATATAAAATTATTTTAAAAAGTAAATGGATAGAGAAAAATATACCATAAAGCAGGAGTCAGCTATTTTAACTTCAGACAAAGCAGACTTCAAAGTAAGGAAAGTTAAAGAAGAGGATTACATAATAATAAAGGGCTCAGTTCTTCAAGAAGATATAACAATTTTTAATGTATATGCATCTATTAACATCAGATGAGGCAAATGCTGATAGTACTGAGGGAAAAATAGGTTAATTCCCTGTTACAGTCAAAGATTTCCACACACCTCACTCAGAAATGAACAATCCAGCCAGCTGAAAATCAGTAAAGACTATTTGAACTCAACAACACTTTCACTCAACTGGATATAATTGACATTGATGGATTGTTTCATTCAAAACAATAGAATTTACATTTATCTCAAGCTTAAATGGAATATCTACCACTTTCTGGGACATAAAACACACCTTAGAATTTTTTAAAGACTAGAAATCATAGAGTGCTTTCGTCTCGACCATAGTGGAATAAACTAGGAATCAATCACAGAAAGACAGTTGGGAAGTTCCAAAATATATGGAGATTGGAGAGAAATTTTGGCTTAAAGCTCAACATTCAGAAAACAAAGATCATGGCATCCGGTCCAACCACTTCATGGGAAATAGATGGGGAAAGAGTGGAAACAGTGTCAGATTTATTTTTTTGGGCTCCAAAATCACTGCAGATGGTGACTGCAGCCATGAAATTCAAAGACGCTTACTCCTTGGAAGGAAAGTTATGACCAACCTAGATAGCATATTCAAAAGCAGAGACATTACTTTGCCAACAAAGGTCCGTCTAGTCAAGGCTATGGTTTTTCCTGTGGTCATGTATGGATGTGAGAGTTGGACTGGGAAGAGGGCTGAGCGCCGAAGAATTGATGCTTTTGAACTGTGGTGTTGGAGAAGACTCTTGAGAGTCCCTTGGACTGCAAGGAGATCCAACCAGTCCATTCTGAAGGAGATCAGCCCTGGGATTTCTTTGGAAGGACTGATGCTAAAGCTGAAAGTCCAGTACTTTGGCCACCTCATGCGAAGAGTTGACTCATTGGAAAAGACTCTGATGCTGGGAGGGATTGAGGGCAGGAGGAGAAGGGGACGACAGAGGATGAGATGGCTGGATGGCATCACTGACTCGATGGACGTGAGTCTGGGTGAACTCCAGGAGTTGGTGATGGACAGGGAGGCCTGACGTGCTGCAATTCATGGGGTCGCAAAAAGTCAGACATGACTGAGCAACTGAACTGACTGACTGACTGACAGGAAGTGGTGACCAAAACCATACCCATGAAAAAGAAATGTAAGAAGGCAAAGTCATTGTCTGAGGAGGCCTTATAAATAGCTGAGAAAAGAAGAGAAGTGAAAGGTAGAGGAGTTAAGGGAAAGACATACCTGACTGAATACAGAGTTCCAGAGAATAGCAAGGAGAGACATTGAGTGAACAATGCAAAGACATAGAGGAAAACAGAATGGGAAAGTGTGGCGGTCTCTTTAGGAAAATTGGAAATACCAAGGGAACGTTTCATGCAAAGATGGGCACAATAAAGGAAAGAAACAGCCAAGACCTAACAGAAGCAGAAGAGATTAATAAGAGGTAACAAGGATACACAGAAAACTATACAAAAATGTCCTTAATGACCTAGATAACCATGATGGTGTGGTTATTCACCTAGAGCCAGGCATCCTGGAGTATAAAGTCAAGTGGGCCTTAGGAAGCATTACTAAGAACAAAGCTAGAGGAGGTGGTGAAATTCCAGGTGAGCTATTTCAAATCCTAAAAGATGATGCTGTGAAAGTGCTGCACTCAACCTATAAACAAATTTGGAAAACTCAGGAATGGCCACAGGACTGGAAAAGTTCAGTTTTCATTTCAGTACTAAAGAAGGTCAATGCTAAAGAATGTTCAAACTTCCGTACATTTGTGCTCATTTCACATACTAGCAAGGTAATGCTCTAGGCTATAGCAGTATGTGAACTGAGAACTTCCAGATGTACCAGCTGGATTTAGAAGAGGCAGACGAACCAGAGATCAAATTGGCAACATCCATTGGATCATAAAGAAAACTAGAGAATTCCAAAAAAACATCTGCTTCATTGACTATGCTAAAGCCTGTGCCTATGTGGATCACAGCAAACTGTGAAAAATTCTTCAAGAGATGGGAATACCAGACCAGCTTACCTGTCTCCTAGGAAATCTGTATGCAGGACAAGAATGAACAGTTAAAACCAGACATTGAACAACGGATTGGTTTCGGATTGGGAAAGGAGTACATCAAGGCTATATATTGTCACCCTGCTTATTTAACTTATATGCAGAGTACATCATGCAAAATGCCAAGCTGGATGAAGCACACACTGGAATCAAGATTGCTGGGAGAAATATCAATAACCTCAGATATGCAGATGATGTCATTCTACTGTCAGAAAGTGAAGAGGAACTGAAGCAGAACTAAAGAGCCTCTTAATGAGAGTGAAAGAGGAGAGTGGAAAAACCTGGCTTAAAACTCAACATTCAAAGAACTACAATCATGGCATCTGGTTCCATCACTTCATGGCAAATAGAAGGGGAAAAAGTGGAAACAGTGACATTTTATTTTCTTGGGCTCTAAAATCTCTGTGGATGGTGGCTGCAACCAGGAAAGATGTTTGTTCCTTGGCAGAAAAGCTATGACAAACCTAGACACCTTGTTAAAAAACAGAGACATCACTTTGCTGACAAAGGTCCATGCTGTCAAAGCTGTGGTTTTACCAGTAGTCATGTACAGATGTGAGTTTTGAACCATAAAGTTTTGAACCAGGCTGAGCACCAAAAAATTGATGCTTTCTAATTGTGATGCTAGGGAAGACTCGAGAGTCCCTTGGACTGCAAGGAAATCAAACCAGTCTATCCCAAAGGAAATCAACCCTAAATACTCACTGGAAGGACTGATGCTGAAGCTTAAGTTTCAGTATGTGGCCACCTGATGCGAAGAACCAATTCATTTGAAAAAACCCTGGTGGTGGGAAAAACTGAGGTCAAGAGTAAAAGGGGGCTACAGAGGATGAGATGGTTGGATGGCATCACTGACTCAATGGACGTGAATTTGAGCAAACTCAAAGATAGAGAAGGACAGGGAAGCCTGGCATGCTGTGTAGTTCATGGGGTTGCAGAGTCAGTCATGACTTAGGGATTGAACAGAAACAACAGTGGGATCCTCATAATGGAATTAGTGCCTCTGTAAGGAGAGGAAGAGAGTCATGTGAGCATAGTGTGAGAAAGGAACTGTCTGCAAACCAGAAAGTGGAGCCTCACCAGTCACCAAATCTGCAGGGAACTTGATCCTGGACTCCCTAGCCTCCAGAATTGTAAGAGATGTCTGTTGTTTAAGCCATCCAGTCCATTTGTCCTAGAAGCCCAAGCTAATTAAATAAAATAGTATAGAATAAATAATAAATAGTAGTAATAAATAATATGAAAAGATTCTGTTAAATGGAAATTACAATTAGTCACAGTTATTCTTTTATAGTTATTTTATAAATTGCTTGTCCGATATCAGGGAAAAAAGTAGTATCTTTGAATTGCCAGACTTTATTATTCAATTAACAGTCTTTGGGGTAGAAATTGCCATCTGCAAATAAATTGTCAATAGCAAGTGAAATAAAACAAAAACAAATTATTTTATATTATACATGCATGAATAGCAATTCATTGAATTATGGTATCTTCGTATAATTTGAAAGGAGCAAAAGGACATTTAAAACGTTTATAGATACCTGTTTTGAAAAAGATTTTTAACTGATTCAGTTGAAGGTATGCATTCATTCTCTCAATTTCTTTCAAATAACCATTATTGGAAATTTCCTGGTGGTCCAGTGATTGTGCAATGTGCTCAGTTGTGTCTGACTCTTTGAACTGTAGCCCACCAGGCACTTCTGTCCATGGGATTCTTTGCAACCCTAAGGACTATAGACCACCAGGCTTCTCTGTGGATTTTCCCTGCAAGAATACTGGAGTGGGTTGCCATTTCCCTCTCCAGGGGATCTTTCCTACCCAGGGATGAAACTGGTGTCTCCTGCATTGCAGGCAGATCCTTTACCACTGAGCCACCAGGGAAGCCCAGTCCAGTGGTTAGGACTTGGCATTTTCACTGCAGAAGCTGGCACAAGATCCCTTATTGGAGAACTAAGATCCTACAAGCTGTGCTGAGCGGCCAAAAAAAAGGTCTTTATTATAATTTTTTCAGATGCACTATTGTTCTTTTTTTATCTTGTAAAGTTTAAAAATAAAATAAAATTAAAAAATAAAAAAAATAAAAACATTGCAGTGTAAAAAAAAAAAGAAAATGCAGACTCTTCGTATTATATGAATAAAACTTTTTATATATCATTCAAAATTATTACAGATGTTTAAAATATGATGTAGAAATATAGTATTAATGCCAAATTCTCAAAGCTTTTTTTTTTAATTAAATTTTTTTGTTTTAATTGGAGGTCAATTACTTTACAATATTGTATTGGTTTTGCCATACATCAACATGAATCCACCACAGGTGTACACGTGCTCCCCATCCTGAACCCCACTCCCACCTCCCTCCCCATACCATCCCTCTGGGTCATCCCAGTGCACCAGCCCCAAAGCATCCTGTATCCTGCATCAAACCTGGACTGGCGATTCATTTCTTATATTATACATGTTTCAGTGCCATTCTCCCAAATCATCCCACCCTCTCCCTCTTCCACAGAGTCCAAAAGACTGTTCTATACATCTGTGTCTCTTTTGCTGTCTCGCATACAGGGTTATTGTTACCATCTTTCTAAATTTCATATATATGTGTTAGTATACTATATTGGTGTTTTTCTTTCTGGCTTACTTCACTCTGTATAATAGGCTCCAGTTTCATCCACCTTTCTCAAAGCTTTTTAAAAGATCATTTATCTAAAAGGTGAACAGCTGGCTATCTAGCATTACTTATATTTTTGATTTATTTAAAATAATTTTAAGGTGAGTTTAATAAATTTAAGATAGATTCCTTAGTTTAAGACAGGTGGCAAGATAAAGAATTTGAGAACTTTATGTCCATATCCTTTGTGGTGTTATAATCTAACATGTATGTAGTATGCTATTCATTGATATTTTAAAAGTATCTTGAAATAGTTTTCTATTTTAAATACTTTGAAAATTTTATTAGGATAACTTGATTAAGTGATTTTTACTAATAATAAGAGATAGTATTCATAGCTCAAATATTTCAGACTCGAGACAATTTGAAGGTGGATACTTTTTCATTACTTCACATTTTTTAAAGATTTTTTTATATGGACCATTTTTGAAAGTCTTTATTGAATTTGTTACAATATTGACTCTGTTCCATATTTTTTTTCAGCTATAAGTTATGTGGAATGGTAAAGGATCCACCTGCCAATGCAGGAGACATATAAGCTGCAGGTTTGATCCCTGGGTCTTGAAGAGCCCCTGTAGGAGGATATGGCACCCCACTCCAGTATTCTTGCCTGGGAAGTCCCATGGACAGAGGAGTCTGGGGGGCTACAGTCCATGGGGTTGCAAAGAGTCTTATATAACTGAGCATACATGCAACAACAATGTGGGATCATAGCTCCAGACCAGAGATTGAACCTGAATCCCCTGCATTGGAAGGTGAAATCTTAACCACTGGACCGCTGGTGAAGTCCCATTCACAGCTTTAAATTTTGAACAGTTTCTAAAGATTATTATCTGTTTGGCCTTTTTCTACCAGTAATGAGTTTGCACTGTAATGCCATGAGTAAAAGTGCCTGGACTGTTGGCTTCTGTGGTTGAGATAAGCAGCTAAGGTTCTAGCAATTATGAGTTGATAGAAAGTGTTGTAATACAAGATGAGTCAAATCAGTTGTAGGCTTTGTGGATGTGACATTGCAACTGGACCTAGCAGTAGAGGTGAGATTCAAATAAAAAGAAGTGATAAGTAGCGTTTGGGATGATTGATTAATCAAAATGTGGTAGCAAAATACTAAAGGATATGTATCCACTGAAATTTATTACAAGCTCCATGAAGAATAGAATTTGAAAATTCTGTCTTCTGACCAGAAGACAGTCCTTGCAAGATGTAGGCACTTAGTAAATGTTAAATAAATGGGCCAACGAGGAGATACTGGGGTTTTGTTTTTTGTAAGGTGCTTAAAGTGGAACTTATCTGGTAGTAGTACATATGCCTTAAATACATTTTAGACAGATAGAGTAAATATTGTTGCTGAGAAGTCTTTAGTTCAGGATACTATTTAATTATGTCAGAAATGTTTATTGCCACTGGAAATTTTTAAATGTATCATTAGTGCCTTCAGATACAGCTATAAAATGAATAGACAGATTTTAATTCCCAGGAACATTAAAAAAGAAAGCTTTGATTCAAGGTAGTATTAAAAGTGGACTCATCATTATATAGATATATGATAGGAAGGACTAAACATTTTTATTATGTGATGCAGCAATAGCTTAGATTAAAATATTTTATATTTAGAAAAAAAAGACTGTAATACTTTATATAATATATAGTGTTTGATAGAAAAGGATAAATATTTTTATATATGATAGAGGAATATCTTTTAGTGAAATATTTTTATATTGAGAATAGTAGATTTTTGGAGATACTCTTAGCTTCATAAGATAGCATGAATGCTCTTGCAGTGATTGTTAGCATAGTAACACGTACTAGGCAAAATTATAATTACTGGTAATTTGCTTTGTGTCTTTTCTTTTTAATATATCAGAGTATTTTACAAACACTAATTAAACCTTTCAAAACCTCTCATAATAGTTATCAAATTAATGACATATTTTTTTTTTACTTTTTTAAAAATTTTATTTTATTTTTAAACTTTACATAATTGTATTAGTTTTGCCAAATATCAATATGAATCCACCACAGGTATACATGTGTTCCCCATCCTGAACCCTCCTCCCTCCTCCCTCCCCATACCATCCCTCTGGGTTGTCCCAGTGCACTAGCCCCAAGCATCCGGTATCATGCATCAAACCTGGACTGGCATCTCGTTTCATACATGATATTTTACATGTTTCAATGCCATTCTCCCAAATCTTCCCACCCTCTCCCTCTCCCACAGAGTCCATAAGACTGTTCTGTACATCAGTGTCTCTTTAATGACATATCTTATTGCAAAAGCAAAAGCTGAGAGTGGCAAAAGTATTTAGTTATGATCACATACTATGTAGCTGATGGAAAAAGAGAAGTCCCAAATTCTCAGTAATCATTTCTAACTCCTAGATGAAAGAAAGGCAGTACTTTAAAAAAATAAGAAAAAAGAATCAGTATAGTGATACCTAAGGAATGCTATTGTAGTTTCAAGTATAAAAATACGAAGTCACAGCAATTTAAAGAAATATCTTTACAAATAACAAATGTTGGAGAGGATGTGGAGAAAAGGGAACTCTCCTACACTGTTAATGGGAATGTAAATTGGTGCAGCCACTATGAAAAACAGGATAGATGTTCCTCAAGAAACTAAAAATAGAACTACTTTAGGCAATTCCACTCCTGGTGTATATCTGGAAGAAACAAGAACACTAATTTGAAAAGATACCCCAATGTTTGTAGTAGCACTGTTTACAATAGCCAAAATGTAGAAGCAACCCAAATGCCCATTAATAAATGAATGGAGAAAGAAGGTATAGTATGTGTATACAATGGACTGTTGCTGTGCTTTGCTATGCTGTCACCTCAACCATGTCCAACAATTTGTGACCTCATGGGCTGTAGCCCACCAGGCTCCTCTGTCCATGGAATTCTCCCGGCAAGAACACTGGAGTGGGATTGGTTGGGTTGGATTGCCATACCCTCCTCCAGAGGATCTTCTCGACCCAGGGATTGAACCCACATCTCATGTCTCCTGCATTGGCAGGCAGGTTCTTTACCACTAGCGCTACCTGGAAAGCCCACAGTGGGCTATTACTCAGTCTTAAAAAACAACGAAATTCTGCCATTTGCAACGTGGATTGACCTTGAAAATATTATGCTTAATGAAATAAGTGAGAGAGAGAAAAACAAATGCTGTGATATTACTCATATTTGAAATTTAAAAATAATACAAATGAATGTACATGCAAAACAGAAGCAGATTCACTGATACTGAAAGCAAATTAATGATTATCTTATGGGAGAGGGAAGCGGAGGGGCAGTGGGATTAAGAGATATAAACTACAGTGTATAAAATAGATAAGCAACAAGGATATTTTGTATTTAGCACAGGGAATTACACCATTATCTTTTTTTTTTTTTATAATTTTATATATTTTTGGCTGTGCTGGATCTTCGTTGCTGTGCGGACTTTCCTCTAGTTGTGGCAAACGGGGGCTTCTCTCTAGTTGTGGTGCACGGGCATCTTATTGTGTGGCTTCTCTTGTTGCATAGTACAAGCTCTAGGGCACATGGGCTTCAGTAGTTGTGGCATGTGGGCTTGAGCAGAGGATCCATAGTTGTGGTACAAGGGCTTAGTTGCTCTGCGGCATGTGGGATCTTCCCAGACAAGGGAAGGGATCAAATCCATGTCTCCTGCATTGGCAGGCAGATTTTTTTTTTTTCTTTTTTAAGCACTGGGACACCAGAGAAGCCCTTAGCCATTATCTTATAATAACTTTTAATGGGATGTAATCTGTAAAAATACTAAATCACTATGCTATATACATGATTCTAACTTAATATTATAAATCAACTAGATTTTAATTAAAAATAATAAAAGAATAAATATATTTACTAAAATAAGTGTTTCAACTTAATTTCTGTTAAATACAGATAAATGTATGTAGGTGTTTGTATTTTAAAAGATAGTAATTTCAGATGGGCTCAGTGGTAAAGAATCCATCTTCCCATGCAGTAGATGTAGGAGGGGTGGCTTTGATCCCTGGATTGGGAAGATCTCCTAGAGAAGGAAATGGCAACCCCTCTGGAGTGTTACCTGGGAAATCCTGAGGACAATTGAGCTACAGCCATGGGCTCGAAAGAGTCGAACGTGAGTTAGTGACTAAACAACAACAGCAATTTCATTTTTTTAAATTTAGTTTTAACTAAAGGATAATTGCTTTACAGTATTGTGTTGGTTTCTAGCAATTTCATTTAATATTTTGTTTTTAATATCATGGTCATTAGGTTTTTGACATGGGCTCTACTCTGGTAAGCAAAGCTCAAGAAAAGTCAAAAGTAGCATAGACTGTGAATCAAATAGTCTCTCATATAGACAGTATAACAAACTATTGATTTATTAAGCTTGAATATTTAAAGGAAAAATTTCCTGGTGGAAAGGGAACTGTAAACAAAAAAATATAGCTCCTTTTGGGTACAGAAGTTTTGCTTTATTTTGTATTTTAGTTAACAGGTTTTTTTCTTCCACTGTTGTCAGCACTGATTAGATCACATCATTTATTAGTTGTTTGAATATCATGGTAGAAGAAGTGCAGTATCTTTAATAAGAATTCACCATATAGTATATTGACCATTGAGTCAATGAAGATTAGCTATTTGCAATATCATCCTCAAGTTATATTACTTGAGTAAACATAACCCAAACCACTAAGAACCCTACAGTCCTTCATCCAGAAATAAACAAACAAAATGTTTATAAAAATATTAAAGGATTGATTGATAATCTCATATGTGAGAATATCAGTGAAAAACAGAATTAGGGTAGGTATATTAGGTGTAATGAATTGCTTAGCTGAGATTTTGCATAGAAAATGCCCTTTATTGGTTATGAAATAAAAGATCCATTCTCAAAATAAAAAAAAAAAAAAGGATTGATTGATAATCTCATATGTGAAATGAATCGCCAGATCAGGATTGATGCATGATACAGGGTGCTTGGGGCTGGTGCACTGGGATGACCCAGAGGGATGGTACGGGGAGGGAGGTGGGAGGGGGGTTCAGGATGGGGAACAAGTGTACACCCGGGGTGGATTCATGTTGATGTATGGCAAAACCAATACAATGTTGTAAAGTAATTAGCCTCTAATTAAAATAAATAAATTTATATTAAAAAAATAAAGTATTGATTGGGTAACTGAAGTAATGACAAATACACAAATCTGAATTTCCCCATGCATCCTTCAAAAAAACAGTAAAGAAGAACAAAAAGCTACATATAACCTAGGTCTTAATATAACTAGAACACAGAGAATATTCAAATTTGAGATTATCTGTAAGTAGAAAAATTAATACGAAACCATTCACGCTGTGTGCAAGCCTTGGTGGAGAGCCATGGTGGTCTGGGAAAAATTGCACACGATAAGAGAGAAAATAATTATAGTTTCTTTAAGGCTGATCTAAAATCACTTCCAGGAAAATTAATTTCTCCCCAAATACTGAAAAACATCCTGATAGACAAGAATTAATACAGAAAATGGACTTACATGTTTGCATAGGACTCAAAGAGACAGTTTTGGAAAGTCAGCTCTTGGAGAGAAGCCAGTTAAAAAGGAAGGGATAAATGCCTTTTGGAAACTAAACAGTTAAATTTAGGGTCCTGCAACACAGAAGGATATTTTTAAAAATAAGAGGACAAATTGTTCACAGAACCCAGCCCCTGAATCTAATCAGTAAATAACCTAACTCTACACCTAAAGCAACTAGAAAAGGAAGAAATGAAGAACACCAGGGTTAGTAGAAGGAAAGAAATCTTAAAAATTAGGGCAGAAATAAATGCAAAAGAAACAAAAGAGATCATAGCAAAAATCAACAAAGCGAAAAGCTGGTTCTTTGAAAGGATAGATAAAAATGACAAACCATTAGCCAGACTCATCAAGAAACAAAGGGAGAAAAATCAAATCAATAAAATTAGAAATGAAAATGGAGAGATCACAACAGACAACACAGAAATACAAAGGATCATAAGAGACTACTATCAACAATTATATGGCAATAAAATGGACAATGTGGAAGAAATGGACAAATTCTTAGAAAAGTACAACTTTCCAAAACTGGACTAGGAAGAAATAGAAAATCTTAACAGACCCATCACAAGCACGGAAATTGAAACTGTAATCAAAAATCTTCCAGCAAACAAAAGCCCAGGTCCAGACGGCTTCACAGCTGAATTCTACCAAAAATTTAGAGAAGAGCTAACACCTATCCTGCTCAAACTCTTCCAGAAAATTGCAGAGGAAGGTAAACTTCCAAACTCATTCTATGAGGCCACCATCACTCTAATCCCAAACCTGACAAAGATGCCACAAAAAAAGAAAACTACAGGCCAATATCACTGATGAACATAGATGCAAAAATCCTTAACAAATTTTTAGCAATCAGAATCCAACAACACATTAAAAAGATCATACACCATGACCAAGTGGATTTTATCCCAGGGATGCAAGGATTCTTCAATATCCACAAATCAATCAATGTAATACACCACATTAACAAATTGAAAAATAAAAACCATATGATTATCTCAATAGATGCAGAGAAAGCCTTTGACAAAATTCAACATCCATTTATGATAAGAACTCTCCAGAAAGCAGGAATAGAAGGAACATACCTCAACATAATAAAAGCTATATATGACAAACCCACAGCAAACATTATCCTCAATGGTGAAATATTGAAAGCATTTCCTCTAAAGTCAGGAACAAGACAAGGGTGCCCACTTTCACCATTACTATTCAACATAGTTTTGGAAGTTTTGGCCACAGCAATCAGAGCAGAAAAAGAAATAAAAGGAATCCACATTGGAAAAGAAGAAGTAAAACTCTCACTGTTTGCAGATGATATGATCCTCTACATAGAAAACCCTAAAGACTCCACCAGAAAATTACTAGAACTAATCAATGACTATAGTAAAGTTGCAGGATATAAAATCAACACACAGAAATCCCTTGCATTCCTATACACTAATAATGAGAAAACAGAAAGAGAAATTAAGGAAACAATTCCATTCACCATTGCAACGAAAAGAATAAAATACTTAGGAATATATCTACCTAAAGAAACTAAAGACCTATATATAGAAAACTATTCAACACTGGTGAAAGAAATCAAAGAGGACACTAATAGATGGAGAAATACACCATGTTCATGGATTGGAAGAATCAATATAGTGAAAATGAGTATACTACCCAAAGCAATTTATAGATTCAATGCAATCCCTATCAAGCTACGAACGGTATTCTTCACAGAGCTAGAACAAATAATTTCACAATTTGTATGGAAATACAAAAAACCTCGAATAGCTAAAGCTATCTTAAGAAAGAAGAATGGAACTGGAGGAATCAACCTACCTGACTTCAGGCTCTACTACAAAGCCAGAGTCCTCAAGACAGTATGGTACTGGCACAAAGACAGAAATATAGATCAATGGAACAAAATAGAAAGCCCAGAGATAAATGCACGCACATATGGACACCTTATCTTTGACAAAGGAGGCAAGAATATACAATGGACTAAAGACAATCTCTTTAACATGTGGTGCTGGGAAAAGTGGTCAACCACTTGTAAAAGAATGAAACTAGAACACTTTCTAACACCATACACAAAAATAAACTCAAAATGGATTAAAGATCTAAACGTAAGACCAGAAACTATAAAACTCCTAGAGGAGAACATAGGCAAAACACTCTCTGACATACATCACAGCAGGATCCTCTATGACCCACCTCCCAGAATGTTGGAAATAAAAGCAAAAATAAACAAATGGGACCTAGTTAAACTTAAAAGCTTATGCACAACAAAGGAAACTATAAGCAAGGTGATAAGACAGCCTTCAGAATGGGAGAAAATAATAGCAAATGAAGCAACTGACAAACTAATCTCAAAAATATACAAGCAACTCCTACAGCTCAACTCCAGAAAAATAAATGACCCAATCAAAAAATGGGCCAAAGAACTAAATAGACATTTCTCCAAAGAAGACATACAGATGGCTAACAAACACATGAAAAGATGCTCAACATCACTCATTATCAGAGAAATGCAAATCAAAACCACTATGAGGTACCATTTCACGCCAGTCAGAATGGCTGCGATCCAAAAGTCTACAAGCAATAAATGCTGGAGAGGGTGTGGAGAAAAGGGAACCCTCTTACAGAGTTAGTGGGAATGCAAACTAGTACAGCCACTATGGAGAACAGTGTGGAGATTCCTTAAAGAACTGGAAATAGAACTACCTTATGATCCAGCAATCCCACTGCTGGGCATACACACTGAGGAAACCAGAATTGAAAGAGACATGTGTACCCCAATGTTCATCGCAGTACTGTTTATAATAGCCAGGACATGGAAGCAACCTAGATGTCCCTCAGCAGATAAATGGATAAGAAAGCAGTAGTACATATACACAATGGAGTATTACTCAGCCATTAAAAAGGATACATTTGAATCAGTTCTAATGAGGTGGATGAAACTGGAGCCTATTATACAGAGTGAAGTAAGCCAGAAAGAAAAACACCAATACAGTATACTAACGCATATATATGGAATTTAGAAAGATGGTAACAATAACCCTGTATACGAGACAGCAAAAGAGACACTGATGTATAGACAGTCTTTTGGACTCTGTGGGAGAGGGAGAGGGAGAGGGTGGGATGATTTGGGAGAATGGCATTGAAATACGTATAATATCATATATGGAATGAGTCGCTAGTCCAGGTTCGATGCACGATACTGGATGCTTGGGGCTGGTGCACTGGGACGACCCAGAGGGATGGTATGGGGAGTGGGGAGGGAGGAGGGAGGAGGGTTCAGGATGGGGAACACATGTATACCTGTGGCGGATTCATTTCGATATATGGCAAAACCAGTACAATATTGTAAAGTTAAAAAATTTAAAAAAAAAAAACAAAAAAACTGACCTTCCGGATAGGAGAGTTTCTGTATATTATTTGAATTCCGCTGTAGGGAAGATTTGACTATTCTCCCCTACTTATTTATGTATCATTGGTTTATATTTGTACAGCTTCACTTACTTTTATTTTGGGGGTTATACCCCAATAAACTGGAGAAGGAAATGACACCCCACTCCAGTATTCTTGCCTGGAGAGTCCCATGGACGGAGGAGCCTGGTGGGCTACAGTCCATGTGGTCGCAAAGAGTCGGACAGGACTGAGTGACTTCACTTTCACTTTCACTCTAATGAACACTTTGTTGTGTCACTTTGATTTGTGTCAGCTTTTGATTATCTGGAGTTCTGATGTACTTTTTTTAAATTTTATTCATTTATTTTTGGTTGTTTGGGGTCTTCATTGCTATCCAGGCTTTTCTGTAGTTTAGTGATCAAGAGCTACTCTCTGGTTGTGGTATGTGAGCTTCTCATTGCTTTGACCTCTCTTGTTGTAGAGCACGGGCCCTAGGGCACGTGGGCTTCGATAGCTGCTGATCGTGAGCTCAGTAGTTACAGCTCCCAGGCTCTAGAGCACAGACTCAATAGTTGTGGCACACAGGCTTAGTTGCTCAGTGGCACATGGAATCTTCCTGGATCAGGGATCAAACCTGCATCTTGTGTGTTGACAGGCAGATTCTTTACCACTGAGCCACCAGTGAAGCCCCTCTTGTGGCCTTTTGATATGTCCCCATCCTTTTTGTTTGTGAGCATTCTCTTGCTTTCTGGTGGTACAAAATGTTTCTGGTTTGTCTTGTATTTTTCCTGCTCCAGTTCTATAATCTGCTGTTTCTTCCAAATGCTTAGCTTTTTTTTTTTTTTTTAATGATATTTAGAAACCACTTTCTTGGCACTCAGTGGTTTTACTGTTTTGTAACTATCCTTTAAGTCTGAAATTATTTCAAAATCAAAAAATTGAGTTAAAAGTTATAAAATGCACATACTGTTTATTGTTACAAGTATTCTACCTTAGTTAAACTATTATGTCAAATATCAAATGTTATATATTAAAATTCATAGATATGCATTCTTAAATAAATTATATTTTTCTTGGTGTGTATAAATTATTAATAAAAATTCTACAACCTCAGTAGAACATTTTTGTATGTTTCAGTTACACCTTTTAAATAGAATGGAAACACTGTCATATTTTCCTCTTCTTAAGAAAAGTATAGAGTCCTGTGATTGAATTCATAAACATTTATATTGCAAAACTACTGAGCAATCTAGTTCAACATGCATATAGGAAAGGGCCTAGCTGCAGCATAAAGATCTTGACATTACTCATAAGTCTTTCAAGCGATGATAGCTCCACCCTCAAATTCCACATTAGTGAATAAGCATGATGTGGACAGCTTGGACTGTTTGACAGGAAATTCTGTATATGTAAACGTAGAATTTCTTAGGGAAGGATTTAAGATACCGTTTTTATCTATGACATATTAGAAGGTTACTACTAAACCAGATGCTTCTAATTTTGTATCTTAGAAAGTCATTTTTAGAAAATAATTTCTTCCAGAATATAGGAATGAATAGGAAAAGTATGCAAATAAGCATATTGTTGTTTAGTCATTAAGTCATGTCCAACTCTTTTGCAGCCCCATGGACTGTAGCCTGCCAGGCTTCTCTGTCCATGGGATTTCCCAGGTGAGAATCCTGGAGTGGGTTGCCATTTCCTCCATCAGGGGATCATCCAGACCCAGGGATGAAAACCGGTGTCTCCTGCATTGCAGGCACAATCTTTACTGCTGAGATATTGGGAAACCCTTCAAGGAGGATATAGCTATGTTTTAACTCTTGGTGACACTAAGAGTATATTAACAACGAATGTAAAAAGGAACAAGTTACAATGTGTATAATCTCATTTTTATGTGAAAAGGATGTACAGTTAGTTGTTTCTTGGTATCCCCAGGGGATTTGTTCCAAGACCACCTGAGAATACCAATATCCACAAATGCTCACATCCTTTATGGAAAATAGTATAATGTTTTATACCATTTTAGCAGAAACAGACATGATTGAACAACTGAGTACACACACACACACACACACACACACATATAATGTGTGCATGCACATCCTTCTCTGTACTTTGTCATCTCTATATTAATTTTTAATACCTAATAAAGCAAGAGAGTTCCAGAAAAACATCTATTTCAGCTTTACTGACTATGCCAAAGCCTTTGACTGCATGGATCACAATAAACTGTGGAAAATTCTGCAAGAGATGGGAATTCCAGACCACCTCACCTGCCTCTTCAGAAACCTGTACGCAGGTCAGGAAGCAACACTTAGAACTGGACATAGAACAAAAGACTGGTTCCAAATAGGAAAAGGAGTATGTCAAGGCTGTATACTGTCACCCTGCTTATTTAACTTCTATGCAGAATAAATCATGAGAAACACTGGGCTGGAAGAAGCACAAGCTGGAATCAAGATTGCCAGGAGAAATATCAATAACTTCAGATATGCAGATAACACCATCCTTATGGCAGAAAGTGAAGAGGAACTAAAAAGCCTCTTGATGAAAGTGAAAGAGGAGAGTGAAAAAGTTGGCTTAAAGCTCAACATTCAGAAAACTAAGATCATGGCATCCAGTCCCATCACTTCATGGGAAATAGATGGGGAAAGAGTGGAAACAGTGGCAGACTTTATTTTTTTGGGCTCCAAAATCACTGCATATGGTTACTGCAGCCATGAAATTAAAAGACACTTACTCCTTGGAAGGAAAGTTATGACCAACCTAGATAGCATATTCAAAAGCAGAGACATTACTTTGCCAACAAGGTCCATCTAGTCAAGGCTATAGTTTTTCCTGTGGTCATGTATGGATGTGAGAGTTGGACTATGAAGAAAACCGAGGGTTGAAGAATTGATGCTTTCGAACTGCATTGTTGGAGAAGACTCTTGAGAGAGTCCCTTGCACTGCAAGGAGATCCAACCAGTCCATCCAAAGGAGACCAGTCCTGGGTGTTCATTGGAAGGACTGATGGTAAAGCTGAAACTCCAGTACTTTGGCCAACTCATGTGAAGAGTTGACTCATTGGAAAAGACTTCGATGCTGGGAGGGATTGGGCTCAGGAGGAAAAGGGGACGACAGAGGATGAGACGGCTGGATGGCATCACCGACTCAATGGACGTGAGTCTGAGTGAACTCCAGGAGTTGGTGATGGACAGGGAAACCTGGGGTGCTGTGATTCATGAGGTCGCAAAGAGTTGGACATGACTGAGCGACTGAACTGAACTGATAATTTAAATTGTATGTAAATAGTTGCTAGCACATGGCAAATTCAAGTTTTGCTTTTTGGACCTTTCTGGAGTTTTTTTTCAGATATTTCTTACCCATGATTGGTTGAGTCCATGGATGTGGAACCATCAGTTGTGGAACATGAACATGAGCATGAAGTCGCTCAATTGTGTCCGACTCTTTGCGACCCCATGGACTGTAGCCTACTAGGCTCCTCTCCATGGGATTTTCCAGGCAATAGTACTGGGGTGGATTGCCATTTCCTTCTCCAGGGGTTCTTCCCAACCCAGGGATCGAACCCGGGTCCCCCGCATCATAGACAGATGCTTTACCGTCTGAGCCACCAGGGAAGTCCAATTTCAGTTGTGGAAGACTGATTATATATACATGCATAGATTTCTCAGTCCTTGTCAATCTGCAGGTTGCTACTGTTGGTGTGTCATGAAATCAATTTAGTAAGTAAGTCACAACAAGGATTTTTTCAAGTTGAGTAAAACAGGGTGGAAAATGTCAGTGTTTAGTACTGTAATTAGTATTACTGCAGCATATATTTCAAATGTATATGTGTGTGGGGGTTGTAATTTCTGGGTTGTGATGTAAAATACATTTCTTATTTTGAGTGTGAATCCAAAAAAGTAATTGAAAAATACTTCTAGAAGTGCAGACCAAAAACACTTAAGATTGGACCTCAAGATTGGACCTCTGGGTAGTAGAAGGATTTTTGAAGTTAAGTGCTCTGGGAGAAGAGGTCTGGAGGCTTTAACTTCTTTATTTGTTATGCATAAGTAGTACAGAGAAACAAGGTAACAAAATCATGCAAATTAATTTGCGGTTTCCAGACAAAATTAGTATAGATTGTCACATCTTCCCTAAGGTGATGTCCCTAGCTCTTCGTAATTGCTCTGGAAGCTTCTGGAACCTATTGTCATCTCTCTTCCTCTCACCTTGCTACTTAAGCCTTGGTCCTCAGGGCTGGCTAAATTTGCTATGTAATATACAGTATATGGACCATATTAATTTTCTAACATACTCTCTCCTATGAAATTTGAATTCTGAAATATTTCTGGTCTTAATATTTTGCATAAAAATTTGTTGATTTATTTATTTATTCTTGCCTGGCTATTGATGAAATGCCTGGTATCAGTCTTTATTTTCATTCTTTTAGGTAATCTGTTTGTACTATCTGATTTAAGATTTTTATTTATCTTTAATATTCCATATTTTCATCATAATGTATCTGGTTGTGACTCTGTTTATTCTGTCTGTGCATTATCAATCTGTGGGTTTAAATATCTTCTCTGTTCTAAAAAATTTTCAACTATTATCTATTCACTATTGCTCCTCTATTATTTTCTAAGTAATATCTAGAATTATCATTAGCTCTATATTTGAGCCTGTAGAACTGTCTATCCTGACTTTTAAGTATACTTTTCTATTTTTACCTCTGTATCTTTTTCTATTGAAAATTAATCCTATCACTTTGGCAAACAGTGTTGTGTAACCAAGATCTATTTCTTCCACTTTTTCTTTATGAACACTTTTTCGTTGTTTATTCGTTGGGTGACTGTGTGCTTTAGAAAAGACATAATGAATACAGCCACATTGAAATGTAGTTTGGCAGTTTCTTAGAAAGTTAAATATTCACTTATCATTCAGCCTGGCAGTCCTATTCCTAGGTATCTACCCAAGAGAAAAGAAAACTATGTTCATACAAAAAACTGCACGTGAGTGTTTATCAAAACCTGGAAACAACACAAATGTCTCTCAACTTGTTAATGGATAAACATTGGATGGTACGTCCATGCAATGGAATACTTCTTAGCAATGAAAAAGAATGAACTAATGGTAAGTGTAATAATATGAATGAATCTAATGTGCATCTTACAAGGGTGAAAGAGGAGAGTGAAAAAGCTGGCTTAAAACTCAACATTCAAAAAACTAAGATCATGGCATCCATTCCCATCACTTCATGACAAATAGATGGGAAAAAAAGTGGTAACAGTGACAGATTTTATTTGCTTGGGCTCCAGAATCACTGCAGATGGTGACTATGAAATTACAAGATGCTTGCTCCTTGGAAGAAAAGCTATGGCAAACCTAGACAGCATTTTAAAAAGCACAGACATTACTTTGCCAACAAAGGTCTGTATAGTCAAAGCTATGGTTTTTCCAGTAGTCATGTACAAATGTGAGAGTTGGACCATAAAGAAGACTGAGTGCTGATGCTTTCAAACTGTGGTGCTGGAGGAGACTCTTGAGAGTCCCTTGGACAGCAAGGAGATCAAACCAGTCAATCCTAAAGGAAATCAACCCTGAATATTCATTGGATGTACTTATGCTGAAGCTGAACCTCCAATACTTTGGCCACCTGATGTGAAGAGCTGACTTATTGGAAAAGACCCTGATTCTGGGAAAAATTGAGGGCAAGAGGAGAATGGGGCAATGGAGGGTGAGATGGCTGGATGGCATCACTGATTCAACGGACAAGAGTTTGAGCAAACTCTGGGAGATAGTGAAGCACAGGGAAGCCTAACTTGCGGCAGTCCGTGGGGTTGCAAAGAGTTGGACACAACTTAGCCACTGCACAACAGCAATGTGCATCTTGGTAAGAAACTATAGAGTCCAAAGGCTGTGTACTGTAGTAATTGTATTTATATGACATCTGGAAAAGGCAAAGCTCTAGAGACAGAACTAAGAGACAGTGGTTGCTGGCAGCTGGATAGAACAGGAGTTTACTACTGTGGTAGACTGAATAATTGCCCCCCAGAGATATCTACATCTTGATTTGTAGAATGTAAAATGTTGCTTTATATGCAAAAGGGACTTGCAGATATGATTAGGTTAAATGATTTGAGATGGGGCATTTGTCCTGGTGAACCCTAAATATTATCACAGGAGATTCTGTAAGAGGGAGGCCAGAGGGTTGATCGAGAAGGTGGCACCAGGACAGCAAAGCGGAGATTAGAGTGATGCGGCCAGCAGTCACAGATACTGGCAGTCTCTAGAAGCTGAAGGAAGCAAGAGACAAAGTCTTCTTTGAAGTCCCCAGAAGGTACCAGACCTGACAATACCTTGATTTTCATCCTGAACAACTCATTTCAAGCTTCTGACTTACAGAATTTTAAATTTGTGTTTTTAAGGCATCAGGTTGCCACATCTTGGGTATTGTGAATAGTACTACAATGAACGGTGAAAGTGAAAGTTGCTTAGTGTGTCCAACTCTTTGTGACCCCATGGACTATACAGCCCATGGAATTTCCAGGCCACAATACTGGAGTGGGTAGCCTTTCCCTTCTCCAGGGGATCTTCCTGACCCAGGAATTGAAGTGGGGTCTCCTGCATTGCAGGCGGATTCTTTACCAACTGAGCTATTAGGGAAGCCCACAGTGAACTTTGGGGTGCATGCAGATGTCTCTTCCAGATCCTGTGTTTTTCTTTCTTTAGATGTATACCCAGTAGTAGAATTGCTGGATCATATGGTAATTCTATTTTTAATTTTTTTGAGAAACCTCCATACTGATTTCCATAGTATCTGTACTAATTTTATTCCCATCAACAGTGTACAAGGTTTCTTTTTATCCACACACTATGTTAGTTTAAAGATTTGACAATTTTATATTTTTTTAAAAAGAGTGTGTAATTTTATTTATCTTTATTTTTTCTGGTTTCTATTTCATTTATTTCTACTCTACTCTGTTATTTCCTTCCTTCTGTTTAGTTTGTTGTTCTTTTTCTAGTTCTTTAGGGTATAAAGTGAAGTTGGGTTTTTTTTTTTTTCTTATTTCTTAATATTGGTCTTTACCACTTTAAACTTCTCTCTTAGAACTGCTTTTTCAGCATCCCACAGGTTTTGATATATTATTGTTCCATATTCTTTTTTTCAATCTGCAGGCAAACCTTGTTTTATTGTACTTCACTTTATTGTGCTTTCCACATACTGTGTTTTATACAAACTTAAGGTTTGCAGCAACCCTGGCTTAAGCAAGTCTATTTGTACTACTTTTTCAAAAGAATTATTTTTAAATTAAGGTATGTACTTGGTGTTTTCAGACAATGCTCTTGAACACAGAGTAGACTGCAGTATAATGTAAACATAACATTTTTAAAATTTATTTTTATTTATTTACTTATGTGGCTGTACTGGGTCTTAGCTGTGACGTGTGGGATCTTCAGTTGCAGCATGTGTTATCTAGTTCCCCGACCAGGGGTTGAACCTACATCCCCTGCATTGGGAGCGTGGAGTCTGAGCCACTGGGGCACCAAGGAGGGCACACAATGTAAAAACTTTTTTATTTGTGCAAGGAAACCAAAAAATTTATGTGACTCACTTTATCACAATTTTTGCTTTATTATGATGTTCTGGAACCAAACCCACTATATCTCTGAAGTATGTCTGTATTTTTTAATTTCCCTTTGGATTTATTCTTTGTCTCATGGGTTATTTAGGAACATATTGCTTAATGTCTGCAATTTGTGAGTTGTACAGCTTTCCTCATGTTATTGATTTCTAGTTTCATACCACTGTGGTCAGGAAAGATATTTGTTATGGATTCTAGGTGCTTTCGGAGAAGGACATGGCAACCCACTCCTGTATTCTTGCCCAGAGAATCCTGTGGACAGAGGAGCCTGGTGGGCTGCTGTCCATGGGGTCGCACAGAGTAGGACACAACTGAAGCGACTTAGCATGCATGCATACATTGGAGAAGGAAATGGCAACCCACTCCAGTGTTGTTGCCTGGAGAACCCCAGGGACAGAGGAGCCTGGTGGGCTGCTGTCTGTGGGATCTCACAGAATCGGACACAACTGAAGCGACTTAGCAGCAACAGCAGCAGCTAGGTGCTTTTGCCATAATCATCTTTGCCACATCTGTGCCACATGTGTTTCTGCAGTGTAACTGATTGACGATAAGTCAATTTTCCCATGAAAGATAAAATAACTGATTGACGATTTGGGGGTTGACAGTTTGGTTTCAGCCTGTTGAAATGCATTAGCATTTCTTCTAGTTATCAACATTATTGATGGTTTTATTGAGCTAACAGTGATTTGCCCCAAGAGTTGTTTTTTTTTTATTTAGAAGCACACTGTATTGAAGAGAATAAGAGCACAGGCCTTGAAAGCACATAGTTGAACCCTCATTTCCCATAGAACTTTGGAATATCTATCAAGAGACATATGGCAATACACTAAGAACAGCTAATAGTGTAAAAGGCTTTCACTATGCAATACAAATCTCTTTTACAAATATGGAGTCTAGTATATGGAAAAAGCAAGAGAGTTCCAGAAAAGCATCTATTTCTGCTTTATTGACTATGCAAAAGCCTTTGACTGTGTGGATCACAATAAACTGTGGAAAATTCTGAAAGAGATGGGAATACCAGACCACCTGATCTGCCTCTTGAGAAATTTGTATGCAGGTCAGGAAGCAACAGTTAGAACTGGACATGGAACAACAGACTGGTTCCAAATAGGAAAAGGAGTTCGTCAAGGCTGTATATTGTCACCCTGTTTATTTAACTTATATTCAGAGTACATCATGAGAAACGCTGGGCTGGATGAAGCACAAGCTGGAATCAAGATTGCCGGGAGAAATATCAATAACCTCAGATATGCAGATGACACCACCCTTATGGCAGAAAGTGAAGAGGGACTAAAAAGCCTCTTGATGAAGGTGAAAGTGGAGAGTGAAAAAGTTGGCTTAAAGCTCAACATTCAGAAAACGAAGGTCATGGCATCCAGTCCCATCACTTCATGGGAAATAGATGGGGAAACAGTGGAAACATTTTCAGACTTTATTTTTGTGGGCTCCAGAATCACTGTAGATGGTGACTGCAGCCATGAAATTAAAAGACGCTTACTCCTTGGAAGGAAAGTTATGACCAACCTAGATAGCATATTCAAAAGCACAGACATCACTTTGCCAACAAAGGTCCGTCTAGTCAAGGCTATGGTTTTTCCTGTGGTCATGTATGGATGTGAGAGTTGGACTGTGAAGAAGGCTGAGCGCCGAAGAATTGATGCTTTTGAACTGTGGTGTTGGAGAAGACTCTTGAGGGTCCCTTGGACTGCAAGGAGATCCAACCAGTCCATTCTGAAGGAGATCAGCCCTGGGATTTCTTTGGAAGGACTGATGCTAAAGCTGAAACTGCAGTACTTTGACCACCTCATGCCAAGTGTTGACTCATTGGAAAAGACTCTGATGCTGGGAGGGGTTGGGGACAAGAGGAGAAGGGGACGACAGAGGATGAAATGGCTGGATGGCATCACTGACTCGATGGACGTGAGTCTCAGTGAACTCCAGGAGTTGGTGATGGACAGGGAGGCCTGGCGTGCTGCGATTCATGGGGTCGCAAAGAGTCGGACACGACTGAGGGACTGATCTGATCTGATCTGATCTGATATGGAAATTGGTACCTCTCAATGAAGGGAAAAAATTTAGCAATAAAGAAAAATACAATGCCAAAGCAGATGAATCAAAAGCAAAAAAAAATTATAAAATACTGTAACAAAAGACTTGAAAGACAAAAGCTTAGGTGCAGTCCAGAAAATAAAATCAGTTATTTGCATAACATTGCCATGAATCTGTACACATTTTAAACGCAACTACTTTGTATTTTGCAAGGAAGTCTTTATAATTTTTAATTAATTTATCATGTTTTTATATCGTTTTTAATGCCCCTTTTTATTTTATTGCAAAATTGCCTTGTAGGCAGTTAGTTATATGGGAGAAATATTTGTGGCAAAGATGTCTATGGCAAAGATGCTTGTACTGACAGTACCAGACATGCTAGATAGGATTTCAAACTTCTTAGCTAAGCCCTGCTTTTTGATGTATTTGTGATATATGCTGGAAAATGTTCCTTGTAAACTTGAGAAGAATGTGTATTCTGCTGCTATTGGATGGAATTTTCTCTATGTCTGTTAGTTCCATTTGGTCTAAAGTATGGTTCAAGTCCAACATTTCCATGTTGATTTTCTGTCTGGATGATCTATCTATTGTTGAAAATGGGATATTGAAGTCCCATTCTGTTCTTGTATTATCTATTTATCTCTTCAATCCATTAGTATTTGCTTGATATATTAGGTGCTCTGATGTTAAGTACTTATATATTTATGATTGCTATATCTTCTTGATAAATTAACCCCCTCATCATTATATAATGATCATCTTTGTCTCTTGTTACCATTTTTGACTTAAAGTCTATTTTGTCTGAAATATGTATAGCTACGTCTCTTCTCTTTTGGTTTCTGCTTATGTGGAATATCTTTTGCCATTCCTTTGCTTTGGGCCTATGTGTATCTTTAAAGCTGAAGTGAGTCTCTTATGGGCAGCATGCAGTTGGGTCTTTTTTATTCATCCAGCCATCCAATGCCTTTTGATGGGAGAATTCAATCTAATTACATTTAGAGTAATTATTAATAGGAGAGGACTTAGTAATGCTGTCTTCTCATTTTCTGGCTATTTTATAGCACCACTATTACTTTATTCTTTGTTACTGCCTACCTTTGTGGATTAATGATTTCCTGTAGTCATTTACTTTAATTCCCTTCCCTTTATCTTTTTCTGTATCAACTGTAGGTTTTTGCTTTGTGGTTATCATGAGGGTCACATAAAATATCTTTACAACCGTCTATTTTATAATGATGGCAATTGAACACATTGAAAAACTCTATCCTTTTATCCCCCTCCTTTTATGTTTTTGATGTCACCATTCATATCTTTTTACATTGTATTTCCCTTAACAAATTCTAGAAGCAATAGTTGCGTTTAATACTTTTGTCATTTAACCTTTATCTAAATTAGTTGACATATCACGTAATACATTATTTGGATATTCTGAATCTAGGTTTAGAGAGTTTTATTAAACAGAAAAGGTTGTTTTCTATTGAAAATTTGAGATGACTCCATGAACTTGGATGTCCAGATATTTCCCCAGATTTAGGACATTTTCATCCATTTTTTAAAATATATTTATTTTAATTAGAGGCTAA
This sequence comes from Bos taurus, assembly GCF_002263795.3. Classification (NCBI taxonomy): domain Eukaryota; kingdom Metazoa; phylum Chordata; class Mammalia; order Artiodactyla; family Bovidae; genus Bos; species Bos taurus. The sequence goes on from NC_037329.1 coordinate 36,667,831, forward strand.
TTACTTTACAATATTGTGGTGGGTTTTGCCATACGTTGACATGAGTCATCCATTATTTTTAAAAATTAGCTTTCTACTCCTTTCTCCCTCTCTCTCTCTTCTAGGACTGCAGTGATGTATATATCATTTCCTTGATGGTATCCCATACATACCATAGAGTTTTTCTTCATTTGTTTTTTTAATTTGCTCCTATGAGTGGATAATTTCAGTTGGTCTGTCTTCTAGATGTTTCTTCTGCTTGTTTAAGTTTACTGTTGATACTCTCCACTGAAGTCTTCAGTGTAGTCATTGTATTCTTCAACTCCAGAATTTTTTCTGCTTCTTTTTATGTTTTCTATATCCTTGTTGAAGATATTTTTTACTTGTCTGTTGTTTTCCTGATACCATGAAATTGTTTTTGTATGTTATCTTGTAGCTCTCTAAGCATCTATAGAAAAATTATTTTGAATATTTTGTTTGGCAATTCCTGCATCTCCATTTATTGGGGCTTCTCTGATGGCTTAGTGGTGAAGAATCCACCTGCTGATGCAGAGGCTGTGAATTCAATCCCAGGGTCACGAAGATCCCCTTGAAGAGGAGATGGCAACCCACTCCAGTATTCTTGCATGAGAAACTCCTTGGGCAAAGGAGCCTGACGGGCTGTGGTCCATGGAGTTGCAAAAGAGTCAGACGTGACTTAGCAACTAAACAACAACAACAAAATTGAAGATTTACTATATTCCTTTGGCAGAGATGTGTTTCCTTGATTCTTCATAATTCCTGTAGCCTTTCATAGGTATCCAAGTGTTTTAAGAAGCAGTCACTTCTTAAGACTTTAGGGACTAACTTCAGTAAGGGAAGTCTTTGACCTAGGGGATGCAGTAGATTGAGTTGTGACCCTGGTTCTAGTGGTGTGGAGTATCAAGTGTTGGTACCAGGTACAGCAAGGGCATGGTGTCCTTTTGACTCAGGGTGTTGGAATTCAGAGCATCAGTAACTCTTTGGGCCTTGGTGGGCATTGTAGATGATTTACAGTGGCATCAAGGGCTATTAGTTCTTAGCAATTCTTTCAGGTCCAGCAACTAGGGACTAGGGCAAGCAGAGGTGGGAGCTAGAGTCAGTAGTGTGCTTACACTTGGCTATGGGGGTTAGCTGCAAGTGCCTATACAGTGGCAGGGGACAGTTGCAGACATTTTAATGTAGAGACCAAGGCAGGCAGCAAGGGTCCAGGTCCAGTAAGGTATGGCCTTATTGGCAGCTATGGTGGCCCTGACTGTTGGCATGCTCTCCTGTGACTGCCACTCTTATACCAGGTGTGCAAATTGCAATGGATGCCAATGATGGGGGTCAGGCTGGGAGCATTCAGGTGCACAGCTGAAGGTACTCACTACACGTGAGCACTGTGGTGCCAGCTAGTGACAGGAGACGGCCTGATCTGGCCCCACAACAGTTGTAGGGCCCTGGCTCTCTGCGTGCTCTTCTGTGAGTGCTGTCCTTGGTCATGTGCACTGTAGTGGAAGCTGATGACGGTTGTCAAACCTGTGGCGTGCATGAGCACACAGGTGGAAGGTTTAGCCCTGAGCATGGCACTGGGGATCTAGGCTTACATCTTATACTTGTGTAGCTGTAGAAGCCCCAGCCAGCTGCAGACGTGACTACCAGACTCTGGCAGGGACTGGAAGGGACTCAGGTGGCTAGTGACCTAACACTTGTGCAGCTGCATTGGGCTGTTTTTAACACATGCTGATTCCTGTGAGGCAAAATCTGGTGAAATCTGCCAGGGGTCTTCAGAAGCTATGCTGGCTATTGACTTTGTCAGTAGTGAAATTTGCTTAATTTGACTACAGAGCAGATCCTATGAATCTAGATCACTCCTGCTGCTTGTCTGTTAGTAACTGCTTCTGCTTTTCTTCCTAATACCCAGCTGTCTCTATACGTCTCAGCTTAGCTGGTCTGGGCCAAATGAAACCAAAGCAGTACCTTCATGGAGTGCTCCAAGAGTCTGGAAAAGCTGGCTATTCAGCTAGCTCTTCTTTTCCTGGCAAAAGGAACTCATTCTATCTGGAAAGTTCCTTCTTGGTGCTGAATAATACTAGCTTGGGGGATGGGATGATACAGCCAAAATGAAGCTGTCTTCTTCTCTTCTTGTGTGATTATTTTGTTCCATTGTGTTGCTAAAACTTTCTCAGTGACTATAGAGATTTCTCAGAGCTGATTTTGTTTTTTGATAGCTGTTCAATCCTTGATCTTTCTTGTGGATAGTGGGTGGGAAAGCTGGGTTCTCCTATGTTGCTATTTTTTCCCACAACCTCTCCTGAAAATGTTATCTTTTATTTTTGAAATGTAAGAAGGGAGTCCACTTTTACAGTCTAACGTTGATATCTAACAAATAGGAAGTATGAAGGTATAAAAACACAGAATCATTATCAAGTGCCAGACACAGAACTAGGAGAATTAGCTTGATACAATGGAATGACAAATAAGATTTTAACAATTTCTCAACTATAACATTTTCCTCCCCCTCTTCTTCTTTATATCCTCCTTCTTCTCTTCCCATCTCCCCTTCTTTATCTTCTTCCTTTTCCCCCTCTTTTGGAAAAAGGAAATGGACTCCTTTCCCTTATGTACTTTAGATTTTGTTTTGCTACTAATAGCTGCCTGGAACTACCCCGTCTGTGTTTCTCTTGCTCTGTTTTGTGAAAAATCACGCATTTGGAAGGTAATAAGCCTAGGATTAAGAGTGCTACAGAACATTATTTTTTCCCTAAAATAATTTTATACAGATTACATTTTGTTGAGAATCATGTACTCTAAAGCAGCGATGGTAAATTTGTTGCAACTGGATTCCCAGTTCTGATTATGTAGTAATGGCAACCAAGAACTGAGTACTGAGTATACTGAGGCCACATAAAGGTTGTATAGCCAAGTGTGCCTTAATTATTATTGACCTATGCCATGAGCAGAGGAAGAGGAAATAGTGGACCCATTATTTGCCATTCCCTTCCTAAGTGTTTAAGTAAATTATATATGCCTGTGTTTAAAGAAAGTTAGATTATCCAGTCTTTCTGTTTCATGTTTCCCATGTATAAGTAGAAATAATTGTCCTCTTAATGCTAATTCCTGAATACTGAAGTAATTAAAACATTGAAAGTATTTCTTTAAATTCTTATCCTTCTGAAAGTTGTATTTTTGTGTCACAGTTTCTGTATGAATAAGTATCTGACAAATTAAAGACTTCTAATAGTAAATCACTTTCATTTAAAAATTAGAAAAGAACCTGGACACAAATATTTATGGACTCTTTATTCATAATCACCCCAAACTAGAAACAACCCAAAAGTTATTCAATGGCTGAATGTGTAAACAAACTATGGTCTTCCTCTTTCTGCTTATTCTGTACTATGCACCATCCCATATATTATATAGTATACTGTAGAATACCCTTCAACAGTAAAAAAGGAATGAACTGTGGATACATGAAACAATGTGAATGAATCTCAAAGGCAACATATGGAAATGATGAAGCCATTCTCAAGAATGGCTTCTTAAATTCTGTATGATTCCTTTAATAAACTATTATTGAAAAGACAAACCTCTGTTGATAGAAAAACAGGTCAGTGGTTGCCAGTAACTAGGGATTGTGGGAGAAGGTGGAGGGTTATAGAAATGCTCTGTATCTTGACTGTGGTGTTAGTAACATGAATCTATACATGTGTTAAAATTCATAGAACTATTTACTCTTAAGGAAAATCAATTTAATATAATTTTAGGAAAATTTTAGAAAAGAATATAGACTAATACTTTGAGTTAGCTTCAGGTTGTAAGTGTGGTATAGTATGAAGTGGAAGGAAAATTCTGAGGATACAAAAATCTAAGAAATTTTATTTCCAAACTCCCCCAAACTACCCACCAGTGTATAATTGGCAATTAGGGTTATTACTTAGTATCTTATGAACTTGATTTGTGTTTGGTATGTACTTAATGGGAAGGTTATAAAACATCTACATTATTGATACCACTCTATCTGGTTGAATAAGCTTGAGCAAGTCATTTCATTGCTCAGGTCATCAGGTTTTGTTTTGTTTTGTTTTTTTTCCTATAGAATAAGTTTGGATCCTGTGCCTTTTACACTGCAATACTTCTAATAAGAACTTTACTCCAGAATATGTGTTTGCCTTAATATATAGCATTAAGTAAAATAGAGGCTCTAGGAGATTCTTCATATTTTTTTTTTCTGATAGCTTCACATAGTTCCTGACATCACATTATATCCTCTAGTTGAAATAACATAAGACTAGATAATCTGTCTCTCTCCTAGCTGTAAATTTTTGGTTTATTTTAGTTTTTTCCAGATACATTTTTGAGTTCTCATTTTGTAAGTATTCAATTTTTAAATACTATGCAGAACAGAAATTTAAAACCACTAGGTGGGGATGTAAACAATACACTGTTTGTTGTTTGTCTTCTGCTCAGAAGTAACTGGATGAAGTCCTAAGCATAAAGTCCCTGAAAACACTGGAGAAAACAAAGAACAAAGCCATACAAATGCTTGTTTTTATCTTTCTAAATGTCAGTAATACAGATTTTGGAGAAATTAACCTTCTGAATTAAAAACAAAGTCGTCTGTGCTCAAGTAGTAATTGTGAAATCATAATTTCTTTGAATGACTCTCCATGGTTACAATATGTGATATTCATTGTTTTATGACTTTATTTTGTCCTGTTACATGTTTAATGATAGGTATAAAATTAGAAATAAAGTGTAATATTACAATTACTTGTGAGTTATTCCATCCTGTTTTTGATTTAAAAAAGAGTGATCATTTGTCTCTTTAAATATACATCTAAAATTATGTTAATTTCATGACATCAGTAATCTTTGGTTTTCTACACAACTATACAAACATTACTCGGAGAAGGCAGTGACACCCCACTCCAGTACTCTTGCCTGGAAAATCCCATGGACAGAGGAGCCTGGTGGGCTGCAGTCCATGGGGTCGCTGAGAGTTGGACACGACTGAGCGACTTCACTTTCACTTTCCACTTTCCTGCATTGGAGAAGGAAATGGCAACCCACTCCAGTGTTCTTGCGTGGAGAATCCCAGGGACTGGGGAGCCTGGTGGGCTGCCGTCTATGGGGTCGCACAGAGTCAGACACGACTGAAGCTACATAGCAGCAGCAGCAGCTCCTTCATTGTATGCAGATTCTTTACTGACCTAGCCAGTAAGGAAGCTTTTGGTATCTATTGTTGTTGTTGTTTAATCGATAAGTTGTCTTTGCAACCCCTTGTACTTGTAGCCTTTCAGGCTCCTCTATCCATGGGATTTCCCAGGCAAGAATATTGAAGTGGGTTGCTATTTCCTTCTCCAAGGGATCTTCCTGACCCAGGGATCAGACCCAGGTCTCCTGCATTGCAGGCAGACTCTTTACCGTCTGAGATATAGGGAAGTATCTATACATCATCACTGTTGAAGATTCCCTTTAAACACAATATAGGACTTCTATCCAATAGGGCTAATACTTTTTTTCTTTGATGCGTCTGTCTTAAGTTTTTAGTTGTTCATCCTCAATATTTTGTCTCAGCTAAAATCAAAAGGTTTTGGCACATTCATAATAGTTAAATGATATATCCAACAAGGAAAACTATGCCAGCTTCTGGAATAATTGGGATGAATCATAGATTATTACATATCTGTGAAATTCTCAGGTAAAATTTAGCCAAGAAATGGAGGTCTGAGACTATGATATATTTAACATTTATATCTTAGATGAGTAAATGTAACAATTTTTATGGGACTACCCCTTCTTGTAAGTGATTGTCCACTTTTTAAGGCTGTGATTAAAATATATATAACATAAAATTTACCATGCTAACCATTAAAAAAAATTGTGTTGATAGACATAAATTTTACAATTTTCCTCATGTTTAAGTGTACAGTTCTGTGGTATTAAAGATATTCACACTGTTGTGCAACCATCTGCTGTTTCCAAAACATTTTCATCACCACAAACAGAAACTCTGTAACTATTAAGCAATAACTCCCCATTCTTATGCAGCTAATGACAACCTCTAAACTAAACAACCTCTAAACTTTCAGTCTCTGAATTTGCCTTGAATGACTTAATTTTAATATGATTGCATATTTTTAATTTTTCTTCTTGGATGAGTGGTAGAGACTACTATTGTCATTTAGAAGAATAAAATATAACACTGAACAGTTCTGTGTTAACATATATACAAACACACAAATACCAATAGAACATCACAAAGAAATGAGCCCCTAATATCTGTAAGTTTACTAAACATCTTATTCATTTTTAGGATTTCCTAAGTATTTTCAGGATGAAGAGAGCTTACATTTCTTTTGTATTATGATGTACTTTATCTTAAAAATCAGGAAATCTGTATACACACATACATACCTACTTATATGTATATACATACATACATATATAATTAAGGTCCCCATTTTAGTCACACCAAGGTGACAAATAAAATAGTATAACATAGAAAAAATAGAGGGATAAGAATTAGAAAGATACAGGATTTTTAAAACATTTTACAGGTGTTTCCATTTGTTTAACTGTTTTAGATTGTACACAAGATATATTAGTTTAAAAATATTAGAAAAAGCAGCAAATAAATAGTATAAAAGTATTTTTACTGATCTTAAGAAACTGTCTCTCAGGGGAAACTCTCTTAAAGAAAGTACTTGCACCATAAGCCGCACATAGCCACAGGAATTTTTCTGAACAAGAGTCATTAGAGAATTATTAAGACCGGTGTCAACAATTAACTGTTCATGCCTAGAATTTTCTGAAGAGGATATTTATATATGATTTATAATTTAATCAAAGGCTTCAGATTTTGGTGCTGCTAAATGGGAAAATATACAGTAAGTAGATCAACAGGTAAACTTAATCCTTGTAGAACTTTCTGTGTTAAAATTAATATTTGATTCATATCATGAATGTAGAGTTGAACCATAAAGAAGGCTGAGTGCTGAAGAATTGATGCTTTTGAACTGTGGTGCTGGAGAAGACTTTTGAGAATCTCTTGGACAGCAAGGAGATCAAACCATTCAATCCTAAAGGAAATCAGAAATTTTACCTGAGAATTTCACAGATAGGTAATAATCTATGATTTATCCCAATTATGCCAGAAGTTGGCATAGTTTTCCTTGTTGGATACATCATTTAACTATCATGAATGTGCCCTGATATTCACTGGAAGGACTGATGCTGAAGGTGAAACTCCAATACTTTGGCCACCTGATGCAAAGAGCTGACTTCTGGACAAGACCCTAATGTTGGAAAGACTGAGGGTAGAAGAAGGGAGCTACAGAGGATGAGATAGTTGGATGGCATCATTGATTGAATGACCATGAGTTTGAGCAAACTACGAGAGATAGTGAAGGGACAGGGAAGCCTGGCATGCTGTAGTCCATGGGGTTGCAAAGAGTGGGACATGACTCAGCAACTAAACACCTATATAAATAATGAATGTATAGGGCTTCCCCTGTGGCTCAGCAGTAAAGAATCCGCCTGCAATGCAGGAGATGCAGGAGACATTTGTTGGATCCCTGGGTTGGGAAAATTCCCTGGAGGAGGGCATGGAAACCCACTCAAATACTATTGCCTGGAGAATCCCATGGACAGAGGAGCCTGGCAGGCTACAGTCCATAAGGTCACAAAGAGTCGGACACCACTGAAGTGACTGAGCACAAATGCACACGTGTATAGCTGAATTACTTTGCTGTAACCTGAAATCAACACAGTATTGTAAATCAACTATATTTCAACAACAACAAAAAAATTGTAAAGACTGTAAAACACAATACAGCTACTATAATGAAACAATGTTTCCAACTTGCTAATATAATAGAAAATCTGTAATCAGACCTAGTCTGTTAAAATAGCTTCTAAAATCAATGGGGAAAAGAAGGACTTTTAAACAAGTATTGTTGGTATAAACTAGATATACATAACATATATAGAAAAAGCTAGAGGTGAAATATTTCTCAACCATATACCAGAATAAATCCAAAATCGAACTGTGAAAAACTGAATTACAAAGCAAAGTCATACAGGTAGTAGAAGAAAGCATGAATTCATTTACCACCTAGGAGTGAGTGAATCTCTCTAAACATAATAAACTATTGATGAAGCTGACTATACAAATGTTTTAAATCAATAGCTTATGATAATAAAACAATTGATAAAATTTATTATAGAAAAACAAAAAACAGCATTTTTCAAAAAGCAAATTTTTTGAAAACTAGAAAGTTCAACTTTCAAACTTATAGAGGTTTCTCCTTTATACTTCTAGCCTCAATTTGTAACTGTTAACATTTTCCATATTTGCTTTCTCTGTCTTTCTATAACAGACACATTGTTACTATTATTCTTACTATTTTTTTGTTTTGATGGAATATTTAATAGTAGTTGTAGGTATCATGATCCCATGCCTTTTTAAAAATTTTTTATTTTTTTCATTTATTTTTTATTGAAGGATAATTGCTTTACAGAATTTTGTTTTCTGTCAAACCTCAACATGAATCAGTCATAGGTATACATATGTCAAATCTCCCTCCCAACTCCCTCCACATCCCACTCCTCTAGGTTGATGTAGAGCCCCTGTTTGAGTTTTCTGAGCCATAGAGCAAATTCCCGTTGGCTATCTATTTTACATATGGTAATGTAAGTTTCTATGTTACTCTTTTCATACGTCTCAACCTCTCTTCCCCTCTCCCCGTGTCTATGTCTATTTTCTATGTCTCTCTCTCCATTGTTGCCCTGTAAATAAATTCTTCAGTACCATTTTTCTAGATTCCGTATATATGGATTAGAATACAATATTTATCTTTCTCTTTCTGACTTATTTCACTCTGTATAATAGTTTCTAGGTTCATCCACCTCATTAGAACTGATTCAAATGTGTTCCCTTTTATGGCTGAGTAATTTTCCATTCTGTATATATACCACAGCTTCCTTATCCATTCATCTGTCATTGGACATCTAGGTTGCTTCCATGTTCTAGCTATTGTAAATAGTGCTTCAGTGAGTGAACAGTGGGATACATGTGAATGTTTCAATTTTGGTTTCCTCAGGGAAATGCCTAGGAGTGGGATTGCTGGGTACTATGGTGGTTTTATTCCTAGTTTTTTAAGGAATCTCCGTACCGTCTTCCACAGTGGCTGTATCAATTTACATTTGCACCAACAGTGAAAGACTGTTCCCTTTTCTCCACACCCTCTCCAGCATTTATTGTTTGTAGACTTTTTGATGATGGCCATTCTGACCGGTGTGAGGTGATATCTCATTATAGTTTTGGTTTGCATTTCTCTAATAATGAGTGACTGGAAAAGGTCAGTTTTCATTCCAATCCCAAAGAAAGGCAATGCCAAAGAATGCTCAAACTACTGCACAATTGCACTCATCTCACACGCTAGTAAAGTAATGCTCAAAATTCTCCAAGCCAGGCTTCAGCAATATGTGAACCGTGAACTTCCTGATGTTCAAGCTGGTTTTAGAAAGGGCAGAGGAACCAGAGATCAAGTTGCCAACATCCGCTGGATCATGGGAAAAGCAAGACAGTTCCAGAAAAACATCTATTTCTGCTTTATTGACTATGCCAAAGCCTTTGACTGTGTGGATCACAAGAAACTGTGGAAAATTCTGAAAGAGATGGGAATACCAGACCAGCTGATCTGTCTCTTGAGAAATTTGTATGCAGGTCAGGAAGCAACAGTTAGAACTGGACATGGAACAACAGACTGGTTCCAAATAGGAAAAGGAGTTCGTCAAGGCCGTATATTGTCACCCTGCTTATTTAACTTATATGCAGAGTACATCATGAGAAACGCTGGACTGGAAGAAACACAAACTGGAATCAAGACTGCTGGGAGAAATATCAATAACCTCAGATATGCAGATGACACCACCCTTATGGCAGAAAGTGAAGAGGAACTAAAAAGCCTCTTGATGAAAGTGAAAGTGGAGAGTGAAAAAGTTGGCTTAAAGCTCAACATTCAGAAAACGAAGGTCATGGCATCTGGTCCTATCAGTTCATGGGAAATAGATGGGGAAACAGTGGAAACATTTTCAGACTTTATTTTTGTGGGCTCCAAAATCACTGCAGATGGTGATTGCAGCCATGAAATTAAAAGACGCTTACTCCTTGGAAGGAAAGTTATGACCAACCTAGATAGCATATTCAAAAGCAGAGACCTTACTTTGCCAACAAAGGTGCATCTAGTCAAGGCTATGGTTTTTCCTGTGGTCATGTATGGATGTGAGAGTTGGACTGTGAAGAAGGCTGAGCACCAAAGAATTGATGCTTTTGAACTGTGGTGTTGGAGAAGACTCTTGAGGGTCCCTTGGACTGCAAGGAGATCCAACCAGTCCATTCTGAAGGAGATCAGCCCTGGGATTTCTTTGGAAGGACTGATGCTAAAGCTGAAACTCCAGTACTTTGGCCACCTCATGCGAAGAGTTGACTCATTGGAAAAGACTGATGCTGGGAGGGATTGGGGGCAGGAGGAGAAGGGGATGACAGAGGGTGAGATGGCTGGATGGCATCACTGACTTGATGTACGTGAGTCTCAGTGAACTCCAGGAGTTGGTGATGGACAGGAAGGCCTGGCATGCTGCAATTCATGGGGTCGCAGAGTTGGACACGACTGAGCAACTGAACTGAACCGAACTGAACTGAATAATGAGTGATGTTGAGCATCTTTTCATGTGTTTGTTAGCCATCTGTATGTTTTTGGAGAAATGTCTGTTTAGGTCTTTTTCCCACTTTTTGATTGGGTTGTTTGTTTTTCTGGCCTTGAGTTGTATGAGCTGCTTGTATATTTTGGAAATTAATCCTTTGTCAGTTGTTTCATTTGCTATTATTTCCTCCTATTCTGAGGCTTGTCTTTTTACCTTATAGTTTCCTTTGCTGTGCAAAAGCTTTTAAGTTTAATCAGGTCCCACTTGTTTACTTTTGTTTTTATTTATGTTAGGCTAGGAGGTGGTTCATAGGATCTTGCTTTGATTTATGTCATTGAGTGTTCTGCCTTTGTTTTCCTTTAAGAGTTTTATAGTTTCTGGTCTTACATTTAGGTCTTTAATCCATTTTGAGTTTCTTTTTGCATGGTGTTAGGAAGTGGTCTAATTTCATTCTTTTACATGTAGCTGTCCAGTTTTCCCAGCACTATTTATCAAAGAGGCTGCCTTTGCCCCACTGTATATTCTTGCCTCCTTTGCCAAACATAAGGTACGCATAGGGCATGGGTTTATTTCTGGGCTTTCTGTCTTGTTCCATTGGTCTATATTTCTGTTTTTGTGCCAGTACCATACTGTCTTGATGACTGTAACTTTGTAGTATAATCAGAAGTCAGAAAGGTTGATTCCTCCAGCTCCATTCTTCTTTCTCAAGGCTGCTGTGGCTATTCAGGGTCTTTTGTGTTTCCATATGAATTGTGAAATTTTTTGTTCTAGTTCTGTGAAAATGCCATTGGTAATTTGATAGGGAATGCATTGAATCTGTAGATTGCATTTGGTAGTATAGTCATTTTCACAGTATTGATTCTTCCTACCCAGGAACATGGAATATCTCTCCATCTGTTTATGTCATCTTTGGTTTCTCTCATCAGTGTCTTATAATTTTCTTTGTACAGTTCTTTTGTGTCTTTAGGTAAGCTTATTCTTAGATATTTAATTCTTTTTGTTGCAATGGTGAATGGGATTGATTACTTAATTTCTCTTTCTGATTTTTCATTGTTAGTATATAGAAATGCAAGTGATTTCTGTGTATTGATTTTGTATCCTGCAACTTTGCTAAATTCACTGATCAGCTCTAGTAATTTTCCGATACTATCTTTAGTGTTTTCTATGTACAGTATCATGTCATCTGCAAACAGTGAGAGCTTTACTTCTTTTGTGATCTGGATTCCTTTTATTTCTTTTTCTTCTCGAACTGCTATAGCTAGGACTTCCAGAACTATATTGAATCATAGTGGCGAAAGTGGACACCCTTGTCTTGTTCCTGATCTTAGGGAGAATGCTTTCAGTTTTTCACCATTGAGAGTAATGTTTGCTGTAGGCTTATCATATATGGCCTTTACAATGTAGAGGTAGGTTCCTTCAATGCCCATTTTTTAAAGAGTTGTAATCATAAATAGGTGCTGAATTTTGACAAAGGCTTTTTCTGCATCTATTGAGATTATCATATGGTTTTATCTTTCAATTTGTTAATATGGTGTATCACACTGATTGATTGGCATATATTGAAGAATCCTTGCATCCCTGGAATAAACCCAACTTCATCATGGTGTATGAGCTTTCTGATGTGTTGCTTAATTCTGTTTGCTAAAATTTTGGTGAGGATTTTTGCATCTATGTTCAGTGACATTGGCCTATAGTTTTCTTTTTTTGTGTTGTCTTTGTCTGGTTTTGGTATCAGGGTGATGGTGGCCTCGTAGAATGAGTTTGGAAGTGCTCCTTCCTCTGCAGTTTTTTGAAAGAGTTTTAGAAGGATAGGCATTAGCTCTTCTCTAAATATTTGATAGAATTCTGCTGTGAAGCCATCTGGTCTTAGGCTTTTGTTTTTTGGAGATTTTTGATCAGAGCTTCAATTTCAGTGCTTGTGAGGGGTTGTTCATAATTTCTATTTCTTACTGGTTCAGTCTTGGAATATTTAACTTTTCTAAGAGAATCTGTCCATTTCTTCCAGGTTATCCATTTTATTGCCATATAGTTGTTCATAATAGTCTCTTATAATCCTTTGTATTTCTGCATTGTCTGTTGTAACCTCTCCTTTTTCATTTCTAATTTTCTTGATTTGATTCTTCTTTTTTCTTGATTAGATCAGATCAGATCAGTCCCTCAGTCGTGTCCGACTCTTTGCGACCCCATGAATCGCAGCACGCCAGGCCTCCCTGTCCATCACCAACTCCCAGAGTTCACTCAGGCTCATGTCCATCGAGTCAGTGATGCCATCCAGCCATTTCATCCTCTGTCGTCCCCTTCTCCTCCTGCCCCCAATCCCTCCCAGCATCAGTCTTTTCCAATGAGTCAACTCTTCTCATGAGGTGGCCAAAGTACTGGAGTTTCAGCTTTAGCATCAGTCCTTCCAAAGAAATCCCAGGGCTGATCTCCTTCAGAATGGACTGGTTGGATCTCCTTGCAGTCCAAGGGACTCTCAAGAGTCTTCTCCAACACCACAGTTCAAAAGCATCAATTCTTCGGTGCTCAGCCTTCGTCACAGTCCAACTCTCACATCCATACATGACCACAGGAAAAACCATAGCCTTGACTAGACGCACCTTTGTTGGCAAAGTAAGGTCTCTGCTTTTGAATATGCTATCTAGGTTGGTCATAACTTTCCTTCCAAGGAGTAAGCGTCTTTTAATTTCATGGCTGCAGTCACCATCTACAGTGATTCTGGAGCCCACAAAAATAAAGTCTGAAAATGTTTCCACTGTTTCCCCATCTATTTCCCATGAAGTGATGGGACTGGATGCCATGACCTTCGTTTTCTGAATGTTGAGCTTTAAGCCAACTTTTTCACTCTCCACTTTCACTTTCATCAAGAGGCTTTTTAGTTCCTCTTCACTTTCTGCCATAAGGGTGGTGTCATCTGCATATCTGAGGTTATTGATATTTCTCCCAGCAGTCTTGATTCCAGTTTGTGTTTCTTCCAGTCCAGCGTTTCTCATGATGTACTCTGCATATAAGTTAAATAAACAGGGTGACAATATACAGCCTTGATGAACTCCTTTTCCTATTTGAAACCAGTCTGTTGTTCCATGTCCAGTTCTAACTGTTGCTTCCTGACCTGCATACAGGTTTCTCAAGAGGCAGGTCACGTGGTCTGGTATTCCCATCTCTTTCAGAATTTTCCACAGTTTCTTGTGATCCACACAGTCAAAGGCTTTGGCATAGTCAATAAAGCAGAAATAGATGTTTTTCTGGAACTCTCTTGCTTTTTCGATGATCCAGCGGATGTTGGCAATTTGGTCTCTGGTTCCTCTGCCTTTTCTAAAACCAGCTTGAACATCAGGAAGTTCACGGTTCACATATTGCTGAAGCCTGGCTTGGAGAATTTTGAGCATTACTTTACTAGTGTGTGAGATGAGTGCAATTGTGTGGTAGTTTGAGCATTCTTTGGCATTGCCTTTCTTTGGGATTGGAATGAAAACTGACCTTTTCCAGTCCTGTGGCCACTGCTGAGTTTTCCAAATTTGCTGGCATATTGACTGCAGCACTTTCACAGCATCATCTTTCAAGATTTGAAATAGCTCAACTGGAATTCCATTACCTCCACTAGCTTTGTTCGTAGTGATACTTTCTAAGGCCCACTTGACTTCACACTCCAGGATGTCTGGCTCTAGGTCAGTGATCACACCATCGTGATTATCTTGGTCGTGAAGATCTTTTTTTGTACAGTTCTTCTTTGTATTCTTGCCATCTCTTCTTAATATCTTCTTCTTCTGTTAGGTCCATACCATTTCTGTCTTTTATCGAGCCTTTATCTTTGCACAAAGGGTCTGGCTAAAGGTTTGTCAGTTTTTTTATCTTCTTCAAGAACCAGCTTTTAGTTTTATTAATCTTTACCATTGTTTTTTCATTTCATTTTAATTTATTTCTGCTCAGACCTTTATGATTTCTTTCTTTCTCCTAATTTTGGAGTTTTTTTGTTCATCATTTTTCAGTTGTTTTAGTTGTAAAGTTATGTTGTCTATTTGATGTTTTTCTTGTTTCTTGAGGTAGGATTGTATTGCTGTAAACTTCCCTCTTAGCTTTTGCTGCATCCCATAGGTTTTGAGTTGTGTTTTCATTGACCTTTGTTTCTAGACATTTTTTGATTTCCCTTTTGATTTTTCAGTAACCTGTTAGTTATTTAGAAATGCGTTGTTTAATCTCCATGTGTTTTTGTTTCTTACAGTTTTTTTCTTGTAACTGATATCTAGTATCATAGCATTGTGGTCATAGAAGATGCTTGATACGTTTTCAGTTTTCTTAAATTTACTGAGGTTTGATTTGTGACCCAAGATGTGGTCTCTCCTGGAGAATGTTCCGTGTGCACTTGAGAAGAAGGTGTATTCTGCATTTGGATGGAATATCCTGAAGATGTCAATGAGTTCCATCTCATTTAATGTACCATTTAAGACTTGTGTTTCCTCGCATATATATGGAATTTAAAAAGATGGTAATGATGACCCTATATGCAAGACAGCAAAACAGACACAGATGTAAAGAACAGACTTTTGGACTCTGTGGGAGAAGGCGAGGGTGGGTGGGATGATTTGACAGAATAGCACTGCAACATGTATATTATCATATGTGAAGTAGATCGCCAGTCCAGGTTCGATGCATGAGGCAGGGTGCTCAGGGCTGGTGCACTGGGATGACCCTGAGGGATGGGATGGGGAGGGAGGTGGGAAGGAGGGTCAGGATGGCAAGCACATGTATACCCATGGCTGATTCATGTGACTGTATGGCAAAAACAACCACAATATTGTAATTAGCCTCCAATTAAAATAAATTTAAAAGAAGAAAAAAAAATCCTTAAAAGCAAAACAAACAACAACAAAAAAGACTTGTGTTTCCTCATTAATTTTCTGTTTTGATGATCTGTTCATTGCTGTGAATGAGGTGTTTAAAGTTTCCTACTATTATTGTGTTATTGTCAATTTCTCCTTTTATGTCTGTTAGTGTTTCTCTTATGTATTGAGCTGCTCCTATGTGGGGTGCATGCTGCTGCTGCTGCTGCTAAGTCACTTCAGTCTTGTCTGACTCTGTACGACCCCATAGACGGCAGCCCATGAGGCTCCCCCATCCCTGGGATTCTCCAGGCAAGAACACTGGAGTGGGTTGCCATTTCTTTCTCCAATGCATGAAAGTGAAAAGTGAAAGTGAAATCGCTCAGTCGTGTCCGACTCTTAGCAACCCCATGGACTACAGCCCACCAGGCCCTCCGTCCATGGGATTTTCCAGGCAAGAGTACTGGAGTGGGATGCCATTGCCTTTATTTATAATTGTTATGTCTTCCTCTTGGATTGATCCCTTGATCGTTATGTAATGTCCTTCCGTATCTCTCGTAATCTTCTTTATTTTAAGGTCTATCTTATCTAATATGAGGAATGCTGCTCCAGCTTTCTTTTGCTTCCCATTTGCATGGAATATATTTTTCCATCCTCTCACTTTCAGTCTTTATGTGTCTTGAGGTCTGAAGTGGGTTTCTTATAGACAGCATATATATGGGTCTTGTTTTTGTATCCCTTCAGCCAGTCTGTGTCTTTTAGTTGAAGTGTTTAATCTATTTACATTTAAAGTAATTATTGATATATATGTTCCTATTGCCATTTTCTTAGTTGTTTGGGGTTGATTTTGTAGTTCTTTTTTCTTCTCTTGTATTTCTTGACTATATAAGTCCCTTTAACATTTGTTGTAAAGCTGGTTTGGTGGTACTGAATTCTCTTAACTTTTGCTTTTCTGAAAAACTTTTTATTTCTCCATCAATTTTGAAGGAGATCCTTGCCAGGTACAGTAATCTTGGTTATAGATTTTTCCCTTTCAGTACTTTAAATATATCCTGCCATTCCCTTCTGGCCTGCAGTTTCCACTGAAAGATCAGCTGTTAAGCATATGGGGTTTTCCTTGTATGTTGTTGCTTCTCCCTTGCTGCTTTTAATACTCTTTCTTTGTGTTCAGTCTTTGTTAGTTTAATTAGTTTGTGTTTTGGCATGTTTCTCCTTGGATTTATCCTGTATGGGAGTTTTTGTTCCTCTTGGACTTGATTGACTATTTCTTTTTCCACATTGGGGAAATTTTCAACTATAATCTCTTCAAAAATTTTCTCATACCCTTTCTTTTTCTCTTCCTCTTCTGAAGTGAAGTCAAAAGTGAAGTCACTCAGTCATATCTGACTCTGCGACCCCATGGACTACAGCTTCTCCGTCCATGGGGTTTTCCAGGCAAGAATACTGGAGTGGGGTGCCGTTTCCTTCTCCAGGGTATCTTCCCCACCCAGGGATCGATCCCAGGTCCCTGGCATTGCAGGCAGATGCTTTACCTTCTGAGCTACTAGAGAAGCCCATATAGGGGTCTTCTTCTGGGACCCCTATAATTTGAATGTTCGTGCATTTGATATTGTCCCAGAGGTCTCTGAAACTATCCTCATTTCTTTTCATTCTTTTTACTTTATTCTGCTCTTCAAAAGTTATTTCCACCATTTTATCTTCAAGCTCACTGATTTGTTCTTCTGCTTCAGATATTCTGCTATTGGTTCCTTCTAGAGTATTTTTGTCTCTGTATGTTGATTCTTTAATTCTTCTAGGTCTTTGTTAATTGATTTTTTCATTTTCTCCATTTTTTTTCAAGGATTTTGATCATCTTTGCTATCATTATTCTGAATTCTTTTTCAGATAGTTCGCCTATTTCCTCTTCATTTATTTGGATTTCTGTGTTTATAGTTTGTTATTTCATTGTGTAGTATTTCCCTGCCTTTTCATTATTTTTTTCTTTAACTTATTGTGTTTGAGGTCTCCTTTTCCCAGGTTTAAAGGAAAGTTGAATTCTTTCCTTGAAGAAGGTTGACTTCTTTCTTCCTTTTGGTTTCTGCCCTCCTAAGGTTGGTCCAGTGGTTTGTGTAAGTTTTGTGTAGGGTGAGATTTGTGCTGAATTTTTGTTTGTTTGTTTGTGTTTCCTCTGATGGGCAAGTCGGAGTGAGGTGGTAATCCTGTCTGGTGATGATTGGATTTGTATTTATGTTTTGTTTGTTGTTTAGATGAGGCATCCTGCACAGTGTGCTACTGGTGGTTTGGTGATGCTGAGTCTTGTGTTGAAGAGGTTTCAGTTGTGTGAATGCTCAGTATTTGATACACCCTAGGGTTAGTTCTCTAGTAGTCTATGGTCTGGAAGTCAGTGCTCCCACTCCAAAGGCTCAGGGCTTGATCTTTTCTGTTTTCCAGTCTGTCTTGGACTCAGCCAGTGAGGCATGGAAGGTTTTCCAGTGAAAAAATTAAAGACAAACACTTTCTCCTCAGGGTCAAGGACCCCTGTCTTCTCTCCCTGTAAATTCCTGGAGAAATTGAATGAAGTTCAGCTCACGAAAGACAAGAATGAACAAGCAGCATGCATGTCAGTCCATCACTGGATGTCTTCAGGGAGACAAGTGATGCCAGAGAACACTTAGAACTGTCTTGATCTCTGACTCATTACAAAAGATTAAACTCAGTAACAGCCACATGGGAGAGGTGCAGAGGGCAAGGTTCGAGAGGAGAGGGCTCTTTCCAGGCTGCCATTCTCCCCAAATCTCCACATGGTCACCCAATCCCATACCTTTATTCAATGTGTATCTGATATTAAAAAAAAAAGGATATTCTGTTATATTACCATAGTATAATTTTAAAAATCAGGAAATTCGCCATTGATAAAATACTACTACCTAATAATATGTAGTTCTTTTTAAAGAACTTTTGTCTTTAAAGACAAATGTTACTTTTGTCTCAGTTGTTCTTTATAACAATCATTTTTCACATGAATAGTCATATTTTGTAAAATGTCATGTCGTATTAGTCTAATTGGGAATATTTCCTTAGCTTTTGTCTTTCATGAAGGTTACATTTTTGAAATATATAGCCCAATAAAAGTGAAAGTCACTCAGTCATGTCTCTCTCTTTGCCACCCTATGGATTATACAGTCAATGGAATTCTCTAGGCCAGAATACTGAAGTGAGTAGCCTTTCCCTTCTCCAGGGGATCTTCCCAACCCAGGGCTCAAACCCAGGTCTCCCGCATTACCAGCAAATTCTTTATGAGCTGAGCCACAGGGGAAGCCCAAGAATACTGGAGTGGGTTGCGTATCCCTTCTCCAGCAGATCTTCCTGACCCAGGAATCGAACTGGGGTCTCTTGCATTGCACGTGGATTCTTTACCAACTGAGCTATCAGGGAAACCCCGTATAGCCCAATAACTCATCAAATTTCTTTGCCCAGTAGTTCATCACATTGAATTTGCCTTGTTTTCTCATTAAATTCAGGTTATGTATTTTTTCATAGCTTTATTGAAATGTATTTTACATACCACTGAATTGATCCACTTAACTTGTACAGTTTAATGGTTTTTAGTATATTCAGAGTTGTACAACCATCGCTACTGCCTAATTTTAGAATATTTTCAAACACCAAAATGACATTAGCAGTCTTTCTCAATTCCTGTTTCTGTCCCCACTCCTACCATCCCAGTCCTAAAGGCAACCTCTAATTTATTTTGTGTCTATAAATTTGCAAATTCTAAACACTACATATAAATGGAATCATAAAAATGTGGATTATTGTTTTTTTTACTGGCTTTTCTCACTAAACATAATGCTTTCAAGTTTCATCCTTGATGAAGCATGTAGTGATATGTCATTCTTTTTTTATTACCAATTAATATCCCACTGTACAGATATACCCTATTTTGTTAATCAGTTCATCAGTTGATAAACATAGGTTGTTTCTACTTCTTGCCTATTACAAATAGTGTTTCTGTGAACATTCATGCACAAGCTTTTGTGTTTGCATGTATATTTTAATTCTCCCGGGCATATACCCAAGGGTGGAATTTTTGGAGCACATGGTAAAAGGCAAAGGAGAAAGGGAAAGATAATACCCAACTGAATGGAGAGTTCCAGAGAATAGCAAGGAAAGACAAGAAAGCCTCCTTAAGTGAACAGTGCAAAGAAATTGAAGAGAACAATAGAGTGGGGAAGACTAGAGATCTCTTCAAGAAAATTAGAGATACCTAGGGAACATTTCATGAAAAGATGAACACAATGAAGGACAGAAATGGTAAGGAGCTAGTAGAAGCAGAAGAGATTAAAAAGAGGTGGTAAGAATACACAGAAGAACTATACAAAAAAGGTCTTAATGACCCAGGCAGCCATGTTGGTGTGGTCACTCACCAGAAATCCTGGAGTATTAAGTCATGTGGGCCTTAGCAAGCATTGCTACAAACAAAGCTAGTGGAGGTGATGGAATTCCAGCTGAGCTATTTCAAATCCTAAAAGATGATTCTGTGAAAGTGCTGCACTCAGTATGCCAGCAAATTTACAAAACTGACCAATGGCCACAGGACTGGAAAAGGTTGGTTTTCATTCCAATCCCAAAGAAAGGCAATGCCAGAGAATGTTTTAGCTACTGTATTGTTGCTCTAATTTCACATGCTAGCAAAATAATACTCAATATCCTTCAAGCTAGGCTTCAATAGTACGTGAACCAAGAACTTCCATATATGCAAGCTGGATTTAGAAAAGGCAGAGGAACCAGAGATCAGCTTGCCAACGTCTGTTGTTGATGAATTGCCAAACTGTTCAAAAACAGCTACACCACTTTTCCTTATCACCAGCAATGTATGGTGGTATCAGTTTCTCTACATCTTCACAAGTCTGTTCTTTATGTCTTTGTCTCCTTGGCTGCTCTGCAAATAGGTTCATAAGTACCATCTTTCTGGATTCCATGTATATGTGTTCATATGTGATACTTGCTTTTCTCTTTCTGACTTAACTTCACTCAGGATCCCTGGAGAAGGGAACGGTTACCCACTCCAGATTTCTGGTCTGGAGAATTCCATGGACTATATATGTAGTCCATGGGGTCACAAACAGTCAGACACAACTGAGCAACTTTCACTTTTCCTTCGATATAATAGGCTTAAGGTTCATCCACCTGTTTAGAATTGACTCAAATGTGTTCATTTTTATAGCTGAGTAATATTCCATTGTATATATGTACCCCATCTTCCTTATCCATTTGTTTGTTGGTGGACATCTAGATTGCTTCCATGTCCTAGCTATTGTAAATAGTGCTGTGATGAACATTGGGGGTATGTGTCTTTTTCAGTTATGGTTTCCTCAGGGCATATGCCCAATAGTGGGATTGTTGGGTCATGTTGTTCAATCGTTGAGTTGTGTCCAACTCTTTGTGACCCCATGGACTGCAGCACACCAGGCTTCCTCGTCCTTCACAATATCCTGGAGTTTGCTCAAAGTCATGTCCATTGAATCAGTGATGCCATCCAACCATATCATCCTCTGTCATCCCCTTGTATGGTGGCTTTATTCCTAGTTTTTTAAGGAATCTCCATACTGTTCTGCATAGTAGCTGTATCAGTTTACATTCCCACAAAAAGTGCACGAGGCTTCCCTTTTCTCCATACCCACTCTACCATTTATTGTTTGTAGATTTTTGATGATGGTCATTCTACTGGTGTGTGGTGATACCTCATTATAGTTTTGATTTGCTTTTCTCTAATAGTGTGCAGTGTTGATCATATTTTCATGTGTTTATTAGCCATCTATATGTCTTCTTTGAAAAAATGTCTGTTTAGGTCTTCTACCCACTTTTTGATTGGGTTGTTTGTTTTTCTGGTATTGAGCTGCATGAGCTGCTTACATATTTTGGAGATTAATCTTTTGTCAGTTGTTGCATTTACTATTATTTTCTCCCATTCTGAGTGTTGTCTTTTTCTTGTTTATAGTTTCCTTCACTGTGCAAAAGCTTTTAAATTTAATTGGTCCCATTTGTTTATTTTTGTTTTTACTTCCATTACTCTAAGACTTGGGTCAGAGAGAATCTTACTGTGATTTATGTTAAAAAGTGTTCTGCCTATGTTTTTCTCTAAAAGGTTTAGAGTTTCTGGTCTTAAATTTAGGTCTTTAATCCATTTTGAGTTTATTTTTCTGTGTGGTATAGGGCAGTGTTCTAATTTCATTCTTTTACATGTAACTGTCCAGTTTTCCCAGTACCACTTATTGAAGAGAGTGTCTTTTCTGCATTGTATATTCTTGTCTCCTTTGTCAAAGATAAAGTACCTATAGATGTGTGGGTTTATTTATGGGCTTTCTATCATGTTCCATTGGTCTGTATTTCTGTTATTGTGCCAGTACCATATTGTCTTGATGACAGTACCTTTGTGGTATAGTCTGAAGCCAGGAAGGTTGATTCCTCCAGCTCTGTTTTTTTCTCAAGATTGCTTTGGCTGTTCGGGGTCTTTGGTGTTTCCATATGAATTGTGGAATTATTTAGTTTTGTGAAAAATATCATTGGTAGTTTGATACAGATTACACTGAATGTATTGATTGCTTTAGGTAGAACAGTTGTTTTCACACTACTGATTCTTCCAGTCCAGGAGCATAGTGTATCTCTCCATCTGTTCATGTCATCTATGACTTCTTTCATCAGTGTTTTACAGTTTTCTGCATGCAGGTCTTTTGCCTCTTTAGGTAGATGTATTCCTAGGCATTTTATTCTTCTTGTTGCAATGGTGAATGGGATTGTTTCCTTAATTTTTCTTTCTGATTTTTCATTGTTAGTATATAGAAATGTTAGGGGTTTCCATGTATTAATTTTATATCCTACAACTTTACTGTATTCATTGATTAACTCTAGTAATTTTCTGGTAGCATCCTTAGGTTTTCTATGTATAGTAAGTATCATGTCATCTGAAAACAGTAAGAGTTTTTTTTTTCCAGTCTGCATTCCTTTTATTTTTTTTACATCTCTCATTGCTGTCACTAGGACTTCCAAAACTATGTTGAATAACAGTGGTGAGAGTGGACATCCTTATTTGTTCCTGATTTTAGAGTAAATGCTTTCATTTTTTCACTGTTAAGAATAATGTTTGCTATAGGCTTTTTGTATATGGACTTTATTATGTTGAGGTATGTTCCTTCTTTGCTTACTTTATGGAGAGTTTTTTTTTTTTTTAATCATAAATGTGTATTGAATTTTGTGAAAAGCCTTCTCTGCATCTATTGAGATGACCATATGGTTTTTATCTTTCAATTTGTTAATATAGTGTATCACATCGATTGATTTACATATATTGAAGAATCCTTAAATCCTCAGATAAAGCCCAGTTGTTCATGATGTATGATCCCTTTAATGTGTTGTATTCGGTTTGTAGAATTTTGCTGAGAATTTTTGCATCTATGTTCATTAGTGATATTGCCCTGTAATTTTCCTTTTTTGTGGTTCTTTGTCTGATTTTGGTGTCAGGGTAATGAGGCCTTGTAGAATGAGTTTGGGAGTTTTCCCTCCTCTGCAGTTTTCAGGAAGAGTTTGAGCAGAAGAGGTGTTAGCTTTTTTCTAAACTTTTTGTAGGATTTGCCTGTGAAACCATGTGGCCATGGGCTTTTGTTTGTTATAAGATTTTTGATTACATTTTTTTATTTCCATGCTTGTGATTGGTCTATTAATATTTTCTATTTCTTCCTGGTTCAGTTTTGGAAGGTTATACTCTTCTAAGAATTTGTCCATTTCTTCCAGGTTGTCCATTTTATTGGAATATAGTTCCTCATAGTAGTCTTTAATGATCCTTCATATTTCTGTGTTGTCTGTTGTAAATTTTCCTCTTTCGTTTCTAATTTTACTGATTTGAGTCTTGTCTTTTTTTTTCTTGATGAGTCTGATGAGTCTTGAGTCTTGATGGTTTGTCAATTTTGTTTATCTTCTCAAAGAACCAGCTTTTAGTTTTATTGATCCTTGCTCTGTCTATGCCTTCATTTCTTTTTCAGTTATTTCTGCTCTGATCTTTATTATTTATTTTCTTCTGCTAACTTTGCAGTACTTTTATTCTTCTTTTTCTAGTTGCTTTGGTGTAAAGTTAGGTTGTTTATTTGTTGTTTCTCTTGTTTCTTGAGGTAGGGTTGTATTACTATAAACTTCCCTCTTATCACAGCTTTCACTACATTCAATAGGTTTTGAATTGTCATGTTCTCATTGTCATTTGTTTCTATGTATATTTTGATTTCCTTTTTGATTTCTTCAGTGATCTGTTGGTTATTTAGAAGTGTGTTGTTTAGCCTCTATGTGTTTGTTTTTTATAGTTTTTTTTTTTTTTTTTTCTGTTCAGTTCAGTTCAGCCGCTCAGTCATGTCTGACTCTTTGCGACCCCATGAATCGCAGCACGCCAGGCCTCCCTGTCTATCACCAACTCCTGGAGTTCACTCAAACTCATGTCCATCGAGTCAGTGATGCCATCCAGCCATCTCATCCTCTGTCGTCCCCTTCTCCTCCTGCCTCCAATCCCTCCCAGCATCAGGGTCTTTTCCATGAGTCAGCTCTTCACATGAGGTGGCCAAAATACTGGAGTTTCAGCTTCAGCATCAGTCCTTCCAATGAACACCCAGGACTGATCTCCTTTAGGATGGACTGGTTGGATCTCCTTGCAGTCCAAGGGACTCTCAAGAGTCTTCTCCAACACCACAGTTCAAAAGCATCAATTCTTTGGCGCTCAGCTTTCTTCACAGTCCAACTCTCACATCCATACATGACCACTGGAAAAACCATAGCTTGACTAGACGGACCTTTGTTGGCAAAGTAATATCTCTGCTTTTGAATATGCTATCTAGGTTGGTCATAACTTTCCTTCCAAGGAGTAAGCATCTTTTAATTTCATGGCTGCAATCACCATCTACAGTGATTTTAGAGCCCCCCAAAAATCTTCCAGCCTTGTTTTCAGAAATGGCACTTGAAATTATTTCAGTTTTTAAAAATTTACCAAGGCTTGATTTGTGACCCAAAATGAGATCTATCCTGGGGAATGTTCCATGTACAATTGAGAAAAAAATGAAATCTATTTTTTTTTCTTTCAATGAAATGCTCTGTAGATATCAATTAGGTCTACCTGGTACAATATATAATTTAAAGCTTGTGTTTCCTTATTTTGTGTGGATGATCTGTCCATTGGTGTGAGTGGGGTATTAAAATCCTCAACTATCATTGTATTATTGTCAGTTTTCCCTTTAATAGTTGGTAGTATTTGCCTTATGTATTGAGGTGCTTTTAGAAGGTGAATGTATAATTGTTATATCTTTCTCTTAGATTGAACCATTGGTCATTATGCAGTGTCCTTCATTGTCTCTTGTAATAGTTTTTATTTTAAAGTCTATTTTATCTGATGTGAGTATTGCTACTCCCACTTTCTTTTGATTTCCATTTGCATGGAATATCTTTTTCCAGCTCCTCACTTTGTACATGTCCCCAAGTCTGAGGTGGGTCTCTTGTAGACAGCATATATAGGGGTCTTCTTTTTAGCCAATTAGCCATTTATCCAATCTGTGTCTTTTGGGTGGAGCGTTTAGTCCATTGACATTTAAAGTAATTATTGATATGTATGATCCTGTCGCAATGTACTTTATTGTCTTGTGTTTGTTTTTGTATGCCTTTTGTTTCTATTGTGTTTCCTTTCTGAGAAGTTCCTTTAGTTTTTGTTGTAAAACTGGTTTGGTGGTGTTGAATTCTCTTTATTTTTGCTTTTCTGTAAAGCTTCTGATTTCTCCTTTGAATCTGAGTGAGATCCTTGCTGGATAGATTTATTTTGGTTGTAGGTTTTTTTCCTTTCATTATAAGTATATCCTGCCATTTTCTTCTGGCCTAGAGAATGTCTGTTGAAAGATCAGCTGTTAGCCTTAAGGTTATCATTTTGTTTGCTATTTGTTGCTTTTTCCTTGCTGCTTTTAACATTTGCTCTTTGTGTTTAATTTTTGTTAGTTTGATAAATATGTGACTTGTCATGTTTCTCCTAGGGTTTATCCTCTATGGAACTCTCTGGGCTTCCTGGACTTGGCTGGCTATTTCCTTTCTCACTTTAGGAAAAGTTTTTACCTATAATCTCCTCAAATGTTTTCTCATACCCTTTATTTTGTCTTCTTCTGCTGCTGCTGCCGCTAAGTCGCTTCAGTCGTGTCCAACTCTGTGCGACCCCATAGACAGCAGCCCACCAGGCCCTGCCGTCCCTGGGATTCTCCAGGTAAGAACACTGGAGTGGGTTGCCATTTCCTTCTCCAATGCATGAAAGTGAAAAGTGAAAGTGAAGTCGCTCAGTCGTGTCCGACTCTTAGCGACCCCATGGACTGCTTCTTGTGGGACCCCTGTAATTCAAATTTTGGTGTGCTTAATATTGTCCCAGAGGTCTCTGAGACTG
Source organism: Bos taurus (assembly GCF_002263795.3). NCBI lineage: Eukaryota > Metazoa > Chordata > Mammalia > Artiodactyla > Bovidae > Bos > Bos taurus. Next base: position 36,693,772 of record NC_037329.1, read on the forward strand.
TCCTCATTTCTTTTTATTCTTTTTTCTGATCTGGTTCAGTTATTTCCAGCCTTCCATCTTTCAGGTCACTTATCTATTGTTCTGCTTCAGTTATTCTGCTAATGGTTCCCTGTAATGTGTTTTTAATCTCATTTATTATGTTGTTCATTGCTGATTGTCTGTTCTTTAATTCTTCTAGTTCCTTGTTAGGCGTTTCTTATATCTTCTCCATTCGTGTCTCTAGTCTATTTATCTGTGCCTCCATTTTATTTCCAATATTTTGGATCACTGTTACTATCATTACTCTGAATTCTTTTTCAGGTAGATGGCTTATTTCCTCTTCATTTGTTTCGTCATTTGGGTTTTTACCATATTCCTTCAGCTGCTGTATGTTTCCCTGTGTTTTCATTTTGTTTAATTTACTGTGTTTGGGTTCTCCTGCCTGCAACCTGGAAGGTTGTAGTTCCTCTTAATTGTGGTGTCTGCCCCACGTGGGTGGGTTTGGAACTGTGCCTTGTGAAGATTTCCTTTTTGAGGTTCTCATGCCTGTGTTCTGGTGGAGAGAGCTGGCTCTTGTCTCTCCGAAGATCAGTGCCACATCCAGTAGTGTGTTTTGGGGTGTCTGTGGGCTTGTTATGGCTTTGGGCAGCCTTTCTGCTAATGGGCAGGGTTGTGTTCCTGTTTTGCTAAAGGTTTGGTGTGAGCCATCCAGCAATGGAGCTTGCTGGCCTTTGTGTAAGGCTTGATGTTGGTGTTGATATGGATGCGTTTGGGAGGGATCTAACCTGTTAATGTTCTATGGGATTGGGAGTTCTCTGGTGTTCCAATATCCTGGACTTAGGTCTCCCACCTCAGGGGTTCAGGCCTGCCCCCTTACTGTAGCACCAAGACTTCACAGGCTACATAGCACAGAAGACAAAACCCCAGGACTAATGGTAAAACAACACTCAACAGCCAAGAACACCCAAAGAGACTCTCAGACTCATTCTGAGGAGATGGCTTGATGTTTTGGAAGTCTGGGGTCCTCTGCCAGTGTTCAGAAGGTATTCTGTAGGACTTGTTCCATTTGCAGATGAGTTTTTGTTGTATTTTTTGGGGAAAGGTGATCATTTCATCTTATTCCTCCACCATCTTGAGTCCTCCCTACATCTTTTATTATTTGAGCTTATTTGTCAATGAAGTCTATTAGAAGAAACACTAATATAGCGATTGGCTTATCTAACTTTTAGATACAGATATGTCATTAACTTGCTGAAAGATTTTGGAAGTCACTGAACTTTATTTGTAATTACAAAATAGATCCTATAAACTAGCTGATCTAGGTTTCCTTCAAGATCTATTTCAGTTTTATATTCAGTTCCAAATAGTTTTCATTTAACATGCCAAGCAAAGACTACTTTAAGTTCTCATGAGAAGTACTAATGACACAAAGCTTGTAAGATGTGAGTCTTTCCAGCTCTTTCATATATTCTTTTAAAGGAATTATAGAATATCTATCTCAACAGTGCACTGTTGAGATTATTTACATATTAGAACAAATTCAATAATAGTTTAATAGGATAAATCTTACAGAAATGACATCTTTAAGAAACCCCTAATGTCAAATGTTTATCAGGTATTTGTTAGTTAAAATTTTAAACATCTGTTATAGTGGTAGTGTAGGAGGCTTGTTGAAATGCCATCTTGTACACTCAACATCATTAATTATGGTGAAATGTAAACAAAAGGCACTTTACCCTCTACACTTATTAGAGGTGATTATAATATCAAAGACAGAGAACAGTAAATGATGGTGAGGATGTGGATAAATTGTAACCTTATACGTTGCTGGTGGGAATACATACATTATAGCCACTCTGGGCAGTAGTTTGGCAATTCCTCAAAAAGTTAATGTACGTTAAGTTTGGCAGTTTTACTCAAAAACAAGACCAGGAGCTGACTGTGGCTCAGACCATGAACTCCTTATTGCCAAATTCAGACTCAAATTGAAGAAAGTAGGGAAAACCACTAGATCATTCAGGTATGACCAATATCAAATCCCTTATGATTATACAGTGGAAGTGAGAAATAGATTTAAGGGACTAGATCTGATAGATAGAGTGCCTGATGAACTATGGATGGAGGTTCGTGACATTGTACAGGAGACAGGGATCAAGACCATTCCCATAGAAAAGAAATGCAAAAAAGCAAAATGGCTGTCTGGGGAGGCCTTACAAATAGCTGTGAAAAGAAGAGAAGCGAAAAGCAGAGGAGAAAAGGAAAGATATAAACATCTGAATGCAGAGTTCCAAAGAATAGCAAGAAGAGATAAGAAAGCCTCTTCAGCAATCAATGCAAAGAAATAGAGGAAAACAACAGAATGGGAAAGACTAGGGATCTCTTCAAGAAAATCAGAGATACCAAAGGAACATTTCTTGCAAAGATGGGCTTGATAAAGGACAGAAATGGTATGGACCTAACAGAAGCAGAAGATATTAAGAAGAGATGGCAAGAATACACAGAAGAACTGTACAAAAAAGATCTTCACGACCCAGATAATCATGATGGTGTGATCACTGACCTAGAGCCAGACATCCTGGAATGTGAAGTCAAGTGGGCCTTAGAAAGTATCACTACGAACAAAGCTAGTGGAGGTGATGGAATTCCAGTTGAGCTATTCCAAATCCTAAAAGATGATGCTGTGAAAGTGCTGCACTCAATATGCCAGCAAATTTGGAAAACTCAGCAGTGGTCACAGGACTGGAAAAGGTCAGTTTTCATTCCAGTCCCAAAGAAAGGCAATGCCAAAGAATGCTCAAACTACCACACAATTGCACTCATCTCACACACTAGTAAAGTAATGCTCAAAATTCTCCAAGCCAGGCTTCAGCAATATGTGAACCGTGAACTTCCTGATGTTCAAGCTGGTTTTAGAAAAGGCAGAGGAACCAGAGATCAAATTGCCAACATCCACTGGATCATCGAAAAAGCAAGAGAGTTTCAGAAAAAACATCTATTTCTGCTTTATTGACTATGCCAAAGCCTTTGACTGTGTGGATCACAAGAAACTGTGGAAAATTCTGAAAGAGATAGGAATATCAGACCACCTGATCTGTCTCTTGAGAAATTTGTATGCAGGTCAGGGAGCAACAGTTAGAACTGGACATGGAACAACAGACTGGTTCCAAATAGGAATAGGAGTTCGTCAAGGCTGTATATTGCCACCCTGTTTATTTAACTTATATGCAGAGTACATCATGAGAAACGCTGGACTGGAAGAAACACAAACTGGAATCAAGATTGCCGGGAGAAATATCAATAACCTCAGATATGCAGATGACACCACCCTTATGGCAGAAAGTGAAGAGGAACTAAAAAGCCTCTTGATGAAAGTGAAAGTGGAGAGTGAAAAGTTGGCTTAAAGCTCAACATTCAGAAAACGAAGGTCATGGCATCCAGTCCCATCACTTCATGGGAAATAGATGGGGAAACAGTCGAAACAGTGTCAGACTTTATTTTTGTGGGCTCCAGAATCACTGTAGATGGTGACTGCAGCCATGAAATTAAAAGACGCTTACTCCTTGGAAGGAAAGTTATGAGCAACCTAGAGAGCATGTTCAAAAGCAGAGACATTACTTTGCCAACAAAGGTTCATCTAGTCAAGGCTATGGTTTTTCCTGTGGTCGTGTATGGATGTGAGAGTTGGACTGTGAAGAAGGCTGAGCGCCAAAGAATTGATGCTTTTGAACTATGGTGTTGGAGAAGACTCTTGATAGTCCCTTGGACTACAAGAAGACCCAACCAGTCCATTCTGAAGGAGATCAGCCCTGGGATTTCTTTGGAAGGAATGATGCTGAAGCTGAAACTCCAGTATTTTGGCCACCTCATGCAAAGAGTTGACTCATTGGAAAAGACTCTGATGCTGGGAGGGATTGGGGGCAGGAGGAGAAGGGGATGACAGAGGATGAGATGGCTGGATGGCATCACTGACTCGATGGACTTGAGTCTGAGTGAACTCCGGGAATTGGTGATGGACAGGGAGGGCTGGCGGGCTGCGTTTCATGGGGTCGCAAAGAGTCGGACACAACTGAGCGACTGATCTGATCTGATCTGATATGCCTAAGAGCACTGAAAATACATGTTCATGCAAAAAACTATATATGAATGTTTATAGCAGTATTATTCATAACAGCCAAAACCTGGAGTCAATGAAAATGTACATTATTGGACAAAAAGAGAAGTAAAATGTGATATATCCATACATTGAAATATTATTCAACAATAAGATGCAATGAAGTACTGATATATGCTACAGTATGGGTGGAAATTAAAGAACATTTTGCTGTGTGAAAGAAATCAATCACAAAAGACCACGTATTGTATGCTTCTTATATATGTAATGTGCAGAATAAACAAATCCAGAGAGAGAGCAAGTGGATTGGTGGTTTCTAAGAACTGAGTGAAGAGGTGAATTGGTATAATGACTGCTAATAGGTATCAGATGTCTTTTTAGGGTGATGAAAATCTGGAATTAGACAGTAGCGATGATTTCACAAATGTGTGAGTATACTAAAAAACATGGAATTGTATGCTTTAAAAAGATGCAATTTATTGTAAGTGAATTATATTTCAATAATAAAAAACATCTAGGGACTCCCTGGTGGTCCAGTAGTTAAGACTCTTGTGTTTCCACTGCAGGGGGTTTGAGTTCAGTCCCTAGTCCAGGAACTAAGATCCCACAGGCTGAGCAGTGCACCTAATGATGATAATAAAGATCTAAAACACGACAAGGTAGATCATCATGAAATTGTTCAAAACCAGTGATAAAGAGAAAATCTTGAAAGCAGTTTGAGGAAAAGAGACACATGACTACAGAGCAACAAATGTCAGAAGTTAAGCAGATATATCATTAGAAACAATGTAAAGAAGACCATAGACCGTCATCTTCAAAGCAGTTAAAGAACATACTTTTCACCCAGAATGCTTTACCTGCAAAAATCTTTCAAACATGAAAGTGAAGTTTTTTCTAGATGTATAAAAGTTGAAAGACAAGTGACTTTTTATAAAGATACAAAGTCAACTTAATGGAGAAAGGATTGTCTTTTCCTTAGTCTGAACTAAGAAAATTGGATACCCATATGCCAGAAATGCATTTTCATCTATACTTTGCATGCTATGTAAAAAGTATCTAAGAATGGATCATAGACCTAAATGTAAATGAAACCTCAACTATAAAACTTCTAGAACAAAACATAAGGAAAGGAGAAAATCTTGATTATTTTCTACTAAGATTTCCAAAACCTGGATATATAAAAGTAAAAATTGATAAGTTTTTTTTAAGATGAAAAATAAACTGCTCTTGAAAATATACCCTTAAGGGGATGAAAATATTTACTCATTTCACTGACTGCTCCTTAATTTATTTTTGTGGTTTTTCCCTCGTGTTTCCAACTTCAAAGTATTGCAGTATCACAGAACTTAGTCTGTGTGCAGTCACTCTTTGATGATGTCACCATTTCATATTTTGAATACTAAAAGCAGGTAACTCCCAAATGTGTATGTCCAGCCAGAACCTTTCCCTGGACTCCAAACTTACATAGTTGTCTCCGTGCTTAACATCTCCACCTGAATATTTAGTTAGTATATCTTCAACTTAACAGTCTTAAACAAACCTACTGATTTATACCACACCAAACTGCAATTGTCTCACCCCAGAGCAGCTCTTCTGAAGTCTCTATGTACATAAATGCTGACTTTTGCCTTCTGGTTACTGAGGACAAAAATTGTGGAGTCATCATTCATTGGAAATCTTTTATAGCACACACGCAATCCATCAGCATATCCTTTACCTCTAACTTCAATATGTATAAACAGTCTGACCACTTTCTACTATTTCAGTCACAACCAGCAGTTCTAAGCTTGGTCTGATCATCTTTTGCTTGGAATTTTTAGCAACCTCCTATAAAGTCTAACTTCCGTTCTTGTTTCACTACAGTCTGTTCTTGTACTAAAGCCAGAGAGAACATTTTCAAAGTTAAGTCAGACCATGTCTTTTCATTGCTCAAAGCTATTGTGCAAAGTGGTTCCCTACTCTGGGTAAAAATTCATCATTTTGTATAATGGCTTCAAAAGCCCTGTAAAATATGATACCATCTATGGCACTCTTTTGACCTTAACTCTTAATGCTTTTATTCTTAACCACATCAGCCTATTTACTGTTTGTTGAGTTGTGGTGCTGGGGTACACTCTTCAAGAGTCCTTGGACTGCAGGGAGATCAAATCAGTCAGTTCTAAAGGAAATCAACCCTGAATATTCAATTGGAAGGACTGTTGCTGAAGCTGAAGCTCCAATACTTTGACCGCCTGATGCAAAGAGCCACTTCATTGGGAAAGACTCTGAAGCTGTGAAAGACTGAAGGCAGTAGGGGGTGGCAGAGGATGAGATAATTAGATAGCATCACCAACTCAGTGAACATGAATTTCAGCAGACTCTGGGAGATAACGGAAGACAGAGGAGCCTGGCATGCTATATAGTCCGTGGAGTCGCAAAGAGTTGGACATGACTTCGGAACTTAACAACAAAACAGACTAACATGCTCCTGCCACAGGACATTTGTAAATCTTTTCCCCTCTGCCTGAGAAGCTCTTCCCCTATATGTCTGTGTGCCTTATTCCCTCCCTTTTAAAAAAGTCTAAGCTCAGATGTCTCATGAGTAAGGCCCCTTTTCAGCTTTCCTAGAACTTCTGTACATATTGCTTCCCCTACATTTCTCCATAATATTTATCAAAATTATATATAGCAGGAATGCGCAAACCATGGCCAGTAGGCTAAATTTAGCTCCCAGCTGTTTTTGTATAAAGTTTTCATGGAACACAGCTATACCCACTTTTAATATGTTGCCTATGACTGGTTTTTCATTACAGTGACAAAGATAAGTAATTTTTACAGAGACACATGGCCTCCAAAGCCTAAAACATTTACTATTTGACCCTTTACAGATCAGCCCTTGGTGATCCTGATATATACTATGTGTTTGCTTGTGTCTTCATTGCCTGTCTCTCCCCACTAGAAAGTCAGTCCTATGAAGGCAGGTTATTTTTTTTTTTTATAACTGCTTCGTCTTCAGCACCTAGAATAGTATCTGGCACATAATAGATATTCACTAAGTAATCTAGGAACAATTAAATGATGAAGAGAATACATGATATGATCTAATAATTAGAGGATGTATTAAAGGATTTTAGGTTCTAAAGACCAAAGTTCCTCAAGATTATAAATTTTGTTATTATGTGTCATTATCATTTAAATATAATTAATATGCCTTCAATTAAGCATGTTTGCAATTAAGAAAAGAGACTCCTGTGTAGGGGGAGTTCCCTGGTGGCCTAGTGGTTAGGATTCCAGGGTTTCACTGCAGTGGCCCAGCACCCGGCCAAAAAAATAAGACTGTGTAAAGATGGTAGAAAGAAACTACAGAATTTCCCTCTGATACCTATTCATATGATCTTCAACAATTAAAAAAAAAGAGCAGAACCAGAGGAATGAAGAAAACAAAGCATGCATCAGTAGTAATCAGAAATAAGAAATGATAGAATCTCAATGTCATATGTTTCAAAAGATGATAGTTGAGGAAAGAAACAGATTTGCCAAAGCTTAGAATGGCATCCCGGAGAAGGCAATGGCACCCCCACTCCAGTATTCTTGCCTGGAAAATCCCATGGGTGGAGGAGCCTGGTAGGCTGCAGTCCATGGGGTCGCTAAGAGTCAGACATGACTGAGCGACTTCACTTTCTCTTTTCACCTTCATGCATTGGAGAAGGAAATGGCAACCCACTCCAGTGTTCTTGCCTGGAGAATCCCAGGGACGGGGGAGCCTGGTGGGCTGCCGTCTATGGGGTCGCACAGAGTTGGACACGACTGAAGCGACTTAGCAGCAGTAGCAGCAGAATGGCATCCAGCCCCACATTTACTCCCCAAATCTTATCTTAATGTCAAGCTTAACTGTGATCTTGAGATTTATCATTAACACAAATGAAGTAGTAGAGGAATAACTGTATAGAATCTCCTTACATTTTTCTTTCTTTCTTTTTTTTTTTAACTATGTTTAATAGAAAAAGCCGCTGGGAAGAAATGTCTGAAAGATGGTATGTGAGGATTAGGGATATTTCCTGGCAGAAGCAGAGGCTTCAGGAGTCCTGAAATGAGGGAATGGTCAAAATCTCAAGGGCTCTTCCCCTAAGAAAATCTGAAAAGAACTGAACCCAGTTCCTCCAACAAAAGCCACACATAAAAGCTACCAAAAAAGCTCCTCTCTTCTGATTCTTTGGCCATACTAAATAATTCACAGTTCATAAGGTTTTTTTGGTTGTCATTTTGAAAGATTCAACATAAATTGTTTCCAGGTGCTTCTGTCATTTGATTTGCCTCTCAGAGGATAATTTCACTCTCCAATTCACTCTCTTCAGTCAAGAATGGAAAAGAGAGTAAGGTTATAAATATATTAGGGGGGTGTGGAGAGAAGTACTAAAATATATACTGTATATATATATACACAGACATATATATCTATAATCTATACTTAAATGTATACATAGTGTGGCCAATATATGTGTGTGTGTGTGTGTGTGCTGTGCTATGCTTAGTCGCTCAGTTGTCGCTGATTCTTTGTGACTCCATGGACTATAGGCCGCCAGGCTCCTCTGTCCATGGGGATTCTCCAGGAAAGAATACTGGAGTGGGTTGCCATTCCCTACTCCAGGGGATCTTCCCAATCCAGGATTTGAATCCAGGTCTCCCACATTGCAGGCAGATTCTTTGCCATCTGGGCCACCAGAGAAGCCCATTTATACACACACACACACACACATGTCACACTGTGCAGCATGTAGGATCTTAGTTCCCCAACTAGGGGTGAACTGTGCCTCCTACAGTGGAAATGTGGAGTCCTAACCACTGGACTGTCAGGTAATTCCCTGGGCTAGGATATTTTAAGGTCATTGATTCTCTTTTAAAGAAAACATAATGGCATTTTTTCTTTTTTTGGTAAACTATTGTGTTGAAATAACGAAAGCATCCCACAGATACAAAATAACGCCTTCCAGTATTATTTTCTCTAAAGATGGAGAAGACACTAAAGCGAAGGAAGTATTAATTCAATATTGTACTTCTCAGAGCAAAAGCAGATATAAAACCATACAGTGCCAAGTTTATTAAACCAGCAGCAAAATAATAAATATTATGGCTAGTGAGAACTCAGAATCAACTATTGGCAAAATTCCTTTAATGTAGTACTTTGAGACACTATAATATCAATGATATATAGTAAGAAAGCATAGTCTATCTGTTCTATAACATGCTAATCGAAACTTTATAGTCAGATGACACCTTCTATATAAGAAGCACACATGAGCCTTTTATTATAGATGAGCGAGAAGTCCTAGACAACTTGTTTGTTTTTATTTTTAGTCACTAACTGTTCATGCTTAAAGGGGAAGAAATTTTTAAAATTTGCTTTATGATTATTTTTTGAACCAAAGATTTTTCTGGAAAAGGTTTGTTGGATTCAGTGTTGACAGAGTACAAGCAGAATACAGAAACATAACTACACTAAAAGTTAGAGTTGACTGTTGACTATTAATTCTCATAGTACATTATTCCCAGAGCACAACTGTCTATAAACAATATGGACTTTGATCTTGATTCAGTTTTTAAAGGAAATCATGAAAATTGTGCTTATGACTGAATTTTGGTCCTTGAGTGTATATTCTTCAAAATGCTGTGAAATAGAAAACTTGTTTTTCGACCTGAAACAGGCTAGCTGTCAAGAGGGCAGGTAGTTGTGAATTTTTGAAATCAGATATGAGATTAAAATATTTCTTCATGGGAATACCCTGGCTGTCCAGTGGTTAGGACTGATGCTTTCACTGCCTGACCCAGGTTCAGTCCCTGGTTGTAAAACTAAGATCCCACAGGGCATGTGGATAAAAATAAAATAAAATAACTTTCATGACCCTAAAAAAGACTGTTTCTGTGATTTCAGACGGCTTGCCCCAAGGCATGTATCAGTACCTTGTAGAGCTTAAAAACTGCCTTTCAGAGCTAAATTATTACAGAGTTTAGTGCTGAAAATAATACATTAGGACAGACTATAATGCAAAGAAGCTTTTATTACTATGAGATGGATTCTTTCACAAGTCAGGATATGCATTTTCCTTCCCCCATCTCGACCAGAAAAAAATAACCACTTCTAACAGAGAAGCCTGGCAGGGTACAATCCATAGAGTCACAAAGAGCTGGATATAACTGAAGCCCCTTAGCACACAGGCGCATGCAATGTGTCCTCCTTTCACTTTCAATACCTCTGTTAGAGTGTTTAACACGTTGTACCAGGTATTTTCGAGTATTCTCATTTCTCGTTGGACGGAGCGCTCCTCAAGGTCTAGTAACTGTGGTCCTCCCCAACAAAGGTGTACTGGTAAATCTTTCTGGACATAAAAATATATACAACTTACAAAGAATAGCATATACAATACTGTATTGTAAAATCTAGATAGCCAATTGATTCTTACAGAATGCTTTGGTTGATTTTTACCAAATTCTTGTTTCTGTAGCCCTATTTGTAGTCAGCCTATAGTTGTGCAGTTGTTGAAGAATGTAGTGCTAACATACATAGTCATTGATATTTTTATCTAAGAGTAAGATGAAAATGAAACAGTCCTTACTTTTTTCATCAATGATGTGACTTCTCACAATTTGTTAATAGTTTTAAAATGGTTTAGAAAATTATTTCTCCATTTTTGTGCTATTTCAGTGTTATAATTTAAATTTAAGTTTATTAACTTTTTTAAAACTACTTTTTAAAGTCTACACTATTAATAAAACATTAAGCTTATGCCCCGATTTGTAGTGTTTGCTGATTTCTAGATTGTAAACATTTCCACAGTGGTCTATTTCAAGCTACCAATGTGACGTCACTGGTAATAGAGTTGGGAAGAGATGGGCAGTGACACACCATTGTATCATTTTTTCTACATATTACAGTTGGCATGAATAACCTTGAGGACATCAATACTAGTAAAGCATAATAAAATAAGTGATGAGTTGTATTTGTTTTTAATATGTTTGAAGATATTACTTTTTAGTAATAGCTATGCTTAAAAAGTTGTTCAGTTGCTAAGTCTTGCCTGACTCTTTGTGACTCCATGGACTGCAGCATGCCAGGCTTCCCTGTCCTTCACTGTCTCCTGGAGTTTGTTCAAACTATTCTCCATTGAGTCAGTGATGTTATCTAACCATCTCATCCTTAAAAAGTAGTTTGCAAAATTCCTAAAGATTTAACTTTTGACTACATGTGGTTGTATGATTTGGATTCATTATGCTGCTGCCCCTTTAGTGATCCCATGCATAACCTACATAGCCTTATATGACTGACTTGTTAATTATTTAATGCAGTGAACTTAATTGTAGTCATCCATGCCCTTGGCTTTTACAGAGTATTACTATGAGAAAGACCATACAGATGATGTTTATGCATTGGCTATAAGATTGGGTTCAAACTTCAATATTTTACTCCAAGGTTTTAAGTTTGTCTTAATGAATTGCTTATTTTCTTATTTACCAGACAAGAATAGTATCCTGAACCCTCTTTGTTTCATTTTCCTTGAAACTCACAGGTAAATCATATGCTTGATCACAATATCTGTTAGTACAGGCAAATAACATTTCATTTAAAAAAATGTTAAATCTTATGTTCAAATCTTGTTACATATATGTATGTACACAGGTACATATATATATATATACATATACACACCTTTATACATATATATGAATGCATACAAACACAATTTCAAATTAGGTTTCCTAATGTACATTTGGAAAATCAGTAGTGGCCACAGGACTGGAAAAGGTCAGTTTTCATTCCAATCCCAAAGAAAGGCAATGCCAAAGAATGCTCAAACTACCGCACAATTGTACTCATCTCACACGCTAGTAAAGTAATGCTCAAAATTCTCCAAGCCAGGCTTCAGCAATATGTGAACCGTGAACTTCCAGATGTTCAAGCTGGTTTTAGAAAAGGCAGAGGAACCAGAGATCAAATTGCCAACATCCGCTGGATCATGGAAAAATGAAGAGAGTTACAGAAAAACATCTACCTCTGCTTTATTGACTATGCAAAAGCCTTTGACTGTGTGGATCACAAGAAACTGTGGAAAATTCTGAAAGAGATGGGAATACCAGACCACGTGACCTGCCTCTTGAGAAACCTGTATGTAGGTCAGGAAGCAACAGTTAGAACTGGACATGGAACAACAGACTGGTTCCAAATAGGAAAAGGAGTTCGTCAAGGCTGTATATTGTCACCCTGCTTATTTAACTTCTATGCAGAATACATCATGAGAAACGCTGGGCTGGAAGAAGCACAGGCTGGAATCAAGATTGCCGGGAGAAATATCAATAACCTCAGATATGCAGATGACACCACCCTTATGGCAGAAAGTGAAGAGGAACTAAAAAGCCTCTTGATGCAAGTGAAAGTGGAGAGTGAAAATGTTGGCTTAAAGCTCAACGTTCAGAAAACTAAGATCATGGAATCTGGTCCCATCTCTTCATGGGAAATAGATGGGGAAAGAGTGGAAACAGTGTCAGACTTTATTTTTTGGAGTTCCAAAATCACTGCAAATGGTGATTGCAGCCATGAAATTAAAAGACGCTTACTCCTTGGAAGGAAAGTTATGACCAACCTAGATAGCATATTCAAAAGCAGAGACATTACTTTGCCAACAAAGGTGCGTCTAGTCAAGGCTATGGTTTTCCAGTAGTCATGTATGGATGTCAGAGTTGGACTGTGAAGAAAGCTGAGCGCCAAAGAATTGATGCTTTTGAACTGTGGTGTTGGAGAAGACTCTTGAGAGTCCCTTGGACTGCAAGGAGATCCAACCTGTCCATTCTAAAGGAGATCAGTCCTGGGTGTTCTCTGGAAGGAATGATGCTAAAGCTGAAACTCCGATACTTTGGCCACCTCATGGGAAGAGTTGACTCATTGGAAAAGACTCTGATGCTGGGAGGGATTGAGGGCAGGAGGAGGAGGGGACGACAGAGGATGAGATGGCTGGATGGCATCACTGACTCGATGGATGTGAGTCTGAGTGAACTCCAGGAGTTGGTGATGGACAGGGAGGCCTGGCTTGCTGCAATTCATGGGGTCACAAAGAGTCGGACATGACTGAGTGACTGAACTGAACTGAACTGAAAGGTACATTTGGTATGAAATGTTGAAAAAGACTTAAATTGTTTCCTTTATTTACCAATTTTCAAAATAATGAGTTGGTTCTCTAGCATTCTTCAAAGGTGAATAATGAGTTTTTTTAAAGTATCATTATGAAATTATGTATTAAGTTGTATGTTACGTTGCAGTCCATTTTAGTTATTCTTAAAAAGCTTAAATTGTCTCATCTTTGGCCAGTGGGAACCAATTCAAGTTGGCTTTTTCACATTTATTCTCAAGTCCTTTTACATTACCCCAGTAATCTTTGATAGTTTTCATGATTAATAGTATGATAGGATATTTTAGGCTTACCTTGAACATTTCCTATCTCAGAATCAGCCTTTGCTTCTAGGGATCTGTTTCAGGGGCAAATGTTGTTTACTGTCAATAATTGGATATAAAAGTATGTGCTAGTTGCTACTGCATAGTCCCCGTTTTTAGGCAGAACTAAGAAATACATATATTTTAAAATGTAAAATATTATAGTTTATTCTGATATATCCAGTTCAAATTCGTGATCACATAATTTTTATGTAACTCACTGATTTTACATCTGTCCTTTTTTGTCCCACACCCAAAACACCAACTTAATTATCCATTTGCTTTTTCTCAGACTATGCATGCAATATAATTACAAGAATGTGCTTGTGTGTGCGTGCTCAGTTGCTTTAGTCATGTCCAACTCTTTGTGACCCCATGGACTGTAGTCCACCAGGCTCCTCCATCCCTGGGATTATCCTGGCAAGAAAAATGGAGTGGGTTGCCATTTCTTCCTTCAGGGGATCTCGCTGTAGACGCAGGAGATCGAACCTGTGTCTGCTGTGGCTCCTGTATTTTAGAATTCTTTACCACTTGAGCCACCTAAGAAGCCCCTAATTACAATAACACCACCAATTAATATCACAAAACTGTGGCTGAGGATAACAATTTAAGTTATTGTTTTGTTGTTGCTGCTTTAAAGTTTATTTCTTAGTTTAAATCATATGAGGAAAGTACTGTTAAGTGTTTGAATATGGTTTTTAAAAATTCCTGGGACTTCCATGGTGGTCTACTGGTTAAGACTCTGTGCTTCCAATGCAAGGGATGCAAGTTCAATCCCTGGCCAGGGAACTAAGGTCTCACATGCTGCATGCTGCTGCTGCTGCTGCTAAGTCGCTTCATATCTGACTCTGTGCGACCCCATAGATGGCAGCCCACCAGGCTCCCCTGTCCCTAGGATTCTCCAGGCAAGAATACTGGAGTGGGTTGCCATTTCCTTCTCCAATGCATGAAGGTGAAAAGTGAAAGTGAAGTTGCTCAGTTGTGTCCGATTCCTAGCGACCCCATGGACTGCAGCCTACCAGGCTCCTCTGTCCATGGGATTTACCAGGCAAGAGTACTGGAGTAGGGTGCCATCGCCTTCTCCACACATGCTGCATGGTGTGGCCAAAAAAGAAGATAAAAACTACTATGTTTAAAGTCACTTAGAATATTCTCTGTATGGTTATGCCACCAACTCCATATATAATTAAGTTCACTTATTTAGATGGGATCACTTTAAAATTTTAATGTATTTTTGTTTTATAATTTGTAAATTATATATATTCTATGTTTCTGAAGTCACATTTTTATGAGAAAACTTCCTGTTATTCCATCTTTGCTCCTCTGTTCCCTTCTTTTTTACAGGTAACCATTTTTAAGGGCTTCCCTGGTGGCTTAGGTGGTAAAGAATCTGCCTGCAATTTAGGAGACCTGGGTTTGATCCCTGGGGTTGGGAAGATAACCTGGAGAAGGGAATGGCAACCCACTCCAGTACTCTTGCCTGGAGAATTCCATAGACAGAGGAGCCTTGCAGGCTACATACAGTCCATGGAGTCACAAAGAGTCGGACACGTCTGAGCCACTAACACTGTGTTTTAAGGTTTTGACTTTTCATTTAATTTAAAAAGTGAGATAGGTGAATGGTAATATGCCATAGATGCTTTTTCCCACTTTGATATTTTTACTCAACAATATATACTGGAGTAGGCAGTGAATTACTTTATATTGCATATATTCTTTATTCCCGTTTAAAAATTGCATAGTACTTCACTGCATGTATGTATCATAATTATTCAACCATTTCACTATGATGGACTTTTGGGTTATTTCCATATGTTAGCCTAAAACAATGAAAAACCAGTTATTTTACCAGCAAAATGGGGTTTCTTAGGGAGCAACACAGAATTGCAGTTTGGGAGATGCAACTGTGTGAAGAACCACAAGCAAGTTCAATAAAGCAAAGGAAAGAAAATTCTTATAGAGGAGATGGGAGAGTCAGGAGAGATGTTGATAAAAAGTCCATTGAGGAAACCGAGAGTGCAAAGTGTAACAGCTCTTAATTGACTGACTTGTGACAGTCCCATTGGCTGAGCTGTTGCCAGGAAGGAAGAGATGTCTTCCTCTTGCTGGCATTTGTAGTAAAACCATATTACTTCCAGCTGGAGATGCATGGTGTCTCCTTCTGTTGGGATCTGTGTGGACTTTAACTGGAACATGGGTGACAGCTCCTTCTTTTGACCTTCAGACTACATTTTATTGAGGCTTCTGTATTAATTTTCATAGAAACTTTTGCTATAAGAAACAATGCTTCAATGAATAACTTCTTTTTTGGTCAGATTCTTGGAGTGGGATTTGCCAGACAAAAAATAAAATGTATATGTAACTTTGCTAGATTCCATGAACGTCTCTTTTGTTGGGCTTTTTCTACTTTTCAGTTTAACAAGCAATATTTGAGAGTGTTCCTTTTCCCCACAACTGCCTTACTAACAGGCTGTGCTGTGAAAATTTTGAATTTTTGCCAATTTGTTGGGTGAGACATAGTATATCAGTGATTTTAATTTGCATTTCTCTTATGAAGAAGGTTGAGAATGTTTCTATTTAAGGGGCATTTGCATTTCTTTTTCTGTGAAATGTCTGTTCATATCTTTTGCCATTTTTCTCTCAGGGTGTTGGTGTTTTATTCATTTTTGGATACTCTTTATATGTAGGGTTATTAAATTGTCTGTGTTACAATGTTTTTCATATTTTCACTTCATCTAGTTTTGACCATTGATTGCCAGGAACATTTTCCCTATTCTTCACTTACAGAGGAATTGACTCGTAATTTCTCCTAGTACTTGAATGGTTCAAATGTTTATATTTAAATATGATCTTTTTGAAATTTATTCTTGGAACAGATCCAAATTCATCTTTTTCCTTATGACTACTCAGTTATCTCAACACCACTTATGAAAAAGTCCATCTTTTCTTTACTGCTTTGAGATACAGCTTTTATCTATGTTAAATTTCCATATATATGCACTTGGGTAATTTCTCAACTTTATATTTTATTGGTCTTTTTTTTTTTCATGTGCCAATGCTACCATTAAATTATTAAGCCTTTATAGCATATTTAATATCTGATATGACACCCCCCTCCACTCTCAATGTTCTTTTTCAAGGTTTTCTAGGCTTTTCTTGTTTTTTTTTTTTTTATTCCAAATGAATTTTATAATCAATTTATGCTGGTAGCAGCATTCTTTTTTTTTTTTTTTTGGCCGCCTGGCTTGCAAGATCTTAGCACCTCCACCAGGAGGAACCTGTGCCCCCTATAGTGGAAACATGGTCTTAACCCGTGGACTGCCAGGGAAGTTCTGTAACAGTGTTCTGAATCAGCAGTGTTTATTGGAAGCACTATCAAGAGTTTTTTTAAAAAAGAAAATAAACACTTGACCCCACCCAGACGTAGTGAGTCTCTAGATATTGAGCCTGGGTATGCACATTTTGAAAAACTGTTCAGTTGATTTTAATAATCCCATTTAAAAATGACCTATAAAGCATAAATTCAAGTTCTAATTCCAGACCACCTTATGATTTGTTTTCCCTTATGTATTCTGTATTCTGGACCTGACTAAATGACTGCAGCATTTGCCCAGTTCCCTAAGCCAGAAATTTAGTTTTCCTTTAATCCTTCCTTTTAACTCAGTTTGTCACAAAATCTACATTTTACTTTGCTTTAAACCTCCAGTACCACTGTCTTTTACCGTTTTCTCATGGTCTCTTAAGATACCTCTTCATAATATAGTCTATCATCTGCACTATCTATACAGTTAATTTTTTCCTAAAAATAATGTTGATCATGTTACTTCTTTGCTGACCTTTGTTGGCTTTCAGGATAAATTCAACCAAGGGACATAAGGCCTTATCCCTGGTTTTCCTCCTTAGTCCCTGTTATTTTACAACTCACACTGAGTATTCCTGTTACACTGAATTTCTGACTACTGGATGGACATCAGACCTGGTAGCTTTTATAATTTAAATTTATGGTTTCTTTCTTTCACTTAGAATTTGTTCCTGTCTTCTTTGCCTGGAAAGCTCTCAGTATTTGAGATGCAGTTCAAATGGCCTTTCTTTGATAAAGCTTTTATATAGACTCTTAGAATTAGTAGATCCATCCTCTTTATTCTAGCAAAACTTTATTATTTGTATCTTTATAATGTGATTTTTGTAAGTCTCTGATCTCCCAGAAATTTCACACTTTCAACATCAACCAGAATGTGAGCTTTCATGTGTTTTCCAGCCTCTAGCAGAGTGCATAGCATATAGCAAGCACTCAAATGTTTGTTCAGTGAATGAAAACAAATAAAGCTTCATTAGTCTGTACTGATTGAAACAGAAACAAGACATGACAGTGGCCAGGTGGTTCTACTATTAAGATCTCTCATTCGTTTGGCTTTTTGTAGTTTGTAGTCAGCCTAGACTTTGTTCTCTGCACATGAGAGTTCCTTACTCTCTGAAGGTCCATGTAACCGAACCTACAATAGGATACCTGTCCATCTTTATCTCTTCCTGTTTATGAAGTTCTGTCTTGGTCCTAAGAATAGATAATGCTTTATAAAAAAAGTACAGTTTAGTCTATAGTGGTAGAATAATTAATTTATGGTACTAATTTAGAATAATTATTGGTATGAATAATTAGGTGTATATCACATATAGGATTTTACTTATATTGGAAAAGATCTATTTGATCATTAAATTCTTTTATAATTCTGTACATGATCAAGTACTAATTTAAATGATGAACTTAAGTAGAAGAAACAGTGCTATGGGAGCCAAATTATTTTATAACTTATAATTATTTTTTCTCCACCCCCCCAACTCTATGACTATGTTGTCATCTTTGAAATAATCAAATGTGATAACATGGAAAAGGGAAAGAATCATATTTAAAAATAATTTAACCATAACTTCCTAGTAAGTGGGTATCAAATACTAGAGTAATCCAGTTTAAAATTTTTAATATTTCATTATTTTAAAAATCAGTCTTAAAGGTATAGATTAAATTGGATAGTAATATATTTGAATTACCAAATAACACCAAATTATTTTAAACATATTTTAATATAAAAATTGAAGTTTTTATTAAAATACATAAATTCATTTTATTATATCCATCTATGAGTTTTTCACTTGTCAACTGTATTTAAAAAATATTTTTCAAACTATGTAAAGAGCCCTTGATGATAATAAAAATACAGTTTTTAAATATCTTAAACATACCAAAATCAAATTCTTTATTATTACCACATTTACCCTTTATTTCAACATTTGATGACACTCTTAAGTTACTTCATTATTCAACCAAGAGAAAAACAACTTTGTGTTATATATGGCTTCAACTTGAAATTATACATGTATATGTAAGTTAGTCACTTTCATTATCTGTGTACCATATTTTCTATTGATTAGGCATATATTAAAATTTTTAATTACTAAATAAGTTTTCTTATGTTAAACAGTTTTCCCCACAGGTGCTTTTTTGTAAAAACTAGGCAATGTAAATTACATATTCTTATGAAACATTGTCTGGAAAGCCAGTGTGCCATCTTCAAAGCCAGTATTATTATTTCAGCATTTTATTGGAACCAAACTTTGAATTATGCTTTGCAGTCTATTTTAAAAGTATTTAAGTAAAAGATACATTCTTAGTTATATAAGTTATTCAAGTGTGCCACAACTTTATTTCCAGAGAAATGTTTTAAGAGAATTCTTATATGAAAATTCAAACAATTTGAATCTAGCTATTTCTTTTTATCCTTCCAAAATTGAATATTTTCAGCAGTAATGCTAATGATTAGACAAAATGTCTGAAACGGATTGACAGATTGTTGAAATATTAATATTAAAATACTTTATTTACACACAGAAATACCAGTGAATTGTCCTGTTTACTTCCAAATATTTAAAAATACTGTTATAAGTAATGACCCCTATTATATAAAATGCATCATATTTTTTACATGTTACTTTGCTAAAGTAATATCTAAATGCTAGCTTTCCACACTTATACTGGAATCTGTAGTTTTCTTTAACATTATTAGTAAATTTTGATATTGTGGAACTGTTGACCCAGTCATACATGTACAGAACTTGGCCTTTGAGTTAATTAAATATGAGTTAATAATATATTATAAGGAAATTATTATCCTTATTACAGTTATTAGGTAGTTACTCAAATTATAGCTTCAAAGGAATGCAGAGCATGGAAAACTCAGGATTAAATTATGCATTTGAACCTTAGGCCAGCTTTTACTGTGGAGACAGTTTTCTGCTAAGACCAGAATTGTATGTCATTGAAATTAAATGGTTTTCTGGGGATGGAAGGTTCCAGTTTTTAATGAAATTACTGAGTGTGGTGTAGTGAAATGATTAAAATCTGTATTCCGGGAATGTGGCAGGGAAAAAAAATCAATAAGTGCTAGCACAGCTTTGCTGCTCAATGTGAATCCTGAGAATGAAATAAACTATTACAAAAATAATAATTAAAAACATATCAGCACATTAATTTATTTAGCATCAGTCTCCTGAGACATCATCTTCACTAATTTTTAGCATACATTTTACTATGTAATGAGCAGCCTTCTTTTCAGATATCCCTATTAGACAGGCAGTATTTCTGCCCTTCCCCCAGTGCTCCTGCATTGCAATCATTGTACTTGCACTTATTATGTTACAAATGACCGAGGTAAGGCTGACATTCTCAGTGCATGCAAAAAGACCTAGTCTGCCAAGCTTTTTTTTTTTTCCTAATGAAGCAGCTTTGTGAAATCTCCCCATGTGTTAATACTAATGAAGATCCTCCAGCACAATTAAAATCACAGCCAGTGGCTGAAGAGGAAACATAAAACAATAGCATCTTTTAAGATACATTTATCTACATATGCATGTACAAAATACACATATATGGTCAAATTATTTTTCTATAGGTTGCCTTTCACTTACTATTCATCCTGAAGATTAAATTATGCAGTTTTTAGTTATATGAACTTTTGGGACTTTTAATGTGTTCCAGGGGGAAAACACTACCTCAATGAAAAAAATTTAATTATTTATCTTCTTTGGTAATAAAGCATTACTAAGGATAAGGCCTTTAAAAAATTTTTTTTTTAGGAAACTATAGGGTGGTGTGCTGTAGGAGGGGATGGGGTGTACTTCACCTTTAGTTCAACTTTATTGGTTTCAGGATGTTTAAATTAGTGGAGGAAAATGAAAATGGAAGGGTAAAAAATAGGAAGTTAGAAGAAATTGTGGGGTAGACAAATAGCATACCTCGTGTGTAATTTAAAGATGGAGCAATAGGTTACCTAGTCTTAACTTGGTATTTTAAGTGTTCTAATTCCTACAATTAGCTATCCTCTCCCCACCTTTTTTGCCTTCTCACAAGTGTGTGTGTAGGGGGGACTATTGAGGTTACCTTTTGAAGTTTTAACGTATAACTTTAAAACGACTTATTATTTTAACGTTTTATTTAAATTTTAACTCAGTGCATAAACATTACAGCAGCTTAACCTTCCCGGGTTAGGGAAGTAGCATTTTATCCTGGGACCATTTTGCGTCCTGCTTTTTATTTTGAGTTCCAAACATATTACATTTAGTTGACTTTTAGATTTTAACCAAATTCTGAGTTTACAAAGTTTAGGTGAACATTGTTAATCTACGCTCCCTATTCGCCCGTGTACTTTTTTAAAAAAATTACGTTTTCAATCCTATTTTCTGTCTTCTCTACTTTTAAAAGTAAAACAAAACATTAGAGTTCCTTAACTTTTTCCTGGAAGAAGAATCGGTGCAAACTCAAAGCTACAGGATTCTTTGGAGGAAGAAGCCACCCCCTCCCCTCCCTTGGCTACTTTAGGAGCTGATGGGTCATTTATTATTGGAACTGAAATGGTATAAACAATTCTCTCTCTTTTTTCCCTTGTTAACAGCAACTTTCATTGTTAGAGAGAGGAGAGAGAGAGAAGCCTTGTTGGTTGACGTCACTTGGTTCATGAAGCCTTCGCCTAGAAGTGAAGCTGCTGAACAAACCTTGAGAAGAATCATCTCCTGCTTCAATCTGCTGCTGGATAGGAACTAATCAGAGAGAGAGAGGCGGAAGACGGAGAAGGAGGGCGTCCAGGGCTTTGCCGATCACAAATCTCACCTCCACTCCAACTCTCCTTATACTTTTCTTGCAAAAATAATAATAGAAATAAGGAGGTGGTGGGGTTTCCAAAACAAAAATCGTAACCTTTAACCATCTGGGGAAGGCAAAAATCCCATCCACCGCAACTCTCAGTTCGAAAGTAAAGGTGAGTTTAAAATCCTCGGGTGTGAGGGGTGCGGGTGAAGATGAAAATTCCAAATATTGTAAAGCCGTTTGAAACCGAAAAAGAGAAGAAACTGCGCTCCTGCGAGTGGGTTAGACTCCGGAGTTGCTTATCTGGAGGCGCTTGCCCTGCCCGCCCTGCCCGCCCGGCCGCGGCTGTTTACCCTCGCCGGTCGGTGTGTCTCTTTGTTGTGCTGGCTGGAAGGCTGGGGTGGTGCTCGGGGTCCCGATTGCAGTTTGGGGGAGGAGGACGCGGAGATGCGCGGTCCTGGGTGGGAGGTGGGGAGTGCGGTCTCAGGAGAACGTAAACTTTATTCGTAGCCGCCAGTGCGGGACTTCGGTCTAGCAGGGCCGCGGGGCCGTGCCTCCCCCGGCGTGGGCAGACGCTGCCGCCGCGAGTCAGCCTCCTTTGTGCCGGCCTCCCTGCTCGGCCGCCGGCGCTTCGCGTGTCTTTTTTCCTCCCTGCGGCTTCCAGCGCTCAGGTCGCCGCCAACAGTTTGGTTTCTCAAAAAATCACCTCTGGCACGGTTGCGATCGCCGTTCCTACCCGGGAATAACCGCTGCTCCCCCCATCCCCGCCGGGGTAGTTTCAAGATTACCCCCCCCACCCCCCCCAGTCCGCCTACTGCTGCCCTTTTCTGCCTCCGCCCCCTCTTCCCTGTAGGACTGATAAGCTGCGCCTGCCACCCCCCACCCCCCAATTCGGGTCTCTCTTGCTCTCTCTCCCCGAGTAGCTTGGGGCTTGGGAGTTTACCGAAAGTGAGCTGGGTGGGGTGGGGTGGGAGTAGGGGCAGGTGGAACTGGGAAAAGATCTGGATACCTGGAAAGTCTGTTTCAGTACGTAGAGATTAGAGGAGCATAGCTTTTCCTACAGTAATGTCTGTCTCCTAGCAGTTCTTCCCCGGGTGCTGCCTCCTGTTCTCAACTCTTCTTCGCTCTTTTAATCTTTTTGCTCCCCTTCCCCCGCTCCCTTCCCATTCGCGGCTCCTCTTCTCTTAAAGTAATTCCACGAACCTCAGAAATGGGACTTGGGAAAGGAAGTAAATGTTTGGAGAGTCAGAACTGGCCCTGCTGTTTGGGAGATTTTCCCTTCTTTTCTCTCCTTCTGTATTTATCTTTTGTGTGTTGCTTCCTTATAAAGAGAGAAGCAGCTGCAGTCCTTGGCCGAGTTGCTGAAATTTATCCCTTTGTGTATATTACAATATCCTCCATTTTTTTTCCCTCTGCCCTCTAAACAACAAGCGTTTCGCCATCTTGGGCAATTTTTATTCTCAAGTCTCTCTCTCTTTTTTTAATTTTTATTTTTCAAAGACTGGGAAGAAACCTCAGAAAGTCAAAAAGTGTGTCTGGTTAAGATTCAAAGTTTAGGGAATGTTCAGGGGGCCCGGTGACGTCATGTAAACTTTATGAAGAAATTTTACCAGGAGTAAATTTTTCGCTTAATTTTTTCCCTGTTTTAAGCGACCATGTGAAGGACCATGTAACTTACAGGTTAACGATAAGCTGTTCTGCTTATTTTTGTGTCCTGCTCTCAAAATGAGCCCTCGGCGTCTGCACATTTTATGTTTTGGTAACAGGTGGAAAACTGTGCGAAAAAAAGGTGGAAACAGTGGTCTTTGGTATTTAGCAGGCTTTTGTGTATATGTTTTTTATACTTTAAAGGATTTGAATATTTGCATGTTTCCTTTTTTATTTACTCCAGTCCTGTGGATTTTTCTTTAATCAGCTTGGTTAATATTTATGTATACTTATTTTAGATGACCTAGATCACTTCTTGTAATTAACTGTTCTGTTTTTTTACATATTTCTTTGCATTTTGAAGGTACAGTTTTCAAAAAAAGCTGGAGATACTGGATACTTTAAAAATATAGTAGCAGATATTAAGTAAAATGATTGGTGAAAATATAGTTAGTGTTTAAAAGGCAACATTGATTTAAAAATATATTTTATAATCTCAAGTTATATGCTCTTTTGTCAGCCATTATGAAAAGATAAACAATAAAAACTTGTGTTTTAATTTGCTTGTCTAAAATAGTTTTTCCCCTCACTAAAGTTCGGTTGGTCACATGATCAAACTTAATGATATACTGACTGGTATATAAATAAGAGGCAATGCAAATTGAATGGGAAAGTGGAATTCTATCTCCTGTAGTCATTTTCAGTCAGCATATTTACTTCTCTTCTAACAAGGACATGAAACTGTCTGTATTTAATTTGCATTCTCTTTGTCTTCTGGGTTGGGGAAAAACATTGACTACCATTAACTCAAAAAAAAGCTAATAGAAACAATTCCAAGTACATTGAAAGATTTGTCTAACACATAAAAACTTAGGTTGTATATGGTATGTTTCTATCGCTGTAGCAGTCTTATTTGGTGTTATCTGCTATGCTATTTATTTAGAGATTTGCTTTATGTAAAACGCAATACAGAGAGCTTGACTGAATTGAATGTCTGACATTTATGTGAATCGTAGGTAGGTGAAAAATGTTTAAATAGTTAAAAGCACATAGAACAGATGGTTCTAAATTATACATGCAACAAAGGACTAGAAGATTTGGCAGATTATAAATGGCAAGCACAGAGGATAAGCAGTTTAAGAAAATGGGAGTTAAGTACGTTTGATGTCTCACACCTATTGTAAACACTGTACATATTGTCACTCTGCTGCATAATCAATAACTTCCACACATTGAGGCTCTTGTAAGTTTCAGACAGAAAAAAGCAGATTTTATAGATGTTTGAAATGAATGGTGAATGTAAAAGTATGTAAAGCCTGTGATGATGAGTTTTTCTCTTTCTTTTTTTAAAGAAAATTATATGCTTTAAAATAGGGAATTATTTGTAAGAACTTAATGTTGTATTCATATAATGGTTTGGACAGAAATAGGAGTAGATACATATTTTGAAATACAGGGGGATAGTATATTTGCTGTTATCTGTTATACTAAGGCTGAACTGTAGCAGCATTTACTGTTTCAAACACTCTTGAACAATTATTTTTAGACTCTTCAGTCTTGAAAATGCATTTATTAGAATACTATTAGCATAAGTTACTAAACACATTAAATGAAAGAAGCATATGTTAGTAATACTTTTTGAGTTTTGTATGTAAAATAAGATTTTACTTGGTAACTATAGTTTACTCTCAGTTTTAAAAATGGAACAATTTATATGTAGTTTTGCCTTTCTAGAAGAATCTGAGTAATATTTTGCATTTTCAAAAGATTTAAAATAACTTATTCAACTTGGCAGAAATTTGTTTTTATTTTTGTAAGCCATTTATTTAAAATGCATATGAGACTGTAATGGAAACCTTGGAATTTTAATTCTGTTGCCCTTTTTCCCATTTCTTTGTTTGCATGTTTATTATAGAACTACAGTGTAAAGGAGCAGATGTTTTGCCAAACATCCTGATGTGTTGCTTTTTCTTATGGGAGTGCATAACTGTTCCTTCTGATGCATCAACTTGACAGCTGGTTGATTTCATGGAACTGCTAAGAAGCCATTAGTGGTGTCATTGAATTGAAACAGAACAGTCACTCCCAGCTTGAACTGCAATTGTTAATGTCTTTGTTGCTACTTTTGTGTTACTATACAAGATGTAGGATATTACAGTTGCACAAAAGTTTAGTTTTTTGTCTTATCCCTTGAATTAGTCAAAGGATGTTATAAAACTTGATTACTTTTAAGTGTAAAGATTTATCAAAGAAGGATTTTGAGCTGTAGTTTGTGAGTTTTTGAACTAGTCCTCCTTAGACCTATCAAAGGAAGATAGGATTTAGCACAAAGTGATGTGGTGATTTTGATCCCTGTAGGAAATAATTTTATCAAGGTTTAATGATTTTGAATTAACCTGATATTCTGAGGGATTAATTACCTTGTGAGGTTAAGAAATTTTTTATTCCATTTAATTAAATATTTTATATCATGAGTCTTTAAAAATATTGTGCTTTTAAATTGTTGACTTGTTTGATTAAACATTTCTTTAAACTTTTGTTATAGAAGATAATCAGAAGAGAGAATAGTTATTGACAAAAAGGGCAATGTAGGGTTTAATTTCCTTTATGAGGAGGTAAAATAACATTCAGTAATGGACTAGCAATAATTTAAGATTTTAAAATTTGAAATTATATTTTTATTAGTTAACTCTTATTGGTAGTTGCAACTGTCATACCGTGGTACTAAAATGGTGTCAGATCATCCCATTGGTGCCAAGGCGTTTTCAGCTTTTTCTAATGACTTGCTTTTTTTTTTTCTCTTCAGAGGGAGAGGAGATAGGAGAGGGGGAGAATAAGAGTGATAATCTCAACAGAAGAAAACACATTTTAAAAAAATTGTGTAAAAAGCTTAAGGATGATGAGTTTAAGGATAAAATGTAACTTATCACTATGTTAAAAGATATTTTTTAGTTCCAATATTTATTGATTTTTAATTTTAAAATCTTTAGACTAACAGTTTTTCAGAGCATGACATTTGTAACATACTTAAAATAGTTTACCTTTAAAAGAAATTCTTAAAATGTGAAATTGATGATTAGAATAGATAATTTGCTGAGTTAAATCCCATTAAAAGGACTTCTTAGACAATATAAACAAATTTAAACACTTAAAATACACCGCTGAGTGATTCCTGAATTATGATTTCCTGAAATCATGAGTTTATGAAAATGCTTTTCTTTTAAATAGATCATACATTACTGAGACTAAAGGTAAATTTTATACTCAGGTAATAATAGTTACTTTTATATAACCATTTGATATAATCATCATGCAGTTTCTTAAAATTATTCTATTACCTTAGCCTATGATTCAAATTTTAAGAAATATATTTACTCATAAAATATTTGTATCATGTCAGATATTCACATACTCTAAATGGTAAATTGAGCTGTATATTAAATTAAACTTTTTTAAGGAATATCAGTGCTTAGCTCATTTTTAGAAATGATATAATTTTAATTGTAGTGCAAATAAGCATCTCAAATTTAAGTAGGAATTTTTCCACATTGGGTTTCTTAAAGGAAAGCAGTTCTAAACAGAAGAGTCAAAAAGTTTTTTGTAAGTTTATTTGTTGACTCTGTTAACTTTGAATAATGAGCAATAAATATATTTGATTAATTTACAATTACATATGGAGCTTAAACGAAAGTGAATTAACATGACTTTTAAATCTGTTTTAAATGTGATATGATTTGTGGCATTATAATATAGTCTGAGATGTAAAATATTTAAGAGATCTGATATTTTTAAGTTAAACACTGCACTTTTTTAAATGAATGGCTCTTAAGAACATAAGATGAAACTACTGGTTTTATCTTACATATTTAAAAATTTACTCTGTAAATTGTTTTTAATTTTTTTAAATAAAATTAATGCTTTAAAAAGTTATATTTATAACTTACGACATTTGGCTTGTAGTTTGGTTTTTTAATGCCTTTCAAATGAAAATTAAATGTTAGAGATAATAGTAATGGAGCTAATACATAGATCAGAACCTTTACTGACTTTATGTGTATACATGTGTACATGCTTATGTATGTAAGAAAAAAGAAGCATTTTGTTTATAGATGATTATTGTACTTTAGTGATGTGTAGACATAATTGTGTGTTTTTCCTCTGTTTTCTCCTCTTAGCACTTTCCCACAAGCATGCACTCATTAATCAAAGACGGTGCACTCCTGCTGAGGGCAGAGAGGTTCATCAAATTGGCAGTCAGTTTGGTGTAAGGAACGGTGTCCTGAAGCTCTTAACTCTCTGGGACATAAATAAATCTAAGGTCTTTGTATGCAAACCCTGGAGGTTAATACTGTATAATTCAATGTCCTGTCTTTGTTTTTATGATTGATGTTTTTAAATGTTTCAAGCTTGATGCAAGTCTTCTTGTAGGTCAGGTCTGACAATCTGATTGGCTGAAGTCAGAAAGCATTAGGTTGTCAGAAGGACTTTGAGTATGCTGCAGAGATTTTGATTTTTTTTCCTACTAGATCATTGTCATATTGCCTGAGCTGTTATAGGAATGTACCAATGATTGACATCCCCTGCTGTGATAATGGACCCAGTGCATGAAATGCCAATAGTTTGGTCCTATTTGTTCAGAAGCTTACTGCTATTTGTATCCTTAACAGAGCTAACATGTAAAACAAGCAAAACTACTGGGATTTCTCTGTAGAAATAGTGCTGGGATTTGGCTTTAACATGAATTGGTTGCATATTCATAATTTAAGAACAGCTGGTTACAGCAAGCACATAGTCATTTGCAAGCTATTATAAACCATTCCACTCACACATGGAGCCTGTGCTTAGTGGATATTTTTTTTTTTTTTTATTGATCTACCTGCATTTAAAATCTGGTCACTGCTGCTACAGCAGCTCTTCATTTTAGCTGTGTTTGCAACATAGAACAGCTTCAATTTTAAATATTTCATTTAAGCTAAATGCTGAATAAAGTAAAGAAGCTTTGAAGGAACTAAATGTAAAAGGTCAATAATGTATATTACCCATCATATGTCTCATTTTGGCCCCAAACAAAGATTATACAGACATTGTATGTTTTGGAAAGTATGTTTTATGATTTTGTCCATAGATGAATAATCAAATTATCTTTGATATGAAAATATCATGAATTATATTTTACTAGTTAGGTATAGTTTTAAGAAACAATGCAAACAATAAATTGTGATTAATTAACCTGTAAAACAGTTTCATCTTATATGTAGAAAAATGATAGTACTTTTAGTTTTGAGTGATATGAGGCAAGATAGAAAAGAAAATCAGCAAGACATTATAATTGGATTAGAATAATGCTAACTCTAAAAAAATTTAGGAGTCTCTTCTGCCTTTAGGTCACTTCTGGAATATAAAGCACAGCTGTGCTATTACAGTATTGAAATGACATGCGTAAGCTAGTCCAGCTTTAATAGTTTCCTACATGTGCTGCCTAGTAGTGACTGAAAAGAGAGAAGAAAACCACTGTATCTCAAGCTTTCAAAGAGAACTGTAAGAGGAGAAAATGTTAAATGTGATTTCAGATATTCTGGTAGGAATCACAGGGTGCTTTGCCTTGATTTGTGTATGTTAAAATAAGTGATACCTGAGTGATTTACAGTGGTGGTGATTATATTGAGCTTCCCATACAACACAGTGTTAGATTCACATGTGCTTGCATGTGTTTGTCCCCACACTAGATGATAAAGTAGCTTTCAGCACTTCAAGGTTGAGTACCAATCCTAAGAGTGCATTTTACTCTTTCTTGCCTTCACAAATGGCTGGATATGTTGGTAATATAACAGAATATATGGCCAAATTTAATCTAGCTGATAGTAGGCTGCACTTTTTTCTAAATAATAAATTGAAAGGTTATTAAAGGACGATGTGTTAAGTTTCAGTTTTACATTTTGTAGGATAATGACTTTATATAGTTAATTTGCCATTATTTGAGTTTACATTGATCACTTTGTGAATTATTCTATGCCTTTTTTTTCTCTCTGCCTTTCGACTATTGACCTTTCAGTTATTTCCCTGCTCTTTCACAGTTTAACAAAGAGTAAGCTGAGTTAGTGTAAAAGGAAGTAAATTTCAAATGAGTTTAGTTTCCCTTCCTTCTTCACTTCTTGGTAGATCAGATAGAGCGAAGTCCTCGGATTTTCACCAAAATGAAGGTTTAGGATTTTGTCTCCCTTTTCTGATTCTCATTATATAACAGGTAATTATATTTAGATAAAAAGAAAGGCGAGGTAATGGATTCATTTTTAAAAATATTAGAAGCTCAACAAAACAGTAGAAAATTTAGACATTACTTGAAAGCTGAATTGACTCAGTACCTGCAACTACAGGAGAATCAGGTATTTGATGCACTTTTATTCCTCTTCTACTAATAATTTGGGAAAAGGACGGCAGCTGCCTTCATTCATCAACTCTGTACTGTATGCTGCCTTCAAGCATACTTTTGGTGAGCCATAGAATAAAGTTTGTGAAAGCTCATAGTAGGATAGAGATAACTTTTGTCTAGAATCATTAGAAAAGGTTATTTGGTTTAGACAGCTTTGAATTAGACCAAGAAGATGAATAAACTGAATATTCAGGGATCTGGAAGAAGTATCCAACTAAAACAGGACAGCATGAGCCCCCTATGGGACAAATTAATTCAAACTAGGTCTGTTGGGCATGTGGAGTAGTTGTGCAACATTATTGGGGTCACCTTTGAAGGAAAAGAGAATGTTACGGGGTCCTGCTTTTCCATTGCTTTCAAAATTGACTGCTTGGCTTTCTCTGGAGAAGGTGGGTTAATCAGTTTCAAATCATCCATTTCAGTGATAGGGTTGTTGTTTGTGGAAGCAAGGTTAAAACTGACAGAACTGCCCTTTCTGATCAGAGTTACTCAAATATTGTGTTTAATGTAAGATTAACCAGAACCGCTTTCTTCTCCCTCATTCTTTTCTTATGCTCTTATAAGTGTTTTTTCTTGAAACCTAGTGCATTGAACATTGCTAAGAACTGCTGCTTCCCTTTTTTAGATTTGGTGGTGAGGAACTAGCTTTCCAAGGGAGTTTGATGCCTCTGACTCAGAAAACACTTTTACTTCTTTTAGTCCCTTTGGATAAATGAAGACAGCCAGACAGACTGGCTGCACTGTCAATAATAGGAATATCCATAAGGGCAAAAAGTAAAAACATAAGCCCTTACTTTAAATTACATCAGTACTGAATTTCACTTATAATAGAAAATTCCACAAAGAGTAGAGAATATGAAAAAGAAAAATTTAAAAATTCATACTCAAATGTAAAAGAAAGTCTTCATTTAAAGTCTTCATTTTCCATGATTAGACTTTTCCTAACTTCATTGTTGTTGTCCTAAGATAATTACATTCATTTCATTTCCCTTATTTGCAGTACTGTGATCAACATTTTCTTGAAGGGACGTGTTAGAACAAAACTTAAAAATTTCTATGTACTCATTTCTTACCTTGATGGTGAGTTTTGAGTAAATTAAACGTGGAAATAAAAGGCTATCTAGTATCTGAGTTTGTTACCTTTTCTGGTTTCCATGATGACGTGATTGTTGAAACATAACTTCTGGACTTCCTTGGGAAAAGGGTTATTATTAACAAAAAACCATTATAGTGATGTAGGAAGGAGCAAAGCCTATCTTGAGCATCTGAAAAAATAAGGAAGCAGCCTGTAAGTCATAGGATAATATATTTCTCCTTTTATGGGTTGTTAGTGTCACATACTGCAAGACAAAGTAACAGAGACTGTGGATCAAATCTGTTTTAAAAGAATACTGTAGGGGATTTCCCTGGTAGTCTAATGATTAAGACTCCCTGCTTCTGCTGCTAGGGTTGCAGGTTTGATTCCTGGTCAGGGAACTAAGATCTTTCATGCAGCACTGTTCGGCCAAAAATAAATGGAGTATTACAGAGCTAAAGGAAATGTTGGGGATAGGCAATAACAACAACAAAAAGAGCAGAGTTGTAAAGAAGGCTTTTAAATGGGGATGCAGAGGAGTGTAGCATTATTATGTAATTGAGTCCTCTTGGAAAGTATCAAGAATTTCTTCATTCTGGGCTGAATATCTTAACATTAAATTCTTGTATGTTGTTACTGATATTTTTTAGTAGCTTGTTGAGAAAATAACTTATCTATGATCATACCTTGGGGATTTGAAGTAGGAAGTTGAAGGGTTAGGGAAGGGCTGTGTAAACAGTAAGATATTTGGTCCAGGAAGAGAACCTGTAATAACTTTGGCCAGTTAGGTAAAACCTCTTTCCACTTCCTTCTCCAGAAAGAAATGTACTTGCCAAAATTCATAAAAGAGAAGAACTGGTTTAAAGAGTATGTAAATGCTTTTGTATGAAGTGTGAAATGAGACGGTAGGAATAAGGCATGCTGTGGGGAAGAAAGTAAGGATTAGGAATGTGACCAGAATTTCCCTGTTTTATTTTGAATAAAGTGTTCCATGACATAGTATTGAATTTCACCTTTTCATTTCACCTTTTTCATTTTAGTATGAAATATGTTTTGTGAAATAGGTCATTTTTGGCAATTTATTGCAAATGTTTTATTCTTAGTAGGGAGCATTTGATATGTTGCAGCTGAAGTTCAGAGATACAACTAAATTAAGCATGTGTGCCTGAGTAAAAATGAATATTTGTTTCTATATTTGTAATCTTAGCACTTAACAAGTGAGCTGTGTGTGTGTGTGTGTGTGTGTGTATATATATATATATATATATATATATATATATATTTAGCTATAGCTACCTGTAGAAACAATCACTTATCAATTTCTCATGTTTAGTACTCTTGTCATGTGCTGATAGTTCTGTATTAGGAAGCAGTGATTAGTTAAATAAATTGGTCATTAAATTGAGAATAAGAATTGGGTCAGCTTCTATTTTTTAATAACTAGAAATAATTCAAGGTGACCAGAAATAAAATGCATGGTCCATAATATGCTCAAGGAAAGAATGTACTTAGAAAGGATGTACTTAAAGTCTTTTGTGACTGTTATATCAGAAATTATTTTTATCAGGGAAACAATTGGGGGTAGGAAAGGAAAACCAGTTTCAATAGCCATCGTTAACTCAGTGAACTTATGCTCCAAGTGGGATACATGTCAGGTGCTCTCTGTTCCTGACTAACTTTACAGTGTGGCATCTTAACACTCAATGTGACTCTTAATATAAGTATTTTTTTGTGTATCTTAGCTTCTCAATGTGGGCTAGCTATGGTATCTGGTGCTCAACTACACAGATGACATCAACTTTAATGTTGATGGTAAAACTGGCTGTGTTGGACTTAGGAGGGACAGTAATTTGTCTCCAGTGTTGTCCATGTCCATTTTATATATATATATATGTGTGTGTGTGTGTGTGTGTGTGTGTATACACACACATATATATATTTAAAAGTGATATTGGAGTATAGTTGATTTATGATGGTGTTTTTATTTTAATATATTGTACTGAATAGAAGCTACCATACTCCCCAATCCACCAATAAGATGAGTTTCTACTGTATAGGAAGGTTGCATGGTTTGAGATAGTTTATATGCTTAAGTATTCCTGTCACCAAGATGTTAAAAAAAATTGCTTTGGAATTGTTGGGGGAGTGTGTAATTTCCTCTGTTCTGTCTTCACCACAGCAAAGATTTGAAATGGCGGATCAGTGTTACAGCTCGTTTATAGCTCAAAGTTTTATTTGGCAAACAAAGGATAGTATACCCTCAAGACATGAAGGTGGGCTGACCCCAAAGGAGAGGCTGTCTTGGCTTCCTCCTTTTATACATTTGTCTCCTCCCCACCTTGAGCCTGCCCTATGCAAATTGGGGTGGCCAAGAAGGGGGTGTGTTTGTTTCACCTGAAGTTCTCACTCCGGTCTGTGGATTTTCTTTTGTTCCATTTTCGTAGGTTTTTCCCTTTCTTTGTCTTTTCTCCACAGCTGTTTTGGACTCCTTTTTCCTGTTCTAACTACCTAACAGAATTAAAACATAAAACAGTTCAAGGAGACAGTGAAATTTCAGTTGGACTTTGAAGGAAGTAGTAGCTATTTTAGCTTAGAACAGCAGCCTGACCAGATAAAGAGGATAGAGGGAAACACCTACCCAACTAAAATTTGTTTGAAAATAATGGGAGATTAAGTAAGAAAAAAAGATTGCTAATAGCTAATAGGGCTAGCTAATAGATTTTCAAGCAGAGGCATGACATTAAAAAGTTGTTTTAGAAAGATTTGGAAGAAGTCTGTTAAATTCATGGAAAGAAGAGGCTATTAGAAAGAATGGTAATTTATTACAGAAATTCCAGTGTTAGGTGGTAATGACTAGACCAATAGCAATGTGAATGGGCAGAAGGATTGATATGGAGCTTCCCCAGTGGCTCAGACAGTAAAGAATCTGCCTGCAATGCAGGAGACCAGGGTTCAATCCCTGGGTCAGGAAGATCCCTGGAGAAGGGAATGGCAACACACTCCACTATTCTTGCCTGGAGAATTCCATGGACAGAGGAGCCTGGCAGGCTACAGTCCATGGGGTTGCAAAGTCACACAACTGAGTGACTAACACTTTCATATAATTTAAAGAAATGTGTTGAGCTAGTTGGGGGAGGTAGGAGATGGTATTACCTTACATTTGAATTTATTTTGTATGACCATAATAATTTGATGTAGTTGAACACTTACTTCCTCCTTTTCATATGATGATGTGAAAACTAGAGAAATTGGCTGTGGCTTAACACTTGGAATGGTTAGATATTCTTTCTAATACACCATACAATCTCATGATGAGTTTAGCTTGAGATAAACTCTCATCTGTTTTTTAAAACCCCTCTACTTCCCTCCTAATATATCACATTATATATAGATGCACAAAAGAGTGGGACAAGACTTAGCGACTAAACAACAACTTATCCCCTGATATATCACGTTATATATAAATGAACAATCAAGTTCACTTAGCCTAATATTTTCCATTTGCATTTATTTTTATAGCCTCGTATATGTTTATACCACTGCCAAACATCACTATCTGACAACAACTGGAAGATAGGAGGTAGCATGTTCTAAACATATTAGAGACGTACTGTATTATAGATTTTGTAGACAGTCAGGATCCTGATTGTAGACTTTGATGACTCCATGGTTTTGCATATGATGTTCCCTGTATCCAGTTATTATTTTCTCTCTTTTTGCTTGATAGAATCTGCTTAAATTTTCTTATATCCTTCAGAAGAGTTACTTTTCTGAAATCGTCCCAACCTTCTACCTCCCCACAAGATTATCTGATTCTTCTCTTGTGCCCCAGTTGAGTGCAAATGGTGGAATAGATGGCTGTGCAAATAGATTCCTCCCTTCCTGCCTTTTCAAATAATGGTTCAGTGAGCATTTTTTATTCATAATGCTTTTATTTGTTGTTGTTTGACATTATTTCATAGCCTGAGTTCCCAGAAATGCAATTGTTGGATCAAGCTCTAGGAATATTTAAAGCCTCTTAATATATGTAGTTTAAATTTGGCTTTTGCAAAGATTGTATGAATTTATATTTCAGTAACAATATATAACTTTTCATATTTACCACACTTTGATTGGATTTGGTATATTAATTATTTTAACTTTTGTAAAAAACTGTACTTTATTTTATATTTTACTTTTTTGGCCAAGCCGCATGGTTTGCAAGATCTCAGTTTCCCAACCAGGGATTGAACCTGAGCCCTTGGCAGTGAAAGCAGAATCCTAACCAGTGGACTACCAGGGAATTCCCAAAATTGTACTTTCTTTAATCAGCATTTCTGTGACTAATAAGAGTGACCATTTTTCAGTGTCTTAACCTGTTGTGTTTCTCTTTTGTAATTTGTCCTTGACATTTACCTGTTATTGCACTGATTTCTCAGTGTGTTTATTATAAAGTATTTATAAATTCTTCAAAGTATTACTGATACTATGTTTTTATTATATTTACTAGGCTTAATTTGGCTTTATAATATTGTTTTAATTTATAGAAATGTGAAATATTAAATTGTCAATTTCTTAGATTTTTGAAAACATTTTATTTCCATTTTAAGCTGAAATTGTTCTTCTTGACATAGTTTTTATAGTCAGTTCTCTTATTTTTATCTTATTTATTTATTTTAAAAAGTAGATTTTGGAGGACTAATATTTTATCCAAAGAGTCGGACACGACTGAGTGACTGAACTGACTGAACTGAATATTTAATCAGTGAAAGTATAACTCTTCAAATTGAAGAGAAGCAGAGTTTTTAAAATTGAAGTATAGTTGATTTATAGTATTTTGTTTCAGATATACAATAGTGATTCAGTACATATATATATGTTTGTATTATTTTTTATTATAGGTTATTATAAGATGTTGAATATAGTTCCCTGTGATATATAATAAGTCTTTGGTGCTTACCTACTTTTTGTATAGTAGTTTGTGTCTATTAGTTGTATACTTCTCATTTATCCCTCTTCCCCTCCCATTTGGTAACTATGGTTTGTTTTCTAAGTCTGTGAACCTGTTTCAGTTTTACATATAGATTCATTTGTAGTATTTTTCATATTCCACATATAAGTGATATTATGTAATATTTGTCTTTGTCTAACTTGACTTAATATGATATTCTCTGAGTCCATCCATACTGCTGCAAATGGCAATATTTATTCTTTTGTATGGCCAAGTAATATTCCATTGTATATTTGTACCACATCTGAAACCAGTCATCTGTTAATGAGTACTTGGGTTGCTTCCATGTCTTGACTGTTGCAAATAGTGATGTTGTGAACATTGGGGTGCATGTATCTTTTTGAATTAAGAGTTTTCATTAGAGAATATACCTGGAATGTATTTACCCCAGGAATGGGGTTGCTGGATCATATGGTAACTCTATTTTTAGTTTTTTTCAAGAAGCCTCCAGACTGTTTTCCACAGTGACTGTACCAATTTTCATTCCCACCAACAGTTTAGGAATGCTCTCTTTTCTCTATGCCATCTCCAACTTTTATTATATGTGGAGTTTTTGATAATGGCCATTCTGACCAGTATGGGCTTCCTTGGTGGCTCAGACAGTAAAGAGTCTGCCTGCAATGGACGACCCCGGTTTGTCCCTGTGTCGGGAAAATCCCCTGGAGAAGGAAATGGCAACCCTCTCCAGTATTCTTGCCTGGAAAATCTGTCAGTGGGGTAGCAAAGAGTCAGATACGACTGAATGACTAACACATACAGACACACACACACACACACACACACACACACTCACACATTCTGACCAGTATGAAATGATAGGTCATTGTAGTTTTTTGATTCTAATTTCTTTAATAGTGACATTGAACATCTTTTCATATGCCTCTTGGCCGTTTGTATGTCTTCTGGAGAAATGTCTATTTAGGTCTTCTGCCCATATTTTGATTAGGTTATTTGTTTTTGATGTTGAGTTATATGAGCTGTTTGTGTATTTTGGAAATTAAGCCCTTGTCGGTTGCATGGTTTGTGAATATTTTCTCCTAGTATATAGGTTGTCTTTCTAGTTTGTTTAGAATTTCCTTTGTTGAGCAAAAGCTTTTAAGTTTGGTTAGGTTCCCTTTGTTTATTTTTGCTTTTATTTTTATTGCTTAAGAATAAATCGCTACAATTTATACCAGAGGATATTTTGCCTATATTCTGTGAATTTTATGGTGTCCTATCTTATATTTACATCTTTAAAACATTTTGAGTTGATTTTTGTGTATGGTGTGAGGGTATGTTCTAATTTCAGTGATTTACACATATTATAGTGGTCTAACTTTCCCAATACCACTTGCTGAAGAAACTTTTTTCTTCCATTGTATGTTCTTGCTTCCTTTCTCTTAGATTAATTGACTGTAAGTGTGTGGGTTTATTTCTGGTTTCCCTATTCTGTTCATTGATGCATATGTCTGTTTTTGTGCTAATATCACTGTTTTGATTACTGTAGCTTTGTAGTATTGTCTGAAGTTTAGAATGTTTAGAAGTTTAGAAGTTTCAAGTTTCTTCTTTTTCCTTAGGTTTAAAACATTTTTTTGATTCAAGTGTAGTTTATTTACAATATTAGTTTCAGATGTACAACATACTGATTCAATATTTGTATAAATGATATTCCATCTAAAGTTATTATAAAATAAAGGCCATATTTTCTGTGCTGTACAGTATATCCTTGATTTTATTTATTTTGTACATAACAGTTGATACCTCTTAATCCATATCCCTGTCTTGCCTCCTTTCCACCCGCCCCCTGCCACTGGTAACTACTAGTTTGTTCTGTATTTTATTTTTGGCATATAATTATTCCCCATTCTTTTTTCCTAGTAAAACTGTCTTTTAATGCCCGTATTTAAAAGCCTCTTGATGAAAGTGAAAGAGAAGAGTGAAAAAGTTGGCTTAAAGCTCAACATTCAGAACACTAAGATCATGGCATCTGGTCCTATCACTTCATGGGAAATAGATGGGGAAAGAGTGGAAACAGTGTCAGACTTTATCTTTTTGGGTTCCAAAATCACTTCAGATGGTGACTGCAGCCATGAAGTTAAAAGAGGCTTACTCCTTGGAAGGAAAGTTATGACCCACCTAGGTAGCATATTCAAAAGCAGAGACATTACTTTGCCAACAAAGGTCCGTCTAGTCAAGGCTATGGTTTTTCCATTGGTCATGTATGGATGCGAGAGTTGGACTGTGAAGAAAGCTGAACACTGAAGAATTGATGCTTTTGAACTGTGGTGTTGGAGAAGACTCTTGAGAGTCCCTTGGACTGCAAGGAGATTCAACCAGTCCATTCTAAAGGAGATCAGTCCTGGGTGTTCTTTGGAAGGAATGATGCTAAAGCTGAAACTCCAATACTTTGGCCACCTCATGTGAAGAGTTGACTCATTGGAAAAGACTCTGATGCTGGGAGGGATTGGGGGCAGGAGGAGAAGGGGACGACAGAGAATGAGATGGCTGGATGGCATCACCGACTCGATGGATGTGAGTTTGAGTGAACTCCGGGAGATAGTGATGGACAGGGAGGCCTGGCGTGCTGTGATTCATGGGGTCACAGAGTTGGACACGACTGAGCGACTGAACTGAACTGAACTGAAGGCCCAGCTTCCCATCAGTACTTACTATCTATCCTACGTTTCCTCAAAATACCTGTTATAAGGAATACTAAACTAAATAAAGGTCAGCTTTTTAATGCATTGTCAGTTTTTTTCCCCATTGTTCTGTTTCTGCCTCTTGTGGAAGTGCGCTTTCTAAAAAATACTAGTTAGTACTAAACATACAAAAATAAATTTTCATTGATCAGTTAAGGTTGTCATCCTGGTAAATGATTCTATTACTTATTAGATGCCTAAATTAAGATTACTTGAGAATATAACTTGACATTTATTGATTTGGCTGTGTCAGCCCATAGTTGTGGCATACATGATCTTTGTTGCGTCGTGTGGGGTCTTTGTTGCGGCACCCAGACTCTATAGTGGTCTGTCATGAGTGGGCTCCAGAGTGCATGGGTTCAGTATTTGTAGCACGTGGGCTTAGTTGGTCCGAGGCATGTGGGATCTTAGTTCTCCAACCAGGGATAAACCCTTGCCACATGAATTGCAAGGCAGATTCTTAATCACTGAACCATTTGGGAAGTCCCTAACTTGACCTTTAAAAAATAAATTTTCACATTATATTTGCACTGTTTGCTTGTTTATGGTAAAAGTCAGTTGTAAATGCTACCTTGCAATTTGACTGTTATTCCTTCTTGCAGTTTATATTTATTTCCCTTTGATTTTCCTTTTTTCTTTATATTAATTTTGTTGTTTATTTTCTAACTTTTTAAGAAATTGAAGTATAATGGACATATTACACCATATTAATTTCAGAAGTACAATATGACTTTTCTTAAAATTAAAAATATATTTTTTACTAAAAAAATATTCTCAAAGTTTTGAAACGAACATCCCTAAATTTTTATGCATATTCTAATTTATTTCCTTAGGATACATTTCTGAAGGTTGAATTGCTTTGGTGAAGCATATGAATATTTTACACATGTAAAGTGGTATTCTGGTAAATATTAACAACTGGTGTGTGTGTCCGATAGAGGGAGCTCTGATAGATGGTATGTGCTATTTTCTTTGATAGAAATGCTCCAAACATGGTCTCTTTCAATCCAGCAGCTTAATACCACTGAACATATTTGAGATGTGTAGTCATATAACCATTATATAGTATTTGCATGAAAGTAATAC
Organism: Bos taurus; assembly: GCF_002263795.3. Taxonomy (NCBI): domain Eukaryota; kingdom Metazoa; phylum Chordata; class Mammalia; order Artiodactyla; family Bovidae; genus Bos; species Bos taurus. The sequence goes on from NC_037329.1 coordinate 36,733,359, forward strand.
AATGAATTTAAGCAACCTCAACAGTGTAGGCCATAATAAAATGTAGTCAACTAATGGGAGTAATTGATTAGGGAGTGATAAATTTTAAGTGTTTATTGCCTTAATTTTAATATTATTTACTGTATGGTAAGTTTATATAATTTAATTTTTAATAAGGACTGTGTTTAATACCTGGGTTGCAAAATTCCTGAATTTTAACAAATGTCTCTTGTGAGCTACTGTGAGTAAGCTCTAGTGAACCACTGCTAGGTTATCTTTCTTTTTTAATTGTCCTCTTCCTTTTCTTTTCTCCTTACTTCTTCCTTTAGTTATGTTTGTGTTGTTTTCAATATGGAAAGTAATATCAGTACTTTAAGATGAATGTTTTATTCTTTTTCTTTATGATTTCAAGTTTTATCTTGCTTTACACTTAAATTTTATAATTGATGAGCTCTTAAGTGAAATAACTCAAAATTCTCCAAGCCAGGCTTTAGCAATACATGAACCATGAACTTCCAGATATTCAAGCTGGTTTTAGAAAAGGCAGAGGAACCAGAGATCAAATTGCCACCATTCGCTGGATCATTGAAAAAGCAACAGAGTTCCAGAAAAACTTCTATTTCTGCTTTTTTGACTATGCTAAAGCCTTTGACTGTGGATCACAATAAACTGTGGAAAATTCTGAAAGAAATGGGAATACCAGACCACCTGACCTGCCTCTTGAGAAACCTGTATTCAGGTCAGGAAGCAGCAGTTAGAACTGAACATGGAACAACAGACTGGTTCCAAATAGGAAAAGGAGTACGTCAAGGCTGTATATTGTCACCCTGCTTATTTAACTTATATGCAGAGTACATCATGAGAAACTCTGGGCTGGAGGAAGCACAAGCTGGAATCAAGATTGCCAGGAGAAATATCAGTAATCTCAGATATGCAGACGACACCATCCTCATGGCAGAAAGTGAAGAAGAACTAAAGAGCCTCTTGATGAAAGTGAAAGAGGAGAGTGAAAAAGTTGGCTTAAAGCTCAACATTCAGATAGCTAAATAAGATCATGGCATCTGGTCCCATCACTTCATGGGAAATAGATGGGTAAAAAGTGTCAGACTTTATTTTTTTGAGCTCCAAAATCACTGCAGATGGTGACTGCAGCCACGAAATTAAAAGATGTTTACTCCTTGGAAGGAAAGTTATGATCTACCTAGATACCATATTCAAAAGGAGACACATTACTTTGCCAACAAAGGTCCGTCTAGTCAAGGCTATGGTTTTTCCAGTAATCATATATGGATGTGAGAGTTGGACTGTGAAGAAAGCTGAGCACCAAAGAATTGATGCTTTTGAACTGTGGTGTTGGAGAAGACTCTTGAGAGTCCCTTGGAGTGCAAGGAGATCCAACCAGCCCATCCTAAAGGAGATCAGTCCTGGGTGTTCATTGGAAGGACTGATGTTGGAGCTGAAACTCCAATATTTTGGCCACCTGATGTGAAGAGCTGACCCATTTGAAAAGACCCTGATGTTGGGAAAGATTGAAGGCGGGAGGAGAAGGGGATGACAGAGAATGAGATGGTTGGATGGCATCATCGACTCAATGGACATGAGTTTGGGTAAACTCTGGGAGTTGGTGATGGACAGGGAGGCCTGGCTTGTTGTGATTCATGGGGTCACAAAGAGTCAGACATGACTGAGCTACTGAACTGAACTGAACTAAAGTGAAAGAAGTCAAGTGTGGATTCTCAGATATATTTTTTCCCTGAAAGACGATTCAATTTTCTCCCAAACTCTCTTATTTTTTCTAATAATTTTTAGTTGATTGTATCAGATTTTCTGCATATATAATTGTATTATTCAAATAAAGATTATTCTGCTGCCTCGATTCTAATATTTGTAACTTTATTTTTCTGTGTTAAGAATAAAGTAGGTGAGTACCTACAAAGCAGTATTAACAAGCGAAAACAATACCCAGTTGTGGATGTGACTGGTAATAGAAGCAAGGTCTGATGCTGTAAAGAGCAATATTGTGTAGGAACCTGAAATATTAGGTCCATGAATCAAGGCAAATTTCAAGTGGTCAAACAGGGGATGGCAAGAGTGAATGTCGATTTTCTAGGAATCAGCGAACTAAAATGGACTGGAATGGGTGAATTTAACTCAGATGACCCTTGTATCTACTACTGTGGGCAGGAATCCCTTAGAAGAAATGGAGTAGCCATCATGGTCAACAAGAGTCCGAAATGCAGTACTTGGATGCAATCTCAAAAATGACAGAATGATCTCTGTTCATTTCCAAGGCAAACCATTCAGTATCACAGTAATCCAAGTCTATGCCCCAACCAGTAATGCTGAAGAAGCTGAAGTTGAACGGTACTATGAAGACCTACAAGACCTTTTAGAACTAACACCCAAAAAAGATGTCCTTTTCATTATAGGAGACTGGAATGCAAAAGTATAAAGTCAAGAAACACCTGGAGTAACAGGCAAATTTGGCTTTGGAGTACAGAATGAAGCAGGGCAAAAGCTAATATAATTTTGCCAAGAGAATGCATTGGTCATAGCAAACACCCTCTTCCAACAACACAAGGGAAGACTCTACACATGGACATCACCAGTTGGTCAACACCAAAATCAGATTGATTATATTCCTTGCAGTGAAAGATGGAGAAGCTCTATACAGTCAGCAAAAACAAGACCGGGAGCTGGCTGCGGCTCAGATCATGAACTCCTTATTGCCAAATTCAGAATTAAATTGAAGACAGTAGGGAAAACCACTAGACCATTCAGGTATGACCTAAATCAGATCCCTTATGATTATACAGTCGAAGTGAGAAATAGATTTAGGTACTAGATCTGATAGCTAGAGTGCCTGATGAACTATGGACAGAGGTTCATGACATTGTATAGGAGACAGGGATCAAAACCATCCCCATGGAAGAGAAATGCAAAAAAGCAAAATGGCTGTCTTGGGATGCCTTAGAAATACCCGTGAAAAGAAGTGAAAAGCAAAGGAGAAAAGGAAAGATATAAGCATCTGAATGCAGAGTTCCAAAGAATAGCAAAGAGAGATAAGAAAGCTTTCCTCTACTATCAGTGCAAAGAAATAGAGGAAAGCAACAGAATGGGAAAAACTAGAGATCTTGTCAAGAAAATTAGAGATACCAGGGGAACATTTCATGCAAAGATGGGCACAATAAAGGACAGCAATGGTATGGACCTAACAGAAGCAGAAGATATTAAGAAGAGGTGGCAAGAATACACTGAAGAACTATACAAAAAAGATCTTCACGACCCAGATAATCACGATGGTGTGATCACTGACCTAGAGCCAGACATCCTGGAATGTGAATTCAACTGGGCCTTAGAAAGCATCACTACGAACAAAGCTAGTGGAGGTGATGGAATTCCAGTTGAGGTATTTCAAATCCTGAAAGATGATGCTGTGAAAATGCTGCACTCAATATGCCAGCAAATTTGGGAAACTCAGCAGTGGTCACAGGACTGGAAAAGGTCAGTTTTCATTCCAATCCCAAAGAAAGGCAATGCCAAAGAATGCTCAAACTACCACACAATTGCACTCATCTCACACACTAGTAAAGTAATGCTCAAAGTTCTCCAAGCCAGGCTTCAGTAATATGTGAACCGTGAACTTCCAGATGTTCAAGCTGGTTTTAGAAAAGGCAGAGGAACCAGAGATCAAATTGCCAACATCTGCTGGATCATCAAAAAAGCAAGAGAGTTCCAGAAAAACATCTGCTTTATTGACTATGCCAAAGCCTTTGACTGTGTGGATCACAAGAAACAGTGGAAAATTCTGAAAGAGATGGGAATACCAGACCACCTGACCTGCTTCTTCATAAACCTATATGCAGGTCAGGAAGCAACAGTTAGAAATGGACATGGAACAACAGACTGGTTCCAAATAGGAAAAGGAATACATCAAGGCTGTATATTGTCACCCTGCTTATTTAACTTATATGCAGAGTACATCATGAGAAATGCTGGGCTGGAAGAAGCACAAGCTGGAATCAAGATTGCAGGGAGAAATATCAATAACCTCAGATATGCAGATGACACCACCCTTATGGCAGAAAGTGAAGAGGAACTAAAAAGCCTCTTCATGCAAGTGAAAGAGGAGAGTGAAAATGTTGGCTTAAAGCTCAACATTGAGAAAACAAAGATCATGGCATCTGGTCCCATCACTTCATGGGAAATAGATGGGGAAACAGTGGAAACAGTGTCAGAATTTGTTTTGGGGGCCTCCAAATAACTGCAGATGGTGATTGCAGCCATGAAAGTCAAAGACATTTACTCCTTGGAAGGAAAGTTATGACCCACCTAGATAGCATATTCAAAAGCAGAGACATTACTTTACCAACAAAGTTCCGTCTAGTCAAGGCTATGATTTTTCCAGTAGTCTTGTATGGATGTGGGAGTTGGACTGTGAAGAAAGCTGAGCATTAATGCTTTTGAACTGTCGTGTTGGAGAAGACTCTTGAGAGTCCCTTGGACTGCAAGGTGATCCAGCCAGTCCATTCTAAAGGAGATCAGTCCTGGGTGTTCTTTGGAAGGAATGATGCTAAAGCTGAAACTCCAGTACTTCGGCCACCTCATGCGAAGAGGTGACTCATTGGAAAAGACTCTGATGCTGGGAGGGATTGATGGCAGGAGGAAAAGGGGATGAAAGAGGATGAGTTGGCTGGATGGGATCACCGACTCAATGGACGTAAGTTTGAGTGAACTCCGGGAGATAGTGATGGACAGGGAGGCGTGACGTGCTGTGATTCAGGGCATCGCAAAAATTCGGACACGACTGAGCGACTGAACTGAACTGAGCCTTATTTTTTCCTGACTGTGGGTGTGGTTCGAATAGTATATCATTGTGTATTGGCTTCTTTAATGATGGCATTTCTCTCAGTAGGTTTGGTCCTTTTGGTGACTTTTGGCTGGTTATATATATGTTTGAAAATCACATTAAGCAAGTATTCACTTATTTCTATTTTATTAAGAGTTAAAAATTTTATTAAGCTTAATTTTACTTAATTGCATGAGAAGCTTCATAATTCTTCAGGACCTTCTCCATTTATCTTAGTGTTCCAAGTTTGTCTGGTTGTGTTTTTGTTTTCTGTTTTGTGCTGGGGATGTAAATACTGATGGTTTTGATGTTTGAAGTAAGCAACAAGGTGACCTGAGCAACAGAAAACATAATTCAGATGTATTTTCCCTTAGAGCTTTTTCTCTGACTGTTGAGATATGTGTTGTGGGTGTATCTGTGATCCTGTGTTTGAGGGTCAACTTTTGATTTTAGCAGTTCTGCTTCAGACCAGCCTGCCCGGGGATTAGGCCACGGGAGGGGGAGTGGCAGCAGGAGGAGAATGGCCAATCTACGACTGTGGTTTATGAGTTTTTTGTGGTGAGTCAGTCATTGCTTATTAATGTCTGCCTAGTCAAACTTGTTCCTCACCTGCAAAAAGCTGACTTTTTTCAACCCTAAGGACTGGTTGAGGACAATTAAAACAATTGAGGTCAAAGTGTAGCCCATGATGTCTTTCTGCTATGCAGACATGAGTCCCAAGCTCTGTGATTCCCGATTCTCTTACAGTTCCTAAACTTTAATTCTACAAGTTATAAATTAGAAAATTTAGGAATATTCTCGCTGCTGCTGCTACTAAGTTGCTTCAGTCGTGTCCGACTCTGCAACCCCATAGACAGCAGCCCACCAGGGTTTCTCGTCCCTGGGATTCTCCAGGCAAGAACACTGGAGTGGGTTGCCATTTCCTTCTCCAATGCATGAAAGTGAAAAGTGAAAGTGAAGTTGCTCAGTTGTGTCCAAGTCTTAGTGACCCCATGGTCTGCAGCCCACCAGGCTCCTCCATCCATGGGATTTTCCAGGCAAGAGTACTGGAGTACATTTACTGCTTCCTAAAATCTGCACCTTGCACTCTGGGAACATACATATATAAAATAAAAATCTTGTTATAATATTGATATTTTCCCTGGCTTCTTTAACGAAGGCATTTATCTCACTAGTTTTGATCCTTTTTGGTAGATTTTTGGGAGTGATTATGTGAATGAATGCTATTTACTCATATTTTAAAGCTCTTTTCAGATATACAAAAAATTCTCCTTAGAAAAGGTTATACCATTGTAAATGATTGCTGCTGGACTTTGGAATTTTTTCATTGTATTCTTAGAATAATTTCCTTTACATTTTTTATCCTTAATTATTACAGATAATTGCATGTTTCTAAATATATTGGGGTATGGTATTTGTGTTTGAACTGTTTAGAAGGGCAGAGACATTACTTTGCCAACAAAGGTCCATCTAGTCAAGGTTATGGTTTTTTCCAGTAGTCATGTATCAATGTGAGACTTGGACTGTAAAGAAAGCTGAGTGCAAAACAATAGATGCTTTTAGAATAGAACTGTGGTATTGGAGAAGACTCTTGAGAGTCCCTTGGACTGCAAGGAGATCCAGGAGATCCAACCAGTCCATTTTAAAGGCAATCAGTCCTCAATATTTGTTGGAAGGACTGATGCTGAAGCTGACACTCCAATACATTGGCCACCTGATGCAAAGAGTTGACTCATTGGAAATGTTGCTAATGCTGGGAAAGATTGAGGGCAGGAGGAGAAGGATGAGATGGTTGGATGGCATCACCGACTCAATGGGCATGAGTTTGAATAAACTCCGGGAGTTGGTGATGGACAGGGAGGCCTGGCGTGCTGTAGTCCATGGGATCACAAGGAGTTGCACACGACTGAGCGACTGAACTGAACTGTTTAGAAGTAGTGGTTTTGGTAAGATTTTTGGAGTGATGTGGTAATAGTAATCCCATAACAACTGGTCTCATTATGATGTATGACTGATTATTTTCAAAGGTGCAACAAGAGTGTTAACTACATAGGCCTTGAGTTTGCTCTTGCAAATCTAGAGCCTATACACTATCATACAACTATTAAGGCTACAACATTAACTTGACTATAAATTTTTGTAGGGAATCTCAGGTAGGACATTTAAAAGCTACTGTTAATTGCTTTCTTCAGGCTAGGAATGCAAGCCCAGGAGACTACCACATTTCACCTAGTACCCTTAAATATCCCTTGAATTTCTTAAGATTCCTCATCTGCTGGGAAGTGACCTTCCTTATCACTTACAAAGCTGAGCCCTTATACTCCAGGACAAGTTCAGGTTTTCTGCAAGGGCTCTTAGGCTTTGGATCCTCAGTTAAAGCCAGCCATAGTTAGGGGCTTCCCTCATAGCTCAGTTCGTAAAGAATCTGCCTGCAATGCAGGAGACCCTGGTTTAATTCCTGGGTTGGGAAGATCCACTGGAGAAGGAATAGGCTACCCACTCCAGTATTCTTGGGCTTCCCTTGTGGCTCAACTGGTTAAAAATCTGGTCGCAATGCAGGAGACTTGAGTTCGATCTCTGGGTTGAGAATATCCCCTGGAGAAGGGAAAGGCTATCCACTCCAGTGTTCTGGTCTGGAGAATTCCATGGATTATATAGTCCATGGGGTCCCAAAGAGTTAGACATGACTGAGCGACTTTTACTTTCACTTTTCAAAGGTCTTGAAAATTAACTTCAAGCTGCCATGCTACAAAATAGTTACTGTTGAAAAAATATTTTGCCAGAATAATAATTTGATATATTTGAGCATAAGAATTTTTCAAAATTACAGACATTGTATGGGATTAATTTTAGCTTATTTTGTAAAAGCCATAACTTAAAAAAATGAAATTTATTAATTTACCAAAGATTTGCCTTAATTTTGCAAACTTGGGTTATTAAATGGTCCTTGCTTTGTTTTTCTAAGTATTTTTTAAAATTTGTTTTCTAATGCACATTTAAGATACTAGAAATTCTGTTTCTTTGATTTCTGAGAAATCTGGTTTAAAGACAGTGAAAGGCCTAGAGATAGATGGTGGTGGTACTGTACAATATTATGAATGTACTAAATGCCACTGAAATGTACACTTAAAAATTGTTACAGTGGTAAATGACACGTATATATTTACCACCAAAGAAAAGATAATGAAAGGCACAGATAGCTTGATAAGATGTTCTAGATAGAATAACAACAATCTTGCTTTGCTTTTGCTAAAGTCTTCCACATGTTTTCCTCTTAGGAACATTTTTTATAAGAGAGGTAAGATTTGGATACACAAAACGAAAGATACATTTCAGATTGTCTATAGATAAAGATGCAAAAATGAATGTTCACTGTGGAAAACAGTGGTAGATAGAGTTGAAGTATAGATTTTGGACATACTGTTTATTTTCTGACCTTTGCAGATTAGACATCATATGTTTTATAAATGAACATTAAAAAAATTATTCCATTTGTTACAAGGAGATGAAGGCTTATAATTTTTCTGTTTCCTTTAGCAGTAGTACAAGTCCATTTGGTAGGAGTTTTGACCAAACTGCATTATATTTTTGTGCCTTATTTTGTCATATATTTGTTAAGTATTTGCTAAAAGCAAGAAACTCTTAGAGTTACAATGCGAGAAAGTAGATGAATAAGACACTTTATTATCTAATTAATTCTGTTTAGCAAAAAATTTCTAAGATTTAGCAGCTTAAAACAACAACTTTATTTCTATGGGTCAGGAATCTAGGATCAGTTTAGTTGGTTTTAGCTCAGGTCTTCTTGTGAGGTGTCTGTCCAGTCTCCTGTTGAGATGACAGTCATCTCTAGTCTTAACTGTTCTGTAGGATCTGCTGCCAAGCTTACAGGTTACTTGCAGGGCTCAGTTCCTTGTTGGCTTTGGCAGGAGGCCTCAGTTCTTTGTCACATGATCATTTCCACAGTGCTGCTTCTAATGTGGCAGTTTGTTTCCCCTAGAGTGAGTGATGATGTTTATATCACTTCATATTAGTATTAGCAGAAGGTTTATTTTCATTCTTGAAGATAGCTGCTTTGCTTGACTTAAAAAGTCATTAGAATTACTATTTACAAGAAAAAGTCTTGAAGTTCTATTTAGGATCACAAAATATACTATCATATTTAAAACCCATAAATCTAATGCCATGAATTTTGCACTAGAAAGTGAATCCACACTTGGTTATCTTCAGTTCAGTTCAGTTCAGTTTAGTCACTCAGTCGTGTCTGACTCTTTGCGACCCCATGAATTGCAGCATGCCAGGCCTCCCTGTCCATCTCCTGTCCAACTCCTACTCTTGTAGTTCACTCAGACTCACATCCATCGAGTCCGTGATGCCATCCAGCCATCTCATCCTCTGTCGTCCCCTTCTCCTCCTGCCCCCAATCCCTCCCAGCATCAGAGTCTTTTCCAGTGAGTCAACTCTTCACATGAGGTGGCCAAAGTATTGGAGTTTCAGCTTTAGCATCATTCCTTCCAAGGAAATCCCAGAGCTGATCTCCTTCAGAATGGACTGGTTGGATCTCCTTGCAGTCCAAGGGACTCTCAAGAGTCTTCTCCAACACCACAGTTCAAAAGCATCAATTCTTCAGCGCTCAGCTTTCTTCACAGTCCAACTCTCATATCCATAGATGACCACTGGAAAAACCATAGTTTTATTTATTTAGTTTCTTGGCCACCCATGGTGGGAGTGGAATCAGATTGTTAGAAAAGGTAAAAGTAAAGTATAAATACTTTTCAGTGAAACCAGTCAAGAGAAGAATACTGGAGTGGTAGGATCCTCCCTTTGATTGTATGAACTGGAATTTCCTTCTTCCTTTTTACATTTAAATTTTCTTAAAACTAAATTACTGCATATACCATTTAATAGTTGACTCTCCCCAGTTATCTGTTACCTTAAATTATTTGCTTCTGCTTCCTAATTCTACCTTTGTTACCATAGTAACAGAAGTGGACTAGGGAACTTTGAAGACAACCAGCAACTGAAATTAATGAGCATTCTAACTCATTACCTGTGATTGTCATGTCCCATCACTATTCCTATTTTAACAGAAATAAGCAGGCAGCATAAGGCCTGTTGACTCAGAGTGGGGAGACCAAGTCAGAAACTTGACTCTCATTTGCTTCAGATTTATTTGCTAGAAAGAAAGAGCTTTTCTGATAACTTGGAAAAGAGCTCTTCATTCTTGTGAAAACGTTAGACACTTTCCACTCCACACAGTTATACATTAAAATGTTTATAATATGCTTTTCATAGGTATTAAAATAATAGATGTCTAGGGAATGAGTTTTGATATTATTTGATGTTGGCCTACCATGATCAAATTTTTTTTTACACATTATTTAAGTCAACCTTGAAAAACAGATATAGATCTTAAGCTCTGAGAAGAAGGAATTAAAAATATTATTAAATTTAATCAGACTGTTATTTGTTTATCATTTTAATAAGTAAATATTTTGAAATAGTTAAATTTTAGGAACTTCCCTCGTGGTTCAGTGATTAGTTAGGACTCCATGCTTTCACTTCTGGGGGTGGGTTCAATTGCTGGTCAGGGAACTAGTATCCCACAAGCCACAAGGTGTAGCCAAAAAAAACCCAATTAAAATGTAAAATGTTATGTTTTAAGGCTAGTTAGCAGTTTTAAAAAAGTGTTTCTTTGCATTTTTTGTTTTCCTCATGAAATATATATATATTTGGTAATGTCCATATTGGGAATAGATTAATTACTAGCGTTTGCTAGAAGTTTGTTTCCTTCATTTTTCTCCCCCCGCCTTTTTTTTTTTTTTGGCAATTAACAAATAATATACCTTTTAGGACTTTTTGCTTTATAAACCTAAATTAAAGTTTCCTTCCTCTGGTGATTAACTTTAAAAATTTTATTTCTTTAATTAAATTATTCTCAAAGAAGTGATAATTGTTTGGTTTTGAAGAACTTCCACCTCATTATCCTTTGAGTGGGTGATTAACAAAACAGTGGTTCCTAGTTTGGGCAGTGTTCCTAGGACCTTTGTGGATATCAGAATCTGTGGATGGCCTTCTGTAAAATAGCATAGCATTTTCATACAGCCCATGCATATCCTTCTGTATACTTTAAATCATTTCTAGATTACTTATAATACCTAATGCTATGGAAATGCTATGGAAATAGTTGTAAATATGATATAACTGCTATGTAAATAGTTGCTGGATTTGGGGCAAATTCAAATTTTTCATTTTGGAACTCTGGAATTTTTTTTTCCCCAAAGATTTTTTGATCCTTGGTTGATGAATCTGTAAATATGGGACCTGCAGATGTGGAAGCTGTGGATACTGAGGGTCAACTGTAGTTGTGTCTTCCTGGGTGACCTTTGTTTGGATATTGTCTTTAAATCTGGTTTGCTGTAATTCTTCTTAGACTACGTGATTTTTAGGCTCCCGTCTTCTGTATTAATGGTCTTACTCTGAAATATTTTTGATTGTGCTTCCCTATCAGTAAAAATGTTTTGTAGCATAAATCATCCATATATGTAAATTTATGTTAATGAATCAAAAATTTAATATGATATACAATGTACTAAATAATGTAAATGAAAATAAGAGGAGATAAAGATGATATGAATAGGCTCATGAAATATTTTGCTAATGATGACTTTATATTATTAACCAATTTCTCAAAGTACATTGAACATTTAGGGGGATAATTGTTAACAATAATCAGTATCTATATTTTAAATAATGTATTGTTAAATCATAGTTAGTTATGACTGAGATCATCCTAGTTTTTTCCTCATAATGTGGCTGATAACTTGGAACAGAGGCATCAGCTTTGGCATTTTTATGTTCTTATGCTTTTCTTGCTAATATTATATTCTTAGTCCGTTTAGCCTGCTATAACAGAAAACCGTAGACTGGGTGGCTTATAAAAAACAGAAATTTATTTCTCACAGTTCTGGAAGCTGTGAGATCACGACTGAGGTGCTGGCAGATTCCAAGCTCTGCTCCCTAGTTCCATAGACCATGGCCATCTTTGTTTTGTTGTGTCTCCTAGTGTGGAGGGAGCAAGGGAGCGCTCTGGGGTTTCTTTTCATATAGGCAGTAATCCCATTCATAAAGGCTCTGCCCTCATGTCCTAATGTTACCTAGTACAGGGTCACTGCCCAAGTCACATAGTAGTTGATATTATGGTTCAGGTTTTTGAGAAAAGAAAAAGCTTTATTGTGATGTCAGCTGGCAAAGAGACAGGAGGCAGGCAGGACTCAACTCAAATCTATCTCCCAGATCTGGGGGTTTGGTCAAGCTTTTATGAGTTAACTGGTAGTGTTGGTATGTGGATCTTTCATGTGGGGGCTTTGGAACCTGGCTATTATGATAAAAGGGGCTTCGACATCAGATCTTCCTGGATAACGGACCCTTTGCTTCTGAACTGGTTCTGGTGTTCAGGTTCCGGTCATGTCCTTTGGTTTCATAGTTCCAGGTGAATTTGAGATCAGATTTTCTCCTCTTCACATGCTTCAGCTGCATGATTGGTGGTTCTTTACTTTCTTAAAAAGCAGCTCAGTATGTTTTTAGAAACAGGATAGGGTCAGTTTGGGCTAGTAACTAATTATCTCCTAGAGGCCCTCCTTCTAAATACCATCACCTTGTGGGTTAGAATTTCAACATAAATTTGGAGAGGGTGGCAACACGAACATTTAGACCATGGCTATTTAATCCATCAATTTTTTTTTTTAAGGAATCTTTTTATGCCCCTCTTATTTTGTGACAGTTGGTTTAAAATACAGTCATGTCGCAGTATCTGGTGGGGATTATTTTCAGGACCTCCATCAGTTCCAAAATCCATAGGTGCTCAAGCCCTTTAGTTAGCCCTCTGTATCCACAGATTGAACCAACCATGGATCGTACATACAGATGTGGTCTGGAGGCTATGGAGGGCCCACTGTAGATTATATAATTTGTAAAATCTGGTTTACCGTTGTGATGTGGTGACCAAATAATTAAGGATAACACTGTGAACTATTCTACCGTGTGCAACTCAGTCTTCCCACAGAATAGCCTGGATAACATATGTGATGCATAAGTGCCTAACATTCAACCCCACAGGGGTGTCTCTAGTCTCAATTCATATATTAAATATTAGTGTTAGTATTTAGCAAAATTTTCTTATTTTTCCTTAGTAAATTGTACTTTTGGGGGGAAGATCTAATTGGCTTTTTAAGGCAGTTCATGAATTGGACAGCATCCCATTAGCAACTAGAAGAGCACTCCAAGGGGTTGTACAAAATGAATGGTTTTTATAGGAAGAAGGGTGGGGCAAGGAAGCAACTAACCCAAGAAAAGAAAGAATGTTTTTAGGCCAGGACATCTTTTTGAGGTCAAAGGAAGGTAGGGATTTTTTTATGGTGCAGATTGCTTCTTTTTCTTCTGAGGAGGGTGTTAGATGGAGAAGACTCATGTGACAGATTACTTCGTTGGTGCAGACTAGAACATTATGAACTGGTTAAGATTGTATTTCTGGGGAAGTGTGTAACTTCCAATGTCAGGTCTTAAGTCTAGGTTTGATATTATGGGCTTTAGCACAAGCAATGCCATTTTGGGCCTGTGGTTTTCTCTTAACAATTCTCTCCCCTTTGATAAGACTCTCAGCTTAATAGAGAGATTTGAGTAAAAATTAATGTATTAGTGTCACTCTCAGCTAATTTGCAGCTTTGTTGATCCTTGGTGTGGCATGAGGTTTTTGGTTAATCTCCATGACATCTATGGATCACAGTTCCAGGTTATGGATTTTAAGTTGGTTGTTCTCTTGGTTACTTTTCTGACATTCCAGGCTTAGGGATATCATTTGCTTGGCAGTTAGCTGCTTCAAAACGCATTTAAAGTTTTTGAGAGAATACAACATCAGGGAGATTATTATGATTTAACTGTAAGCAGGATATTTGCCACTGTATGGAGTGCACTTCGGAGCCCTGATTCCCAAGACCCAAACCAATCAAAGAAAGACCTCCTTGAAGGAGTCACCCTTTTAAGTCAAGTGGCTTACTCAGTGGTCTTATGTAGCTGTGTTTTAACTTGCCCAGAATTATCGGTCCAGATACAACAGGTGGTGTTGGCCATAGCACACATACCTTTCTTGCTTAGCTAGAAGGTAATCAAGGGCTATTATATTATCAAGAACAACTTTGGTCAGAGAGTGTTAGGGTCTTTTCTGGGCAGCTAATGCTTTATCAGCAGCAAATTCTGTAGTACTTTCAAGAGTTAAGGAGAGATTTCTGATTATATTCTCATTCATATTTACTCCTAACCAGGGAAATATATGCCTGCCAAAGGAAGCAAACCCTATATCATGAAAATCCTCCTGGTAGGTTTTTTTTTTTTTTTTTTTTCCTTTTTAGAACAGTTAAGGACATAGTTAAATAACCTGAGAAGCATTCCCCAGCTGAGCACCAGCCATCTAAGCATTCATAAGCCCAAGTAGGAGAATAATCATAGACAAATATAAATTCTATCAGAGCATAATTGTCTGTTCAAATCAGAAGGAAGTTAGATTTTTTTCTAGCCTGAAATAAAAAGTTATTCTAAATTCCAGAGATCTGCTTCCCTTAGCAGTAGCCTGGGAGATACAGATGAAGGTGTTCTCTTTCAGGCCAATGTCAGCATAAAGGAAAAAAAGAAAAAATGAAAGGATTTCATGTTTAGCCAGACTAGGGAGTCTTGATCAGGCATCTTGGGCAGAAGCAGTCTACATTGATATCAACAACTTCTCTTTGTCAGTTTAATTTGTAGGTCTCCATTGTTTGTTCAGGATCAGGTATCAGGTAGGCCCTTTTTCAGCTGTGTACCCAAGGCTCAATACCTTCTAATTTTATAGCAATATCAGTGGTTAGGAGCAGTTGGTGTTTGGGACTCCAGGGTTGACTCTATTCTTAGTGATTCCAAATCAGAGGTGTGGGAGAAAATGGGAAATGTCTGGTAAGTCTAGCCAAATGTTGAGGAAACTAGAATTCAGATCTAGTCCAATCTATACACACACACACACACACACACACACACACACATACATATATGTATGTATGTATAAAACAAAAGCTCAAAGACATTAAGAGGACTGTAAAGTCTACAAAGGTACAAAGATAATTTTTCTCTCTACAATCACTCCCACTTTTCCCCAGATATAATCATTCCCCAGAGATAATACAAATTGCAAATTTGTATTAAACTTGGCCTGAGTAATCTATAAGTACAGCAAGAATAGTGATTGACCATATACGTTTACTTAAAAAATTACTTTGCCTGGAACCTTATAAGCAAGATACCAGGTTGATTTTTCCAAGCAGTTCCTTGAAGCTGTCTGGTCCCATCTGAGTCTATGCACATCTCTCTCAAATTATATTCCAGTTAAATCCTTGGTGCTGCTGCTGAGTCGCTTCAGTCGCGTCCGACTCTGTGCGACCCCATAGATGGCAGCCCACCAGGCTCCCCTGTCCTTGGGATTCTTCAGGCAAGAACACTGTTGTGAGTTGCCATTTCCTTCTCCAATGCATGAAATTGAAAGTGAAGTCGCTCAGTTGTGTCCGACTCTTCGCGACCCCATGGACTGCAGCCCACCAGGCTCCTCCGCCCATGGGATTTTCCAGGCAAGAGTACTGGAGTGGGTTGCCATTGCCCTCTCCTTGGTAGATATCCAGTATTTTCCCCCAAATTGGACTCTCTATGATTTTTCCTGCATTTAAATAAATTGTTTAGTCTTTTTTGCTTATGTATATCTCCTTAAGATAGAGAGGCTAAATATTAAATCTATACCTCATATATGATTTAATATTAATCTTTTTATATTACATGTATTTTAAATTTTAGTTTTAAATATGCATAGCAACTGTTTTCAGTGAAGTAGATTTATTTGCAAATAAAGTTGAACAAAGTCACAAAATTAAGCAGGCGTTATGATCTCAGGGGAGAATCATTCATCTAGGGGCACTTATAAGTATGTAGGACGTTTTGATTTCACAATGACTGAAGGGGAACTATTGACAGTGTTAACCATCTGTAAGGTTTGGAGCAGCCTCACTCCAGTGAATTGTCCCATCTAAGATAATAGCAGTAACTGTGAAACACAGGGCTAAAGTCATATTTTAGAGTTGTCATGTTTTAAGAAGACTCACAATTAATTCATAGATTTGCTCAGTTGTGTCCAACTCTTTGTGACCCCATAGACAGTAGCCCATCAGGCTCCTCTGTCCATGGGATTTTCCAGACAAGAATACTGGAGTGGGTTGCCATTCCCTTCTCTAGGGGATCTTCCCGACCCAGGGATCGAACCCAGGTCTACTACATTGCAGGCAGATTCTTTACCATCTGAGCCACCAAGAAAGCCAAGTAGGAAGAAGGAGTTATATAAATAATTACAATGAAGTATGATAAGTACATCAGAACACTTAGATTTCTTGTAAAGAGGTAGCTGTGAGAGGGGTAAGGGTTTAGGGAGCAAGTCATCATTTTGTTAAACTCTTTGAGGGCAAGGACTGCCTGTGTTTTTTCATCTAAAAGTTATATATTTACAACAAATAGCACTGGACCTTAAACTTGGTAGTATAACCATAGTTAATAAATATTAGTGATCAAATAAGTTGATATCCTAGCATTTATTTGGGTGGGTGTACCATCTGAACAAATTTTTTTTAAGTTCTCTTTTTTAAGTCTTTATTGAATTTGCTATAATAATATTGCTTCTGTTTTATGTAATTTTTGTCTGGAAGACATGTAAGATCTTAACTCCCCAACCATGGGTCAGGTCTGTACCCCCTGCACTGGGAGGCGAAGTCTTAACCATTGGACTTCTGGGGAAGTCCCCTGATCAAATTTTGAAGAATTAATTGATGTATGTCCAGGTAGAAAAAGAGAGAAGGCACAGACAGTCTTAAAAGAACTCAGGCGTTGTAGGAAGTGTTAGCAAATAATGTTGGAAGATGACGCTTAAATGAAGCATTGAAGAAGCTTGCAAGTATTTAGAAAGGGGGAAAATATGATTAGATTTAGGTTTCAAAAAGGTATCTCTCTTAGCACTGTGGAAGATGTAGAGGGAGAAGAGAGAGACATTTTCATTTCTTAGGCATGAACTTAACACATGTAAGACCTTGTAGGATTGAAATATTACCTGAAAATCAAGTTGTTATACTTTAATTTATATTACTTAGAGTTTATAGTGGGGCTTCCCAGGTGGCTAGTGGTAAAGAATCCACCTGCCAATGTGAGAGACGCAGGAGACATGGGTTCAGTCTCTGGGTTGGGAAGATACCCTGGAGTAGGAAATGGCAACCTGCTTCAGTGTTCTTGCCTGAAAAATTCCGTGTGCAGAGGAACCTAGTGGCTGCAGTCCATGGGGTTGCAAAGAGTTGGATAGGACTGACCTACTAAGCATGCATGCACAATTATATTATTCTAGTCTATATTTTGTATTGAATAATTTTAATTTCTTAATGCATTTTTGGTTATTCTTTAAAACTGACCAAATTTTTTAATGTTCAAAATAATTCACTTATGCCAGTGGTTTTTGGATACAGACAGGAGAATAATTAGTAATTTTGCTCAATTTTTTTAAGTAAGATATTTATAAGCCTAAAGTTACTAAACTGGTTCAACTAAAGATTAGTTACATTTTAAGGTAGTTTGACAATAAGCTTAGTAGTAATTCTCAAGAAAAATTCTGAGCTGTATATAGAATTAGATTATTTGATTACTTCTACTCAGCAGATTTATATAAAGCCTGGCACCTTCCACACAAAAACCCAAACAAGGTCACAAAATGAAAGCAGGTATTTTTCAGAGTCAAGTAATAACTTTTAATTTTGAGATCCTCTACATCCTCAAATTCTTTTTTGCTATGCTGATTGTAACTTCTGATCATAATATAATTACCACAAATTCTAGATCCTCAATAACTTATTAGTTAAATGTAGTAGAACTTTCTTAATGTGATTTTTAATGTTAAAGTTGGAACTGTGAAATAAATATATTACTATAAAAACAATAATTACATATTTGCCATGTAAAATTATTCATTAATACATTTAAATTCTGAATATTAAATCTGCTTTCCTCATACTTAAAAATAAAAAAGTTTCTTAATGAGAAATGTAAAGGTGACTTTTGCTAAAATGTGGGATAAGTGGGATGTAAAGAAGAAAGCCGTTTATTTAGGTCAGTAAGGCTTTAGGTAAGCATTCAGGCAAGAAGCAGGTACAGCTGACAAGCCTTCTCATAAGAAGAGAGAACTGGAAAACTTCAAAGCCATCTGGCTGGTGCCATTTAACGTAGGGACAAAGTCCTAGTCATTAATGACAGCATTACCATATTCCGGCCATAAAACTAATACATGGGAAGTGTCTAGATGTGTTAGGTGATTCTGAGTATCAGAAAAAAGATAGACTCTTATTAAAGGAAGAAGGGAAAGTATCTTAACTTTTATTTAGAATATTTAAATATGGATAATTAAATTTCACTTGTCATGGGGTTCTCAAGGCAAGAATGCTGAAGTGTCTGCCATTCCCTTCTCCAGTGGGCCACGTTTTGTGCTGCACTCAATATGCCAGCAAATTTGGAAAACTCAGCAGATTGGAAAAGGTCAGTTTTCATTCCAATCCCAAAGAAAGGCAATGCCAACGAATGCTCAAACTACCACACAATTGCACTGTCTCACATGCTAGCAAGATAATGCGCAAAATCCTTCAAGCTAGGCTTCAACAGTACGTGAACAGAAAACTCCCAGATATACAAGCTATATTTAGAAAAGCCAGAGGAACCAGAGATCAAATTGCCAACATCCACTGGGTCATAGAAAAAGCAAGAGAATCTAGAAAAACATGTGCTTCATTGACTACGTGAAAACCTTTGACTGTGTGTATCACAACAAACTGTGGAAAATTCTTCAAAAGTTGGGAATACCAGACCACCATTCCTGCCTCCTGAGAAATCTGTATGCAGATCAAGAAGCAACACTAGAACCAGACGTGGAACAACAGACTGGTTCCAAGTTGGGAAAGGAGTACATCAAGGCTGTATATTGTCACCTTGCTTATTTAACTTATATGCAGAGTAAATCATGTGAAATGCTAGGCTGGGTGAAGCACAAGCTGGAATCAAGATTGCTGGGAGAAATATCAATTACCTCAGATATGCACATGACACCACACTTATGGTAGAAAGGGAAGAGGAACTGAAGAGCTTCTTGATGAAAGTGAAAGAGGAGAGTGAGAAAGCTGGCTTGAAACTCAGCATTGAAAAAACTAAGATCATGGTATCCGGTCCCATCACTTCATGGCAAATAGGTGGGAAAAGAGTGGAAACAGTGGAAACATTGACAGGCTTTGTTTTTTTGGGCTCCAAAATCACTGCAGATGGTGACTGCAGCCATGAAATTAAAAGATGCTTGCTCCTTGGAAAAAAAGCTATGACAAATCTAGACAGCATATTAAAACCAGAGACATTACTTTACCAACAAAGGTCCATCTAGTCAAAGCTATGGTTTTTCCAGTAGTCATGTTTGGATGTGAGAGTTGGACTGTAAAGAAAGCTGAGTGCCAAAGAATTGATGCTTTTGAACTGTAGTGTTGAGAGTCCCTTGGACTGGCAAGGAGATCAAATTAGTTAATCCTAAAGTAAATCAGTCCTGAATTGATGCTTTTGAACTGTGGTGTTGGAGAAGACTCTTGCGAGTCCCTTGGACTGCAAGGAGATCAGTCCTGGGTGTTCATTGGAAGGACTGATGTTGAAACTTCAGTTCCAATACTTTGGCCACCTGATGCGAAGAACTGACTGTCTTTTCTAATGGAAAAGACTCTGAAGCTAGGAAAGATTGAATGCAGGAGGAGAAGTGGATGACAGAGAATGAGATGGTTGGATGACATCACTGACGCAATGGACATGAGTTTATCAAGCTCTGGGAGTTGGTGATGGACAGGGGAAGCCCCGCATGCTGCAGTCCATGGGGTCACAAAGAGTCCGACATGACTGAGCAACTGACCATACTGTACATTATATCCCATGAGGTTTATATACGATTCTCTTCATCTGTTTTAAGCACGCCCTTTCCCCCCACCCCCTGCCTCATCTATTGCCTCTGGCAACCACCAATGTGTTCTCTGTATCTATAAGTTTGGTGGTTTTTGTTGTGTATGTGTTGTTTTTTCTTTTTTAAAATTCCATGTATAAGTGAGATCATATGGCATTAATCTTAGCCATATTTTAGTTAGCATAATGCCCTCAAGGTACAAACACATCACAGATGGCAGGATTTCCTTCTTTTTTATTGCTGAATAATCTTATCTATCTATATATTTTTACTTTTTTTCTTTAACCATTGATAGTTGACACAGGTTGTTTCTATGTCTTGGCTGCTATAAATATTGCTACAGTGAACATAGGGATGCATATATGTGGTCCAGTTAGTATTTTCATTTTCTTTGGATAAATACCCAGATGTGGAATTGTTGGGGCATATGGTGGTTCTGATTTTAACTTTTAAAAAATTAATTAATTAATTTGGTCACACCAGGTCTTTGTTGTGGCGTCCGGGATCTTTAGTTGTGGCATGTGGAATCTATTCATTTCCTTATCAGGGGTAGAACCCAGGCCCTCTGCATTGGGAGCCTGGAGTCTTAACAACTGGATCCCCAGGGAAGTCCCATTTCTTTTTTTCTTAATATTCTTTTCTATTATGGTTTATCACAGGACACTGAATATAGTTCTCTATGCTATACAGTAGGACCTTGTTGTTGTCTTAATTTCTCTTTCTGATAGTTCATTTTTAGTGTATAGAAACAGAACAGAATTTTGCATATTAATTTTGTATCCTGAAGCTTTACTGAATCCCATTTTTCAATTGTGACTAGTTTTTTTTTTGGTAGAATTTTATGGTTTTCTGTATATAATATGTCACCTGTAAGTAGAGACAGTTTTACTCCTTCCTTTTTTATTTAGATGTCTTTTTTTTCTGTTTCTTATCTAACAGCTCTGGCTAGAGCTTCCAATACTAACTACAAACTGCTTTAAAAAAATAAAGTCTATAAAAACCAACCAACCTATATGAAAATCCTTGCAATAACCTGTAATACCCTGCATGATCATCCGGGTTTGATTTCCGGGTTGGGAAGATCCCCTGGAAAAGAAAATGGCAATCCACTCCAGTATTCTTGCCTGGAGAATCCCATGGACAGAGGAGCCTGGCAGGCTATAGTCCACGGGGTCACAAGAGCTGGACACGACTTAGCGACCAAACCACCACTGATCATCCTTATAGCCCCTTAGCTTTTTTTTCATCATGTGACATGATTGCGCGACTACACTTTCTTTTTTTCAGATAACCTCTTGGCTTGTTCTTATTTCTTTCAACTGCTGCTTGAGAGGGTTGGTGACTTCTTCCTTTAATACCCTAACCAAAATTGGAAACCCTTCACCTTTCACTTACTCTCTATCCCTTGTTATGCTCTGTTTTTTCTCATGGCACTTACACCCTTCAAATATTTTTATTATAGTTTTTCTGCAGAAGAAGGCAAGAATTATTTTTGTTTTGGTTCACTAGCAAATAGTATCTAGACAGCACTTGGCACCTGGTAGGCACTGAATACATTTTTCGTGGAATAAATGAATCTTGTGTTGTTATAATTGATGTACTTGTCTCTGTTTCACTTGCCTGTAAGCTTGATAGGCAAGTGCTGCAACTCCTCAGTCTGTTTCTTCAGGGTTTAGCACACATGGTTGCATATATTTGTTTGATTTATTAAAAAAATGCTTCTCATTTTACAGAAGTATAATCATAACAAAATAACACTGGAAATTTTTCGCTTATGTTTACAAGTATGTTTTTAGTTGCCATGGATACTTCATAATTGTACATATCATTTTGTTGAGTTAACTTTCAAAATTCTTATGAAACTATGTAGGAATTAATACAATCAGTAGCAGCAAAAAATTCTCTAGGGCTGATCTTTAGTCCTCAACTGTTTATTATTATCAGAATTTAAGTTTTTTGCAATGTGTCTTTATTACAGGTAAGGTTTCAATTAATAGTTTAGGAAGGCTTTAATTCAGTAACTTGCAAATATAACATGTTATGAAAAATGCATGAAAATTGGCATTTAAACAGCCCGTATATTTCTGTTGTGAAAAGATTCACTTTTAAGTAGTGCAAACTGCCCTAGTGCATTTATATTTTTTCTTGGTACTTGTTTTTATTACAAATATACTTTTATTTGGAAAAACTCAAATCCATCACTTTATAAAGTAAATGTATCCCCTTTGGCCCTGCCAATTGCCATTTCGAAAATCGTTCTTAAAAATGTTTGCTCTGTATCCTTTCAAACCTTTTTATTTGCATATGACTAGGTGCTTCCCAGGTGACTCAGTGGTAAAGAATCTACTTTCCAATGCAGGGGACCTAAGAGATGTGTGTTCAATCCCTGGGTCAGGAAGATCCCCTGGAAGAGAAAATGGCAACTCGCTCCAGTATTCTTGCCTGGAAAATTCCATGGACAGAGGAGCCTGGTGGACTACAGTCCATTGGGTCACAAAGAGTGGGACATGACTGAGCATGAATGCACATATATAAATAAATGTATATATATGGTTGGCCCTCCGTATACATGGGTTCCACATCAGTGGATTCAACCAGCCTTGGACTGAAAATATTTAGGAAAAAGAAATTCCAAAAAGTACCAGAAAGCAGAACTTGAATTTGTTGAACTGGCAACTATTTACATAGCATTTACATTGTATTTACTACTATTTACATAGCATTTACTTTGTGTTAGGTATTATAAATAATCTGGAGAGGATTTAAAAGTATACTGGAGGATGTGCATAGATTAGCAAATACTGTGCCATTTTATATCAAGGACTTGAGCCTTTTCAGATTTTAGTATCCTTGTGGGTCCTGGAACCAGTTCCCTGTAGATACAAAAGGACAAGTGCATACGTAAAAACTAAAATTAAAAAAAATTAATGTCTAAGTTATCCTAAGATAAGTAGTTTATCTCTTTGAACTTGTGTCACAGAGATCTGCTACTGCTACTGCTAAGTTACTTCAGTCGTGTCTGACTCTGTGCGACCCCATAGACCGCAGCCCACCAGGCAAGAACACTGGAGTGGGTTGCCATTTCCTTCTCCAATGCATGAAACTGAAAAGTGAAAGTGAAGTCCCTCAGTCATGTCCGACTCTTAGCAACCCCATGGACTGCAGCCTACCAGGCTCCTCTGCCTATGGGATTTTCCAGGCAAGAGTACTGGAGTGGGATGCCATCACCTTCTCTGCACAGAGATCTAAAATGTCAATAAACGTCAATAAATAAAGTGTCTTCTTTGTAAAATTGCACAGTGATGTTTAATTTTTTAATAATTTTTTGACAGTTTATCTTTAATTATAATTAACAGTCAGTTCAGTTCAGTTCAGTCGCTCGGTCGTGTCCGACTCTTTGCGACCCCATGAATTGCAGCACGCCAGGCCTCCCTGTCCATCACCAACTCCCGGAGTTCACTCAGACTCACGTCCATCACGTCGGTGATGCCATCCAGCCATCTCATCTTCTGTCGTCCCCTTCTCCTCCTGCCCCCAATCCCTCCCAGCATCAGAGTCTTTTCCAATGAGTCAACTCTTTGCATGAGGTGGCCAAAGTACTGGAGTTTCAGCTTCAGCATCATTCCTTCCAAAGAAATCCCAGGGCTGATCTCCTTCAGAATGGACTGGTTGGATCTCCTTGCAGTCCAAGGGACTCTCAAGAGTCTTCTCCAACACCACAGTTCAAAAGCATCAGTTCTTCGGCACTCAGTCTTCTTCACAGTCCAACTCTCACATCCATAGAGGACCACAGGAAAAACCATAGCCTTGACTAGACGGACCTTTGTTGGCAAAGTAATGTCTCTGCTTTTGAATATGCTATCTAGGTTGGTCATAACTTTCCTTCCAAGGAGTAAGCGTCTTTTAATTTCATGGCTGCAGTCACTATCTGCAGTGATTTTGGAGCCCAAAAAAGTAAAGTCTGACACTGTTTACACTGTTTCCCCATCTATTTGCCACGAAGTGATGGGACCAGATGCCATGATCTTCGTTTTCTGAATGTTGAGCTTTAAGCCAACTTTTTCACTCTCCTCTTTCACCTTCATCAAGAGGCTTTTTAGTTCCTCTTCACTTTCTGCCATAAGGGTGGTGTCATCTGCATATCTGAGGTTATTGATATTTCTCCCAGCAGTCTTGATTCCAGCTTGTGTTTCTTCCAGCCCAGCATTTCTCATGATGTACTCTGCATATAAGTTGAATAAGCAGGGTGACAATATACAGCCTTGATGTACTCCTTTTCCTATTTGTGGGTTATACAAATTTAAATATTTTCTGCTGTAGAGTATATTATGAATCTACAAAGAGGGTAAATTATGTTCAGAATTTCCTGAACTTATATGACTAATATTTTCATGAGGCTTGTAATTCTTTCAAAGCACATGTCATTTTACTGGTTCTCTATTAAAAGTATTTGTAGCTGTGGTCAGTCTTCTTATGTTACTTGTAAGGAAATTGAGACTCAGGTAGTAGGAAATTGAAACCATACCCTTTGTTTCTTAATTCTTGTCCCATGTTGCTCCTGTTGCTTTGAATTTAATCTTCATTTAATACTTTTTCCTGAATTCAAATATAAAAGTTAGAGACTGGAATTTTTTATAAGGAAAATATGTTTTGTATATTGATACTATGATAAGGTAACATTGGTATGTCTTTAGGTTTTTCTTTATGTCAGTATTGCTATGTCTTGGTAGGCAATTCTTTGCAAGGTGAGGAAAAGTTAGGATTCAGTCAAGTTTCTCTTTGAAGTGTACAGGCTTCCCTGGTAGCCCAGCTGGTAAAGAATCTTCCTGCAATGCAGGAAACCCTGGTTCGATTCCTGGATTGGAAAGATCCACTGGAGAAGGGATAGGCTACCCACTCCAGTGTTCTTGGGCTTCCCTGGTGACTCAGCTGGTAAAGAATCCGCCTGCAATGTGTGAGACCTGGGTTTGATCCCTGGATTGGGAAGATCCTCTGGAGAAGGGAAAGAGGCTACCCACTCCAGTATTCTGGCCTGGACAATTCCATGGACTGTATAGTCCCTGGGATTGCAAAGACATACAACTGAGCAACTTTCACTAATGCAGTTTACTGCAGAAAAGAAAATATTTAACTTTGTGTAATCCACTCTTTTTCATTATTAGAGACAAAAGGAATTATGAAAAATTACACAGCTTTCCTTATGTCACTTAAGTCCTCTGATATAAATGAACTACTAGTTCCTTTCTCATGTTGAATAATTCTTTCAATTACTTTTAAGTTACTTTGAAAGTAGTATGGAGTTTGGATGTGTCTAGTAAATTTCTTAGCTACTTCTTTTGCCTTAGTCTTCATCATTCAAGTTACCAGTTCTAATTATTGTGTGTATAGGAAGAGTCTAGTCAGTCTTGGTTAATTCTAGGTATGTTTTAAAATAGAGATAATGTTGAATCTTGTCACCTTAATTGGTCATACTTTGGCCATTCCCTGAACTAAGTTCCTTCCCTTTTTCTATGGATATATTCTTGGTTAACCCAATCTCTTTATCAGGAAACAGAAATTTCTTTTTTTTTCGCTGTTAAAGATGTTTCTGTGAGAACTCTCTGTGTCTGATTATTTCCTTAAGATGAAGTAGAATTATTGGATCAAAGAGTGTATACATTAAATTTTATTAGTTTGGCAGATTTCCATACAGAAAAGTTGTGCCAATGTCTATTTTCATTAACTGTGTGAGAGTATGCATTTTCCCACCCTTTTAATCCTTACGAATCTGATAAAGAGAAAACTGTATATTATTTAGATTAATGTTTATTAGAACATTAGATGTAAATCATCATCAGTTTTCTTTGGTATTTATGTTTTCTTTGCAATTACCTGCCTGTATATTTTGTCCACTATTCTTTTAAGTGGATGTCCTATTTTATTTATTCATGAGAATAAAAATTTTACCACATATGTTGCAAATATATTTCTCACAGTTTGTTGTTTACAAACTGTTGTTTAACCTTGTATAAATAACTATCAATTTAATTGTATATATTGTTCTTATATGAGATTTTCATTTTGTAAGTACTAAGATCTTTTTTCCCTGTATATTTTATAGCTTTGATATTAAAATATAAGCTGACTTACTATAGCTAAGAGAACAAAACTGCTAAGTAAGAGAAAACTTTATTTATTTTACATATAATAGGCCAGAGGGGAGTGATTGAGGAATGGCTTTTTTATCCCAACCACATAAATTCTATATGAGAGTCCAAAGTGACTGTACTATTTGTTGCTTTGCTTTCTCCCAGCATCACGAAGGGAGAAAGAAGTGGAAAGTAAGCCTGTTTTAAGAATATAACTTGGAAGTTGCACAAAGCACTTTGTTCATATCAGGTTGTCCAGAACTTAGTTGCAGGCTACGAGAGAGCTTTGGAAGATGAAACTGACAACTGACCGTGAAGTGTCCAGGTAAAATGTGGGTTTTTGTGTAGTGTTGGGGAATAGAGTTCTGTCACTTGGCTAAAAAGGAGAGATGGATATAGAGGGGATAAAAAGTAGTTTGTGACACAGGTACCATGCTTACTTAGCTGGAGGTCATTATTTGTGCCAAAGTGATTTTGCTGATATTTTTAAATGTTTCCTTTTTAGTCCTATTTGGAAATCTGGAGTTGTGTGTTATGGATTCAATTTAATTTTTCTCTTAAATTTCTGGTCAGTTGTCCCAACACTGTTTATGGAACATTTATCCTTTCTTTTCACTAATTTGAAATACCACTTAAAAAATATATACTAGTTTTTTTCACAGGGTTGTTTTTGTATTCTTTGTTTTTTTCCAACTTATTTCTTCTGTGGTACCTCACTTTTAATTGCCAGTTTTTTAAGTTTTGGTATTTCTTAGGGTTAACCTCTCATCCTTGCTCATTTATTTCAGAATTCTGTTAATGATATTTTTTGGGTATATTGTGACTGTATTTGTCAAGTTCCAGAAAATAACGCTTTGTGTTTTGATTGGGATTAGATTAAATTCACAAATTTTAATTCATTATGTTGTTTTATTTCATTTTATAATTTATAGAGACAGAATTTTTCATTATTTTCCTGAGACTAGAGAGTAGTCATTCGTTCTTGTTTCCTGACATACATCTTTTTCATTAATCTTTCATATACTGTGTTTATTTCATGCCTTTTAATGACAGAATTTTTGTTCATCTCCCTTTTTCTCAGGACAGATTTATATAGACCTATTATTAAGAATATGCAGGTAGATTCTTGATTTCCATCCCTGTTTACTTGATACTGTCTTATATCCAGAAGGGTTTGATAATATAGCTTTATTCAATCATTTAGTTCCTCATTCTGTAGCCTAAGAGGGTTAAGGAGGACCTTTGACTTTGTTGATTTTTTTTTTCCTTTGAAACCATTACTTTAGCATCTAGCCTCATACCTTTGAAAAAATGCCTGACGAGTCCCCAGTTCTGTTTTCATTTCCACTTTAGAGTGCCCATTTGGTAAGGAGATATTTGAAATTTTAGCCTGCTACCTTAGAGCTCTCTACCTGGTGAGACTTTATCAATCCATGCTCCCATCCCTACCAAGTGCAGCCTCTGTCATTGTTATTCTAGAGCTCTGAAAAAACTCCAGGGAGATTGGTATCTACCTCTCCTATAGTATCCTCCTTATATATTGCCAACTTGACAAATTCTCCCTCTAACCACACCCCATAATCAGAGCAAGCCTTAACTACTCTTTGGAATCTAGGTCAGAGGTAAACTGTGAGGACTGGCTCTATTCATTCTCTTTCAGCTGTGCTTCTGCAGTAATGAATGCTTTTGATCAATGGCAAAATAAGCATATCCCAATGTGGACAGGCCTTTTACTGTGAGTGACTCTCTTCTGTCTTCATTTCCTTTTCCTAATTCGATCCTTTATTTTCTTGGTTCTGGTTATAAATACAATGATTCAGGTTAAAACCTTCTCAGTGAAGAGCTTATCTTGAGAGTCAGAACTGAAACACCATTATTTATTGTTTGCTCTCCTGTTGGTTCTTCCATACTTGCTCAAAAAAAAAAAAAGCTTTTAAAATCACTATCTGATTCCGTTTTTATATTCTCTATATATTTTTTTATTCTGTTTTTATAGTGTAGTAGAAATTTTGGAAATAGTACATGTTTGCGTATTGCAAAGCATCACAAAATAAAGTGCCAAGGTGCCTATGGTTCCATAAGGTATCTAGCACATATTATATAAGATAATCTTGATGGTTTATATCTAGTAAGATAGTCACACTATCCTATTTTTGGTTCTGCATAACCATTTTCTTTTTATATTTCCCTTCATTTGCTCCTGTCACGTGATCAAGAGAAGTACTTCCAGTTGTTTAGGTTTGGAGCACACTGGTGTTTAAGTCCTCTGTGATCTGCCACTTTACTGTCTGTATAATTTTGGTAAAATCATTTAATCTCTCTCTTCACTTCAATTTCCTTTCCTGCAGTGATACTTGCTTTATGTACTTCATTAATATGTTAAGAAATATGAAAATACGTGTAAATTATTTTCATAAGTTGCAAAATTTCATTCCAGTAGACAAGATTAGAGCAAGGACACCAAACAAAATTCCAGGAGATAGTTTTGGAGTTCTATCAGAAGACTGTTTACTACTTATATCTTTTCTATAGTTAAACCAGAGCATTAAACCCTTCAATAAATATAAAGTTTCACTAACCTTTTTGTGATGTATATTCTTTATAGAGCTTATCTAGTGATGATGTAAGGCAAAAACCAAGAGTAATACATAATGTGAGAAAGCAACAGTGTCCAGTCCTCTGTGTGTGATATCAACATAAATGCTTTAATATTGTCGAAATGAGTTTTGTCTGAATGTATGACTTCTAATTTACTAAGGCTCAGATTGATAGAAAGTTAACATAAAAATAGATGGGAAAAAAGCACTCTAATCTGCTTAGCTCATGTGTTCATGGTTTGTGTTAACCATCTTAAGCTATGCTTCCTTTTAATCATTATAAACTGAGACTCAGTGAATAATAAGATAAAACTTATAATTGAAAGGAAAAGTAAGATTAAAATATAATGAAAGAAGAAACAAAAAGGCTTCTGAAAAATTAAAACAATGAAGCAGCAAAAAAGGAAATAAACCAAAAGTAAGATAAAATATTTTAAATGCATAGAATAAAAATAAAGTGCTTATAGAGTCTCATAAGTATTAGACACAGAAGTTGACATTTTATTCATTCTGCTATTACTGAATTGTAGTTGCCAATCACCACTCTGGCTGAGTCAACAGAAAACTGATTTGACCCATGAAATGTTAGTCAGCAAGAACTGAATTCAGTGACATAAAAACTTTTTTCAACATCTGTAACACGATAAACAAATGTCAGTTCAGTTCAGTCACTCAGTCATGTCCAACTCTCCGACTCCATAAACAAACATAGCTAGAGGTAATTGCCCACCAGTACTGAATCTTAATCTAAATTACTGACCAAGGTACAGAATTCCCTTATGCAAATGACCCCATTATATTTGCCCAGTTTCATGAAAGTCATGGATCTGACATTGTTCACAATTAGGTATGATAAATTGACCGTGCTTTTAAATTACATATAGTTTTTAAAATTACTTTTCTAAGAGCTGTGGTGGTGGTTTAGTTGCTAAGTCATGTCCAACTCTTGCTACCTCAAGGACTGTAGACTTGGAATCCCAGACTCCTCTGTCCATAGGATTTCCCAGGCAAGAATACTGGAGTGGGTTGCCATTTCCTTCTCCAGGGGAACTTCCCAACTCAGGAATTGAACCTAGGTCTCCTGCACTGCAGACAGATTCTTTACTGATTGAGCTATGAGGGAATCCTATATGTTAAAATTCCTTGTATTCTTTAGTGTTTTGAATTAGAGTTCCATATGTAGCTTCTGCCTAAGCAAATTTTTGTCTCTTTATATGTAGTTTCAGACTGCAGAAAAGTTGCAAGAATAAGAATTCTGGAGAATACCCAACATAGCCTTGATCCTTTTCCTAAATTCACCTACTTTTTTTGTTGTTGTTCTGAATCATTTGAGTGGTGACCCTTTAACCCTAATGCTTCAGTGTTTAATCCTTAAGAATAAGGATAAAGTTATAATCTCCTGTGCATATTTCTGTTTTATGGAGGGAATATTGTCCTTAGTATTTTTTTTTTTTGTGCTTCCATTCTACACAGAATCCATTCTAGGATCAAGCTTTGAAATTGACTGTCATTTCTCTTTGGTTTCCTTTAAGCTGTAAGTTCTCTACAGGTTTCTTTAACCCTGATATGTTTGAAGAAAATATTCCCCCCACCATCCCCCACCCCACCACTTTCTTTCCAATTGAGTGCTACTGATTTAGGATTGGCTGATGTCTCCTCATGGTTAGATTCAAGTTACACATTCCAGGTCAGAACACTACAGAATACTTGCATTGTTAGTGACCACCTTTATGTTCCGTTCATTGCAGTTAACTCATTGGACTTCCTTTCTGCTTTGCCCTAGTTGTACTGCACACAATCAGGATGTCATGTAAGTGTGCTCTTAAAAGAACACATGGCGTTATGGGGATGGATGTTGGTAATAGTTGCACAACAGTGTGAATATATTTAATGCCATTGAACTGTACAATGGTAAATTTTATGTTTATTTTGACACAATAAAAAAGAGGAAAAAAGAATATATGGTAGACATAGCTTTTATATTTTTGTGAAGCCAATCAAGAACTAGTTGCCTAGAATATAGTCTTATACATATAATACATCCTTAAAAAATACTTAGTATAGATATTTGATAGTTACTAGCATCATGATTTAAATTAGTAGATACGGTACAGGAACAAATTTTATTCCATATGTGACTTGCTTTTCTTGTGATGGTATACTGTTTTGTTTACTGTATACAGATGTTATACTGATGTTTACCAACTGTCTTGCCCTTTGCAATTTGAAATTTTAGTTTTCAGCATTAAGATGTTTTTGGTATTCCTGTGTCAGGACAAAAAGCAAAAAAATAATAAAAATTGTTTGTTTAATACATTGCTATACTTTATAAAGAAGTTATCCATCTCTTAATGTCCCTCTGTGATCAAAATGTATATGAAATATGCTATCCTCAAATCATTAGTTATGTACCTTTTAACTTGACTTATCGGAGTCACCCCGATAAGTGGCACCCCACTCCAGTACTCTTGCCTGGAAAATCCCATGGACAGAGGAGCCTGGAAGGCTGCAGTCCATGGGGTTGCTGAGGGTCGGGCACGACTGAGCGACTTCACTTTCACTTTTCACTTTCATGCACTGGAGAAGGAAATGGCAACCCACTCCAGTGTTCTTGCCTGGAGAATCCCAGGGACGGGGGAGCCTGGTGGGCTGCTGTCTATGGGATTGCACAGAGTCGGACACTACTGAAGTGACTTAGCAGCAGCAGCAGCAGCAGCTTGACTTATAATAGTTATATAGAATTTTTTCTATTAAGATTGCTCCTATATTGTGGTATTAACAGTTAGTAGAAGCAGCTACATAGTCTCGAAATATAAGAAATCTAAACTAGATTATTACTATTGTTATTGAATCAAAATTAGTTTATGAAGTGTGAATTCCCACATAAATATTTAAAAATTATTTTAAAGAACTTTTGTTGTTTACCTTTAAGGAAGTTGTAGATCCAAAGGATTCGCCTACTGCCTGTGAGGTATGACGGAAGTAGGATTAAGAGTATAGCACCTGAGGATCGATATCACTCCAAATAATTTCCTGAATCTTTTTTTACTTATTTATTTTGTTATTTGACTGTGGTGGGTCTTCATTGCTGCATGCAGGCTTTCTTCGTTCGCAGTGAGTGGGGGCTATTCTCTAGTTGTGGCGCACAGGCTTCTCATTCCAGTGGCTTCTCTTGTTTATGGAGCACGGGCTCCAGGCATGTAAGTCAATAGTTGCAGCATGGAGGCTCAGTAGTTGTGGCTCACAGGCATAGTAGTTTTGTGGCATGTAGTCGCACAGATTCGGACACGACTGAAGTGACTTAGCAGCAGCAGCAGCAGCAGCAGCACCAGTATCCTCCCAGACCAGGGATTGAACCTTTGTCCTCTGCATTGCAGGGTGAGCTTTCAACCACTGGACCACCAGAGAAGCCCTGATTTCCTGAATCTTAAGCTAGAACAGGCATAGATATGTCCCATAATGGTTGCTTTGGTTCTGTCATCTGTTGCAGAGATTTTGAGACTGTGTCTGTTCAAGGGCTGGATGCATTTCATTTATTGAACATCTATTATGGATTATTCATTGGGAAAACAAAGATGCACAAAACACATTCTCTGCCCTCAAAGAGTGGGAAGGAATCATTAACAAATACCCACTTGAAAGACCAGGCTTCCCAGGGGGTGCTAGTTGTCCACCTGCCAGTTCGGGAAACAGAAGAAACACAGGTTTGACCCCTGGGGTAGGAAACGTCAACCTACTCTAGTACTCTTGCCTAGAGTATCCCATGGACAGAGGAGCCTGGCAGGTTAGAGTCTGTAGGGTTGCAAAGAGTCAAACAGGACTGAAGCAACTTAACTAGCACACAATTGAAAAATCAGGTGATTACTGTAAGATTAGACTCCAGAGATCATAGCAATGAGGTATATATGTTCTAGTTCTGTTAAGTGTAGGGCCTTTACAAAAAATGAATTTTTATTTTATTTTGTTCTCAATTTTTATTTTAATAAATTCTAGCTATTTTCAATAGAACCGTTATACTGTCATTTTGAAGTTTAGAATTTGGAAGACCTAAGAGGGTTTTCATAGATCTCCTTTAAATTGTCTCAGTTAGGTAATAAAATCAAAGCATTTATCATTCAAATATTGGTATTCAGAATCCGTATCACTTTCATTACTATATCCTTGAAAGAGGTACGTTTTCTAGAATAGAAGTAACTTAAAAGTTGCTAATAGAAGCAAAATGTATCTGTATAAATTTAAACTGCGGTTTCAGAGATTTGTTTTCTATTACTATATAATATGATTGTCTGTTTTCCAGGGTAGAGAAATTAAAGTAGAATGGTTTATAAATAGACATAATTAAATGTGTTTTTAAGAGAACATCTATCTAAAAAGACCCTGTTTTGAATCTTTCTATTTATTACTTCAGTGCTATCCAGTTACTGTATTTTCACTGGGAATTGTATTACTTATTTCTAATAATCTGAATGTGATACATTCTCCACAATCAAGATTAAATCTTTTTCACTTTTCTCAAGTTCTTAACCCCTTTATAGTTCCTTGCAATGTTTTTTAAAACTTAAATGTTTTTAAACATTGCAAACATACAGACTATAAAATGATACAATGAAAATGTATATACTGTACATACTATCTTATTTTAATAAAAGCCAGCCTTTTACCTCATATACTTCAGCTTATTATTTTAAATGAATAAAAACAGATACATTTGAAACCTTTTATAATGGGAAACCCAATTTCATTTTCTTTCTTCCCTCTCTCTGCAGAAGAGAGATTTATGTTGATCACTCCTATGAAAGTGTCTGTACATTTTTGTACCACACATGACTTCCCAGGTGGCTCAGACGGTACAGCGTCTGCCTGCAATGCGGGACCAGGGTTCAATCCCTGGGTTGGGAAGATCTCCTGGAGAAGGAAATGGCAACCCACTCCAGTATTCTTGCCTGGAGAATCCCATGGACTGATAAGCCTAGTAGGCTACAGTCCATGGGGTCACAAAGAGTTGGACACGACTGAATCACTTCACTTCACTTCACTTCTTCATGTGTATAATATGCAGTATTATTGGCATGTTTTAAAACCTCATGTAGCATTATACTGTATAGCAATTTCCAATCTGCTTTTTTCACTACTTTTAAAAAATAATTTATCCATTTTTATTCATGTATTGTAAATCATCATAATTGCTGAACAGTATTTCATTGTATGACTATAATACAATTATCTGTTCACCTAATACTGGATAGGTAGAGTGTTTATAATTTTTCACTGTAAATGTCACAAGGAACATTCTTGTACTTGTCTCCTTAAGCTTAGCTTTGTGAGTACTGATAGGTATGTATCTAGGACTGGATTTGCACCTTGAAATGATTAGCTATTGACAAATTACTCTCTCTTTGGTGGTCGTACAATTAGCCTTCCACAGACTACAGACAGGTCTATATTGTGATTTGGGACATTTATGACCTCATGACTGCTAGTGGATCACACCTGCCCACCCCTCAAGTTGTCCCCTTCACTGTTCCCAAGTGACCCCAAGCTCCCAGTTCCTGCACATGGGGGACAGGGTCTGGGGCTGCTGTTCTGGCAGTAGGTGCTTGGCTTTTTAAAACATCATCATGCAGGGAAGTTGCTGTGACAAAACGCATGCAAATTTCCATTTCTTTTGGTTCTGAATGAATTTGATATGCAGACTTAATTTTTTTTTTTTGCCAATCTGACTGGTTATTAATGATGGGATTGTTATTTTAAATTCTCAGATTTTCATAGGTTTATGAGTCATCTAGTTTTTTTTGTGAATTGCTTATTCATTTTTTTCAAAATTAAATCTGTTTCTTACTGTACGTATATCCTAAATGTTTTGGAGATGTCTTCTTTCATTTGGCACCTTGTCCTTTCACTTTGATTTAAGTGTCTTTGTTGTGTAGAAGCTTAAAAATTAATTAATTTTCAAAGTTTTGTTATTTTATGATTAAAAAATTTCCCTGTTGTTTCATTGCTCAGTGAGAACCCCAAACTTAGTGCCTTTAATCAACAAGAGTTGTTTTATTATGTCTTCTGATTCCTGTGTGTTAGAAATTCAGACAGACTATACGGCAAGGTCGTTGTGTTTCTGCTGCATGTGCCTCAGATGGAGTGACTGGTAGTCTGGGATGGCTTGACTGCTGAGGGCTAGAGATAAAGTTTATTGGCGTCTTCTGGTAGTTACTAGTTGTTGACTGGGACTTCATCTTGGTTACCAGCCAGAAATCCTACACACTTAACTTATTTCATTGAGTAGGAATTACAGTATTAGGTAAAAGTGGTAACAGCAAACATTTAGCTCCACCCCCCCCATTTTCCTTTATTGGTAATGCTTCTTTATTTTACTTATCATTTGTGACTATTAATGTATTGTCATCTTAAAGAGATTGTCTGCTGTTACACTGAGTTGGATGAGAGTTTTTAATCACAGTTTACAGTTAAGTTTTATTGAATCCTTTTTTTTTTGCATTTTTGAGAAGATATTATAATTTTCTCTTTTTAATTCATTAATACTGTGCCTATAATTAATAGCTTTTGAAAAACAGATTCATCATTTTATTCTGAGTGAAATCTACTGAATCATGATTTGTTAATAGTATTTTAATATTTTGTTTGACTTGATTTACTAGTTTATTTAGAATTTTGCAACTAAAATTGGTTTGGTTTTGCTTTCAAAATTAAACTGGCTTCATAAAGTGAATCATTTCCTCATTTTCATGATAAATAATATATTTTGCAGTAGTTGTTGTTTAGTCACTAAATCATGTCTGACTCTTTTGTGACTCCACAGACCATAGGCCACCAGGCTCCTTTGTCAATAGGATTTCAAAAGTAAGAATACTGGAGTTGGTTGCCATTTCCTTCTCCAGGGGATCTTCCCAACTGAGGGACGCAGGCGAATTCTTTACCACCGAGCCACCAGAGAAGCCCCTAAATAATATACGCTTAAAACAAGGCAGGAAAAGAAGGAAAAGGAACAAAAAACATAGGACTAACAGAAAACAACTAGCAAGACGTTGGATTTAAATCCAGCCTTATCAATAATTATATTCAGTGTAAATGACCTCAATATTCTAATTTAGAGGAAGAGATTTTCAGATTGAATAAAAATGTAAGGCCCAACTCTATGCTGTTAAAGAGAAAACTTTTTGTAAATATAAATAGGTGGATTTAAAGTAAAATGGTATAAAATGTATACTCTACAAATCCTAATTAAAAGAAAACTGGATTGATCATATTAATTTCAAGAAAAGTAGATATTAAAACAAGGAATGTAAGCAAAGTTGACAAATTAATAATAAAGGGTTGCTTTCATCAAGGAGTATCAAGACATAAAAATCCTAAAAATTATGTGTGCCTAAAAAGTAACAACTAAAATGAACAACTTTATCTCAGTAAGTCTGAAATTTTATATAAAATGTATAATTTCCTGGCAAAATTGTTTCATGCATGCTTGTGTGCTAAGTCAAGTCACTTCA
Organism: Bos taurus; assembly: GCF_002263795.3. Classification (NCBI taxonomy): domain Eukaryota; kingdom Metazoa; phylum Chordata; class Mammalia; order Artiodactyla; family Bovidae; genus Bos; species Bos taurus. Next base: position 36,769,490 of record NC_037329.1, read on the forward strand.
GTCCTGTCTGCCTGTTTGAGACCCTGTGGACTGTAGCCCTCCAGGCTCCTCTGTCCAGGGGATTCTCTAGGCAAGAGTGCTGGAGTGGGTTGCCATTTCCTACTATAGGGGATCTTTAAACCTGCTGTTCTTAGACCTCCTGCATTGTTGGCAAGCTAGTTCTTTACCACTAGCACCACCTTCACTGTGGGAGGTCTTTGTTGATTCAGCAGGTTTTCTATAGTTGAGGTGAATGGGGGCTACTCTTTGTTGCAGCGTATGGACTTCTCATTGCTGCTTCTCTTGTTGTTGAGCACAGGCTCTGTAAGTGTGGGCTTCAGTAGTTGCACCACACAGGCTCAGTAGTTGTGGCTTGTGGGCCCTAGAGCACAGGCTCAGTGGTTGTGGTGTATGGGCTCAGTAACTCTGTGGCATGGAATCTTCCCTGACCAAGGATCAAACCCATGTCTGCTGCATTGACAGGCAGATTCTTATCCACTGTACCACCAGGGCAGTCCTGTTTCAGGATTTTTAAAGACCTCAATAAATGCATAATCAAGAAAGAAACAGTATTAACAATTAAAATTACCTTCCCCTAAAATAAGAAAAAATAAATCAGTCATTAGGGAACTATACTGTATGGGCTTCCCTGGTAGCTCTGTGGTAAAGGATCTGCCTGCCAATGCAGGAAACATGGGTTCATTCCCTGGGTTGATCTTCTGAAGAAGGAAATGGCAACCCACTCCGACATTCTTGCCAGGGAAATCCTATGGATAGAGGAGCCTGGTGGGGTACAGTCCATGTCGTCACAAGAGTTGGACGCAACTTAGCAACTAAAACAACAAAACAACAACAATTGTATTTTATATAAAATTTCTCACTTTGAAGCTACTATTTTTTGTATTTGGGTTTCTGTTGTTGCTGAAGAATAGTATGTCATTATTTCTTCTGAGGTAATTTGTGTTTTTCTTCTTGACATCTTTTATGATACGCTATTTATCCTAATGCTTTGTGATTTTATCTAGATGTGGATATATTTTTATTTATCCTATTTGAAACACAAAATATATTTTCAATCTAGAAACTTATATTTCCTCAACTGTAAGAAACACTTGGTGATTAGATCTTCAAATACTGTTTTTTTAAAAAACAAGCATTTCCTTCATTTCTTTCCTATGGCTCTCTCCTATTTAGTTATATGTCTGAGCCTCTTAATATCACCTACAGGTGTCTTAACTTAATAAAAAAAAGGTTTATTTAGATGAAACTCATATACCATATAATTCACTCTTTCAAATACACATACAATTCAGTGGTTTTCCATATATTCACAGAGTTGTATACCCATCACCATTGTGTAATTTTATTATTTTATTTAATTTATTGGTTGTGCCACGTGGCATGCAAAATCTTAGTTCCCCAACCAGAGATTGAACCTGGGCCGTGGCAGTGAAAGGGCCGAATCCTAACTACTAGACAGCCAGGGAACAACTCCCTTAGAGTGTTTTCACCATGCCATGAAGAAATCTCATTTAAACCAGCAGTCACTCCCTATTCCTTCAGCCCCTGCTGCTGCTGCTGCTGCTAAGTCGCTTCAGTCGTGTCCGACTCTGTGCGACCCCATAGACGGCAGCCCACCAGGCTCCCCCGTCCCTGGGATTCTCCAGGCAAGAACAGTGGAGTGGGTTGCCATTTCCTTCTCCAGTGCATGAAAATGAAAAGTGAAAGTGAAGTCGCTCAGTCGTGTCTGACTCATAGCGACCCCATGGACTGCAGCCTTCCAAGCTCCTCCATCCATGGGATTTTCCAGGCAAGAGTACTGGAGTGGGGTGCCATTGCCGTCTCCGCCTTCAGCCCCTAGTAACCAGTAATTCACTTTTTTAAGAGAATTATTTATTTGACTGCACTAGGTCTTAGTTGCACCATGCAGGATTTTAGTTGCAACATGTGGGATCTATTTCCCTGACCAGGGATCTAACCTGGGCCTCCCATACATTGAGATTCCAGATTCTTAGCTACTGAATCACCAGGGAAGTCCCTGTAATTTACCTTTTATCTCCATTGATTTCCCTGTTTTGAACATATGAATGGAATCTTATGACACATGGTCTTTGTGACTAGTTTTCTTCATGTAATAAAGTGTTTTCTGTGTTTACCATATATCCCTACTTCCTTTCACTTTTATTGCCAAATAATCTTTCACTCTAGGGATATACCATATTTTGCTTATCCATTTATCACTGATTGACTTTTGAATAATTTTAAATACTGAAGAATTATGAATAATGCTGATATGAACATGCATGTATAAAATCTACACATGTAGATTTTTGTGTGGACATGTACTTTCAGTTTTTTTGGGTATACATCTAGGAATGGAATTGCTGGGTGACATGGTAACTTTATGGTTAATTTACAGAGGAATTGCCGAATATTTTCCAAAGTGGCTACAATATTTTGTGATCCAACTAGCAATATTTAAAGTTTTCAGCTTTTTTGTGTCTCCATCAACACTTGCTATTTTCTGTATTTTTCATTATGGCCAGTTCTGCTGCTGCTGCTGCTAAGTCGCTTCAGTCGTGTCCGACTCTGTTGGATCCCATAGACAGCAGCCCACCAGGCTCTGCCATCCCTGGGATTCTCCAGGCAAGAACACTGGAGTGGATTGCCATTTCCTTCTCCAGTGCCCTTCTAGTGGATGTGAAATAGTATCTCATTATGGTTTTGATTTGCATTTCCCTGATAGCTAATGATATTGAGCATTTTTTCTTGCTCACTGGTCATTTTTATATCTTCTTTGAATAAATGTCTATACAAATATTTTCCCCATTTTAAAATTGTATCAGTTATTTTTAATTATTGAATTTTAAGAATTTTAAAATGTATATTTTGGATACAGTTCCCTCATTAGATATATGATTTCCAAGTATTTTCTCACATTACATTAGTGCCTTTTTACTTTCTTATCCTTTGAAGCACAAAATTTTCCATTTAGTTGGAGTTCAGTTTGTCTTTCCTTTGATTGCTTGTGCTTTTGACTGATTGTTTTTGCTTTTGCTGTCATATATAAGAAACTGTTGCGTAATCCAAGGTGGAAAAAATTTACACCTATATTTTCTTCAAAGAGTTGAATAATTGTACCTCTTGTGTTTGGGTCATAGATCTATTTTGAGTTAATTTTTATGTAATTTTTATGTATGGTGTGATATCAGTTCACTTCAGTTGCTCAGTCATGTCCGACTCTTTGTGACCTCATGGACTGCAGAACGCCAGGCCTCCTTGTCCATCGCCAACTCCCAGAGTTTACTCAAACTCGTGTCCATTGAGTCGGTGATGCCATCCAACCATCTGATCCTCTGTCGTCCCCTTCTCCTCCTTCCTTCAATCTTTCCCAGCATCAGGGTCTTTCCCAATGAGTCAGTTCTTCACATCAGGTGGTCAAAGTATTGGAGTTTGAGCTTCAACATCAGTCCTTCCAGTGAATATTCAGGACTGATTTCCTTTAGGACGGACTGGTTGGCTCTCCTTGCAGTCCAAGGGGCTCTCAAGAGTCTTCTCCAACACCACAGTTCAAAAGCATCAATTCTACGCTCAGCTTTCGTTATAGTCCAACTCTCACATCCATACATGACTAATGGAAAAACCATAGCTTTGACTGGACGGACCTTTGTTGACAAAGTAATGTCTCTGCTTTTTAATATGCTGTCTAGGTTGGTCATAGCTTTTCTTCTAAGGAGCAAGCGTCTTTTAATTTCATGGCTGCAATCACCATCTGTGTGATTTTGGAGCCTCCCAAAATAAAGCCTGTCACTGTTTCCACTGTTTCCCCATCTATTTGCCATGAAGTGATTGGACCAGATGCCATGATCTTAGCCGTCTGAATGTTGAGCTTTAAGCCAACTTTTTCGGTCTCCTCTTTCACTTTCATCAAGAGGCTCTTTAGTTCTTTACTTTCTATCATAAGACTGGTGTCATCTGCATATCTGAGATTATTGATATTTCTCCTGGCAGTCTTGATTCCAGCTTGTGCTTTATCGAGTCCAATGTTTCTCATAATGTACTCTGCATATAAATAAGCAGGGTGACAATATACAGCCTTGACATACTCCCTTCCCTATTTGGAACCAGTCTGTTGTTCCATGTCTATTTCTAAGTGTTGCTTCCTGACCTGCGTACAGATTTCTCAAGAGACAGGTCAGGTGGTCTGGTATTCCTGTCTCTTTAAGAATTTTCCACAGTTTGTTGTGGTCCACACAGTCAAAGGCTTTGGTGTAGTCAATAAAGCAGAAATAGATATTTTTCTGGAAGTCTCTTGCTTTTTCAATGATCCAATGGATGTTGGCAATTTGATCTCTGGTTCCTCTGCCTTTTCTAAATCCAGCGTGAAAATCTGGAAGTTCATGGTTCACATACTGTTGAAGCCTTGCTTGGAGAGTTTTGAGCATTACTTTACTAGCATGTAAAATGAGTGCAATTGTGTGGTAGTTTGAGCATTCTTTGGTATTGCCTTTCTTTGGGATTGGAATGAAAACTGACCCCACTGCTGAGATTTCCAAATTTGCTGGCATATTGAGTGCAGCACTTTCACAGCATCATCTTTTAGGATTTGAAATAGCTCAACTGGAATTCCATCACCTCCACTAGCTTTGTTCGTAGTGATGCTTCCTAAGGCCCACTTGACTTCACATTCCAGAATGTCTGGCTCTAGTTTGGTGATCACACGATCATGATTATCTGGGTTTTGAACATCTTTTTTGTATAGTTCTTCTGTATATTCTTGCCACCTCATCTTAATATCTTCTGCTTCTGTTTTGTCCATACCATTTCTGTAGTTTATTGTGCCCATCTTTGCATGAAATGTTCCCTTGGTATCTCTAATTTTCTTGAAGAGATCTCCAGACTTTCCCATTCTATTATTTTCGTTGCATTTTCTTTGCATTGATCACTGAGGAAAGCTTTCTTATCACTCCTTGCTATTCTTTGGAACTTTGCATTCAAATGGGTATATCTTTCCTTTTCTCCTTTGCCTATAGCTCCTCTTGTTTTCTCAGCCATTTGTAAGGCCTCCTGAGACATCCATTTTGCCTTTTTGCATTTCTTTTTCTTGGTAATGGTTTTGATCCCTGCCTCCTGTGCAATGTCACGAACCTCTGTCTATAGTTCTTCAGGCACTCTATCAGATCTAATCCCTTGAATCTATTTGTCAGTTCCACTGTATAATCGTAAGGTATTTGATTTAGATCATACTTGAATATTCTAGTGGTTTTCCCTACTTTCTTCAATTTAAGTCTCTATTTTGCAGTAAGGAGTTCATGATCTGAGTCCGGTCTTGTTTTTGCTGACTGTATAGAGCTTCTCCATCTTTGGCTGCAAAGAATATAATCAGTCTGATTTCAGTGTTGACCACCTGGTAATGTGCATGTGTAGAGTCTTCTCTTGTATTGTTGGTAGCGGGTATTTGCTATGACCAGTGCGTTCTCTTGGCAAAACTCTATTATCCTTTGCCCTACTTCATTCTGTTCTCCAAGGCCAAATTTGCCTCTTACTCCAGGTATCTCTTGACTTTGTACTTTTGCATGCCAGTCCCCTGTAATGAAAAGGACATCTTTTATGGGTGTTAATTCTAGAAGGTCTCGTATGTCTTCATAGAACCGTTCAACTTCAGGCTCATCAGCATTGCTGGTCGGGGCATAGACTTGGATTACTGTGATATTGAAGGGTTGCCTTGGAAACGAACAGAGATCATTCTGTCGTTTTTGAGATTGCATCCAAGTACTGCATTTCAGACTCTCTTATTGACTATGGTGGCTACTCCATTTCTTCTAAGGGATTCCTGCCCACAGTAGTAGATATAACGGTGTGACTAGGGGATTCAACTTTAGTCTTTTGCATTGGATTATGCAGTTACTCACCAGTTTTTGTTGGAAAAAACATTCTTTCCACCATTGAATTGTTTTGGTACTGATGTCAGATATCAGTTGTCATAAAATTAAAGATTTTTTTCTTGATTCTCAATTTCATTGATCTAAATATACAGAATTATGGCAATACCACACTGCTTTGGTGTAGATCTGTAGTAAGTTTTGAAAGCAAAAAGTGTGAATCTTCTGTTTTTTTTCAAGATTGTTTTAGCAACTCTGGGTCTCTTACTATCAGATTTCTTGCATCAGATTCTCCTTTCATGTCTTACTTCTGTGCGGTCTTGTTAACCTTTCAGGTTTTTTTTGTTTGTTTGTTTTAATCTGAAATTACTTTCTTGAGATCTACTTAAAACATTCTTTAGCCAAATTCAGTCTACTCCTTATTCCTCTCTCCCATCCAGTCCTTTTTTTCCCCCCAGTTTTTTAGTAAGATCTTTCCCATAACTTTTTTCTTTTACAATATTTCTTTTTCTCTTCCAGCTAGTTGGTAAGTAACCCTCTTGTCCCAGTACTCTGTTAATCTCTGGAAAAGAAAATTCTTGGAAACACAATCCTTATTCTTAAGTTGCTTTTGATAAATAATATAAAAGGTAGGTAAGTCAGACTTAACCCATGGTAAATTCTCTTTCATAAAGTAGAATCACATTTTTGCTTTTGGTAATATGTTTTGGTATAACTTTTGGTAAATTTGAAAGTAATAATCAGTTTAAAAGAAAGTGCTTATATTAAAAGAAACATAAATGATAAAAGCAAGCAAACATTGTCTATATGGAAAAACTGGATATAAAGCAATAGCAAAAAGGAAAATTAAACTGTAAAAAGTGACAAAAAATAACTATACATGTTAACAAATGTGTTATTTACTTCCTTTTTATTTGGTTTTCACTCCTTCATTGGTCCATAATAAATGTATTGAGTATAATTGTTGATGTTTTTTGTTTTAATTTATTTATGTTTGGCCATGCTGGTTCTTCGTTTTTGCTCAGGCTTTCTCTAGTTGCAGTGAGCAGGGACTTCTCTCTGTTGTGGTGCACGGTCTTCTTATTGAGGTGGCTTCTTTCGTTGTGGCGTTCAGGCTCTAGATATCTGGGCTTCAGTAGTTGCAGCACATGGGCTCAGTAGTTGTGGCTCGTGAACTCTACTTCACAGGCTGAGAAGTTGTGGCACGCAGGCTTATTTGCTTCAAGACGTGGGATCTTCCTGGACCAGGGATTTATACTGTGTCTCTTGCATTGCCCAGTAGACTCTCTACCACTGAGCCACTAGGGAAACCCTGTTTCTCTGCCCCCCGCCCCCCAAAACAACAGCGAATTCTCCTATTTTCCAGTACCAACTGGGTCTCCAGGAATTTATTTTATACACAAACTATTCATAAGTGCAGATTCCACAGATTGAGGTCTCTATCCCATAAGACTGCCCTCACTTTCAATGCCAGCTAGAAATGACATTCTTAGAGATAGACTAAATGTTTATTTGTTATTATACCACAAACATCTATTATATTTTAGATGTTGTTTAGTTGCTAAGTCATGTCCATCTCTTTTTGAAACCCCATGGACTGTATGTAGCCCAACAGACTCCTCTGTCCATGGAATTTCCCAGGCAAGAATACTGGAGTGGGTTCCCATTTCCTTCTCCAGGGGATCTTTCATACCCAGGGATTGAACCCATGTCCCCTGCATTGGCAAGTGAGTTCTTTACCACTGACTCACCAGAGAAGACCGTATATTAGACCTAACCATTGCTTATATGGAACTTGAATTCTAGTGAAAGGATACATACTAAAAAAAAAATTCCTAACAATATGAGATAAGTTAGTCTTATCTCTTGGACTTGTATGTACCACATCTTACTGGATATTAAGATTACCCTACTCATCTAGGCTGCAAGGAGTGCTGGGAGTTGGAACTGGGGTTGAAGGTAGATGACAGAATTAGAAAAGGGTTTCTGGAAGAAGTTGCTTTTTACTTGACAAAGGGAAAGAAGACAGAGAGACAAAGAGTAAGAAATGTCCTGCTGGTATAAATGACAGAAAAGAGGTAATTTAAAGTGGTGTCACTGTCCATGGGGTCACAGAATCCCACGGGACTGAGGACACACACACAGACACACACACATAATCACCATCCCCTTAGGGTGGCATATAGGGGAGATTTTCAAATAGAGTATTATTCTACTTTGTTTTTGTTTTAAATCTCTCGTCCTTTTCTATGCAGTGAAATTTTCTTTAAAATGCTGGAATGAAATTGCCCATTTTCTAAAGTGAAGTTGACTTCTAAGTAAGCACATTTTAAGTTTTAAACCAAAGAGCCAGTACCTTTATCCTCCAAATAACTGGTTATTGCACCTCAGAGAAAGATGAGACAGATAAAATACTCAACTTAGTTTAACAGATGTGTATTGAAAACCTATATGTGTATTAGACACTATATAATGCCTATTATTTTATTATGGAACATTTTTTATATCTATATGTATTCACCTGGCTTCTTTGAAATAAGGTAGATAACCAAAAAATTATCTCCCAGAGGAATTAATTGCTTTAAATGATGACATTTTTAATTACATACGTTTTAAAAATATTATGACATTAAAGCAAATAGACACATGAAATTATGTTTAAATGTTGAATCAAAAATACATTTTTATCATGAGAATTTTAAATATTTTTATTTTTAAAACTTTTAAATAATCCAGCTGTTTAAAAGAGCAGGCATTGTATTTGCATCTTATTATACTATTTCTGCTTTATATTAGAAAACTTGCTAATGAAGTATATAATCACAGAAGTTTAGCATTGTCTGTTTTGTGTCTTTACTGAAGCTTCTTTGCCCATTTTGTTTAGGTATATTATAGGAATAGGAAGACCGCAGTCTACATATTTTGTGCATGCATATGTGTTAAATTGCTTCAGTCGTGTCCAACTCTTTGCAACCCCATGGACTTTAGCCCACCAGAATCCTCTGTCCATGGGATTCTCCAGGCAAGAATACTAGAGTGGGTTGCCATGCCCTCCTCCAGGAGATCTTCCTGACCCAGGGATTGATCCGCCTCTGTTATGTCTCCTACATTGGCATTTGGGTTGTTACCACTAGCATCACCTGGGAAGTCTGCCGATGGTTAGTCTTTGAATTGCTCTAAAAACAGTCATCATTTCGTACTGAATAGCTAACCTCATAATTGTTAGAAACTAAAGGCAGCTATATATTTGAAATATATATTACAGTTTTATGTTTGTTTAATTCACTAGCAGTTTTAAGAACAAGAATCTATTTTTCATTTAAACCATATTTTTAAATTGTTTTGAGGACAAAGCTGAATGGTATTAATATGTAATAATCATGTATCACTGATAATATTACAAATATATGTTAGAGATATACGACACCAATTACTTGTTATGAGTTATGATGATGTATATTTAATTATTACTTGATAAATGTTGCCTGGCATTCCAAATATTGTTAGGGAGTAGGTATAGAAACCCTAATGTAAGGAAAAAAGAGGAAATCACATAATAAAATTTATTTAGTATGATGGTAGTCAATTAAAGTTATATTTAATAAAACTTAGATATTGAGGGCTAAAGAGCCTTTTGATGAAGGTGAAAAGAGGAGAGTGAAAAAGCTGGCTTAAACTCAACATTTACAAAACTAAGATTATGGTATCTGGTCCCATTACTTCATGGCAAATAGATGGGGAAACAATGGAAATAGTAACAGACTTTATTTTCTTGGGCTCCAAAATCACTGCAGATGGTGACTGGAGCAATAAAAATAAAAGACACTTGCTCCTTGGAAGAAAAGCTATGACAAACCTAAACACATTAAAAAGTAGAGACATCACTTTGCCGACAAAGGTCCATAAAGTCAAAGTCATCTATGGTTTTTCCATTAGTCATGTATGGATGTGAGAGTTGGACCATAAAGAAGGCTGAGGGCCAAAGAATTGATGCTTTTGAACTGTGGTGTTGGAGAAGACTCTTGAGAGTCCCTTGACCTGCAAGGAAATCATTCCTAAAGGAAATCAGTCTTGAGTATTCATTAGAAGGACTGATGCTGCATTGAAGCTTCTATACTTTGGCCACCTGATGTGAAGAACTGACTCATTGGAAAAGACCCTAATGCTAGGAAAGATTGAAGGCAGGAGGAGAAGGGGACGACGAGGATGAGATGGTTGAATGGCATCACGACTCAATGGACATGAATTTGAACAAGCTCCAGGAGATGGTGAAGGACAAGGAAGCCTGCTGTGCTGTAGTCCATGGGATCACAAAGAGTCGGACATGATTGAGTGACTGAACAACAGCAACAAAAATATTCAAGTGATGATCTTAGCAACTTTGCATAATCTTGTCCTCTTCTTCTAGCAAATTCAGTGTTTGCTTAAAATTCCAGCTCCTAAGATTCACAATCAGGTAACTCAAAAGTGTTGTTTTCACCATCCTTTTTATTATGCATTCTAACTGGTGACTGAATCTGGTTAACTAGTTTAATGGTCAGTAAGATACTTATTCCTTCCTATTCATAATGCTGTCCTCAGTGCTCAGTCATGTCCGACTCTTTGTGACTTCACAGAGTAGCCCACCAGACTCCTCTGTCCTTGGAAGTTTCAGACAAGAATACTGGGGTGGGTTGCCATTTTCTACTCCAGAGGATCTTCCTGACCCAGGGATCAAACCTGAGTCTTCTGAATTGGCAGATGAATTATTTACTGCTATGCCACCTGGGAAGCCCTTTCTGTTCCTAGAACTTTAAAGAACAATGTTACCTACTCAGAACAGAGTTATATAGGGTTGGCATGTTCTTGAATGTTGCTGGATAAATCAAACTAACATTGCCTTTTTTTTTTTTTTTTTTAAACTTTACAAATTGTATTAGTTTTGCCAAATATCAAAATGAATCCACCACAGGTATACATGTGTTCCCCATCCTGAACCCTCCTCCCTCCTCCCTCCCCATACCATCCTTCTGGGTCGTCCCAGTGCACTAGCCCCAAGCATCCAGTATCGTGCATCGAACCTGGACTGGCAACTCGTTTCATACATGATATTATATATGTTTCAATGCCATTCTCCCAAATCTTCCCACCCTCTCCCTCTGCCACAGAGTCCATAAGACTGTTCTATACATCAGTGTCTCTTTTGCTGTCTCGTACACAGGGTTATTGTTAGCATCTTTCTAAATTCCATATATATGCGTTATTAACATTGCCTTTAAAGCTCCAGGAGAGCTTTTATTTTTTTAAGCTTTTAAGTCTGCATAAGAACTCAGTGAACATGGAAGTTTTATGTGCTTTTACTTTTCAAACTCTATTTTGTTACTTTCTTTTGAACTCTTGCAAACTGTTTTATGCTAAGTATGCTAAGTCACTTCAGTCGTGTCCGACTCTGTGCGACCCCATAGACAGCAGCCCACCAGGCTCCCCCATCCCTGGGATTCTCCAGGCAAGAACAGTGGAGTGGGTTGCCATTTCCTTCTCCAATGCATGAAAGTGAAAAGTGAAAGTGAAGTTGTTCAGTCATGTCCGACCCTCAGCGACCCCATGGACTGCAGCCTTCCAGGCTCCTCCATCTATGGGATTTTCCAGGCAAGAGTACTGGAGTGGGGTGCCATTGCCTTCTCTGTGCAAACTATTTTAATATCCACCTTATTTTCTGATTGTTTAACAGTTGCCAGGTTTTATGAATGTTAAAACAATATGCTTCCTTATGGATATCAACTGTTTATTAACTACATAGTAGTACATTTGATGTTGAGGAGGAAGAGAATTTGCAAGCAGTTAAAGGACTTAGTTTTGACATTGATGTATGTTATACAGTAGATCCTTACAATATCAAGATGTGTTTTCTGCTACCAAGTGTTAATAGTTTTAATCTGCAATCTTCATTTTCACAAATTATATTCTTTTATGTTTTGTCACTCATTTTAAAAACTGATAACAGTTCACAATCTTTAAAATTTCATTATGAACACAACAGTGTTCATAGTGTGAACTCCACAACAGAGATGATAAAGAAACCAATTAAAGACTGGGCAAAAGATTTTAACGTTTCTCTAAAGAATGTATACAATGGCAGTAGGCACTTGAAAAGGTGTACAACATCAGGAAATGCAAATCAAAACACAATGAGATAATACTTCATATCTACTAAGAGAACTATAAAAAGACTAAAACAATGAAAGATAAGTGTTGGCGAGGTTGGAGTGTATGGAAGTCTCATATACTGTTTGTGGGAATGTAAAATGGTGCAGCTACTTTGGAAAATAGTTTTTCAATTTGTAAGTTAAACAGAGAGCTACCATATGACCAACTTATATTTCTAGGTATATATCTAAGAGAACTGAAAATTTATATCCACATGAAAACTTGTACATGAATATTCATAGTGTTATTTATAATAGCCCCAAGGTGGAAACAACCAAAATGTTTATTAACTGATGAATGGATAAATAAAGTGTGCATATAATGGGATATTATTCAGCCATACAAGGTAATGAAGTACTGACATAAGTCACAATATGGATGAGCTGTGAAAACATCATGCTAAATGAAAGAAGACAGACGGGAAACGTCACACATTATATGATTCCACTTGTATGAGATGTCCAGAATGGGCAAATTCATAGAGACAGATAATAATAGATTAGTGGTTACCAGAGGCTGGGAGGGAGAGTGGAGAAGAAAATGGGTGATGACTACTTCATTGGTATGGTGTCTTTTATTCAAGAATTAAATAATGGTGATGGGTGTACAACATTGTACTAAATGTTGTACTCAGGAATATACTAAAACCTGAATTTTATAGTTTAAAATGGCAAATTTTGTTGTTACATAAATTTTATCTGTCCAAAAAATTCATTGTGGTTTCTAAAATTTTAATATTTGGGAAAAGAAAAACATGAAGAATACCACTCTGTATAGTTCATCTCTTATTAAACTTATGTGTAACATAGTTGAACCATATTGCTTTAGGTGCATAAATGCTCTTCTAGTATGATGCCAAAGGCCAGTCTCTGAGGGAAGTAAAAAGAAACTGCCCTTCAGGGACTTCTCTGGTGGTACAATAGATAGGGATCCACCTGCCTATGCAGGGGACCTGGGTTTGATTCTTGGTCTGAAATGATTCCACATGCTGCAGAGCAACTAAAATCTATGTGCCACAACAAGTGTGAGCCCACAGTCGAGTCAGCGACATGTAGCTACTAAACCCCTGTGCCACAACTATGGAAGCCCATGTACCCTGGAGTTCTCACACCACAAATTCTGAGCCCAACTGCCGAGAGCCTGTGCTCTGCAACAAGAGAAGGCACCACAATGAGAAGCCCACACACCACAGTGAAGAGTAGACCCTGCTCTTCACTGCAACTAGAGAAAGCTAGCACTCAGCAACGAAGACCCAGCACAACCAAAAGTAAATAAATGCATAAATAATTTTAAAAAAGAAATAGTCTTTGAAAACTCATTATTTTGCTTATTGCTGGAATATTTTTGACTGCTCAATAGAATGACTTTCCTCAGGTCACAGTTAAAAAAAGAGCTGTGCTTTCTTTAAGATAATTTCTTTTCACTTTATGAGTACTGTGAATAATATATACATACAAACAAAAGTTGTTTATGACAGTCATTTTATCTTTGCATTGGTTACCGGGGGAGTGAAAGACATATGTTTGGTCCTTCAGTAACAGAGAGTACAGGGCTTTATGGCTTGCAGTTTTGAAACTGACCTTTTGGCCCAGTCTTACTTTTCTCATTCTCAAGTTCTTATTTTTATTATGGATATTATGTACCTAATTAGTATATTACTTCATATTTTAGACTAGGTTACAATATGAAAATATACAGAGATAAAGGATGCTGTGATTAGAAGGAAGAAAGCCTGAAATGCAAATGTGTTTGAGCAACTTATCTACATTAATTTAGGCTAATATATAATTAGTAATTGTCTTTATAACTTTCAAATTAACTTTTTTAAGGAGGCAAGGGAAAATGGACAAACTCCAGGAGATGGTGGGGGACAGGAAGACGGGGCATGCTGCTGTCCATGGGTCGTGAAGAGTCGAACATAGCTTGGTGACTGAACAAAAACAACAATTAATAGGCAGAAAGAATGGGACTTTGGAAATGATAAACATTTGTATAATTGATTGATAATATGAGGTGCTTTCAGTTTTGAATAGAGTGATAAGTAATGAATAGAGTGGTGCTGGAAATCCAAAAATGGAGATGGGTCAATACAGAGGAGGGAAAAGGGAAAGTATAGTGGAGATATTTTTTGAAATTGCTGGCTTTACTTTTTGTTTATTATTGATCCTACTTAAGCCTCAGTGTGCATAATCAAATAGCTGTGTATGGCATTATCTCTATCCTGTGCAGCCGCACATGTTTAGTTTAGAAGGACATTGCTGTCACATCATAAAATGTGTCAACATTGCTTTCATATTTTTAACCTTACAGCCTCTATTACAAATAATATTGCTTCCAAAGAAGTTTTAATTTAATTATATGTAGTGTCTTCCCCTGTGATTTTAATATAGTTGCCATAGAATTATTAAATTAGTTCATATGTCTTTGCATTTCCAGCAGCATGGTCAGATTTATACATTTACTAGGTGCTTAGTAATCATTGATTTTGCTTTTGTAATTTTCCCTATCAGCATTTTATACTTCCCTAAATCCTTCTCATCAGCATATCGACTTACTGTAGTATTCCTCTATTTTAATACAAAACCTTTCAAGATCCCACATCCCCCTCAAGCGACAGTGCTGTTTCTCTACAATTTTTAGTAGCAAAACTCCTTCAAAGTGTTGTTCATACATGCTGCATCCTCATATATCATATGCAATACATCCTCATTGCACTTTCTATCACTACCACCATCACCAAACTTTTTCCTACCCTAGTGTTCTCCATCTCATCCATGTTGTTACTATTAAATGCTTTTAAGTGGCTTTTTTCCCCCATCAAGTACATAGCAATAATTGCATCTGAGCCTTATACCTCTCTTTCATCTGTGTACCTCAAAAAATTTTATAAGCACAATTAAGTAAAAGTTACAACATCCCTATGAAGTTGATAATTATGGTATGGCAAACTGAAGTACTAAGAGATTGCCTAAATTATCTTATGTATGTATGCCAAAATCCTAAAAGTAGACCAGGGTAATGTAACATTTTGTTGACACCATTAAACCATATTTCTTTTTAATGATGAAATCATTTTAAGAGTTCTCAGAAAAAATGAAATAGTAGTAATGGTTACTTAATATCCCTAAGTATTCATAGCGACGTTCTTTTAATAGAGAAGAGTAAAATGTATGTTATCTGAAATTTATTTATTTATTAGTGATGGCAACTTTGGTGGTTTGTATCTAATATTTTTTTTGATTGTTGTTAAATTGCTTAATTGGTGCACTATAGCCTTAATTGGAATTGGATATTTAAAGGTTTGGAATGGAATAATTCATTTAAGTCTTTTAGCTATAGTACATGAAACCTTTATAGAGCTATGTTTGTGTTTTTCTTGCCTGCTGGCTTGCTCAAGTGAGGTGGTTTTTTCCAAGGCAATTTTATCACTGGAAAATTTTGATTTGGCATTTGTTGACAAGACTAAGACGGATTCTAATTTTGATAAAAACTAAAATTTCCCCATAATTTTAAATAATTTATTTTACTTTAGTTAATAGTAATCCTTCAAAAACTTTACCTCTCTGTTGCTAAAATTTGAGTTGAATTCCCTAAGAAAAAGAACTTAGAGAAATAAAAATAGAGCCAAAACAGCATATGCTGCTGCTGCTGCTGCTAAGTCACTTCAGTCGTGTCCGACTCTGTGCGACCCCATGGACTGCAGCCTACCAGGCTCCTCTGTCCATGCGATTTTCCAGGCAAGAGTTCTGGAGTGGGGTGTCATCGCCTTCTCCAAAAACAGCATATAATTTTTCTTAAATGAAGCCCTTCATTATATTACTTCACCCAAGTGACTAGTTCATTTTTGGATATTGTGTATATACTAGCCTCAAAAATATTTCAACAGCTGTTGACAGTGACAGTGACTTTCTTCCTCTACTGGGTGCCCATTTATGGCCCTAAAGCAGAAACCCATGAACTAGGGAGTAAAGCTTTTGAGAAGTACTAATTAGTGTTGAAACAATAGGGTGGTAAACTTTAGAAAAAGATCCAGCTTTATATATGCTTAAAAAAATTCACCAAATCTAATAGCCAATTGAACTTTGTTTCATGGATTTTATTATCAGCGAGTTTATGAAGTTGCTATTTGAGCTCTGCTGCTGCTGCTGCTGCTGCTAAGTCGCTTCAGTCGTGTCCAACTCTATGCGACTCCATAGACGGCAGCCCACCAGGCTCCCCCGTCTTCTGGAGTGTGTTGCCATTTCCATCTCCAGTATTTGAGCACTAGCTAAACTTTATTGTAATAAGGCTTATGCTGTTTAAAAATTTTGTGAGTTAACCTATGAGAATTATACGTTTTAGAGAATTCTCAGTCACACAGAACATTAAGGACAAGTGTTGCACGTGAAGGATAGGATATATTTTGAAGGAGTGACAGCTTTTGTAGTAAGGATAGTAAAATTATTTCTTTTATTTTAGTAATTAATGGAAGTTAATTATTTTTTTGATCACACCATGCAGCATACAAGATCTTAGTTCCTTGACAAGGGATTGAACCCAGGCCCCCTACATTAGGAGCATAGAATCTTAACCACTGGGCAGCCAAGGAAGCTCCATAAATGTAATTTTATTTCATAAGAAATGTAAAATCATTGATAATACAAGAAGTGCTTTTTAATTTGATTTATTTTATATTTATTTTTATTGAAGCATCGTTGATGTATAATATTGTGATAGTTTCTGGTATACAGCAAAGTATCCATATATATTCTTTTTCAGATTGTCTTCCTTTATAGATTATTACAAGATATTGAATATAGTGCCCTGTGTTATATGGCAGGACCTTGTTATTTGTCTGTTTTATGTATAGTAGTGTGTATCTGTTAATCCCAAATTCCTAAAATATCCATGTCCCATCTTTCCCAATCCCCTGGAATAGGAAATGGCAACCCACTCAAGTATTCTTTCCTGGAGAATTCCAAGGATAGAGGAACCTGGAAGGCTACTGTCCATAGGGTCACAAAGAGTTGGACACAACTGAAACGACTTAGCACATTGCACACAGCACAACCATAAGTTTGTTTTGAGTCTATTTCTGTTCCATAAATTCATTTGCATCATTTTTTTTTTAGATTCAACATAGAAGTGATATGATATATTATTTGTCTTTCTCTGTCTGTCTCATTTCACTTACTGTGATAATCTCTAGGTCCATCCATGTTGCTGCAAACGGCATTATTTCTTTCTTTTTATGGCTGAGTAATATTTCATTGTGTGTGTGTGTACCACAACTTTATCTATTCATCTGTCCATTAGGTTGCTAATATGTCTTGATCATTGTAAATAATGCTGCTATGAACGTGGGGGTACTGTACCTTTTCAAAGTATGGTTTTCTCCAAGAAGTGCTTTTTAAAATGCCATCTGTTCATGTTTGATTTTACCTAAAGTAGTATTTGTTTAGCTGAAGAGAGAAGTAGTATGGGAAAGAGTGACAAAAAGTTAGAACCGTGGTGAATCATCTCTTTAAAACCTTAAAGAGATGTACAACATACTTTGTTTTTGCTTTTGGTTTTCTTTAATAATTAAAGCAGAGGGGAAGCTCACTTTGTTTTAGGTTTTGATATGACAAAGTTTGGTGGAAAATGAGAAACTGGGACTTCCCTGGTGGTCCAGTGGCTATGGCTCCATGCTCCCAATTCGGGGGCCTGGTTTTGATCCCTGGTAGGGGAGCTGGATCCCACATGCCACAGGTAGGAGTTCGTGAGGCTCAACTAAGACCTGGCACAGCCAAATAAATAAAAATTCAAAATTATTAAAATGAGAACTCTCATTGGCTGTATTTCCAGACTTTGCTCTTGGGAGGCTATAGTGTTATCACTTTTGAACTTCCTGGTATCTTCAGATAGTGGGCTTCTGGTTATTTCTAACAGCAGGTATTGAATTACAGTCATCCCTTGGTGTCTAGGAGGGACTGGATTAATGTACATGGATTAATGTGCAGTGGCAGAAATCATTGGAACCCCGGCCTTCACAGCTTCTCTGAACATTAAGGGAAGATGGACATCTAATATTTTACTGAATATCCTGTTTACACTTACAGGTGAAACTGAGGACAGAAAGCATTCACTGAATTTGTTGTTGTTACTGCTTAGTCACTAAGTCATGTCTGACTCTTTTTTGACCCCATGGTGATGGACTGAAGCTCAGCAAGCTCCTCTGTCCATGGGATTTTCTAGGCAAGAATAGTGGAATGAATTGCCACTTCCTTCTGCAGGGCATCTTCCCACCCCAGGGACTGAACCTACATTCCAGGCAGATTCTTTCCCACTGGAACAACCAATAGGAAAGCCTATTCAGTGAATATTATGCTCCAAAACACTGCTTGAAATTGGTCCTATCTGTTCAAGCTGGTTTCTTTCTTTCCTTTCTCTGCCTTTGGTATCTTCCCCCCACTACATCAGGAAAACAACTTTTAGCCAGACACCACCATAGTCACTGTTTGTACAGATCAGGAAATGATTTCTATCACTTCAGAGCTTTGTTGCTTTTCAAGTATTAAGTTGATTGGTGTTTTCATAATTTGACAAAACTACTTGACAAAACTTCTATTCATGTTATATAAAATCTTCTATTTATATGTCCACTCTAGATTAGACAGCAGACTTCTTTCATGCATACCATATTACGTGGGTCTTTTTGTTAAAGCTTGCTCATATTTTTTTCTTAAAACATAATAAGACAGGGAAAATAATTGTTGTCAAAAGAAGTTCCCAGGATCAGGACTATTAAAATTATTAATAAAATGAATTTCTTTTTTTCTAAATTTGGTTGAAGTTTTAGTCATAACAGTGCATGAATAAATGAAGTAAACCACTTCTACCCAGCTGATTTAGATTTAAATTTAAAGAGATTTAAAACTCAGCTCCCCAAAACCCAAGACTATTTCCTCTTACAGGCAATATGATTCATCAAGAATTCTACAATAAAATAGACCTTCTTTTCCACTCAACATAAACTTGAAAGTTATTTGAAGATAATTTGCCTCCAAATTTGGAGCAATGTGCCTGAATGGAACATATCCTATCCAACATGGTTGAGGGTTATGTCTGAAAAAAGAAAAAGAAAGAAATAAATTTTCAAATATTTTAGAAGGATCATTTACACTTTGATCTTAGTATAGTTTCAGAAATGCCTAGTTGTGCTGTTTAATATGATAGTAGCTACATGTCAATATTTAAATTTAAATTAATATTTAAAAGTCACTAACCATATCACGAGTACTCAGGCACATTTGGCTATGGGCTAGGTATTGGACAGTGCAGATATTAAACTTTTTCATTTTGCATTGTTTCATTGGACAGCTTCGTATAGAATAGAGTTGTCCCATGATATCAGTGGGGAACTGATTCCAGGACTTGTTATGGATATCATAATCCATGGAGGCTCAAGTCCCTTATATAAAGTGGCATTAGTACACTCAGGTCTCCCTTATCTGTAGGATGTGGAGACCACATCCCATGGATATTGATACTGTGTTCCACTAGTGGTAGATCACATTTTTACCAGTTTTCTCAGATTATAGATCTCTGTTATTTACAATATCATTTCCCTCCAAAGTATTGCTTATCAAAGTATGTGATTTTTTTCCTACCAAATAATTTCCCCAAGTAATAGAAAAGAACAATAATGCACAGGATTTGAAAGAGCTAGATGATGATAGAAGTGTGTTTAGATTGTTATAAAGTTTGTTATTAACCTTAGAAACATATGCCAAATTCTGCACAGTTGTGATCCTCTAAAAAATGAATGACAGACACAGACTTTCCACGCTACAATCCAAGTTTACAACACTGAAATGGCCTACAAGTAGCCTATGGTTTATGAGATTACTTTTCATTTATATATTTTAGAGGTAATTTTTATTATATAACTACACCTTGCATAGAATACAGAGAAAACATTAAATTGATTTATAAATGAATGATTAAATATTTTAATGACTAATACTTTAAATGAAGGCGCTAGTAGTAAAGATGGACTTCTGGTGGCTAGATGGTAAAGTCTCTGCCTGCACTGCAGGAGACCCGAATTCAATCCCTGAGTTGGGAAGATCCCCTAGAAAAAGAAATGGCAACTCACTACAGTATTTTTGCTTGGAGAATTCCATGGACAGAGGAGCTTGGTGGTCTACAGTCCAGGGAGTCACAGAGTTGGACACGATTGAGCAACTAACACAGTTGCAAAGAACCCACCTGTCAATGCCGGAGACATAAGAGACATAGGTTTGATCCTTGGGTCAGAAAGATCCCCTGGAGGAGGGCATGGCAACCCACTCCAATATTCTTGCCTTGCAGAATCCCTTGGACAGAGAACCCTGGTGGGCTACAGTCCATGGGGTCGCCCAGAGTTGGACATAACAGAAGCGACAGCACGCACGCGCACGCAGCATATACTTCTGTGTTCAGATTGAATAGGATGAGAAAATGTCAGATTTTTAAATTCATTTATTCCTTTGAATTTTTTCATTAAGTTCAGTTGCTCAGTCCTGTCCGACTCTTTGCGACCCCATGAATTTCAGCACACCAGGCCTCCCTGTCTATCACCAACTCCTGGAGTTCACTGAGACTCACGTCCATCAAGTCAGAGATGCCATCCAGCCATCTCATCCTCCGCCGTCCCCTTCTCCTTCTGCCCCCAATCCCTCCCAGCATCAAAGTCTTTTCCAATGAGTCAACTCTTCGCATGAGGTGGCCAAAGTACTGGAGTTTCAATTTTAGCATCATTTCTTCCAAAGAACACCCAGGACTGATCTCCTTTAGAATAGACTGGTTGGATCTCCTTGCAGTCCAAGGGACTCTCAAGAGTCTTCTCCAACACCACAGTTCAAAAGCATCGTTCTTCGGCGCTCAGCTTTCTTCACAGTCCAACTCTCACATCCATACACGACCACTGGAAAAACCATAGCCTTGACTAGACGGACCTTTGTTGGCAAAGTAATGTCTCTGCTTTTGAATATGCTATCTAGGTTGGTCATAACTTTCCTTCCAAGGAGTAAGCGTCTTTTAATTTCATGGCTGCAGTCACCATCTGCAGTGATTTTGGAGCCCTGCAAAAAATACAGTCTGATACTGTTTCCACTGTTTCCCCATCCTCTTCCCATGAAGTGATGGGACCATGATCTTCGTTTTCTGAATGTTGAGCTTTAAGCCAACTTTTTCACTCTTCTCTTTCACTTTCGTTAAGAGGCTTTTTAGTTCCTCTACACTTTCTGCCGTAAGGGTTAGTTGCTGCTGCTGCTGCTAAGTCACTTCAGTCGTGTCTGACCCTTAGCGACCCCATGGACTGCAGCCTACCAGGCTCCTCCGTCCATGGGATTTTCCAGGCAAGAGTATTGGAGTGGGGTGTCATTGCCTTCTCCATAAGGGTTAGTTACGTATGGATAAATATCCTAACTTTGTGTATATTGAAACTTAATGTAGGGTTATCAAGTGAAGGTAAAGCTAAAATTAGTTACAGAAGGAAAGACTTTTTCCATTTGGGGGCAGAGAAAGAAGAAAAATAGTTTCATCCTAATTAATGGAAACATTTGATTGTAACTTAAGATTCTTTTCCCACACTTTAACATTATTAGGTGTTTTCTGAGGGTAAATATAGTTGAGATTTTCTCTGTGTGTATTTACTAAAATGGTGGCTTGTAGGGGAAAAGTACATAACCAATACATTAGTTGAATTATGTTTTCATAAAATGTATTACCACTTTTTTATAATATGTCTAATTTGAATATATTTCCTAGTGTTAAGATGATTTTTTAAAAATTACCTTTTCCTTGATTATAAAAGCCACCAGGGTTTTTATTAGAAGCTTTGTCTGGCTTTATCCTTTAGTGTCGTTTTAATTTCAAATGTTTTTTCCTCATGTATTTGCAAATACCTGGTAAGTTATGTGTAAAAATTGCTACCATGATGAAAGAATGTCTCTGCTAGGTTTTTATACTTTGAGGATTAGGACTTTAAATCAAGTAGCATTTTACACCATAGATTTAGTCTTAATTATCTTGTTTTTTTCCAAAAAAATAAAATGAAACATTTATCTTTTTATTCAACTACTTATATTATTTGAATGTAACTATTTAAAAATATTTAATATCTTTTTTCATTTAAGAGTTTTGTATAAAGTATAATTGGTTCTTTCATAAGACTTTTTGTATTGACTCTTTACCATCGCAAGCTTGTTTTTTTGGTATTGATTGAAGTTGAGAGCATAAAGGAGTTCCCTGAAGGCAGGTTTTTGGATTCAGAGAGTAAAGTAATCCATCTATATGCTTCTGATCTGATTTGATATGGTGGGAGCATGGGTAGTTCAGAGAGAATTAATTTCCTGTCTTATATTCTCTTATCCATCCATGCATAATTTAAAACTAACATGTTCTCCACCTTGATAATCTTTCCTCTTTTGCCTTCAGTGTATTTTTCATTTCTCTATTTCTTGAACTTAAAAAATAACAAAACACAAGACATTTTCACCTCTCTTGCTTCCCATGAACCTTACTTATGCATGCTTAGTTGCTCAGTCATGTCCAACTCTTTGCAACCCCATGGACTGCAGCCCACCAGGCTCCTCTGTCCATGGAGATTCTCAGGCAAGAATACTGGAGTGGATTGCCATGCCCTTCCCAACCCAGGGATTGAACCCAGGTCTCTTGCTCTGCAGGCAGATTCTTTACCATCTCAGCCACCAGGGAAGCCCAAGAATACTGGTGGGTAGCCTATCCCTTCTCCAGGAGATCTTCCTGATCCAGGAATCAAACAGAGTCTCCTGCATTGTAGGTGGATTCTTTACCAGATGAGCTACCAGGAAGCTCAAACCTTATTTGTAGGTATTCCCCAAATTCTGCTTAATGGTCTGTCTTTACTTTATATTCATTTCCTTGGTGAACTCACCCACTCTCTTGGCTTGAGTTGTACTTTTTTATATGACTCTTTTTATTTTTTTTACAGTATAAGATTTATTTATTTTTTTAAATTTTTTAGTTTTTTTAAAATTTTATTTTATTTTTAAACTTTACAAATTGTATTAGTTTTGCCAAATATCAAAATGAATCCATCACAGGTATACATGTGTTCCCCATCCTGAACCCTCCTCCCTCCTCCCTCCCCATACCATCCCTCTGGGTCGTCCCAGTGCACCAGCCCCAAGCATCCAGTATCCTGCATCAAACCTGGACTGGTGACTCGTTCCATATATGATATTATACGTATTTCAATGCCATTCTCCCAAATCATCCCACCCTCTCCCTCTCCCACAGAGTCCAAAAGACTGTTCTATACATCAGTGTCTCTTTTGCTGTCTCGTATACAGGGTTATTGTTACCATCTTTCTAAATTCCATATATATGCGTTAGTATACTGTATTGGTGTTTTTCTTTCTGGCTTACTTCACTCTGTATAATAGGCTCCAGTTTCTATTCTATGTCACAATTTCTACCTGTTGTTGAGAAATGTCTCCATTTGAATAGCCTTTGGTAACATTGGGTTTATTTATTGTCCAACGTGAAAGTCACTCTACTCTACCACTGCAGGTTTCTTTCATTGTATCCCCAATAATCTTTCATTCTCTGATGTCCTTGTTCCTGTACTTAGTTTAGCGTGAAGTCCTCTTATTTCTCCATGCAAGATGTTGCTTGGGTTTCCCATTCTGTCTGTACTCATCTTCACTGTCCAGACTGTCATTATATCACACCTGTAACTCATTGTACTCACTTTCCCACCACTCCCTGCTTTGTCCACTTTTTTTTTTTTTTGAACTTCCCAAATTCTCCCTGCAGTGATTTTTAAAAATGCATATGAAAGTTGTTATGGCATATTTTTCTTAAATAGAAATTGTAAGCATTTTTATTTATATGTCCCTCTGGGCATAGTGCTAGATGCAGTAAGAAATCAATAAGTAATTGTTCAGTCATTCATTCAGCAGCTCTTTCTTGAGTAGTTGTTGGGTTCCAGCTATTACACTAGTGCTCCAGTGATCTTCTCTTACAGAGCTAGCAGCTGAAAAACAGTCTCTGGTGGTAAGAGAAGGCTTCTCTGAGGAACTGACATTTTTATCACACTGAATGAAGTAAGAAAGCCAGTCCTGTAAAGATACAGGGAACAATTGCTCCAGGCTGAGAGAACAGCAAATGTCAAGGCTCTGAAGAGGGACAGGTTTGGTATATTTTGGGAATATCAAAAAGGTCATGGTGACTGGGACATAGTAAGGAGAGAGTGACAGAAGCTGTAGTCAGGAAGCCAGGTGACAGAGAGACTAATAGGCCATGGTAGGTATTACAGATTATATGCTAATTGATGGAAAAGCCATTGGACAGTTTTGAGTAAGGGAGTGATGTGAGCTGATACATTTGTCGCTGAGTTAAGGACAGTAGACTAGAATCGTGATATAGGAGAGCAATATCTTGAACTAGTGAGGTAAACAGCAGTAACAAGGACAGAATGGGGAAGAATGGTTGGCAGGATGGATTGGGTGGGAGGTTTGGATAAAAAGAGGAACCAAGGGAAACTCAGTTCTGTGTGCCTGGGCAAGTCATGCATCCTCTCCAACGTCTGTTTTCCTGAGTGTATAATGAGAAATACCTCTTTCCCACTTTGAAGGAATTCTTATGAGAGAATGAAATAATAATGAAAGCTAATTATGAATCTTAAAACACCATTAATGTTGTATTACTTTTAAACACTAAACGTTTAAAAGCTCACCTTAAATTGCTTCCTTGGTAGCTCAGCTGGTAAAGAATCCGCTTGCAGTACTGGAGAGGCCAGTTCAATTCCTGGATCAGGAAGACTCCTGGAGAAGGGATAGGCTATCAATTCCAGTATTCTTAAGCTTCCCTGGTAACTTATCTGGTAAATAATCTGCCTGCAATGCAGAGTTTCTCCTGTTGATTGATAATAAGGAGTAGATCATGTTTTGGGCATAGACTGAGCAGCTGATTTAATCATAGAAAAAAAAGGATACCTATCTGTCATTTGTTTTATAGTATATTTAAGACTGATTCTCTTCTTAGTAAATATTTGAAAACAAATAAAACTAACCTGAGTGACCTATTGTTTATTTACTAATATGTTTACTCTGGAGTGTTGTTGATTATAAATGAAACATAATTTGCCATGCAATAAGAAATAATGACCTATAGATAAACTCTAGGTGTTTTATGCTTATTTGTGTCATGCCAATTGTACTTTTCCTGATAATTTTAGAATACCTTATGGCATCATGACAGACAAATATTCTAAACAAAGTTTTTAGTTTTTGAAACTACTTACTCAAGTATGATTCAGCTGAATGTATTTCTGTTTTCCTATTACAGGTTTCTCAACAGTGATGTCACAAGATTGACCACATTGATCACAGTAAGACTAAAATGATAATTAAGCTTTTAAAGATGTTTTGTTTTCTCTGAGAATGAGAATTAAGTTAGAAAATATTTATAATTTTTAATTGTTACTCTTTCTTTCTACAGCCAATTGAATATTAACATTTAATGATTCATATCTCACACTGTATAGTTTATTTAAATAGTTCTTTAAATGATTTTAAACACTTTAAATGAAAATTATCCTTAATTTATAACTGAAATTATATGCCCAATTATATATACATATTTCAGTGTGAATCATAATTACAACCTGAATCATCATTTTTAGTTTTGTTTTTATAAAATATGGTACAAAATATTTGAGGTGACTCCACATTAGGAAAAAGATTATAACAGTAAAATTACTTGGGACTGCAATCACATATTACGAAGGACTGTGAAAACAGCATTCTTGAAAGGATTCTTAGACTTCTTTTTTAAAATTTTCATTGATGTATAAAGAGTCTTCCAAATATGGAGAGTTGTTCAAAAGGATAGTTTTCTTAAGAAATGGATACTTTTCCTCTTTAATTTTAAAATGTCAATTTCTACTGTGTATAAGGAAATATGCTATATAAAGAAAAACTTTAAGGTTTTGATCTATATTATTAGAAAATTCTAACTAGTAAAATCTGAATTGCAGTAATGAAATTTTACAGCATTTTTGAAAATGCCTTTTAAATAACAGGAAAAAATTGAGTATATTATTTATTCAGTGAGTCTGCTTCTTTAATCCTATTTTAACTGTTCATTAGAAGAAGTAATTATCAGAAATGTTAATCTGTATATATATAATCTTTATGTTTTAACATTTTTTTTGAAAACTGGTTCATTTGTTACATTTAACATTTTTCAGAGTCCAGAAAGGGCTTTTATTGTATTTTTAAAGGCTTTATCATCATCGTTGAGTCTACAGATTTTTATGGCATGTTCATTCATTTTCCTAAGGGAGCATTTTAAATATCTCTGATTTGCAGCTCTTTGCTTGTTTGTTTTTTCTTAATCAGAACTTTATGGCCCTAACTAATGGTTTACAGCAAAATATTAACATATTTCTGTAGCATCCTTCTGTTTTGCATCTAGTGTTTTACAATCAGGAAGTTAAAATTAACATCGTATGAAAAAGGTATTTTTTTTAATTAAAAAATGCTGACCCTCAGTACATTTTTAGAGTAATATTAAGAGAACATTTATTTATTTATTTATTTTTTATTTTTTTGCTGCCCTCCCACCGACTCGGTGCTCCCGGGCTCCGGGTCCGGGATTCTGGGACGCGGGGTTCGTCGGGGCGCCCCGGCTTCCCCGCGCTCCCTCCTGCGCCGCCCTCCCGCGCGCGGCCCCTCTCCCGGGGCGCCTCACTCGTAGCGCGCGGCCGTCAGAGGCTCGGGGCACGCGGAGGCGGCGGCCTGGTGGGCCCCGGGGCGGCGGGCGGGGGCGCTGCTGTGGACCGGGGCACTGATGCGGGCGCCGCCAAGAGAACATTTAATTACAACTGTTTGAATTCAAGAATTTCAGAAAGAGAGGTAGTGTTCAGATTTAACATTATCAGATGTTAAATAAGTTAAAAACTTAAGTATTCATATGAGAGTTTCATAAGTACCTGATAACAGAAACCCTTTCTCATAATGTCAAGGTTGTGAAGCTTTCTCTAGCCCCTTAAGTCAAGAAAAGTGGGTAGATTTCAACACTGACTCAGGCTGAAAGTATTGAGAGAGTAGTTCAAGTGTTGACCATGGGACTGGAATAAAATGAGATGGGGGAAGGCTGATATATTCAAAGAAAATGGAGAGATTAAAGGACTCGTCAGGGTAGATAAGATTGTGGTTGAAATGGGGATATTATAGATTTTTTCAGAGCTGAAGCTGTACTAAGTATTTATATATTATATAATATACATCTTATATATATAATTTTTTCTTCAGAAATTTTCAGAACTCAGGAGAATTTCTGTTTTTAAGCTCTATGTTATTGGATTCAGCAAAAAGTTTATTCAGGTTTTTCCATAACATCTTTGGCCAACCCAGTATATTCCACTGAAATGTCATTATCTTCTAAATGATCTATCTCTTCTTCCTGGCCATCAGTAATTCTACTGAAGCCTATACATATGTGGTCCTCAGTTTAATTTTATTAAAGCATTGCTCTAACTCTTTTGTTTCTCTACTTGAAGATATTTAGTGACTTTCTGTTTCTTGTATGATCAAATCCAGACTATCTAACTTGGTATTCAAGACCCCTCCTAAGTTTGGCTGTAACATATTTCCCAAATATCTTATTATTCAAGAAGAAGACCCACTACATTCCACACAATGTGGACTACATACTCCACCCTGAATATACATTTTGTCTCCATACTTACATTCATGTCATCCCCTTTTCCTGGAATATGCTTTTTCTTTTTCAGGCTTATATTGCTCTTGATGAAATCAAACCTCCTCTTGAATGTCCTGTACACATGTAATCATCTCTCTGAGGCTTTCCCTAATCATCCTAATTGAAAATAACTCTCTCTCCTTAGTTGTTTGGTAATACTGAATTTTTATTATTCTGATGTAACTGATAACATATATTCCCCTGTATTTTGCATATTTTAATATGTATTTAATAAATGCATATTTTAATATGTCTTTTCTAATTGTATCCAGCAAAATGTTTTGTTAGTACCCACAAAGAACTAAATTAGTATCTTTGTGTGTGTGTGTACTCAGTCATGTCTGACACTTTGTGACCGCCCCCCCCTCCCCCGCAAGGACTGTAGACTGCCAGGCTCTTCCATCCATGGGATTTCCCAGGCAAGAGCACTGGAGTGGTTTGCCATTTCCTTCTGCATGGACTCTTCCCAACCCAGAGATCGAACCTGTGTGTGCTTTATCTCCTGCGGTGGCAGGCAGATTCTTTACCACTGAACCACCTGGGAAGCCAGAGTATCTTTCAGTTTGATTCAGTTCAGTCGCTCAGTCGTGTCCAACTCTTTGTAACCCTATCATAGACTGCAGCACGCCAGGCCTCCCTGTCCATCACCAACTCCCAGAGTTTACTCAAACTCATCGCCATTGAGTTGGTGATGCTATGCAACCATCTCATCCTCTGTCGTCCCCTTCTCCTCCTGCCTTCATTCTTTCCCAGCATCAGGGTCTTTCCCAGTGAGTCAGTTCTTTGCATCAGATGGCCAAAGTATGGGAACTTCAGCATCAGTTCTTCCAATGAATATTCAAGACTGATTTCCTTTAGGATGGACTGGTTGGATCTCCTTGCTGTCCAAGGGACTCTCAAGAGTCTTCTCCAACACCACAGTTCAAAAGCATCAATTCTTCGGTGCTCAGCTTTCTTTATAGTCCAACTCTCACATCCACACATGACTATTGGAAAAACCATAGCTTTGACCTTTGTTGGTAAAGTGATATCTCTGCTTTTTAATATGCTGTCTAGGTTGGTCATAGCTTTTCTTCCAAGGAGCAAGTGTCTTTTAATTTTATGGCTGCAGTGAACTTCCAGATGTTCAAGCTGGATTTTAAAAAGGCAGAAGAACCAGAGATTAAATTGCCAACATCCATCAGATCATTGAAAAAAGATTATCTTTAGTTTTCTCACATTAAAACTGAAACAAGGATATGAATACATGAATGTCCAAAATTGAGCCATAGGAAGCAGGCTAGATAGGAAAGAGACTAACTTTTAGAACCAGAGCAAGTACTGATGTCACTGCATGTATACTGTGTATATGACCTTTAGCAAGTCAGCCTCTTTGTGCCTCTGTATTTTCACAAAATGATTTATGCATATATGTAAAAGGATTTTTATAAATATTAGTTACCTTTCTTCCCTCTTATGTAACTTTTTGGTTTGCTCTTTTATTGATATGAGAAGGGGCATTTCCTTCTCCAGGGGATCTTCCCGACCCAGGAATGGAACCTGGGTCTCCTGCATTGCAGGCAGACGCTTTACCGTCTGAGCCACCAGGGAAGCCCTTATGAAGAATAGGGATATATTCAAATTTACCTTACTTCCACACTATGATCTTTTCGTCTATTCATTTTAATATATGGATTTTTACTTTCTATCTTATATATAGAAATGATAACTTTGCTGACTCACATAAGATCCAGGAAAGAAACTGATTAGATCTGTTGATATTATGTGATTTTTTTTGGGAATTGGGGAAAGGGAGTCAGACCTCATTAGAATACCAACATCTTAAAAGACCAGAATTAACTTTAGAACAGTTTAGGTTGTGCTAAATTCCGCTTATGTAACAAATGACAAAACCAACATTCAAGAGTTTGAAGGTAGGTGGCTTGCATAATGGTTAAGAGGAACTGGGTTAGAAAAACCTTTACATTTGTGCTGTGATATTTAATATAGCCGTTTTGCTCTTGAGTCACTTATCCAGTTTGTTTTTTTTTCTGTTTAAAGTGGAATAATGTTTAATGGAATGTTGTGAATACTAAATGAAAAAATGCTTACTACAGAAGCACAAAACCCAGACCAAAGTGGTAAATTCTTTTGACCCCTTACAGTCATCATCATCTGTAAAGTTACTTGCTGAAAGTCACGTACTGCGAGATCTTGATCAAAACCTGGTTTTTATTTTCTTTTTTTTTTTTAATTTTATTTTTAAACTTTACATAATTGTATTAGTTTTGCCAAATATCAAAATGAATCCGCCACAGGTATACATGTGTTCCCCATCCTGAACCCTCCTCCCTCCTCCCTCCCCATGTTTTTCTTTATTCTAACTTTTACTTCTGTTTTGTGATCACTCTACTTGATTAAAAATCTCTATATAGCATTTCTAAGAGATACAATAAACTAACTGATGGACTTTTTTCTTCCCAAATCTCCCCAAATCCTGTATCTTCTCTAAGAGTATTCACGCAGTTTCATTTACATGCAGTTTTGTTTATACGTAGTTTTATTAATACAATGGTTATATTTTATTTTAAATATTCTTATTTAACATTTTAACTCATATTTAATAACCTGTTACAAAGCAACTTTTATAATAATTAAAGTAGCTTTTTCTGTTTTTATTGAAATTTCTTTTTCCTGTTGGTAATTTTACTGTGAATGTTATTTAAACTTCATAGAGATTAATCTCTACCAATAGAAATATTTAACTTAAAAATTGAAATTTAGAAGAAATTACTATATAATTTTATAGTATACACACTACTAGAAATATTGGTGTTAAATAGTAAATGTCAGTTATGTACCTACCTCAGATAATATATTGGATAAGGCAATGGCACCTCACTCCAGTACTCTTGCCTGGAAAATCCCATGGGCGGAGGAACCTGGTAGGCTGCAGTCCATGGGGTCGCTAAGAGTCGGACACGACTGAGCGACTTCACTTTCACTTTTCACTTTCATGCATTGGAGAAGGAAATGGCAACCCACTCCAGTGTTCTTGCCTGGAGAATCCCAGGGACGGGGGAGCCTGGTGGGCTGCCGTCTATGGGGTCGCACAGAGTCGGACACGACTGAAGTGACTTAACAGCAGCAGCAAATAATATATATCCAAGTCCGGCAATGATGGACTGTTGTACCCTAACGTTGGTTTTCCTCATCTACTAATCTTTTCCCAGCCTATTACTACCTGGAATGAAACTATCACTTTCAGTCTCACAGCTAAATGTGGTCATGTGACTAAGTTTTAACTAGAGATACATAAGAAGTAGGACTGTGTGTAGTTTGCGTGGAAAGTAGCCTTAAAGGAAGAGGGGTATGTGTTCTTTTCCCCCTTTCCTCTATGCTTGCTGATATGTGGATCTGATAAGTGAACAATGAGGGAAAACCACAAATTCAGAATGGGCAAAGCAGTAAGATTGAAAGTCCCTGATAACTTCAGAAAGTCACCTTGCGCACTCTGACTTGCTTATACCCTTGACTTGAATGGGATAAACTTCTATCTTATAAGCCACTCAGTTTTGGGCTGTCACTCATAGCCAAAATTTACCTTGATTTACATCAAGATAATATAACAGAGTTTACACCATTGTTTTAATGTCTTTGATTTATTTATATTTCATTTCTTTCCCTTGAACTCTGTTGTTACTTTTTTTTGATATAAATTTATTTATTTTATTTGGAGGCTAATTACTTTACAATATTGTAGTGGTTTTGCCATACATTGACATGAATGCACCATGGATGTACATGTGTTCCCCATCCTGAACCCCCCTCCCACCTCCCTTCCATCCCATCCCTGTGGGTCATCCCAGTGCACCAGCCCCGAGCACCCTATCTCATGCATCGAACCTGGACTGGCGATTCTTATATATGATAATATACATGTTTCAATGCCATTCTCCCAAATCATTCCACCCTCTCCCTCTCCCACAGAGTCCAAAAGACTGTTTTATACATCTGTGTCTCTTTTGCTGTCTCGCATATAGGGTTATCATCATCATCTTTCTAAATTCCATATATATGCATTAGTAGGGACAGGGGAGCCTGGTGGGCTGCTGTCTGTGGGGTTGCACAGAGTCGGACATGACTGAAGTGACACAGCAGCAGCAGCATACTGTATTGGTGTTTTTCTTTCTGACTTACTTCACTCTGTATAATAGGCTCTAGTTTCATCCACCTCATTAGACTGATTCAAATGCATTGTTTTTAATAGCTGAGTAATATTCCATTGTGTATATGTACCACAATTTTCTTATCCATTCGTCTGCCAATGGACATCTGGGTTGCTTCCATGTCTCGGCTATTATAAACAGTGCTGTGATGAACACTGGGGTACACATGTCTTTTTCAATTCTGGTTTCCTCAGTGTGTATGCCCAGTAGTGGGATTGCTGGGTCATATGGCAGTTCTATTTGCAGTTTTTTAAGGAGTCTCCACACTGTTCTCCATAGTGGCTGTACTAGTTTGCATTCCCAGTGTAAGAGGGTTCCCTTTTCTCCACACCCTCTCTAGCATTTATTGCTTATAGACTTTAGGATAGCAGCCGTTCTGACTGGCGTGAATGGTACCTCATTGTGGTTTTGACTTGCCTTTCTCTGATAATGAGTGATGTTTAGCATCTTTTCATGTGTATGTCTAGCCATCTGTATGTCTTCTTTGGAGAAATATCTGTTTAGTTCTTTGGGCCATTTTTTGATTGGGTCGTTTATTTTTCTGGAATTGAGCTGCAGGAGTTGCTTGTATATTTTTGAGATTAATTCTTTGTCTGGTGCTTCGTTTACTATTATTTTCTCCCATTCTGATGTTGTCACTTTTTGATGGCTTGAATTTTAGAAGAAGAATAGAATGATTCACTCTCTTTGTCTCGGAAAGGAGACTAGGGAAATCTTTAAAAAGACTAGGGAAATCTTTAAATATTTAAAGAAAAACTAGACATCTAGGCTAGTTTTGAGGTATGAGTTACAAGAGAATACAGAAAGAGAAAATAAGCATATAGATTGAAAATAACATGTATTCAGGGACATTCAACCATTTTAGTTCATTATTGTTGAAATGTAAAATTTGAGGAAGTTATGAGCCTAGAAGTCAGATCTTATAGGAGTTTACAAACCAAAAAGTTTGTTAAGTGCGGAGTACCTAATGAAGTTTCTTCTAATGTTAATAAGTTTAGTATTACTCATGGTTTTTCCCATTAAATATTTTTAAAATAAATATATTTTTATACAAAGCGTTTAGGAAGGAAGAACAAAACTATTTATTCACTCCTTAAGATACTAGATGATCTCTATTTGAGCCTTTGACAAATATAGAAGGCATAGTATTACATTTACAGGTAATTAACTGAGAGTCAGAAGGGTAAAGTGTCTTTCCCAGTGTGCTAGTTAAGTCATTATTTGGAAATTACAAACATCAAACATTTAAGAACAAGTCTGCTATGTATTATATGACTTTTATTTTTCTTCTTTTCTAATACCAAAAAGAGTTATAGCCAAATTTAAAATATCTTTAATAAAATATAATAAGTGATTGAGCCAGAATTTATGGAAATAAAGAATTTCCATATTTTATGACAATGAATACATCTAAAACATTAAATTTAAAAATCTACCATCTTAAAATCATGAACTGTCTTAAACATTTTGTTTTCTAGAGTCTGAATTGTGAACATGTCTTCAAAGTTAGTATATAGCAGCCATTTAAATTACTTTATACAGATCAATTTTCTATTGCTATTGTGTATTTGAGTAAAAGAAACCTCCATTCACTCCTATTGCATCTCACCAAAAAGTTGCAGTTTTAACATTAGAGGAGCTAATAGTATGCATGGTGTTCTTAGTATGAGTACCTGTAGATAGAAATGATACCCTGTTGCAGAGACCCTACTGAACTTCTTTCAACAAGTGAAAATGTACAATGTTACATACTCATTTGAATTAAAGATGGAAAGTAAAAGTGAAAAGTTGCTCAGTTGTGTCCAACTCTGGAAGCCCATGGACTACACAGTCCATGGAATTCTCTAGAGATCCCCTTTCCCTTCTCCAGGGGATCTTCCCAACCCAGGGATCGAACCCAGGTCTCCCACATTGCAGGCAGATTCTTTACCAGCTGAGCTATCAGGGAAGCC
Source organism: Bos taurus (assembly GCF_002263795.3). Lineage (NCBI taxonomy): Eukaryota > Metazoa > Chordata > Mammalia > Artiodactyla > Bovidae > Bos > Bos taurus. Next base: position 36,803,456 of record NC_037329.1, read on the forward strand.
CTGAATCCTTGGATTAAAGATTACTTCTTATGTAAAAATTCTAAATGAGCTACTATTTAATGCTGCTAAGTCACTTCAGTCGTGTCCGACTCTGTGCGACCCCATAGACGGTAGCCCACCAGGCTCCACCGTCCCTGGGATTCTCCAGGCAGGAACACTGGAGTGGGTTGCCATTTCCTTCCCCAATGCATGAAAGTGAAAAGTGAAAGTGAAGTCGCTCAGTCATGTCCGACCCTCAGCGACCCCATGGACTACAGCCTTCCAGGCTCCTCTGTCCATGGGATTTTCCAGGCAAGAGTACTGGAGTGGTGTGCCATTGCCTTCTCCAACTATTTAATAGATCTTCCTAAAAATAAAAGATACAGTAACCTTAATATATGCATGAGAGAATATAAAAGAAAAATAATTTTCTAATTTGGTTTGGTATTTTTAATTGTAATCAGCAAAGAGTCTAGCACCTAGACTACTAGGTAAATATTTTCTGAATTAAAAATGACTTGAAAGTTAATCTGATTAACACATTATTCTTTTCCTTTCACACCTTCTAGAATACCAGTGCACAGATCTTCTGTGAGATATACGTTTGTTGAAATGTTTGTCATGGAGTAGATAAAATACAAATAGAGTCTACAGAAACTGATTCAGAGATGAGCAGAAGTGTGTTACAGACTGAGTTATGGGATTATGATATTCGACTCTTTCATTCTTTTTCTACTAATACACGAAGGAAAAACTGAAGAGGAGAAAAGATTTTGATATAAATGGAAATAGAAAAATTCTTATATATTGCATCCAGTTATTGTTGTTCAGTCTCCCAGTTGTGTCCGACTTTTGCCAACTCCATGAACTGCTGCACACCAGGCCTCCCTGTCCCTCACCATCTCCCAGAGTTTGCCTAAGTTCATGTTCATTGTTTCGGTGATGTCATCCAGCCATCTCATCCTCTGATGTCCTCTTCTCCTTCTGCCCTCAATCTTTCCCAGCATCAGGGACTTTTCCAATGAGTCATCTGTTCACATCAGATGACCAAAATACTGGAGCTCAAGCTTTAGCATCAGACCTTCCAGTGAATATTCAGGATTGATCTCCCTTAAAATTGACTGGTTGATCTTGCTGTCCAGGGGACTCTGAACAGTCTTCTCCAGCACCACAGTGTGAAGGCATCAATTCTTTGGTGTTCTCCCTTCTTTACAGGTCTCACAGCCATACGTGAGCACTGGGAAAACCATTCTTGACTATATGGACCTTTGTCAGCAGAGTAATGTCTGTGCTTTTCTATACACAGTCAAGGTTGGTCATTGTTTTTCTGCCAAGAAGCAATCATCTGATTTCATGGCTGCAATCACCATCCAGTGGTTTTAGAGCCCAAAAGAAGAAATCTGTCACTGCTTCTACCTTTTCCCCTTGTATTTGCCATGCAATAATGGGGCCAGATGCCATGATCTTAGTTTTTTTTTAATATTTAGTCTTAAGATGGCTCTTTCACTTTCCTCCTTCACCCTCATCAAGAGGCTCTGTAGTTCCTCTTTGCTTTCTGCCATTAGAGTGGTATCATCCACATGTTTGAGGTTGTTGATGTTTCTCCTGCCTATCTTGATTCCAGCTTGTAACTCATCCAGCCTGGCATTTCTTATGATGTGCACAGCATGTAGGTTAAACAAACATGGTGACAGCAGACAGCCCTATTGTACTCCTTTCTCAGTCTTTAACCAGTCAGTTGTTCCATACAGGGGACTGTTGCTTCTTTACCCACATACAGGTTTCTCAGGAGACCTGATGGTCTGGTATTCCCATCTCTCTAAGAGCTTTCCACAGTTTGTCATGATCCACACAGTTAAAAGCTTTAGCATAGTCAATGAAACAGAGCTAGATGTGTTTCTGAAATTCCCTTGCTTTCTCTATAATCCACCAAATGCTGGCAACTGGATCTCTAGTTCCTCTTCCTTTTCTAAACTCAGCTTGGACATCTAGAAGTTCTTGGTTCACATAATGCTGAATCAGCCTAGCATGCAAGATTTTAAGCATGACCTTACTAGTATGGGAGATGAGTGCAATTATCTGATGGTTAACACATTCTTTAGTACTACCCTTCTTGGGAATCGGGATGAGGATTTGAGAATTGACCTTTTCCAGTCCTGTGGCCCTTCTGGGTCTTCCAGATTTGCTGACATAATGAATGCAAAACCTTGATGGCATCATCCTTTAGGGATCTGAATAGCTATGTTGGAATTTCATTCCATCCACTAGCTTTATTAACAGCAGTGCTTCTTAAGGCCCACTTCACACTCCAGAATGTCTGTCTCTGGGTGACAAACCATACCGTTGTAGTAATCCAGTTCATTAAGATATTTTTTATACAGTTCTTCTGTGTATTCTTTCCATCTCATCTTGATCTCTTCAGCATTTACTAGGTCTCTACCATTTTTATCCTTTATTATGCCCATCTTTGGGTGGAATGCTCCCTTGATGTTTCCAATTTTCCTGAAGAGATCTCTAATCTTTCTCCCTTTGTTGTTTTCTTCTATTATTAAGCACTATTCATTGAAGAAGGCCTTCTTATCTCTGCTAGATATTCTTTGGAACTCTGTGTTTAATTGGATATATGTTTCCCTCCCTGTCTTGCTTTTCACTTCTCTTTGTTCTTCCGCTATTTGTAAAGCCTCCTCAGATAACCACTTTGGCTTCTTTTCTTTTTCTTGGGGATGGTTTTGTTTGCTGCCTCCTGTACAACATGGACCTCTGTCCATAGTTCTTCAGGCACACTGTTAACTAGATCTAGGCCCTTGAATCTCTTCATTGCCTCTACTGTGAATTCATACATGATATGATTTAAGTCATACCTGGCTGGCCTAGTGTTTTTCCCAGTTTTCTTTAGGTTAAGCCTGAATTTTGTTTTGAGAAGCTGATGATCTGAGCCACAGTCAGCTCCAGGTCTTTTTTGTTGTTGTTGTTGGCTGTATACAGCTTCTCCATCTTTGGCTACAAAGGATATAATCAATTTGATTTTGGTATTGACCATTTGGCAATGTCCATATGTAAAGTCGTCTCTCATGTTGTTGAAAAAAGGGTATTTGCTAAGACTAGTGCATCCTCTTGGCAGAATTCAGTTAGTTTTTGCCCTGCTTCATTTTGTTCTCCAAGGCCAAACTTGCCTGTTATTCCAGGTATATCTTGACTTCATACTTTGCATTCCAATCTCCAATGATGAATAGAACACCTTTTTTTTAGGTGTTAGTTCTAGAAGATCTTCTAGGTCTTCGTAGAACTGATCAACTTCAGCTTCTTTAGCATAGGTGGTAGGGGCATAGACTTAGATTACTGTGATGTTGAATGGCTTGCATTGGAAATGAACTGAAATCATTCTGTCATATTTGAGTTTGCACCCAAATACTGTATTTCGGACTCTTTTGTTGATTATGAGGGCTATTCTGTTTCTTCTATGGTATTCTTGCCCACAATAGTAGATATAATGGTCATTTGAATTAAATTCATTCATTCCATTTTAGTTCACGAATTCCTAGGATGTTGATATTTATTCTGATAATCTCCTGCTTGACCACGTCCAGTTTTCCGTGATTCATGGACCTAACATTCCAAGTTCCTGTACAATACTGTTCTTTGCAGCATCAGATTTTACTTTCATCACCAGACCCATCCACAACTGAGCATTGTATCTGCTTTGGTCTAGCTGCTTCGTTCATTCTGGGCTATGGTAATTCTCCTCTGCTCTTCCCCAGCAGCATATTAGACACCTTCAGACCTGGGGGACTCATCTTTTGGTTTCATCTTTTTGGCCTTTTATACAGTTTGTGAGGTTCTCATTGCAAGTATACTGGGGTGGTTTGCCATTCCATCCTCCAGAGGATCACGATTTGTCAGAACTCCCTGCTATGACCCGTCCATCTTGGGTGACCCTACACGGCAAGGCTCATAGCTTCATTGAGTTATGCAAGCCCCTTCACCTTGACAAGGCAGTGATCCTTGAAGGGGGTATTACATCATAAGGGTACCTAAAATTAGCATGTCATAGATGTTAAAATAAGTCTAACTAATAGAAGTATTCCTGATGCTTTCCTTATGTGAGTATCTTTAAAAAGCATTACATCAATAAGTATAAGTGAACTTTGCCACATGCAAAGTATGCCATTTATTTTTATGCTGCTTGGAATCTTATTATCTGATTTTCTTTCTTAGAAGAAAACTCCTCACCTTTTGTTCATAAAATTGATAAATTTCTCTTTATTGTCTTTGCCAATGAATATTCATGTCTTTTTTTACTCAAGTTTGTATCATATTTTCAATCTTATGGAAAAAAAATTATAGAAAGCTTAAACACTTGGCACTAAACTCACATGTCAGAGCTGCCCTCATATGTTACCTCCTCCATAAAACCTCTGCAGTTGGAATTAATCTCCCCATCATTTCTGCCTGTATAGTGTTTGTTATTTCTATTATAGCATTGTTCTTCAACATGGGAGTCCTTGGACCTGAGTACATAAATATGTTCTGTCTGTGGGAGAGAGAGTGTGTGCTACAAGAATTTATAAATTTCAACCCTTTATTAGGGTTGAAAGAAGAAATATTCTTGGATCATCTAGGATGCTTACCTTATAAGCAGTTACTTCATTAGACTTTCAGGGCTATGAATGTGTTAAGTCAGTTTAATGAGAAAAGGATAAAAATAGATTTGATAGGTACAGATGGTTTATTTTTACCAACTTAGGGCCAGTTGACATCAAAATGGACTAAATTATAGCTTTGCAGCGTTTTAGTAGAAAGAAATGGTGGGAATATTAAATTGTTGATGGAACACTAATATGTGTTATAAGTATGCATATGTGTGTGTGTGTATGTTCATTCACTCAGTCATGTCTGACTCTGCAATCCTACTGGACTGTAGCCTGCCAGGCTCCTCTGTCCATGGAATTTCCCAAGCAAGAATACTGAAGTGGGTTGCCGTTTCCTCCTCCAGGGAGTACTGACCCAGGGATCAAAGCCATGTCTCCTGTGTCTCCTGCATTGGCAGGCAGATTCTCTGCCACTGAGTCACCTATAAGATATGCATGCCAAACTCAAATGTAACTAGAAAATAATGGGCAAAAAGCAGTCAGCTGCATATTTATGTTCAGTACAGTGATTTTTTTTTTTGAGCAAAAATATCATATTGATAGCAAGCAATTTGTAATCTGTTATTTTTCTGGCTTTTATGTACATAGTTTGTAAATTTGTTTTGATACTATTTTTACTCTAGTAAGACCTGAAAGCAAGAAGAGTTTATCCTTATCCATAATTTTGCTTTTTCAGGTATTTCAATAATGTAATCATGTGTCTATTAACACCTGTCCACAACACATTTTTTCTTTCTTTATAAGGATTTATATATACCCAAGATTCAGAAACATTCTTATAGAGCCTTTATCTGCCCTTGAGATGAGTTGTGTGTTTGGCTCTTTCACCTGTTTGATTGTAAAGTTCTTACAGTAAAGTCATAAATTATGTTAAATTCATTGTTTTTGTAAAGATTTTTTTATGTGGACCGTTTTTTAAAGTCTTTATTGAATTTGTTACAATATCACTACTTTGTTTTTGTGTTCTGGATTTTGGGCCATGGGGCATGTAAGACTTTAGCTACCAGACCAAGGATTGAACCCACACCCCCTGCATTGGAAGATGAAGTCTTAACCGCTGGACCACAGGGAAGTCTCTGTTTTATTCATTCTTGCCAGGTGGTGCTAGTGGTGAAGATCCCACCTGCCAATCCTAGAGACATAAGAGATGTGGGTTTGATCCCTGGGTCAGATAGATCCCCTGGAGGAGGGCATGGCAGTCCACTCCAGTATTCATGCCTGGAGAATCCCATGGACAGAGGAGTCTGGTGGGCTACAGTCAGTAGGGTCGCACAGAGTCAGATACGACTGAAGCAACTTAGCAACGCATGCACGCAGTTCCATTAGCGTCAATTACAATGCCTTCATTCTTGCAGTCCCATTAGAGTTGATTACAATGCCTTGTCCCCAGTAGAGGCACAACAGACATTTATGCAGAAAACTGGCCTCTGCAGATGTGCCTCTTAGTCTTGATAATCTGTTCAGTTAAACTAGAATAGATAAATATGTAGAAAACAATATAGGAAAAGTACACTTTAACAGTTTGAAAATTCATACACGTTAACAAATTCCTCTTTTAAATTAAATATCCGATAGAATTTTGGTCACTTATAGTGTTGTATGAATCACTTTAATTTGATAGTCAAAGGATCTGTAGGGTAATAGCAGAATAAAGGTTTCATGGCAGTCTAGAACTGAATGTGGAGATGTAACCAGAGTGCTTCAGGTAGCAGGACAGTGCATCATTGCAAAATATAGTTTTTTATAGTTAGGGCAGCTTAGGAATATTGGTTTCCTAGGTGAGAGGAGACAAAAGAGAGGGAAATAGAGAAGGATATGGGAAGGTACTAAAGACAGTGCCTCGCTCCTTTTTTGTAACGGCCTGAAGCCGCAGTGCCTCGGGAACATTCCCTTTAGCTAAATTTAAATCTTCTAGAATAATACAGCAAGTATATTTTATACTTTCCCAATTCTTTTATGGTAGATTTTTATATAGTGTTGACATGGCATAGAGTTTAGTTGTCTTGTTAACTTCTTCAGGGTATTCCTATTTCCTGTTTAAACTGAATTACCTATTTCTAAATTTCAAAGCCATTCAAAGTTAGCCTTGTTCTATCCATGTAACTTCATTTTCCTCTACTTTTCCAACACAGTTTGTTTCCTAGTCAGAACAATCCTATAGCCACAACATACAATGATGATTTTGTCTACATGTCTTTTCCTGTACATCATTTCCTTTCTTGAAGTGTTGTTACCTTTCTTTCTCAAATGCCAATTCATTCTTCAAGTGGTCTTATCATCTTTTATGACAACTGTGACCTTCACTGAGCTTCCTTTCCTGTCAACATTTGATGTTTATTTCTTGCTCACAGATCTTTTTTTTTTTAATTTTAGAGCCCCTATTTCCAGTTCTGGGTGTGACACTGATGCCTAGCCATCCCACTGACGCTAATTCAGGATGTCTAAAGTTGACTCGTTCTCTTCCAATTCCCCAGAAACTTTCCCCTCTCTGTATATTCCCTGTGTTGGTCAGTGATATCAACATCTAGTCAGCCACCAAAGCTTGTTAGTTACCTTCTTCAGAAGTGCTCTTCTAATCTGACATCAAATTCTGAACATTCTCTGTGTGCAGTATAATAATAAGATGTTTATCTAATGTTTATGGAGTTCTTGGTCTGTGCTAGGTACTAATCCAAGCATGTGACCTGTGATACCTCATTTAACCTCCCTAGTATCCTTATTTATCATTCGTATTTTTTATATAGGAAAACATAAATTTGTTAGCAAAAGTACCCATGAAGCTGTCCATCCAAATTAAAAATAAAGAAAAAAATCTGAATATGACTGGCCCTAATTTACAAGAAATAGTAAGGACAGAGGGACATACTAAATGACACCAGGGGTATAAAGTCAGGAAAGTCCAAACTGAGAAACTCGAAAAGACAAAAGATGTATTTTCTTCAATTGAAAATATTAATGGAAAAAATGCCTGGCATGGAGATTTATGGTAGGAACAGTTACAGATTCAAAGGAACTAAAAAGGAATATCAGCTAGTTCTAATGTACAGATCATATTTGAGTCCAGATCCAAACAAACACTTTAAAAATATTGTAAGACAAAGAAATGTCTACATTGATTCAATATTTATTAAGTATTGTTGTTAGAAATTATCTTAGATATGATAGTGGTGTTGGGCTCTTTGTTCATTTAGTACAAGTCTGTGACAAATATAAGCATCTTTGTCATAGGATGCGCTTGAGAAAAAAAGTGTATTCACAAAACACCTTATTTTTTCTTTTTTACTTGGCACCTTGGATAAAAGAGAATTTGCTAAAGGGACTGACAAAGCATTTAGTGCAATAGCCATTATTATAAATAAAATATAATTTCTTGATTTTGCTAACCATAATTCTCCTACAAAAAAAAAGATCACAATTGTGTCATACTTTTTCAGTATTCAGTGTTTGTTTCACAGAGATATGGTAAGTTCAGGGGAATAAAAACTAACATTTCTAGAACCTCTGTAAAAGTGATAATGATTATGATAGTGGTGGTGGTGAGAGTCAATATATAAGTGCTTAATTATGTACAAGGTACCCTTTTTTGAGTTTATTGTTTTAACTTATTTAATCTTCCTAACTTCATGAGGGGAGGTATCCTCATTTTACATTTGCAAAAACTGAGTCACAGAGGTGGTAAGCAAGTTGCCCAGGGTCAGGTGTTTATTAATCAGTGAAATTCAGGGTTCAAATCCAGGCAGTTTGACATGGAGCCTATGTCTTTACTATACTACACTGCCTCTCTCTTTGCACTGGTGCTAGGTTCTGTTAATATTTATTTCATTTATTTGGGTATATCTTAATTTCTTCTTCTTTTCCAAAGTATAGTTTTGCCAGGTATATAATCCTTGGTTAGCAGTTGTTTTCATTCTAGCACTTTAGATATGTCATTCCACTGCCTCTGGCCTCCATGCTTTCTGGTAAGAAATAGGATGTTAATTTTTTTGAGGACTTCTTGTACATGAAAATTCCTTCTTTCTTGATGCTTTCAAGATTCTGTCTTTGTCACTCAGCAGTTTAACTGTAATGTATCTGGCATGATTCTCTTTGAGTTTCTCCTACATGGAGTATATTAAGCTCGTTAGATATGTAGATTCTCATTTTGTTCATATTTCATTTTCTGTGTTTCCTTTTGTTCCTTGTCCATGGCTTCTTTTAGTGATTTTAAATATATTTAAGACAGGGAATTTGTTGCTGGTAGACCTCCTCTACAAGAAATGATAAAGGTAGTTCTTTAGGCTGAAATAAAAGGACATTAGACAGTAACTAGAAGCCATGAAGAAATAAAGAACTCCTGTGAAGATTACTGCATAAATGGGTGAAGACACAGTACTTCAAAGGAAAGACTAGGCCAGTGTAACTGGAATATAGAGAACAAAGATTATGGTTTGAAATTAACAACCAGAAGATATAGGACACAGTAGAATAAGATAAGAATTTTTTCCTTTACCTTAAGGTCAATGAGATATGTCTGACTACCAAATTTAAGAAAGATTTAAGAAATTATAAGCTTCAAATCCTGTGTCCTGAAATTGTTTTTTATTATTTCAGCAGATGATAACTCGATGCCTGCTATATTTGAGGGATATGATTTTATCCTTTCTAAATGCAGTCATGGTTATATCAATTTTGTTGCCTCTGTTTGTGACCTGTTGCTTCTCAGTAAACTGGTGAACCCACAGTGTTCAGCAGTGACTATTAGAAACATATCTTTGATCTGAAGTGAAGTGTAAGTCACTTGGTTATGTCCGACTCTTTGTGACCCCATGGACTGTAGCCTGCCAGGCTCCTCTGTCCATGGAATTCTCCAGGCAAGAATACTGAAGTGGGTAGCCATTCCCTTCTCCAGGGATTGAACCCAGGTATCCTACATTGCAGGCTGATTTTTTACTGTCTGAGCTAACAGGGAAGCTCCAAGTTTGTTTGTTTTGTTTTGTTTTGTTTTGTTTTGTTTTGGTTGCACTGCATGCCGCATGGAACTTTCCTGAAAAAGAGGATTAGGGATCAAACCTATAACCCCTGGCAGTGGATGCATGGAGTCTTAGCCACTGGATGACCAGGGAATCTATTCTTAAGATTTCTTTCACTTTTCAATTCCTGCCCTCTAAGGGAGAATTAATAATGAATGCTAACTATGTGTCCGAAAGTTTCAAAGTATCATTATATCTTGAACTTACTGATGTTAAATGAGTGCTGCAAGTTGATCTAATTAGTTATGGTTGTAACTGGAATTCAGGTTTGTATTTCTCTAAATAAAGACAGTAATGTTTCTACTATAATTTATTCAAAGAATATAAAACTAATTTGTGTTCAAGAGACCTGAGTATATATATTCAGGAATAAAGTGCATAATGCTCAATAAATATTTGCTAGCTGACTGAATGACAGAAGCAGAATTATGGGAGAAAAGAATTCTAGAATTACCTGGTATGTGTCGAGGTGATTTTCTGAGAACATTCTTCAAACAAATCATAGACTGCCTTTCTCTCTTTTACTTAATTGTCTTTATTTTAGTATACTTCAGTTATAATATTGATACTCAGTAAGGAAAGAGACATCATGTATGCTGTCAAATGGAAAGTTGCTTGTTCTCAAAAATTTTGATAAAATAATTCCTAGGTAGGGATTGTGAGTCTTTCGTTGGTCACCCTGTATATTATGTGCTTCAAATTCAGTCACTCAAAGTAATGTCCCTGGTTTTTCATATGCTGTCTAGGTTTGTCTAGGTTTGTCATAGCTTTTCTGCCAAGGAGCAAGCATCTTTTAATTTTATGGCTGCAGTCACTATCTGAAGTGATTTCGGAGCCCAGGAAAATAAAGACTGTCACTGTTTCCATTGTTTCCCTATTTGCATGAGGAAACAATTTTTTTTTTTTTTTTTTTACCATTGAGCCATGAAGGGAAGCCCCAGAAGTTCTCTGAACCCCTTCAATTAAAGTTTTTTTTTTTTTTTGTCAATTTTATTTATCCTTTCAAAGAACCAGCTTTTGGTTTTGTTGATTTTTGCTATGGTCTCTTTTGTTTCTTTTGCATTTATTTCTGCTCTAATTTTTAAGATTTCTTTCCTTCTACTAACCCTGGGATTCTTCATTTCTTCCTTTTCTAGTTGCTTTAGGTGTAGAGTTAGGTTATTTATTTGACTTTTTTCTTGTTTCTTGAGGTGTGCCTGTATTGCTATGAACTTTCCCCTTAGGACTGCTTTTACCGTGTCCCACAGGTTTTGGGTTGTTGTGTTTTCATTTTCATTCGTTTCTATGCAAATTTTGATTTCTTTTTTGATTTCTTCTGTGATTTGTTGGTTATTCAGCAGTGTGTTGTTCAGCCTCCATATGTTGGAATTTTTAATAGTTTTTCTCCTGTAATTGAGATCTAATCTTACTGCATTGTGGTCAAAAAAGATGCTTGGAATGATTTCTATTTTTTTGAATTTACCAAGACTAGCTTTATGGCCCAGGATGTGATCTGTCCTGGAGAAGGTTCCATGTGCGCTTGAGAAAAAGGTGAAATTCATTGTTTTGGGATGAAATGTCCTATAGCTATCAATTAGGTCTAACTGGTCTATTGTATCATTTAAAGACATTACTTTGCCAACAAAGATCCGTATAGTTAAAGCTATGGTTTTTCCAGTACTCATATATGGATGTGAGAGTTGGATTACAAAGAAAGATGAGCGCCAAAGAATTGATGCTTTTGAACTGTGATGTTGGAAAAGACTCTTGAGAGTCTCTTGGACAGCAAGGAGATCAAACCAGTCCATCCTAAATGAAATCAATCCCGAATATTCACTGGAAGGACTGATGCTAAAGCTGAAGCTCCAGTACTTTGGCCACCTGATATGAAGAGCCAACTCATTGGAAAAGATCCTGATGCTGGAAAAGATTGAAGGCAAGAGGAGAAGGGGACAACAGAGGACGAGATGGTTGGATGGCATCACCGACTCAATGGACATGAGTTTGAACAAGTTCCGGGAGATGTGAAGGACAGGGAGGCCTGGCTTGCTGCAATCCATGGAGCTGCTGTCGGACATGACCAAGCAACCGAACAACCACAATACAGGGCACTGGATTTGATAAACATCTTACAATAAACTTTGCTCCCAAGTTCTTCTATCTTCAAATAGATGTTTTTCTTGGACTTCAATAAACAGAAAGATGGGAGCATTCGTGGGTTCGAGGGCATAGCCCTGTGCCCACTGACAAGTTCTATGACCTTGGGCCAGTTGATTAAGCTTTGTGTGCCTCAGTTTCCTCACCAGTAAAACAAAAGCTCCCTCGAAGGGTTGTTAGGAGCATGAAATGAGTTAGTATTTGTCCAGTGCTCAGCTGGCACTCTGATAAACATTATTTAAGTGTGTGTTTAATAAATAAATAAGCTGGGTTCACTGAAAAAAAAAAAATTCAGTCACTCATTCATTTGTTCATTCAACATTTGTGGAGCACTGACTTATATTGTGCCATCTAGCTATTGGGGATACTACAGTCAGTGAGACAAAACTCCTTCTCTCATTAGGTTTATTTGACAGTAGAGAGCAGAAGAAATAAGGAACATATTTTCAAATATTGATAAGATCTCCAAAGGAAGGGGAAAAGTAAGGAAAATGTGATAGAGTACATGATAGGCAGGATGGACTTGAGAACAAAATGCATATAAAAGTTTGGGAAGGCCTCTGTGAGGAGGCAGTGCTTGTGCTGCGAGGTGACTCACTTTAAGGAGCCAGCTACATGAAGATCTGAGGAAGTGGAAATCACAGTGCCAATGAGGCTGGTACACTGTGAGCGGGGCATACTGAGGTAGACAGATGTCATTGAAAGTAGGTGGAACTCTTTCTAATATGAAGAGAAGCCATTTTCTAATGGTTGATTTTATTTACCCTCATCCCTTGTTTAATTTGAAAATGTGCAACATTCAGTTTCCTATTGGAAGCTTTTAAGGAGGAAGCCATGTCTATTACATTGGTGACATTAAAGCATTATAAATTCTTTGTGTTTTGTATGAATTTATGTTTTTGGAGACATTCTTCTGTCTCATTCCTAAATGATATAACATTATTATTGTAGTTAAGAAGTTTCTGTTACCTTAAGAATTCTTGAATATGAATTACTCTTTGAATTACTTAGCAAGGTTATAAACAAAATATACTGTCCTTCTTCTCTTCTTTGAGAGCTTATTTATCTAGTGGAGAACCATACACACAAACCAGTCATTTTATACGTGGTAAATGTCACAATAGAGGTATATGTGTAATATTTTTTGAATATAGAAAGGTGGTATTATACCTGGGGGTGGGAAAGTCATCAAAAATATTCATTCTACGAAGATTTTCATCCTGCTTTTTGAAACATAGTAGGAGGTATCAATCCAGAGAAGGCAATGGCACCCCACTCCAGTACTCTTGCCTGGAAAATCCCATGGACAGAGGGGCCTGGTGGGCTGCAGTCCATGGGGTCGCTAGGAGTCGGACATGACTGAGCGACTTCACTTTATTTTTTCACTTTCATGCATTGGAGAAGGAAATGGCAACCCACTCCAGTGTTCTTGCCTGAAGAATCCCAGGGACGGGGGAGCCTGGTGGGCTGCCGTCTCTGGGGTCACACAGAGTTGGACATGACTGAAGAGACTTAGCAGCAGCAGTAGCAGGAGGTATCAATCACTATTTGAACAGAGATGCTTATGCTGCAAAAAAAGAGAAAGAAAAATCTTTACAAAGATTTTATGACTTCCAGCAATATAGCAAAATAAATAAGTGGTATCTAACTTATACACTGGAAAGTAAAATTTCTCTTCTAAATGGAGGATGAATAAGCATTCTGGTGCTCTTTGTTACTGCTGCCTTTTCCCTCTTCTGTTTTCTCTAAGTTGTTATCTCCTGTTTTTGTAAGCGTACGTGTGGTGGGAAGATAAAATGCTAAAAGTTTTAAAGGAAGACTTCATAGAAAGTTTGATTTGTTTATTTTTTGAAGGGTGTGTCATTTTAAAAAGGTAATTGATTTATTTCTGTGCTGGTGATGGCATCTTCTGAGGTCCTCAGCTGAGAGCTTAGATCTTTCAGTAGTGAAAGCAGGCATTCTTTTCTTCTTCGTGATCGTACGATGGCAACTTTTGGTTTTTCATCATTTACTGTGATATCAGCTGTGGATTTCCAGAATACCCTTCTCATACTGAGAATGTTCCCTTATATTACTAGTTTTCTGAGTGGTTTTTTGATCACGGAAGTTTGGTGGATTTTTTCAAACTTTTATCTGTGTTGGTTGAGATACTCATGTGATACCCTCCACTCTTCATTTTAATGTGGTATGTTACATTGATTGATTTTCTTATATTGAACCACTTTTTTATCTTTTAAAAAATACTTTAACTTATTTATTTGGCTGCTCTGGGTCTTAGTTGTAGCATGTAAGATCTTTTTGTTGTGGCATGTGAACTTCTCAGTTATGGCATGTGAAATCTAGTTCCCTGACCAGGGATTGAACCCCGGCCAAGTGCATTGAGAGTGCAAAGTTTTAGCCACTGGACTGCCAGGAAAATCCCCATCTATTTATTCCTAAAACTTACTTGCGAAACGCTGGACCGGAAGAAACACAGGCTGGAATCAAGATTGCCGGGAGAAATATCAATAACCTCAGATATGCAGATGACACCACCCTTATGGCAGAAAGTGAAGAGGAACTAAAAAGCCTCCTGATGAAAGTGAAAGTGGAGAGTGAAAAAGTTGGCTTAAAGCTCAACATTCAGAAAATGAAGATCATGGCATGTGGTCCGATCACTTCATGGGAAATAGATGGGGAAACAGTAGAAACAGTGTCAGACTTTATTTTTTGGGGCTCCAAAATCACTGCAGATGGTGACTGCAGCCATGAAATTAAAAGACACTTACTCCTTGGAAGGAAAGTTATGACCAACCTAGATAGCATATTCAAAGCAGAGACATTACTTTGCCAACAAAGGTTCGTCTAGTCAAGGCTATGGTTTTTCCAGTGGTCGTGTATGGATGTGAGAGTTGGACTGTGAAGAAGGCTGAGCGCCAAAGAATTGATGCTTTTGAACTTTGTTTGTTGGAGAAGACTCTTGAGAGTCCCTTGGACTGCAAGGGGATCCAACCAGTCCATTCTGAAGGAGATCAGCCCTGGGATTTCTTTGGAAGGAATGATGCTGAAGCTGAAACTGCAGTACTTTGGCCACCTCATGCGAAGAGTTGACTCATTGGAAAAGACTCTGATGCTGGGAGGGGTTGGGGGCAGGAGGAGAAGGGGACGACAGAGGATGAGATGGCTGGATGGCATCACTGACTCGATGGACGTGAGTCTGAGTGAACTCCAGGAGTTGGTGATGGACAGGGAGGCTTGGCGTGCTGCGATTCATGGGGTCGCAAAGAGTCAGACACGACTGAGCAACTGAACGGAACTACTCAAGTAAGCCTTTTCTCCCATTCCCAAATTGAACAAGATACCACCATGCTCCATCTAGAATGGAAAACTTCGACCACTCATATTATTTCATGTAGTTTCTATTTATAATTTATTTGCTTACATACTTTTTCATATTGTTAAAATGTTTTAAACCTTTTTTATAATAATGTATAATCTTATGAATCTCTTTAGAAAACAAAATCTGTAATCAGTTTTTGTATAATATATAATAAGTTTATTTTCAGTAAAAACTATGTTAGTTAAGTACATCAATAAATATAATATCCCCATTTAAATTTAATATTTGATAATTTTTAATATATAAAGGTAATTTTCTTCTACTTTATAAGGGATACAATTTCAATTTATTTAATTATATAAGACAGACTTTATCAACTTTTAAACCAGGCATCTGGTTTAAATCAAGATTGCTGGGAGAAATATCAATAACCTTAGATATGCAAATGATACCACCCTTATAGCAGAAAGTGAAGAAGAACTAAAGAGCCTCTTGATGAAAGTGAAAGAGGAGAGTGAAAAAGTTGGCTTAAAGCTCAGCATTCAGAAAACTAAGATCATGGCATCCGGTCCGATCACTTCATGGCAAATAGTTGGGGAAACAGTGGCTGACTGTTTTTCTGGGCTCCAAAATCACTGCAGATGGTGATTGCAGCCATGACATTAAAAGATGCTTACTCCTTGGAAGGAAAGTTATGACCAACCTAGACAGCATATTAAAAAGCAGAGACATTACTTTGTCAACAAAGGTCCATCTAATTAAGGCTATGGTTTTTCCAGTGGTCATGTATGGATGTGAGTGTTGGACTATAAAGAAAACTGAGCACCGAAGAATTGATGCTTTTGAATTTTGTTTGTTGGAGAAGACTCCCGAGAGTCCCTTGGACTGCAAGGAGATCCAACCAGTCCATCCATCCTAAAGATCAGTCCTGGGTGTTCATTGGCAGGACTGATGTTGAAGCTGCAACTCCAATACTTTGGCCACCTGATGCGAAAAGCTGACTCATTGGGAAAGACCTTGATGATGGGAAAGATTGAGGGCAGGAAGAGAAGGGGACGACAGAGGATGAGATGGTTTAATGGCATCACTGATGCAATGGACATGAGTTTGAGTAAGCTCTGGGAGTTGGCGTGCTGCAGTCCATGGGATCACAGAGTCGGACATGACTGAGCAACTAAACTGAACTGATACATATACATATACATATATATATATATATATATATATATATATATGGGCTTCCCAGGTGCTGCTGCTGCTGCTGCTGCTGCTAAGTTGCTTCAGTTGTGTCCAACTCTGTGCGACCCCATAGACGGCAGCCCACCAGGCTCCCCTGTCCTTGGGATTCCCCAGGTGCTGCTAGTAGTAAAGAATCTGTCTGCCAGTGCAGGTAGATGCAAGAGACTCGGGTTTGATCTTGAGTCAAGAAGATCCCCTGGAGTAGGAGATGGTGACCCATGCCAGTATTTGCTGAAAAATTCTCATGGACAGAGGAGCTTGGTGGGCTATGGCCCATGGAATCACAAAGAGCCAGACATTACTGAGCAATTGTGCTCTAGCGTGTGCGTACGCGCGCACACACTTACACACACACACATATATACACCACATTTTCTTTATCCATTCATCCTCCAGTGGACACTTAAGTTGCTTCCATGTCTTCATTATTGTGATATCATCATTTTAAAATGACCGTTTATTTGGTTTATTAAGCATACGTTTAAATGTAACAGTATCACAGCAATTTAAAAACTTCAAAATTACTTTCATTTGCTAATGTTTGTACTTCTTACAGTATCAACAAATACACTGGTTTAGTTTTATAATTTTTGTCCTAATTCAGAAAAATATAATTTCAATCAGTTTGGTTTTTCATTTAAAGAGAATTATCATTACAGTTTTTTCTCTTTACATTGGTTTTTGCAATAATAAAGACATCTTGAGGTGCTGTATAAGAACTTTGAAGAGATGAATACAACTGTGATTCAATGAAGATCTTCTTGGGGTGATTTGGCTGACATCGTTTTGTGTCCTCATTGGCTTTCATTTCTCTGTTAATGCAGCTCATGCTTCTATAACAACTTAAAAAAATGTAAAATAACATGGAAATCTTCATGGCAACCATGCCAGTTTTCAGGTGTCATACAGGGATTGAATATCATTAGTGTTCATGTTATATACATTTAAGGTTCTCAGCCTATTCCTTATTGCTTTCTGAGAAAGTTATTATCTCTATTATTTAAAATAGATTTACAAGCTCACTATTTCCTTACTTAAAAATATAAACACTATGAAACAATTTATGAAACTTCTTGAGAACTTTTAACTTACCAATATTGAATTATAAGCTCTTTGTGGACAAAACTGTCTTCTTCGCATTTGTCTGTTTGGTGTTGGAACTTAAGTTCTCTAACCTGTTTCAAAAATCCAGGTATTTGTTGGATTAAGTAGGTTTCTAAACGTGTAAGTATAGTTATTTACTCATACTCAGCATATCTGTATATAATGTTACTCAAACTGTGATATAGATACTTTCTATTAATTTTTTATAAAAAGCACTATTTGAAGAGGGATAAATAAATGAGGACTTGGGGACCAAACTAATTATCAGATCTCTATAGTAGCAGTAACTCATTTAGATCATTGCCTCACAGATATCATCAGCATTGGTTAAAGAATCTATTGGACAATTGCAGTAATTCCAGACCACTTTTTAATGTGGATTTCACTTGGAGAGGTGGGAAAAGAGTTGATTTTATTTTAGTTAAATGTTAATAATTCAAAGAGGATATTTATATCTTTGAAGAAAGCTGAATTCATTATTATCTGAAGTTGTACTTGCCCTTTTACAAGAAACACTATTTCTAATCTATTTTGTCGATTTTAAGTATTGTATTGTGATCATTTTTGTATACTGAATATTGGACTTACTAGGCAAACTGGAGAAGGTAAATTATTAGCAATTATACTCTTCAAATAAAATAAAAGTATATTTTAAGAAGAAAGAAGTCTTCTTGAAGATTAAAAAATCTGTGAGTGCATAGAAATTTTTTTTCCAAAGAATAAAAATTTACCACACTGTAACATGTGTAGCACCTGCGAATTTAATTATATCTCTAGTTGAATATAATCTTATGCGAAGAGTTGACTCATTGGAAAAGACTCTGATGCTGGGAGGGATTGGGGGTGGGAGGAGAAGGGGATGACAGAGGATGAGATGGCTGGATGGCATCACTGACTCGATGGACGTGAGTCTGGGTGAACTCCGGGAGTTGGTGATGGACAAGGAGGCCTGGCATACTGTGATTCATGGGGTCGCAAGGAGTCGGACACGACTGAGCAACTGAACTGAACTGAACTGAATCTTAATAATATTAAGTACTGAGAAATTAATACTAATAAGCTCTGATATGCTATTTTAATTATTATAAGCATGCCTAATGGAAGAAAGGAATAAGGCTTTACTAGAAGTTGACTTTTCCCTTTTGTATGTTTGTTAAATTTAAGTACTTTTTCTGAAATAAATTAAAATTATAACAATATAAAATTATTTTAGAGTATAAATTATTTCAGAATATGATTTTAGTTGTAATTTAATGTTTAGAAAAAATGTTTTGTTTTACACATACCTTTAGAAGCACACTTTATAAATATTCCATGTTTAATCATGACATTGGAATAAATATGAATTTTTTTCTTGTAATTATGAGTATTGTATGAAAATTAGTATGAAATATGAATAAAATTTTGATGAGAATATAGCTTCTCTTTTTAAAGAAACTTTTTAATAATATTTTCACCTTTACCCAAAGTTTATATCCCATTACATTTTAAAAATTACACTTCAGGGTTCATCTCCCCTTTGAAATGACATTAGCTAATGATTTTCTTTGTATGTGGATTAGTCTATCAAAAGGCAATTTTTATATTATTTTACATACCTTCCTTTTATCTCACCAATGAAATTATAATAAGCTTAAACACGGACACTGTTCTCTTTGGTTTTCCCTTGTGTGCGTGTTCTGTTGCATCCAACTCTTTGTGACCCTGTGGACTGTAGCCGTCCAGGCTCCTCTGTCCGTGGAATTTTCCTGACAAAAATACTGAAGTGGATTGCCATTTCCTTCTCCAGGGGATCTTCCTGACACAGGGATCAAACCCACGTCTCCTACATTGGCAGGCAGATTCTTTACCACTTAGCCACCTATGGAAGCCCTTTGGTGAATTTCCCTTAGTTCCTAGTAAAAAGGGTTTAATAAGTTAGCTAACACGCAGTGTAGGATCAAAATGCAAGGTTAGTTCTGTAATTGCTACTTTTCCCTTTATTTTAGGGCACTTATGTTTTGGTTGTATCTGTAGGTGAAAATAATCATTTTAATTATTTTTGGATGAAATACTTTGTATTTCTCAACTTTTCATATGTACAAAAATGTTAAATCTTCAGCCAGGATTAAGACTATTTCAAAAGACTGCCTGTACAGCTTCAATTTTGTTCAGACTTTAATATGATTTGTTATATATAAAACTGAAAAGAATTTTAAAGTCTTTGATAGTCAATACTCTCATTTTAGAAAACCAAATATTTGCCAGCCAATTTATAGCAGACAGTCCAGCATAAGGAAACTAATTCCTAATGCAGTTTTTTTTCTTCTGAAAATCAGATGATTTTATTTCTTTTTAATATATTATTTTTCATATTATTTTATAAAGATGACCATATTTCTTATCTATTTCTGTTAATAGTATCACCATTTCCCACATCAGTCTGTGAACCCTATTGTCATTCTGCATTACTGTCCTTCCTCTGGCTCTAGATAACCAGACTTAAAACTGGCTGTGTTCTAGCTTCAGTATTTTTGCCTTTGTTGTCCTGTCATTTCCACCACCACCCTAATCAGGTGTGTTTAGATTACTCTCTTAGTTTACTTACCAGCTTCTCTGTCTCCAGGGTCATGTCTCCTCTTCTAGTCATTAAGCATCGTCATATCAACATATTAACATATTTGAAATCATTATTTCTTTTTCCATGTCCTTGTTTATACTATTCCCACTTTTGTGAAGATTCTTTTTCTACCTCTGCTTATATTTTCAAATGTTGCATATCCTTTAAGACCCAACACAAATAGCATTTCCTTTTCAGTGCTAGCACCCACCTAAAAGGAGTGCCGCTTGAAAATCTAGGGTAGTATCTGTAGGGTTAGTGTCTATACTCATTTAATGACTAGACTTAAGGTATCCTATTATCATAGAGTGCTAGAGCAGGAAGAGTCTTTAGACATGGCTCATTCTAGTCACCTCACTTTGCAGGTGAGTAAGTGGTTTTTCTAGATAAATGACTAAGTACTTGGAAGGCTCAGAGCAAAGATGTAATTAGACTTGTCTCTTAATCTTTAATCCAGAATTTCTTCTTCTATAACATACTTACTTCCTCTCACCGTAAAATACCTTGTCTTTTTATATGGTTTTTCAGGAGTGTATTCATTATTTCCTCTACTTGAGGCCGAGAATCTTGTTTTAAACTTTTTTATACTCCCCTCATGCGAAGAGCTGACTCATTGGAAAAGACTCTGATGCTGGGAGGGATTGGGGGCAGGAGGAGAAGGGGACGACAGGATGAGATGGCTGGATGGCATCACTGACTCGATGGACGTGAGTTTGAGTGAACTCCGGGAGTTGGTGATGGACAGGGAGGCCTGGTGTGCTGCAATTCATGGGGTCTCAAAGAGTCGGACATGACTGAGCGACTGAACTGAACTGATACTCCTCTTAATGTTTTGCACAGAGTAGGTCTTAATTAATTGTTTTGTAGAGAATTGCTTTTGCTTTCAGATAAAAGCAGTATTTTGAGAAAGGTTATGATTTCCACTTTTATGAATATTAATGGAATTATACTTCTTTTGTTTAAAAGAAACAGAAGAATTTTTTAATAGTTTTTAACAATTTGCATCTATTTCCACCAAACAAAAATAGTAGAAAATAACAAAATGTAATTGAAAATTTTTCTTTCATTGCTAAATAATTGGGTTTCACTTGTTTACAGTGTTAAGAACACAGATCTGAGTGCAAAACTAGAAACTTTATCAACAATTGTTCATTGCTTTAATGTTTCCCATTTTTAAGAAATGTTTTATATGAAATAATTTTATAGCAGAGTATATTAAATGAAAAAATGATATAGTTCTGTTGTCTTACTTATTAAGCCATTACTGAAAACTACTTAATACAGTCTTTTCACATTTTAAAATTTTATGAATATATCTGATTTAAAGCAAGTAAGTAAAGCAACAAAAATTATAGCAAATATATACACTTTAAAATACCTTTACAACTCTGCATGAATAAAAATGGTACATTATAGGCCAGTTTAAATACCTATCAGGTGAATAAAGCATGGGCTTCATGCTTATAGTTGAGGATATATATATCATCTGCATTAGATATATTACTAGAGGTGATGTCAAGGTGAAAGCAGGCTTGCAGAATGGTTGGAAATCATTGATATTCTGACTTGGAGGCTGTAAATGGCTCAGTGGCAGATGGAGTCTTTGTCAAGGAAGAAAAATGGCAGCTTTGGAGTATCATAGATGTTTTGCTAGCAGCTCAGCACACAGTCTGTGACCTTCTAGTATTCAGGAGTCTTTCTTATTCCTCTCATAAATTGTCTTCAGCTTTTATTCACGGAACATAGATAAACAGTACTTATTTTAGTACAAATCGAGGTGTTTCATTATAGAGAAATATAAATATGTTTTATTATCTGATTCTTAAATTAAGCTTTTAAGGGAACATGCATTTTTTTGGAATCAGAAATCTTTCTCATTTAGTTTGCAAGAGTAAAAACAATAGAGTTTAATTTAAAAAGTGTATTTTTAGAATTACAGAATATTAAAGCTAGAAAATATGTTAAAAGTCCTAGACAAACTTTCTCATTTTAAAGGCACTGAGTCTCATAGACTGTGATTCAACCAAGGTCACTAAATTAGTCCATGAAAAATGTTAGGTGACTCTTAAATTATGACTTGTTACATATATAAAATAGCTTTAGTTATGAAGGTAAAAGAAACTAGTCTTTTTGAATAAAACTTAGAATAACACAGAATACACCTACTTATTCATGACAGCTGCATAATGAGCATATATAATTTTTCAGACTTTTATTTACTATTCAACTGCACATATTTTTATTGGAAGGAATTCAGGTTTTTCATTTTAATCACCATCAGATTGCTGTACAGAAAAAATTTTGTTGAATGAGGAGTTTATACCTGGGTCAAATATATATTTTGTGTTGACTTATTTGTATATTTTTAAAAGCCCTTTCTTTTGGAAGTAGCGTTTCATATTAAAATATTTGAGGGTTTTATACATGTTATACTGAGATGTTTTGAAGTATTGTTGCATGTATTAGTGAGAAATCCAGTTTTTAGGGGAATATAGGTCCCCATGAGAGTATACTACCATGGGGCGTTTATTCAGTTGAACAGCTGACTTATATTGAAGAGTAATAAGTCATGGCTAAAATTAAAAATGGGAAGCGCCACACAACTTAAAACTTACTAAAGCATTCGACAGTTGTTAAAGTTATAGAAAGGAATCTCTGTACATTGTGGAAGAAAACTACCCTTTGTTCTGGAATGTCAAGGTTACTGTATTCAATACTTCAATTTGTAGTCTTCCTCAGTCCAGTGTCTAAAAAAGTAGAGTTAAAGAGAAATGTAACGGTTATTCAAAGTAGTGTCCATGCATTTTCTAAAGGTAAAATTACCCAATATTCCAATTATTTTTGATGAGGAGAAAAATTTGAAATATTGTAGCTGAAAGCTTTCAAAATCTCAAAGTAATTTTTTCTTTTGTTTTCTCTTTTGAAGGATAAAACCAGCTCAGTTCAATTCAGTTCCGTCCCTCAGTCGTATCTGACTCTTTGCGACCCCATGAACGGCAGCACACCAGGCCGCCCTGTCCATCACCAACTCCTGGAGTTTACCCAAACTCATGTCCATTGAGTCAGTGATGCCATCCAACCATCTCATCCTCTGTTATCCCCTTCTCGCGCCTTCAATCTTTCCCAACATCAGGGTCTTTTCAAATGAGTCAGCTCTTTGCATTAAGTGGCCAAAATATTGGAGTTTTCAGCTTCAACATCAGTCCTTCCAATGAACACCCAGGACTGATCTCCTTTAGGATGAACTGGTTGGATCTCTTTGCAGTCCAAGGGACTCTCAAGAGTCTTCTCCAACACCACATTTCAAAAGCATCAATTCTTCAGTGCTCAGCTTTCTTTATAGTCCAACTCTCACATCCATACATGACTATTGGAAAAACCATAGCCTTGACTAGATGGACCTTTGTTGGCAAAGTAATGTCTCTGCTTTTTAATATGCTGTCTAGATTGGTCATAACTTTGCTTCCAAGGAGTAAGCATCTTTTAATTTCATGGCTGCAGTTACCATCTGCTGTGATTTTGGAGCCCCCCAAAATAAAATCAGCCACTGTGTCCACTGTTTCTCCATCTATTTCCCATGAAGTGATGGGACGAGATGCCATGATTTTAGCTGTCTGAATGTTGAGCTTTAAGCCAATGTTTTCACTCTCCTCTTTCACTTTCATCAAGAGGCTCTTTAGTTCTTCTTCACTTTCTGCCATCTGCTACTGCTACTGCTAAGTCACTACAGTCGTTTCCAACTCTGTGTGACCCCGTAGACGGAAGCCCACCAGGCTCCACCATCCCTGGGATTCTCCAGGCAAGAACACTGGATTGTGTTGCCATTTCCTTCTCCAGTGCGTCAAAGTGAAAAGTGAAAGTGAAGTTGCTCAGTCATGTCCGACTCTTAGCGACCCCATGGACTGCAGCCTACCAGGCTCCTCCGTCCATGGGATTTTCCAGGCAAGAGTACTGGAGTGGAGTGCCACTGCCTTCTCCAATCTGCATATCTGAGGTTACTGATATTTCTCCTGGCAATCTTGATTCCAGCTTGTGCTTCCTCCAACTCAGTGTTTCTCATGATGTATTCTGCATGTAGGTTAAATAAGCAGGGTGACAATATACAGCCTTGATGTACTCCTTTTCCTATTTGGAACCAGTCTGTTGTTCCATGTCCAGTTCTAACTGTTGCTTCCTGACCTGCATACAGATTTCTCAAGAAGCAGGTCAGGTTGTCTGGTATTCCCATCTCTTTCAGAATTTTCCACAGTTTATTGTGATCCACACAGGCAAAGGCTTTGGCATAATCAATAAAGGAGAAATAGATGTTTTTCTGGAACTCTCTTGCTTTTTCGATGATCCAGTGGATGTTGGCAATTTGATCTCTGGTTCCTCTGCCTTTTCTAAATCGAGCTTGAACATCTGGAATTTCACAGTTCATGTATTGCTGAAGCCTGGCTTGGAGAATTTTGAGCATTACTTTACTAGCGTGTTAGATGAGTGCAATTATGTGGTAGTTCGAACATTCTTTGGCATTGCCTTTCTTAGGGATTGGAATGAAAACTGACCTTTTCCAGTCCTGTGACCACTGCTGAGTTTTCCAAATTTGCTGGCATATTGAGTGCAGCACTTTAACAGCATCATCTTTCAGGATTTGAAATAGCTCAACTGGAATTCCATCACCTCCACTAGCTTTGTTCGTAGTGATGCTTTCTAAGGCAATATTTTCTAAGATATTCTAAGATATAATATTCTAAAATATTAGAAATATTTTCTAATTTCACATCCAGGATGTCTGGCTCTAGGTGAGTGATCACACCATCGTGATTATCTTGGTCATGAACATCTTTTTTGTATAGTTCTTCTGTGTATTCTTGCCACCTCTTGTTAATATCTTCTGCTTCTGTTAGGTCCATACCATTTCTGTCCTTTATCGAGCCCATCTTTGCATGAAATGTTCCCTTGCATGAAATGTTCTCTAATTTTCTTGAAGAGATCTCTAGTCTTTCCCATTCTGTTGTTTTCCTCTATTTCTTTGCATTGAACGCTGAGGAAGGCTTTCTTATCTCTCCTTGCTATTCTTTGGAACTCTGCATTCAAATGCATATATCTTTCCTTTTCTCCTTTGCTTTTTGCTTCTTTTCTTTTCACAGCTCCTCAGACAGGCCTCCTCAGATGGTCATTTTGCTTTTTGCCATTTCTTTTTCTTGGGGATGGTCTTAATGTACAATGTCACGAACCTCCATCCATAGTTTATCAGGCACTCTGTCTATCAGATCTAGTTTATTAACAGATAGAACGTGGGTGTAAAAATAGTAACCATAATGTCATAAAAGAGAATACTATTCCTATAATGGAATGGTTAAGAGGTAGCTATTTCACATATTATCTACTTTAATATGAAGTAAATACACTCAGATAGAGGTAACATGATGGTTACTAAAGCATTCAGTAACTAAGGAGTGCCTAGTACGTGCAAGTGCTAGGGATAAGGCAGTGAACAAAACTCTACACACATGGGGCTTACAGTTTATGAGTGAAAGAGATTAATAGTTAATAAACTAATATTTACTGTGTTAGATGGCAATCAACACTGTAAAAAAAAATCAAGCGTATTGCATTGTGAGTTGTGGGTTTGGTATTTACTATAGGGTCGTTATTATAGCATAGCCCTTCTAAGATTACAGTTTGAGTTCTTAAGAAAGTTAAGAAGTGAGTCATGCATATATCTGCGTGATGATTATTCCAAAGAAAACAGCAAATGCCAAGACAATGAGGCAGGTTGTACTTGGCATATTCCAGTAACAATAAGGAAACCAGTGTGGTTGGAGTGGTGTGAGTGATGAAAGGGAGTAATAAATGAAGCTAGAGATTTCACATATATCTACTTTTAAGAATTGTCTTTTTAAAAAGAAAATACTGAAAAAAATTATGCTGTAAGTTTAACCAAAACTCATGTTGCTAAACCAGCGATCCCCAGAGTAGTTTTGGTTGAGTGAATATTGCTTAATAAAAAGATTCCATGGTCAAGTAACGCAAAACCTAGGGTTAATGTTAAAGGTTAAAGGTTTTGCTTGTGCTTGTGTTTAGGCACATCTTTTAATGTGCTAAGTTGTTTTGAGAATCTCCAGCCTTTCTGTCCCTTCCTTTAAAGAATTTCTTAAGGGGCTAGTGTTTTTCAGTGCTTTGGTAAATGCTGTATTATACAGTCCTACTGATTATCTGGCTTCCCTGGTAGCTCTGCTGGTAAATAATCTGCCTGCAATGCAGGAGACCCTGGTTTGAGTCCCGAGTTGGGAAGATTCCCTGGAGAAGTGATAGGCTACCCACTCTAGTATTCTTGCCTAGAGAATCCCCGGGGAAAGAGGAGGCTGGCAGGCTACATCCATGGCGTTGCAAAGAGTTGGACATGACTGAGCGACTAAGCACAGCACAGCACTGATTAATTGTTGGTTACTAAAAGGATTTTCCACAATTGCTGTTTCATAATCTCTATGCTTTAAGCCAGCATTTCTCTTTGCCTGCTTTTTCAGTAAAAGTACTTCTTTTTTGTTTTCTTAAATAGTTCTTAAATCCATCCTGTTTTCTCTATTCATGATGCCTAAATTCTTATATAGGTTTGCATCATGCCTCACCTGGGCTGTCACAGTAGAATCCTTTTCTAGCATCCCATTGTTGTTTTTTGTCAGTCACTCTGCTGCTGCTGCTGCTGCTAAGTCACTTCAGTTGTGTCCGACTCTGTGTGACCCCATAGACGGCAGCCCCCCAGGCTCCCCCATCCCTGGGATTCTCCAGGCAAGAACACTGGAGTGGGTTGCCATTTCCTTCTCCAATGCATGAAAGTGAAAAGTGAAAGTGAAGTCACTCGGTTGTGTCCAACTCTTTGAGACCCCATGGACTGTAGCCTACGAGGCTCCTCCATCCATGGGAGTTTCCAGGCAAGAGTACTGCAGAACCAAAAATAAATAAATAGTTTTTGTTGTTTTTGTTAAAAACTATATTCTACTCTTGGAGATTGTGAAACATGATGCAGATTTGTATCAGGCAGAGTCCAACCAGAGAAAGAGGACCAGTATGGTAGATAGAAAGTAGATGGATTTACTGCAAGGAGTTGGTTAATGCCGTTATGGAGGCTGGCCAGACAAGCCTGATATGGGAAGGAAGGGCAGGCTGTCAGGGAGGGCAGGCTGAAGCTCCCTGGCCTGGGGCACAGCTCTAGGCCATAGGCAGCACTTCAGTAACTCAGTCCTGTCCAACTCTTTACGACCCCGTGGACTGCAGCACACCAGGCTCCTCTGTCCTCCACTATTTCCTGTAGTTCGCTCAGTTTCATGTCCATTAAGTCGGTGATGCTATCTAACCATCCCATCCTCTGCTGCCTCCTTTTCCTTTTGCTTCCAGTCTTTCCCAGCACCTGAGTCTTTTCTAATGAGTCAGCTCTTGGCATCAGGGGGCCAAATTGTTGGAGCTTCAGCTTCAGCATCAGTCCTTCCAATGAATATTCAGGACTGATTTCTTTTAGGATTGATGGATTTGATCTTGCTGTCCAAGGGACTCTCAAGAGTCTCCTCCAGCACCACAATTCAAAAGTATCAATTCTTCAGCACTCAGCCTTCTTTTTTTTTTTTTTATTAGAGATATGGTATATTTACAGAAAATTCCATCTGGAGTGATAAGTGAAATTCTTCCCAGTTTCTCTTAAATCAACATTTGTTAAGTACCTAATCTGTGTAGATTTGTGACAATAGCTATTCTTTTTTTTTTTTTTTTCCTAATTTTATTTTATTTTTAAACTTCACATGATTGTATTAGTTTTGACAAATATCAAAATGAATCCGCCACAGGTATACATGTGTTCCCCATCCTGAACCCTCCTCCCTCCTCCCTCCCCATACCATCCCTCTGGGTCGTCCCAGTGCACTAGCCCCAAGCATCCAGTATCGTGCATCGAACCTGGACTGGCAACTCGTTTCTTACATGATATTTTACATGTTTCAATGCCATTCTCCCAAATCTTCCCACCCTCTCCCTCTCCCACAGAGTCCATAAGACTGATCTATACATCAGTGTCTCTTTTGCTGTCTCGTACACCGGGTTATTGTTACCATCTTTCTAAATTCCATATATATGCATTAGTATACTGTATTTATGTTTTTCCTTCTGGCTTACTTCACTCTGTATAATAGGCTCCAGTTTCATCCACCTCATTAGAACTGATTCAAATGTATTCTTTTTAATGGCTGAGTAATACTCCATTGTGTATATGTACCACGGCTTTCTTATCCATTCATCTGCTGATGGACATCTAGGTTGCTTCCATGTCCTGGCTATTATAAACAGTGCTGCGATGAACATTGGGGTACACGTGTCTCTTTCCCTTCTGGTTTCCTCAGTGTATATGCCCAGCAGTGGGATTGCTGGATCATAAGGCAGTTCTATTTCCAGTTTTTTAAGGAATCTCCACACTGTTCTCCATAGTGGCTATACTAGTTTGCATTCCCACCAACAGTGTAAGAGGGTTCCCTTTTCTCCACACCCTCTCCAGCATTTATTATTTGTAGACTTTTGGATGGCAGCCATTCTGACTGGTGTGAAATGGTACCTCATAGTGGTTTTGATTTGCATTTCTCTGTTATGAGTGATGTTGAGCATCTTTTCATGTGTTTGTTAGCCATCTGTATGTCTTCTTTGGAGAAATGTCTATTTAGTTCTTTGGCCCATTTTTTGATTGGGTCGTTTATTTTTCTGGAGTTGAGCTGTAGGAGTTGCTTGTATATTTTTGAGATTAGTTGTTTGTCGGTTGTTTCATTTGCTATTATTTTCTCCCATTCTGAAGGCTGTCTTTTCACCTTGCTGATAGTTTCCTTTGATGTGCAGATCGCTTTGGCTATTCGAGGTTTTTTGTATTTCCATATAAATTGTGAAATTATTTGTTCTAGCTCTGTGAAGAATACTGTTGGTAGCTTGATAGGGATTGCGTTGAATCTATAAATTGCTTTGGGTAGTATACTCATTTTCACTATATTGATTCTTCCAATCCATGAACATGGTATATTTCTCCATCTATTAGTGTCCTCTTTGATTTCTTTCACCAGTGTTTTATAGTTTTCTATATATAGGTCTTTAGTTTCTTTAGGTAGATATATTCCTAAGTATTTTATTCTTTCCGTTGCAATGGTGAATGGAATTGTTTCCTTAATTTCTCTTTCTGTTTTCTCATTATTAGTGTATAGGAATGCAAGGGATTTCTGTGTGTTGATTTTATATCCTGCAACTTTACTATAGTCATTGATTATTTCTAGTAATTTTCTGGAAGAATGGAACTGGAGGAATCAACCTACCTGACTTCAGGCTCTACTACAAAGCCACAGTTATCAAGACAGTATGGTACTGGCACAAAGACAGAAATATTGATCAATGGAATAAAATAGAAAGCCCAGAGATAAATCCACGCACATATGGACACCTTATCTTTGACAAAGGAGGCAAGAATATACAATGGATTAAAGACAATCTCTTTAACAAGTGGTGCTGGGAAATCTGGTCAACCACTTGTAAAAGAATGAAACTAGACCACTTTCTAACACCATACACAAAAATAAACTCAAAATGGATTAAAGATCTCAACGTAAGACCAGAAACTATAAAACTCCTAGAGGAGAACATAGGCAAAACACTCTCCGACATACATCACAGCAGGATCCTCTATGACCCACCTCCCAGAATATTGGAAATAAAAGCAAAAATAAACAAATGGGACCTAATTAACCTCAGCCTTCTTTTTTATCCAGCTCTCAACATCCATACATGACTACTGGAAAAACCGTATCTTTGACTATATGGACTTATAGTCATTTTGTTGGCAAAATGATGTTTCTGCTTCTTAATATGCTGCCTAGGTTTATCATAGCTTTCCTTCCCAGGAACAAGCGTCTTTTAAGTTCATGGCTGCAGTCACTGTCTCAGTGATTTTGGAGCCCAAGAAAGGAAAATCTGTCACTTTTTCCACTTTTTCCTCTTCTGTTTGCCATGAAGTGGTGGGACCAGATGCCATGATCTTAGTTTTTTGAATGCTGACCTTCAAGCCAGCTTTTTCACTCTTCTCTTTCCCTTCATCTAGAGGCTTTTTAGTTGCTCTTCACTTTCTGCCATTAAAGTGGTATCATCTGCATATCTGAGGCACTCTATCAGATCTAATCCCTTGAATCTGTTCATCACCTCAGCTGTATAAAGGATTTTATTTAGGTCATACCTGAATGGCCTAGTGGCTTTCCCAGCTTTCTTCAGTTTAAGCCTGAAGTTTGCAATCAGAAGTTCATGATCTGAGCCACAGTCAGCTCCAGGTCTTATTTTTACTGAATGTATGTGTGTTAGTTGCTTAGTTGTGTCCGACTCTTTGTGACCCCACAGACTGCAGCCCTCCAGGCTCCTCTTTCCATGGATTTCTCCAGTCAAGAATACTGGAGTGAGTAGCCATTCCCTTCTCCAAGAGATCTTCCTGACCAAGGAATCGAACCCTGGTCTTCTGCTTTGCAGATGAATTCTTTACTGTCTGAGCTGCCAAGGAAGCCAGTCAGTTCCAGGTCTTATTTTTACTGACTCTATAGAGTTTCTCTATCTTTGGCTGCAAAGAACATAATCAATCTAATTTTGGTATTGACCGTGTGGTCAATGTTCATGTGTAGCGTCATCTCTTGGGTTGTTGAAAAAGGGTGTTTGCTATACCAGAGTGTTCTCTTGACAAAACTGTCTTAGCCTTTGCCCTGCTTCATTTTGTACTCCAAGGCCAAACTTGACTATTATTCTGTGCATCTTTTGACTTCTTCCTTTGGCATTCCAATCCCCTGTGATGAAAAGGACATATCTTTTTGGTATTAGTTCTAGAAGGCATTGCAGGTCTTCATATAACTGGTCCATTTCAGCTTCTTTGGCAATTAGTAGTTGAGGCATAGACTTGAATTACTGAGATGTTGAATGGTTTGCCTTAGAAACCAACTGAGATCATTCTTTGGTTTTTGACATTGTTTCCAAGTATTGCATTTCAGACTTTTTTGTTGACTATGGGGGTATTCCATTTCTTCTAAGGGATTTTTGCCCACAGTAGAACATATAATAGTCATCTGAATTAAATTCATCCATTCTCCTCGATTGTAGTTCACTGATTCCTAAAATGTCAATGTTTACTCTTGCCATCTCCTGCTTGGCCACGTCCAGTTTACATTGATTCATGGATCTAGTGTTTCAGGTTCCTATGCAGTACAGTTCTTTACAGCTTCACATTAGTACAGAATAAAATTTAATCTCATTTATAGGGCATGTGAAATCTTCCACAATCTGTCTCCTGTCTAAATTTTGCATAAATTTCCCATACTTAGTATGTGCTAACTTTGAAACCATTTATACTTTGTTAAAGCAGGTAGTGTGTGTATAGCCGTTTTGCTTTTGTTCAGTGCTATCATTTCTTCCTGGCACAGCCTTCCCTCTGTGAGTAGTCATTCTTAAAAGTTTAGAACAGAGATACTGTTCTTCAAGAATACTTTCAAGCTTTTCCTGGCTAATTGAGGTACACCTATGTACAATTCTGTCAAAGCACTTAAAGCAATTAAGTAAAACTCCACTCTCTATATCCTGTACCTTTATCTATATCTTAAATGCTTCATAATTTAAATGGGTAACTCTACTAAGTAGTTGAATACTTTCTGATAAACAGATCTATCGGTTTTCTTCTTTTGCAGTTCAAAGTCTGGAATAATTATAGATATAAATGTGCAACTTTTAGAAGAAAACATAAGGGAAAATCTGTAAGTTCTACCTTGGTGAAGAATTCTTACACATGACACAAAAAGGACAGCCCTTAAAAATTAGTTAATTGGACTTTACAAAAATTAAAACTGTTTAGTTTGCAAAATACCTGTTATGACAATGAAAAAATAAGACATATACTAAGAGAAAATACTGAAAAATCACATATCTGACAAAGGACTCCCATCTAGGTTATATAAAAACCCTCAAAACTCAACAATAAAAATGCCAGCAGTCTAATTAGAAAACTGGGCCAAAGACCTGAAGGAACATTTCACCAAAGAGGGTAACTAGATGTCAAATGAGAATATGAAAAGATATTCAACATCATTACCCATCGGAGAAATGCAAAATCGAAGTATCATTAGTCACTTATCAGATCAGCTAAAATAAAGATTAGTGACAATGTCAACCATCGGCAAGAATATGGAGAAATTGAGCTCTTATTCATTGTCAGGGGAAGTGTAAAATGGTACAACCACTCTGGAAAAATATTTGGCAGTATCTCTGAAACAAAAATAAAAACCTACATATATACTTAATACATGACCTAGCAACTGCACTCCAGAGCATTTATCCCAGAAAAATGACTGTATGTGGTTGTTCATAGAAGCTTTATTTATAATAGCCCAAGTTGGAAACTGTCAAAATGTCCTGTACAGTTTGGTGTGTCCAAACCATGGAATACTACTGAGCAATTAAAAAAAATCAACTGTTGATACACAAATCCTAAAGGACATTAAGCTCAGTGAAAAAAAGTCAATCTCAGAAGGCCACTCAATAATTCCATTTATGTAAGACAAAGTTCTAGAGATTGAGAACAAATTTGTGGTATTTGTGGTAACGTGGGGTTATGGATGGTGGGTGCGACTGTAAAGGAGTAGCATGAGAAAGATGTTTGTGGTGATGGAGTAGGTTTATACCTTGATTGCAGTGCTGGTTTCATGAATTTACACCTGGAATACGATGAGTTAGAACTATACATACACTGTCGTTAGTTTCTTGGTTTCCATATTGACAATTTAATTATGTAAGTTGTAACCATTAGTAGGACCTGAGTGATGAGTATATGGGTTCTCACTGTACTATTTTGGCAACTTTCTGTAAATATATAGTTATTTCAAATTAATAGTTAAAAAATTATCTTTTTTTCTTCTACTCTTCCACCCATCTCTGAGAAAGAAACTGTTTGCCTTGCACCCCTCTGTTCACTGCAGCATTACTTACAACAGCCAAGACATAGAAGCAGCCTAATGTCCACTGAGGAATGAATGAAGAAGGAAAATATGTTATATATTTATAAAATGGAGTATTTTTCAGCCAAAAGAAGGAAATCTTGTCCTTTGCAGCAATGTGGATGGTTTAAGGGTATTATGCTAAATGAAATAAGACAGAAAAAGACAAATACTCTATGATCTCACTTATATATGGCATCTAAAAAAACAAAAACAAAAGTCCAAACTCATAGATACAATACAAAGAACAGATTAGTGGTTGCCAGAGGTGGGAGGTGGGTAAAACTGTTGAGGGTTGTAAAAAAAGTACTGGCTTCCAGTTATAAAGTAAGTCAATCCTGTTAAAAAATAAACACAGAAAAAATGTTTGCTTCTTTACTATGCCTAAGACTTTATTCATGCTTTTTTATTTTTATCCTCTTCTGTGTCATCCAGAGACTTGTTTCACTGACCATTCATAAGACATAGCCATCTTCTCCTTTCTTGATTGATTGATTTCAGATTGTCCTATCTCAAATAAAATGATAAATAGAACTAAACAAACCAAGAAAACCTTTACGTCATTCAAGTGATTGTACATTAAAGATATATATCCGTGTTAACATGTGTAGCTCTAGTTTATTTATTTTAACTGCTGTTTTGTTGTTCAGTCGCTCAGTCATGTCTGACTCTTTGTGACCCCATGGACTGCAGCATGCCAGGCTTCCCTGTCCTTCGCTGTCTCCCAGAGTTTGCTCAAACTCGTGTCCTTTGAATTGATGATGCCATGCAACTATCTCATCCTCTGTTGCCCTCTTCTCCTCTTGCGCTCAGTCTTTCCCAGCATCAGGGTCTTTTCCAATGAGTTGGCTCTTCACTATACATTTCATTATAAAAACACACCACGATCTTCTGTATTGTAGAATTTCACTACACAAATGATATTGTAGTTTATACTTTTGTATATGGCTTGCTATGCCTATGTATGAGAATTTTTCTGGGTTATATATCTGAAAGTGGAATTGCCATGGCATGGACTATCTACGGCTTTGATATTATGAAGTATTGCTTAATATTTTTCTACAGTGGTTATGAGTTAACACTGTAAGTACATAATAAGTGGATAAGAGATTTCCTTGTCTACATTTTCCCCAGCCTTTGGATTTTCCTTAAGTTTTGCCTTCCCATTCCATCTATGTATACATCTATGTAGAATCTACTTTGAAGTCCAATAGATTTACATCTCTAGTATAATTTTTTTCTTTCTTGCTCTTTGATCAATCAAGGAGTAAGAAAAGAACTGATTCATCTTATCTTTCATATTCGTATTCCATTTTCCATATCTCCATATTTCTGACTCTACTGCCACAATATTAGTTCAGACCCTTATTCTTGCCTAAACTATTTCAACAGACTGAATATTCTAATATCCATCTTGGAAATCTCTTTCTGTTGCAACTCATCCTACTTAAAACTGCTAGGTCAGTATTTCTAATGGAAGTAGTTTACTACTTTGGCAGTGTTGAATAAATTTAACACTTAAAGTGACATTCATAGTTGTTTCTAATAAGGTCCTAGAGTAACTTTTCAGCCACATCTCCTACTATTTTCTATATATGCCTTATATAGTAGCCAGACTAGATTATTCACTTATTATTGATTAATTCATCAAACCATAGATATTAAAAGCTTTTGTAATGCTATGTTGTTGTTGTTTGGTTGCTAAGTTGTGCTAGACTCTTTTTCAACCCCAGGGACTATAGCCCATCAGCCTCCTCTGTCCGTGGGATTTCCCAGGCAAGAATACTGGAGTGGGTTGCCATGTCTTTCTCCATGGTATCCCCTGGATCAGGAATTGAACGTGTGTCTTCTGCATTGGCAGGCAGATTCTTTACCACTGAGCTGCCAGAGAAGCCCTTCCCTACACTTAGGATGCTTTTTTCCCGTAGTTCCTCCACCTAGCCATCTTTTCCTTTCAAAAATCCTACATGCTTTTCAAGGCCTACTTAAGATGTTAGATTTCTACGAAGTTTTTCTAGTATCCTCAGTTAATTTTACTCCTATAGTACTATATTGCTTTTATGGCACATACTGTATTTCATGTATTTGTCTTAGGTTTCCATTGTGAATAACTTTGTCCATTCATCTGTATTATCCTTATAGCACTTAACATACTGTCCTGTATAAGGTAGGCAAACAAT
Organism: Bos taurus; assembly: GCF_002263795.3. NCBI lineage: Eukaryota > Metazoa > Chordata > Mammalia > Artiodactyla > Bovidae > Bos > Bos taurus. The sequence goes on from NC_037329.1 coordinate 36,838,686, forward strand.
TAACTGAAATAATTTAATTGAAGATAACATATTAGTTAAATCCAAGTTCACCATTTAGACTATTCGGGAAAAGATCAGTTTTCCTCATTAAAAAATGCTGAATTTTGTAATTTTATCTAGTATTCTTACTTTAAAACAGTATAGAATAAACTGGGTTTCTATATAGTGATCTTTACAGCTTGACTTGATGAATAGTAAAGTTTATTTGTGATTAACTTAATAGTTGTTCAGCTCACTTTTAGACCCTTAAGTAATTCTCTTAAATCAGTTTTTCAAACTGTACTCTGAGTAATGTGTAAGTTGATTCTGTTGAGATGTCCTGCTTACTGCTGGGTGCTTCCTCTGCCCCAAGGAAAGTGAAAGTCACTCAGTCATGTCTTTGAGACCTCATGGACTGTACAGTCCCTGGAGTTCTCCAGGCCAGAATACTGGAGTGGGTAGCCTTTCCTTTCTCCAGGGGATCTTCCCAACCCAGGGATTGAACCCAGGTCTTCCGTGTTGTGGGTGGATTCTTTTCAGCTGAGCCACAAGGGAAGCCCAAGAATACTGCAGTGGGTAGCCTATCCCTTATCCAGTGGATCTTCCCAACCCAGGGATCGAACTGGGGTCTCCTGCATTGCAGGCAGATTCTTTACCAACTGAGACATCAGGGAATCCCAAGAAGAAGCTCTTTATTTATTTATTTCTTTACTGTACAGGGCTTCTTCAGGATCTTATTTAAGAAAGGATTTTTTTGCATAAGGAGTATTACTCAGCCATTAAAAAGAATACATTTGAATCAGTTCTAATGAGATGGATGAAACTGGAACCTATTATACAGAGTGAAGTAAGCCAGAAAGAAAAACACCAATACAGTATACTAACGCATATATATGGAATTTAGAAAGATGGTAACAATAACCCTGTGTACGAGACAGCAAAAGAGACACTGATGTATAGATCAGTCTTATGGACTCTGTGGGAGAGGGAGAGTGTGGGGAGATTTGGGAGAATAGCATTGAAACATGTATAATATCATGTATGAGATGAGTCGCCAGTCCAGGTTTGATGCACGGTACTGGATGCTTGGGGCTGGTGCACTGGGACGACCCAGAGGGAGGGTATGGGGAGGGAGGAGGGAGGAGGGTTCAGGATGGGGAACACAGGTATACCTGTGGTGGATTCATTTCCATATTTGGCAAAACTAATACAATATTGTAAAGTTTAAAAATAAAATAAAATTTAAATTAAAAAAAATAAAATAAAAATATTGCTAAAAAAAGTATTTTAAAATAATTGCTAAGACTGTATAATACTTCAGTTTTTATCCATTTATTTAATGTTTTCCAAGATCTTGCAAAATATATGATTCCTGCCCACTTATTATTTTGTATTGCTACAAATTAAAAATCTGTAGTCCATGTGAATATGAAACTTCAAATAATTAAGCAAATAGTAGGAAAATGGGGTTTGTACATGACAAATAGTATATTTTCTAAATATTTTGAATTTTAATATGGATTTTTTATTATTAGAATATCAGAAGTTATTGGAATTGATGTACAAATTGCTAGGTAGGCTAAAGAATTTTCTAGATCATGGCTTCTTAAATTTTAATGTTCATAAGATTCTGATTCAGTAGGTCTGGACTAGTGCTTGCGATTATTTCTAACAAGTGGTTTCTATGTTGTTGGTCTGTGGACCACAGTTGGAGTAGCAATGAGCTTGATAACTTTCCAAAGCCTATCACCACATTTTATTAGGATTACATCCTTTGCCTTAGTGAAATAGATTTTCAGTATTGCTATGGACATTTATTTAACTGTTTCTCTACATTCTGATTTATACTTCGCCATTTTTAATAGAAATTTGTTGTTTTTTTTTAGGGAAATACTTTGTGTGTGGATTATTGATTGCTCTGTGACTATGTAGTTCTTTGTATAAAATTATCCTTCAGTATTTTTAAGATGGTTAGCCTTGAGAATTATTGGACTGTCAATGGCAACTTTCAGCAGTTTAATAGGGAATATGTGTGGTTTACTTTTTTAGTAGAACTATTATACTTAAACTAACTTTTGTTATTTTGCAGGATATTGTTTGAGGTTAGATATGGTTATTATAAAAATTAAAATGGAAATAATTTTGTTTGGCTAAAGTATGTTTTAGCTGGTATAAGTGCTGCTTTAAATTAAAAACTATTATTGTCATGAATTAGTAGCAGTTATATACCACAACAGGTTAGGCTGTTAATTTTATCTGTAGTAAATATGAATTGAAAACCTAATTTCTATAAGTGAACAAACAACAGGAGAGATAGTCATTTAGTTGAATAGCTTGTACTCCAAAAGCTATGAATGGGACATTAATGCTTTTCTTAAGACATATACTATCAAAATATTTTCATAGTTTTTGGGCTTTTATAGAAAATGTTAGTAACTAAATCATAAATTTAAATTCTAAATTTTAAATAAAATTCCAGAATTACATATTTTTGATGACTGGAGATTGGTAATTAACTTTGTAGACTAGAACAGCAGAACCTTTTTGGGGGAAGGTTACAATTTGTGTCTAAATACATGGTTATTATATTAATCTTCTATTATTTCACTTAAGAATTGTCAGTAGTAGGAACAACTGGAAAAACTACATTATTACCAAAGTGACTTTAAAATATATTATTATTTTCTTATTTCTTATTAAATAAGCACTAATATTGCTATAAAAGTTTTTATATGGAATGTATGTAAATGATAAAAGTTTTCTTCAGACCTGCTTCAATAATTTTGTATAGAAATAAACCTCCTTTGTTTTTTCTGGTAGTATCCATTGATTTCCACTCCCCACCAAAGATACGTTAACAGTGCTGATGGAAGCAGAACACTTGGAATTTACATTAAAATTAAATGTGATGAATAAAAAGCAATATGGTATAATATTATAGTCTTCATTTTGCTTTACCAAAGTTCCAAAATCTAAAGGACAGAAATACTGACAAGGTCAAGAAAAATGAAAGCAAGAACAAATGATGCAAAAAGAAAATGACACTGAGGTCTTGGTTTAATACATATGTATTCCAGGTTGATGGTTGATTTCATTAGCAAATCTCATTGTTATGCAATGTCTGTTCTTCTGCAGCAAAATGAATATTGTATTTTTACAGGCTCTGTGTGTATCTATTATGTTACAATAAATGAAAAAAATAGATATATACACACCTATTTTTTTTTATACCCTTTCCAGTTTACTCTTTTCAGTTTGTCCTTTAGGAAAAGAAAGAAAATTGAATTATATTCTTCCTTTTGTTGTCAAATTTATTCAAAGCGTTTCAGTTTATAATATAGATATATTTCCTACTTTTGTTCCCTGAAATAAACAGTTGTGAGGCAGTTAATAATGTAACCATTTAAATTATCCTATAACTTTTTAAATGAATATATCTTGATTGATTTAAGCTGATAATTAATTATGATGTTAACCATATGCTCTCTAAGATATTTTTAATGTTAGGATGGGTTTTTTTTATCGCAAAAAAAAATACTAAGCAAGTTGTACATATTTTGCCAAATGTGCATACTGCTATCTTTTCCAATATCAAAAAGTATATGTTTAGATTTCTATAGTTAGAATTAAATTTTCATAAAATAGGAAATTCAGAAATAACAGATTTCAGTGACTCCACCTAGGAAGAGTTCATTTAATCAGGGAAGAGACTGCATGACTCTTATGCAGTTATGTATATGAGTTCAAATATGGATCAAACTGTACTGGACACAACTCATTTAATTTTAGTCATTTTGAGGTTTGACAATGATTTACAAAATCTATTTGGTTTTTAGTAGTGTTCTCAAAAGTTGTCACAACTAAGAATCCATTGTCAAGCTTGAAAATAGAAAAGCCAAAGTTTTGATGTAACATGAGTTGATTGTATATCATTTAGAAATTGCCTATATAGTAAAAATTGACTGGCTCATTTGATGCAATCCTAATAAATACCTTCTTTATGTTAGACAAGCATGAGCTGTTACAGATATGTACAGGAGTTTTCAATGTATCAACCTAAGTTAATTTTTACTTAGAATATTTGCATTTTATTGTTCACATGGGTAATATAAAACAAGAAATTTTAAAATCTAGTAAGAGCGATCCCTAAAATAATTGGAGAGTAATATAGAGCTAAATCTTGTGAAGAAAGAAGGTTTTCTGGGGTCAGATAGTGAAGCTCTGTGAGAGGGCGTCCTGAAAGTAATGCGATCCAAGCTGATAGTGTGGTAAGGAAGCAGTGGGAAACAGCATAAACAAGCTGGTAGATAAGAGCACATACCCTTGGCATCTTTGGAAGACAGAGAAGAGACCAATCCAAAAGTAACGGAATATATTTGCTCCTACTTATTTACCCCAGTGCTTTTTGTATCCTTGTTAAATTTTAATAGTATTCAGTCCAGATATACTGTATATTGAGGTGCTACCATTGCAGAACTTGTTCAATTTTGTATAATAAAATGGGAAATATGAAATTGCCCTTATATTAATTTTAGTCTTCCCCCACCAATAATAGACAAAGTAAATGCTGTAAAATTATACAAAGATTCACACTCTATAATAAATTGTTATAAATTTCTCAGACTAACTGAGAAAATAGGAACCTAGAAGCTCTAAGTCAGATTTCTGTACCACAGTTACAAATACCAAACTGAGGAGGAATAAAAATCGTCAGAGACTGCGGCCCAGGCTGTTGAATTGATCAGGATCATAGAAGGTCACTAAAGAGAAAGCAAGGAACTGCTTTAAATTAAAAAGAGATCCCTAAGTGTCTAGACCTTTCTACCAGGGTCTTCTCTTTGATCGAGAACCACCATCATCAAGCATGTCCATTTTATGTACTCATCCAGCAGATAAATCTGAATTTAGAAAATGAAATATGAATTTGAAATATGAAAACAGACTGTGAATTTAACAAAAGATCTTGGGGATTGTTAGTGTTTTTTTAGAGATTCTACCTAGATAAATAGCAGAAACTTTCCTGTTAAGATGGCACATTTTCTGGGTAACTTTTCATCGTGTTATGATTTTAGCTTGCCCTGAAGAAAGGTTGAAAGGAGTGTCATATGAAATTTGTTCAATTTCTGTAAAGATGCTCTTGAGAAAATTATTGTTTTGTCCAGTGTTGCATCACTGAAAAGTATGAAGATGTTTCTCTTGATTCTAAGTACTAGGAAAAGCCTTGGTGCTTATTTGTAAAGTGAAGTTTTTACACAGTGAGAGTTTTATAATTTGATCTTATTTCCTGCTTCACTTGGATTGCTAGGAAGCTCAGAGCTGAGCTACCCACATCTGAAGGTTGTGCAAGACCTTATGACAGGCATTTGTGTGTTCTAGCTTTACTTTGTGTTTCATCCTTCTTGCTTCCCTTTATTCATATTAATTTGTTTTTTGAAAGCATTCTGTTTTATTCATCATATGTCTTTAAGTCATCTTAGTTTAGAATAGATAGGATATAAATAATTATGGAAAGCTTCTTTATTGCTGGTAGAATGTAAGCAAGTAGAAGTAGGAGCTCTTGTCCCCTTCCCTGTCTTTCATTTTCATTTTGCGTGGATTTTTTAAGTCATGGAAGACTAATCTCTGTGGTTTCTTAGACCTTCCAGGGGCAAGGGCATCCTTTCTGAAGATTTTTCTCTGTGCAGAGCTACCAGGTGTAGCTCTTTGTGTCAAGTGTACTCTACAAAGAGTGCCTGACTGAAAGAACAAGTAGGGTTGAAATGTATCTAGAGGAGCGAAAGGTTTCCTTTTCTCACATTAGCTCGGAGGGGGTCTTTTTCTAACACAAAGGGTATCATGTTTGCCCTGGTTTCTGTCCTTGGCCTTTCAACTGAATTATAAACTGTTAACACCAAAATTTCCTGACATTTGATAAAAGCTGCGTTGAATGAAACAAAATTTCAAATTTACTTTCTTTACTTCAGTATTTTAATTTCCTTATTTTTTAAATTTGACCCATTCAGTTCAGTTCAGTCGCTCAGTCGTGTCCGATTCTTTGCAACCCCATGAATCTCAGCACGCCAGGCCTCCCTGTCCATCACCAACTCCCGGAGTTCACTCAGACTCACGTCCATCGAGTCAGTGATGCCATCCAGCCATCTCATCCTCTGTCGTCCCCTTCTCCTCCTGCCCTCAATCTTTCCCAGCATCAGGGTCTTTTCAAATGAGTCAGCTTTTCGTATCAGGTGGCCAAAGTATTGGAGTTTCAGCTTCAACATCAGTCCTGCCAATGAACACCCAGGACTGATCTCCTTTAGGATGGACTGGTTGGATTTCCTTGCAGTCCAAGGGACTCTCAAGAGTCTTCTCCAACATCACACTTCAAAAGCATCAATTCTTCAGCGCTCAGTTTTCTTTATAGTCCAACTCTCACATCCATACATGACCACTGGGAAAACCATTATGAGAAACTAAAATAGTCATGGGTCTTTATAATAGTTGAAATAATAAGTTTCTAATTTAAAATTTTGTTTTGTTTCCATATATGAATTACATAGTCAAAGCTCCTATTTAGTAAGAATTATTAATATATCTCAAATTATTTATGAAGGAAATAGGGCTATGTTTTACATTCCAGGTAGTTAACAGGATATTTGAATTATTTAATTGGACCAGGAAATTCAGCTGAAACTTTTAACTTCTTAGTTGTAATTTTTTGAAAATTTGGTGTTTGTTTCATGCTTCATCATAGTAAAGATGGTGGTTAGCAACTTGTTGTTTAGTATTAGTTTAGCACTGTTTAGCATTAATGTTGTTCAGTATTAAATATGTACTCCTTTCAAATGATATATATTAAATATTTGTAATGTGACCTATTCTTATATTTTGTATTATTAGTTTAGTTTTATCTTCTTGGGTGTTCTTTTTGTTGTCATTGATTTTGTTATCACTTTGTTTTGTTTTCTGTTCGTTAATACATTAAAGTTTTATTTTGCAAATGTAATAAATATACACCTGATTTAAGTTATATAATTTAATACTGTGATTATATTACTGTGAAGCGGTTGTTAAGGGCTCTTTGCATTAAAATTAAATGATACTGTGTTAATAGTTAGGACACGGAGGGCGTTTGAACAAAGTATTTTAAACATAAATGTAGATTAAAAAAAAAAACCTCTCCATATTCTTAAATTAGTGAATTGGTTTATCATTTTGATGGATTGTGTTTGTTTTATACCCTTAGTTAATTTAAGTCAGTCTTCATTTAACTACACTAGAAATTTCAGAGAGTGAAAAAGTAATTTGGGGGGAAAAACTAAGGACAGAGAAACAAATTTCAAGCTCACCACATATATTTTTAAATACTTACAGATAATATTTTAGATTTTGTTTTCTTTTTAAAATGTGAGTTTTAAGTGATGCAAGAAATAGCTTCAAGTTATGTAAAGTTTCAATTCATATACTGAGATTTTTTCCTTGGACTGCTACATAATTACAGTTTTACTTTGCAAGAGCTTGTCTTAAATTATAACTCAGAAACTTTATCTTTTTTGTTGAAAGAGTTGAAACTTAAAAACTTACTCCTTATTTAGCAGGTTTTTAAACACTTAATCCTAGGTTTTTTGTTTTTTTGTTTTTTTAAAGAGAAAACCTTGTTAGCTAGCGTTGCCTTGTTTTTAAATTTACCTGCCAAGCAGTAATTTTTAAAACCTGCTTAAACAGGTTTGTTTATCAAGGATTCCTTATTATAACTCTGTGCCTTCGCATGTCAGGAATAAACCCTCCTTTAAAAAAAAGGAAGATAGAACTCTTTATGTCTTGACACTAATTAAAATTAAGAAAAGAAAAATTATTTGAGACATCAGCCTCACCTGGCTTAGTTTTGTCACGTGAGCTTTCACGTTTACTGGTGATCTAAGTGCTCCACCTGCCTTTCAGTTTGTTTACCAGGAAATCAAGATGTGTAAACTGCAGGAAGTACTATTTGACCCTCTCCGACAGTATCTCATTACAATAATTGCTAATCTCTGAATAAGACAGCCATGTTTTGTGAGTAACTGAGAGAGAGAGGTTGTGTTAGGTAGATTTTAGGTGTTTCAACAAATAAAGCATTGTAAATGCTTGCTTGGATTATGTTTTCATGATAGCTTTAGATAAAAGACATATGGTGACCTTTGGGGTCAGCAAAGCTAGGACACAATAGTAGGTATTCTTTCATGCCTTTTAACTGAAAAATATCACGGCTTGTTGTTTTGGAGTGCTGTCACTGCTCTGAATCGAAAGGATAATGGCTACTTCCTGATTAAATCCACTCTCCACAGTAAGCTGTTAATGTTATACTGTATGTCTTTTTCTCCTGTAAATGCAATAGTGTTTGGTGCTTTCTTTACTTTTTATCATTGTCTTTCAGTAGATATATCTGTTGTAAATATATCCTGAAGTTGAAGTTTATAATTAGAGTAGAAAGTACTGTTTTAAGTTTGGATTTTTTTTTTTTTTAATGAAAAAGTATTTTTGTTTGGTATTAAATCCAATCTTCTCATATACTTATTGTAGATTTTGGATAAAGAATTTAGCTTTTAAAAAAGATATTGAAGTGATAAATTATATTAAGCTGTCACTTTCTTGGCACTCGAAGAAAAATTTAAAAAACAACTTATGTAGTAAGTCAGATTCATTTGTTTAGGGAATATTTGGATAAACTAATTTATTTTTACTTAATATATTTCATAAATCTATTTAAATATATTGTCACAACTATTGATAATTGTTTTAATGATTAAGTTAAATTATTTTAAAATTAATTATGAGATCCTTGTGATGTAAAAACAATATTAAGTACTCAGAATATAAGAAGGGGAATAATGAGCTGCTTAGTTTTAATCCTAAAGCTGGCAGTCACTCCATCTGTGTTCTTGGGACAATTATTTAAACTGCTTACCTCAGTTTTCTTGTCTACTGTTCATATGTGTGCTAAGTAAAATGTGTTTTTTTTTTCCTTTATGGTAGTACAAACTGTAAAGAAAATGATTATCCATAAGATTTTATAAAACAGACAACTGACTCTGAGTATATAGTAGGAAAATAGTACACAAGGAAATATAGAAAAATTATTTCTATTGTAAAATAATGGAAAATAAACTTTAAAATAAATACCAAGTTATTACCTTTTTAATTTCAACAAAACTGTAATTTTTGCTAAATCCATAATATAACATTACCAGAGGATTCTACACATTGTTGGATACATGGCTGAAATGAGAAATGGAGAGCCTGGAGGTGATTTAGTAAAGAGTCACAAATACACTTAATTATTTATCTTTTTCTCTCAAGTCTTATTTCTGGAAATGAGATTATTCAGAGTAGAGGGAAGAAAGTATGTATACATTATAGGCCTATAAGTATATAGTTCATCTAAATAGTAAGATGTTTTATTTTTAAACTTTAGTATTAAGTATCCTGATTATATAAAAAATACTATGAAATTGTTAAACATTGAAGGCTACTATTGAAGATGGTCATAGAACCTAACATTCAGAACTAGTTTTAAAATATTCTGAGATAATGTAATTAAGTTTTGTTGAGAGAATTAAGGTACCTTCTTTTGCAAAATGCATATCACAGATATTTTAAGTAACCTGGTGATTTATGTTATTGGTGCATTCTAAGGAAATTCTAAAGATTATATTTATTGACTATTCTAGCTTAGTCAAGTTATTGAAGTAGGACTTATAGGAGGGCATCTACTTTAATTTGTAATAACAACTAATAGATGTCACTTATTGAACACATAATATGTGCAAACTACTGGACTAATTTTTGGTAGGAAAGGCAAACTTTTACCTTTACCCTCTAAGAGTTCTGTTTTGCTGGGCCTGAGAATTAAATTGGTATAAGATAGATCAACAGGAGGAAAAAGCATACATATTTATAATACAAATTTTATGTGAAATGAGAGTCTGCAAAAGGAATGAAGACCAAGGAAATGGTGAAATATTCTGGTTTTATGTTAAGTTGAACAAAGAAAGGCAGTTATGGGAAAGTAACTATGTGGGGAGACTAAAGGAAGATAAGAATTATTTTAACAAGGTCTGTTTGTTGAGAATTCTCAGTCTCAACTTTTTATCCTTGATGGTGAGAGTGTTACTTTCCTTCTGGTATAGGAAGGACATCTTTCATATAGTACTTTGATTTCCTGCTTTTAAGAAAAAGAAAGAAGGTCAGAGTGTTTTTCTGTATTTGCTAGTTTTTCAAGTGCCTTAACTCAAAACAGTCAAAATGCCAGAGCAGTGTATTCTGAAGAAGCGTATTCTGAATTCTATTATCAAATTATTTTACAGTCAAGAAAATTGCATGAGGTATAGATAACCATCATTATCCTCATTTTTACTGATAAGGAAACAGTTTTAGAGAATTGAAATGATTTCATCAATGTCTTTTAGCTAATAAGTGTCAGAGCAAGACCAGAAAATCTAACAGAATCCATAAAGAACTCAGTCTTCAGTGTCATGCCTTTAAGCATTGGGTTTATATTTCACACATAATAAAGGTGCTAAAGACTTTGATTTAGATAAGTTTTTTTCATCAGTTTATCAAATGTTAGAATCCTTACTGTCAAACACTATAAGGAAATTCTCTGATAGTAATGGAAAACAAAATAAATCTCTAGTTTCAAGAAACTTACAGTTTAGTTGATTTGAAGGGGCAAAAATATAACAGGCTATTACAATACAATGCGATAACTGATATAATAGGGATAAATTCAAGATACTAAAGGTGACATAAAGAAATATCTAATGTTTCCTTTTATTTATATATTTAATATATATTTTGGGGTGCTGTTCTAGGGATATAAATGTAAATAAAACTTGCAAAGGTCTGTGCTCTTGGGGAACGTGTATTGGAGGTGGAATCAACAGTAAGCATAATAAATAAGTATATAGCATGTTTGAACGTGACAAGTATTATGGAGGAAAGAAAAAGTAGGTAAGAGAAAGGGTAAGAATGCTGTGGTGTGATGGGTAGGTTGATTTTTGAGCAAAGATCAAGGAAGTTAATTATGCAGATATCTTAAGAGCCTTCCAAGTAGAGGGCTCAAGGCAAAAGCATGCCTGGTGTGTTCAGAGTAATGAACAAAGCCCAGTGTGACTGAAGTAGAGTGAGCTAGAAACCAGAGTAGGCGGATATGACAGAGATAATTGCGGCTTTACAGAGCGCCATAGGCACTTTAAAGAGCCATTGCAGGGCTTTCAGTAAATCTGGCTTATATTTTTAAAGGATCACTCCAGTTGCTATGTTGAGAATGGACTATAGGGAGGCACTGACCACCAGCTAGAAGGCTTTTACAGTAATCTGATTGAAAGTAGTGGCTTAGATAAGGCTGGTAGTAGTTAAATTCTGGATGCTTTTAAGGTACACTGAGAAGTGTACCTTATTTGATGGATTGTTTGTGGGATATGAGGAAAAGAGAAGGCAAGATGACTCCAAGATTTTTTGCTGAGCCTCTAGAAGGATGGTGTTGCCATCAATTGTGAGATGGGGATGGTTTTCATAAGGAGCAAGTTTGTGATGTAGTGGAAGATCAGGAGTTTGGTTTTAGACATGGTAGATATTATGTGTTTAATAGATACATGCCATTGGAGATTGTGGAAAGATTTTCCTGAGGAGTTATCATCTAAATTGAGGCTAAAGAATGAATTGATGGTGATTTATGATGAACATGAGAGCATTGTTTATACACTTAAATGAATTTTGGCTTTTTCTACTTTACATATTTACAAACTGGAGTAACATCTAAGCATCTAAAGAGTAGTAACATTTAAAAGTAACAAATTGTTTATTTTAGCAAAATTATTCTAAGTAGTTAAGTTTTCGGAATATTTCAGTAGCTGCTATATCCAGGAGTTGCACTGGGTGCTTTTACATATATTGATTCTCACCGTTGTGCTGTAAGGTAAATTGTATTTCCATTTTACATTTGGAGAAACTGAGTCTGAAGGAGATTGACACATTAATATTACGTGATGCATCTGGATTCAAATGTAGGTCTTTAGATTATATTTCCCATGCTTATTTTTAAGTTAAAAATAGGTATCCTTACTTTGCAAATTTTTAAACATTTGATTAAGGTCTCAAGGAGTTGTCTTGAAAGCATGAACTATTCTGTATTGTAGCATAATGATACCCTTGAGACATAGGGTTTGTAGATTCTTGGTCATGGAGTCAAATCAGTTGTTGGTCTTTTTTGAATTCTTATACAGCTTTCAGTACGCTGTTACAGGTACTGTCTCCATTCCTAGCCCATATTCCCATGTGCAGTGCTTAATATGTGCTTAGAAATTTACAGCTGCTATCATCATCATCATCTTTATCCCTCTTCCTAGTATGCTGTGACCTTGGGAATCCCAAGCCTGTATGATCATTTGTAAATTATAAAACCTCAGAGATTAAGGGTACGTTGTTGTGTTGTTCAGTTGTGTCCGACTCTTTGCAGCACCATCGACTGCAGCATGCCGGGCTTCACTGTCCTTCACTATCTCCCAGAGTTTGCTCAAACTCACATCCATTGAGTCAGTGATGCCATCCAACCATCTCATCCTCTGTCATCCCCTTCTCCTCCTGCCTTCAATCTTTTCCAGTTTCAGGGTCTTTTCTAATGAGTCGGCTTTTCACATCAGGTGGCCAAAGTATTGGAGCTATTGAGTATTGGAGTAAAGGATATGAGGACTATGATTAATGAAGAATGAGTTTTAACGTATGTATTTTGTCTGATGGAAACCATCTTTGTTTCCTTCTCTTTATTGACTTTTCTGGGGAATTGAATTTGATAAATAGCTGTTATTTCTGACTGGAAAAGCAATATTCTCTGACATGCCAATGAGTATTTTCACTGTAAAAGTGAACATCAGCTGTTCTACTTTGATAGTGAATAGAAATATAATTGTTCATTGAAACAGATTCACTTAAGGTAATGATACCATAATTTAAAAATGTAAACCTTTTGCCTTTAGATCAAAATATAGGCTATTTCTTAAATTTTATGTGAGCTAACACTGTTTACATTTACAATTCATTTTTAAAGACGTACTTAAGAGCAAATCATTCAGATATTCTACAGGAAAGAAACATTTTAGCAAACACGTACATATTTTTAAAAAGTACCAATTAAGAAAAGAAAACCCTGCTGTGGATTAAAATAGCCTGTAAGTCTCAAAGGTCACTTTAACATATACTAAGGACATAGATAGAAAATTCACCTAGCCTTTGTATGTTCTATAAATATGTAATTTTATTCTAAGTGTGCTATGTATTTCTCCAGGTTTTATGCTACTTTCCAAAGGAGTACCATATATATTCATTCTTCCTATTCCTTTCTCTAAAGTCTTCCTTCTCTTTCATCATTATACCTCAAATTCTGGCATCACCGACTCAATGGGCATGACTTTGGGTGGACTCCGGGAGTTGGTGATGGACAGGGAGACCTGGTGTGCTGCGGTTCATGGGGTCACAAAGAGTCCGACATGACTGAGCGACTGAACTGAACTGAAGATCACTGTATTCATTAAATGAGATTTTTAAGTAAACAAAATCTTGGTTGGCCCCCAAACACCTTTTTTGTTATTACTAAGTTATCTGTATAACTTAATATTTTATTTACTTCTGTTCAGGACTAAATATATATATCCTGTACATTTCTACTTAGACATAAATGTATTTGTATAGATATTAGATGTATATTCCTCACCTTTTTAATCTTATTTTTTGTTTTGGATAGTATCTTTAATTTATTTGGGGAAAAAGAAAAATGATTGGTCAAATAGAAATAGAATATTCTGTTAAAAGTATCCTGCTGATCCTCTATGACCCACCTCCCAGAGTAATGGAAATAAAAGCAAAAATAAACAAATGGGCCCTAATTAAACTTAAAAGCTTTTTGCACAACGAAGGAAACTATAAGCAAGGTGAAAAGACAGCCTTCAGAATGGAAGAAAATAATAGCAAATGAAGCAACTGACAAAGAATTAATATCAAAAATACACAAGCAGCTCCTGCAGCTCAATTCCAGAAAAATAAATGACCCAATCAAAAAATGGGCCAAAGAACTAAACAGACATTTCTCCAAAGAAGACATACAGGTGACTAACAAACATGAAAATATACTCAGCATCACTCAGTGTCAGAGAAATGCAAATCAAAACCACAATGAGGTACCATCTCACACCGGTCAGAATGGCTGTCAAAAAGTCAACAAACAATAAATGCTGGAGAGGGTACAGAGAAAAAGCAACCCTTTTACACTGTTCGTGGGAATGCAAAGTAGTACAGCCACTGTGGAGAACCGCGTGGAGATTCCTTAAAAAAACTGGAAATAGAACTGCCATATGACCCAGCAATCCCACTGCTGGGCATACACACGAAGGAAACCAGAATTGAAAGAGACACGTGTACCCCAAAGTTCATCACAGCACTGTTTACAATAGCCAGGACGTGGAAGCAACCTAGATGTCCATCAGCAGATGAATGGATAAGAAAGCTGTGGTACATATACACAATGGAATATTACTCAGCTATTAAAAACAATGCATTTGAATCAGTTCTAATGAGGTTGATGAAACTGGAGCGTATTATACAGAGCGAAAGAAGTCAGAAAGAAAAACACTGATACAGTGTATTAACACATATATATGGAATTAAGAAAGATGGTAACGATGACCCTAAATGGGAGACAGCAAAAGAGACACAGGTGTAAAGAACAGACTTTTGGACTCTGTGGGAGAAGACAAGGGCGGGATGATTTGAGAGAATAGCATTGAAACATGTATATTATCATATGTGAAATAGATCCCAGTCCAGGTTCGATGCATGAGACAGGGTACTCAGGGCTGATGCACTGGGATGACCCTGAGGGATGTGATGGGGAGGGAGGTGGGAGAGGGGTTCAGGATGGGGAACACATGTACACCCATGGCTGATTCATGTGAATGTATGTCAAAAACCACCACAATATTATAAAGTAATTAGCCTCCAATTAAAATAAATAAACTAAAAGTATCCTGCTTCCTATTTTTAGTAGTTATAAAACTAAGACTGTTACATCCTTGATTAATTGTAATGCTCAGAGAATGAATATTTGGATTATATTTTCCTTGGAATGCTTTCCTCTTAACAATTGTTATTGAAATTCTTGCATAATGTATATGTGCAAGTGTAAAATTGAGATATTTTTTGATGATTTGAAGATAACAGGGGGATTTTGGGTTCTGATTTGACAATTTCAGCTACTCCTAATCTCATTGGGGAAAATAAAGTACAAGCATTAAATAGGAGTCTTGATAATTTGAGCAACTACTCTTGTTTTGTAAACAGCATAATCAAATATTAAATGTGTAATAAATTTTAAAACAACAGAGATTGTTTTAAAAAGCAGGATGAAATTAATTGCTACATGAGTGCTATAAACAAATAAAATATACTATGAGTTGGTAATTAGAGAAGATGATAGAATGACCAGAGAAGGCACCTTTAAGGAAAAGGGCCCTAAGCTTCAGACATTGAAGAAGGACTTCAAACATTAATTGCGAAAACATTTTTATTGTGATATAGTTTATACACTGTGCAGTTCACCCATGTAATGTGTCCAATCCAATAGTTTTGAGTAAATTACATTATTACTTTTTTAAGTGGTGGTAAAAAAGATACCATAAAGTTGCAGTTTTAATCCCTTTTATGTCTATAATTTGTTGTCATTAATTACATTCAAAATGTTGTGCAAACATCAGCACTGTCTATTTTTAACACTTTTTCATAGCTCTAAACAGAAACTATGTAACTGTTGAACACTAACTCTCCATCCCCCTACTCACTCCCCCGATAAAGTTCAATCTACTTTCTCTCTTGATGATTTGCCTATTATAGGTACTTCATATAGGTGAAATCACGTATTTTTCCTATTGTGTCACGGGTTTTTTCACTCATTATAATGTTTTCAAGGTCTGTACATGTTATAACATGTGTCAGGACTCCATTGCTCTTTAATACTCAGTCTCATTATTTATGTAAATAACTATTTAATAGTATATATATAATACGCATATCATATATATGTTGTCTGTTCATCTTTTGATTTTTAAGTCTCTTTGAATTTTTTCTTTTTTGGTATATATGTGCCTAGGAGAAGAATTGCTAGTTCATGTGGTAAATTTTATGTTTAGCTTTTTGAACAATTGGCAAACTGTTTTCCATAGCAATTGCCTTATCAAGCATTAGTTTTTCTTTTATTATACTGTAGATATACACTATGTAAAAAGTTAGGCTGAATGAATATTGTCTTCAGCAAATACCATATACTGTTTTAAAAAGGAAGAAGGACAAAAAGAAAGCCACGTGTTATGCATGAGAAAATGTGTATGTTTTATATAAAGACCTAACCCATAAAGTGAATTTAATAAAATAATTAAACCTTGCAGTTGTATGTTATCCCAACATTGTTATAATATTTTAAAAACATGGTCACCATATTTCTATTTCTCAGTCCGAAGACATCTGCTATAAGTAGATAGGTACAGTTTTCCTATGAGTAATTAGTGCAATTTAGTTTATTTCTGCCCAATTTTAAGATACTTATTTTTTGGTTGCCCTTTTTTGCATTACAAAGTAAATTCACCCTTAATTATATCTAACTGGAAGGTATTCCAAATGTATGCTATTTAGAGTTTTGCCAAGAGAATGCACTTATAGCAAACACCCTCTTCCAACAACACAAGAGAAGAGTCTACACATGGACATCACCAGATGGTCAATACCGAAATCAGATCGATTACACTCTTTGCAGCCAAAGATGGAGAAGCTGTGTACAGTTAGCAAAAACAAGACGAGAGCTAACTGTGGCTCAGATCATGAACCCCTTATTGCCAAATGCAGAATTAAATTGAAGAAAGTAGGGAGAACTACTAGACTATTGAGGTATGAACTAAATCAAATCCCTTACAAATACACAATGGAAGTGACAAATAGATTGAATGGATTAGATCCGATAGAGTGCCTGATGAACTATGGATGGAGGTTCGTGACATTGTACAGGAAACAGGGATCAAAACCATCCCCAAGAAAAAGAAAGGCAAAATGGTTGTCCAAGGAGGCCTTACACATAGCTGAGAAAAGACGAGAAGTGCAAGGCAAAGGAAATAGGAAAAATATACCCATTTGAATGCAGAGTTCTAAAGAATAGCAAGGAGAGATAAGAAAGCCTTCGTCAGTAATCAGTGCAAAGAAATAGAGGAAAACAATAGAATGAGAAAGACTAGAGATCTCTTCAAGAAAATTAGAGATACGAAGGGAACATTTCATGTAAAGATGGGCACAATAAAGGACAGCAAAGGTATGGACCTAACAGAAGCAGAAGATATTAAGATATTAAGAAGAGGTGGCAAGAATACACAAAAGAACTATACAAAAAAGATCTTCATGACCCAGATAACCATGATGGTGTGATCACTCACCTTGAGCCAGACATCCTGGAATGTGAAGTCAAATGGGCTTTAGAAAACATCACTACAAATAAAGCTAGTGGAGGTGATGGAATTCCAGTTGAGCTATTCCAAATCCTAAAAGATGATGCTGTGAAAGTGCTGCACTCAATGTGCCAGCAAATTTGGAAAACTCAGCAGTGATTACAGGACTGGATAAGTTCAGTTTTCATTTCAGTCCCAAAGAAAGGCAATGCCAAAGAATGTTCAAACTATCACACAATTGCACAATTGAGTGCAATTTGAGCAAAGTAGTGCTCAAAATTCTCCAACTCAGGCCTCAACAGTACGTAAACTGTGAACTTCCAGATGTTCAGTCTGGATTTAGAAAAGGCAGAGGAACCAGAGATCAAATTGCTAACATCTGCTGGATCATCGAAAAAGCAAGGGACTGCTTCATTGACTGTGCAAAACCCTTTGTGTTGATCACAACAAAATGTGGAAAATTCTGAAAGAGATGGAAATACCAGACCACCTGACCTGCCTCTTGAGATGCAGGTCAAGAAGCAACAGTTAGAACTGGACCTGGAACAACAGACTGGTTCCAAATTGGGAAAGGAGTACGTCAAGGCTGTATATTGTCACCCTGCTTATTTAACTTATATGCAGAGTACATCATGCGAAATGATGGGCTGGATGAAGCACAAACTGGAATCAAGATTGCCAGGAGAAATATCAGTAACCTCAGATATGCACATGACACCACCCTTATGGCAGAAAGTGAAGAAGAAATAGTCTCTTGATGAAAGTGAAAGAGGAAAGGGAAAAAGTTGGCTTAAAATTCAACATTGAGAAAACTAAGATCATGGCATCCAGTCCTATCACTTCGTGGCAAGTAGATGGGGAAACAGTGGAAACAGTGAGAGACTTAATTTTGGGGGGCTCCAAAATCACTGCAGATGGTGACTGCAGCCAGGAGGTTTAAAGATGCTTGCTCCTTGGAAGAAAAGCTATGACCAACCTAGATAGCATATTAAAAAGCAGAGACATTACTTTGCCGACAAAGGTCCAAAGTTATGTATGGATATGAGAGTTGAACTACAAAGAAAGCTGAGTGCTGAAAAATTGATGCTTTTGAGCTGTAGCATTGGAGAAGACTCTTGAGAGTCCCCTGGTCTGCAAGGAAATCAAACCAGTCAATCCTAAAGGAAATCAGTCCTGAATATTTATTGGAAGGAATGATGCTGAAGCTGAAACTCCAGTACTTTGGCCACCTGATGCAAAGAACTGACTCGGTGGAAAATACCCTGATGCTGGAAAGATTGAAGGCAAGAGAAGAAGGGGACTGCAGAGGATGAGATGGTTGGATGACATCACCGACTCGATGATCATGAGTTTGAGTAAGCTCCGGGAGTTGGTGATGGGCAGGGATGCCTGGTGTCATGCAGTTCATGGAACTGCAAAGAGTTGGACACAGCAGAGTGACTGAACTGACTGACTGACTGATGGTATTTAGTCATTTGTTTACTTCGTATAGGCTATCGTTTCATATTTTATAAGTCTTAGACAAAAGACTAGAGTTATTTCAGTTGACATTTTAAAAAAATGACTCTTAAAAGTATAGTTTCTGAAATTCAGTTAGAGTTACTAAGGTAACATTTATGTATCTTTTCATAGTTCAATGAGAGACCACTAAGCCAAAAGATTATGGCACAGACTTGATGAGATCATATGACCCAGGAAATGGGAAGCAATGCTGAGATAGGGAAGCTTTTTGACCTAATTACAAATTTCCCTAGGAATGATATGTAACAACCACAAGGGGACATACAATAGTGAACTACAGTTGTGGACTCAATATGGAAATAGTAATAGCAGATACAATTGGTCATCCTGATAAGAATATTGTTTAGGATATAAGAAAGTTAGTTTCTCATCAGAGGGTGTACATGTAAATATTTGATGCATAGGGAGTTTGAAACAATTTTAAGAATATTGACACAAGATAGATCATGGAATAATTTTATTTCCTTTGTTCAAACCTCTGAGGCAAATTCCTTAATATTGATTTGAGCTTAGTGAGTCTTTACACACCTAAGTAGGAAGCAAGAACAAGGTTGTAGAATGTCTAAATTATCAACAAAAGCTACACTTAGGGAGGAACCTTTAGGAAATAATTTTACACTTAGTTAAAACTCAAAATACAATAATAGTCTGTTGGTACAGAATTGTAGTAGACTTAAAACTTTGAATACTATACTGAAAATTCGTTAGATAAACTATTTTAAATTTTTCTTAATGTGACATTATTGAGCTACTAAGAAAGTAAAGAATTTAAAGGGATCAAAAACTATGTGAAATAGAAAATTTATGGAGGGGTATTAGAAGGTATAACCATCAAATCAGAGAAATGAGGACAAATGAAAAGTTGATTGTTAGTGACAGCACTTAGAGTAGAATCAGGTGGGTTCAAAATCTGGATCATGACTAACAATTACACGTCTGTCCCTCTTATGGGTCCTTAGTAATTGTTGTTGACTTTGGAGTGATAGATTAAAGGAAATGTAGCCCTTATTGGTCATTTTTCTTCTTTAGAAACTGAAATAAACAGTTTAGGTACTTATTAACAAAAGAAGTTGCTGCTGCTGCTGCTGCTGCTAAGTCGCTTCAGTCATGTCCAACTCTGTGCGACCCCATGGATGGCAGCCCACCAGGCTCCACTGTCCCTGTCCCTCCATGCAAGAACACTGGAGTGGGTTGCCATTTCCTTCTCCAATGCATGAAAGTGAAAAGTGAAAGTGAAGTCACTCAGTCGTGTCTGACTCTTAGCGACCCCATGGACTGTAGCCCACCAGGCTCCCCCAGTCATGGGATTTTCCAGGCAAGAGTACTGGAGTGGGGTGCCATTGCCTTCTCTGATTAACAAAAGTTATTCTACATAAAAAATTTATAAGTAGTAAGGAGAGACTTTTTAAATCTTCAGTTTCTCATTATTTTAAACTGATTGGCAATTAGTGATAGATATTAATGCAGAATTCCTCATTTGTAAAACTGAAATAATAATGCCGGATCTCCCTACTTCAAGATTTGTCCTTAAGGTAAAAATTAGAATATATGTGCATACTTTTTTGGGTCAGTTATCAAGTTCTATATACGTTTCAATGATTATTATACATTTTCATTCAAAGCGTTTTGTTAAAGTCTTACATTCCAGGTTTTAAGGTTGTAAAGATGATAAGCCGTAGGCCCTGCTTCTCAACGATCTCACAGTGTGGTAAGAAGTGGTATATCAAAACAGAAAATTGCTGTATGGTACAGTGCTTTAATTAGGGACTATATGAGAGCAACTAGAAAGAAGTACCTAAGACTTGCTCACTGAATTAGAATGGTTCCCCATAGTTGGTAATATATGAGATGAGACCTAGAATATGTATAGGAGTTTAACAGGGAATAAAGGAAGAACATTTGAGGGAAGTGAACACCAAGTACCAAATACCATGTGCCACGGATGCTTGGGAAACCATAGAGTACTGGGGAAATGGTGAGAAGTTTAGTTATTAATACTTAGTGTATGAGAAGAGAGTAAGATCAAAAATAAAGTCCCAGGCCTCATTAAGAAGAGCTTTTTTAGAGCTTTTTTATGTCAGAGGACCTGGGATTTTATCATATATTTCATATGGAGATAATGAAAGATTTTTAAGTGGGAATGTGGCAGGATCAGATTTTTATATTAAAAGATTACCATTAAAATAAATAGGATTGAAGAAGCAGAGGAACCTCTTAGAAGGCTCTTGCAGTATTTCCAATAAGAACTGATTTAGTATTATACTAAGATGATGGAATAAAGAGAAAATATTTAGGAATTAATAAGCAGAAAATAATAAATATAATTTGTGGTTTAGAATCTCAGGCTTAGTTATCTCTGTAAAATCCCTCTACTATAAAAATCTGGGAATTCCCTGGTGGCTCAGATGGTAAAGCATCTGCCTACAATGCGGAAGACCCCGGTTCAATCCCTGGGTTGGGAAGATCCCCTGAAGAAGGAAATGGCAACCCACTCCAGTACTCTTGCCTGGAAAATCCCATGGACGTAGGAGCCTTGTCAGCTACAGTCCATGGGGCCGCAAAGAGTCAGACACGACTGAGCAACTTCACTTTCATTCTATACTTTCTTTCTTTTCATTATAAAAATCTAGCTAGTCACGTGACTACTGGAATTAAGTTGTGGAGCAAGTCTGGTAACTTATGAATTTATATGTTGGATAAACCTGTTGGTTCCTAAACTGAATGAATGTAACTTTAGGAATTTTAGTTAAAAAAAATTCCTTCTGTATCTATATCTATACATCTATAGAGAGGGGGAGAGAGAGGGGACAGTGAGGAGAAGAAGTGAGATAGAGGGGAGAGAGGGAGAGATGCAAAGTTAACTAAATGGTTGCGTACCTGAATTTGATTGTGAAACGTGAAAGGTCATACTAGGGGCATTTCTATATTTAGTCTTGAATACAGAGGCTACAATGAGAACACTGATTTTAAGATTTTGATAAAGAATATATTAAGTCATAAGAGCATTTTATGAACATGATATCCAAATGCTTTTTTAATATATCATCTTTATGGATGTATAGTTCGTATATCATACAATTCACCCATTTAAAATATGTAATTCTGTTTTAAGTATATTCACAGCATTGTCCACCATTATCAGTCAACTAAAACATTTTCATCATCCCCCAAAAGAAACCCAGTACCTATTAACAGTCACCTCCCATTGTTCCTCAGCATTCCCAACCCAAGGCAACTGAATCTACTTTCTGTCTTAATGGATTTACCTTTCCAGGACATTTCATATAAGTGGAATCACACAATATGTGGTCCTTTATAACTGGTTTCTTTCACTTAGTATAACATCTTCAAGCTTCTCCCATGTTGTAGCACATATCAATACTTCATTCTCCAGTCCCATCACTTCATGGCAAATAGATGGGGAAACAATGCAAACAGTGATAGACTTTATCTTCTTAAATACCAAAATCACTGCAGATGGTGACTGCACCCATGAAATTAAAAGACACTGGCTCCTTGGAAGAAAAGCTATGACCAACCTAGACAGCATATTAAAAAGCAGAGACATTACTTTGCCGACAAAGGTCTGTCTAGTCAAAGCTATGGTTTTTCCAGTAGTCATATATGAATGTGAGCGTTGAACCATAAAGAAGGCTGAGCACTGAAGGATTGATGCTTTTGAAATGTGGTGTTGGAGAAGACTCTTGAGAGTCCCTTGGACTGCAAGGAGATCCAACCAGTTCATCCTAAAGGAGATCAGTCCTGGGTGTTCATTGGAAGGCCTGATGCTGAAGCTGAAACTCTAATACTTTGGCCACCTGATGCGAAGAACTGACTCCTTAGAAAGACCCTGATGCTGGGAAAGATTGAGGGAGGAGAAGAAGGGGACTGCAGAGGATGAGATGGTTGGATGGCAGCATCAACTCAATGGACATGAATTTGAGCAACCTCCAGGTGTTGGTGATGGACAGAGGAGCCTGGTGTGCTGCAGTCCATGGGGTTGCAAAGAGTCGGACATGACTGAGCAACTGAACTGAATATTTCATTGCATACATATACCATATTTTATTTACCAGTTTATAGTCATTTGGATTATTTCCACATTTTGTACAAGGTTTTGTGTGGACAAAATATTTTAATTTCTCTGGTGTGTATAATTAGGAAAAAAATTGCTGGGTCATCTGGTAACTCCCAAACATTCTAAACTTTTGAACATTTGAAGTGGAATATTCAGATGAGCATTTAACGTGCAGACAGTTTTGTAGTTTAAATAGGTATATATGGTTCTATCATTGTACTACATTTATTTTAGTAATCAGTGAGTTATTGGTGTGTGTGTGTGTGTGTGTGTGTGTGTGTATGTGTGTGTGTTAGTCACTCAGTCATGTCCAGCTCTTTTCAATCCAATGGATGGTAGCCCACCAAGCTACCCTGTCCATGGAATTCTTCAAGTAAGAATACTGTAGTGGGTTGCATTGCCCTCTCCAGGGGATCTTTCTGACCCAGGAATTGAACCTGTATCTCCTCTGTCTCCTGCATTGTAGTCAGATTCTTTACCCACTGAGCCATGGGGGCAGCCCAAGCTATTTATAAAGGAGATACTTAAAAATTTTTTTATGACTTTAATGTTTATTTTTAGAATGATCTTATTAATTGAGTTGGTAATTTGTTTTACTTTGTAGAAATACTCAAGAAATTGGCTTATACTTGTATTTATTTTATCATTATGTTTAACAGCTAAATGACATTTTCATATTTTTTTTACAGGTCATGTTTGGGATATATATTTGGTGTTGTTTAGTTACTAAGTTGTGTCTGATTCTTTTGCGACCTCATGGACTGTAACCTGCCATGCCCCTCTGTCTATAGGACTTCCCAGGCAGGAATACTGCAGTAAGTTGCCATTTCCTTCTCCAGAGGATCATCCCAACCCAAGGATCCACCCTGCATCTCCTGATTGGCAGGTGGATTCTTTACCACTGAGCCACCTGGGAAACCCAGGATGGGCTCAGAGCCTTGTATTATGAATAAATAGTTAAATTCTCTCTGAGCAATATTATGAAGGATCTTGAATCTTCCAAATGAAAAATTAGAAGTATTATTATGTTAATATATTGGCCTGTCAGTATATTAAGAAATAGACAAATTGCATGCAGTTCAGAATAATAAAAAATTAAGAGGAAAATAGAAAGATTATATTTGGAAAGTTGTTAGTGCCTAATCTGACTAAGTTTTGTAGCTAAGAAAATGGTGTAGGGAATTATTGTAATGATTTGTGAACTTTTACAGATCATCCAAGTCATAAAGGAGAAAACTTAATCTTTAAATTACCCAATAAAAAGAGTTATAGTCTAAAGAAAATTTTTTAAATAATTAAAATTTTAAAATTATGCATTATCTTCTCAGGAAAAAGCAGTTTACTATTTTGCTTATCTAAAAACAAACATGAAAATGTCACTGTTACCTAAAAAAACTTTATAGTATTATTTAAAACTACAGTAATGAGAACATTCTTTTGAGAGGCAGATTGACAGGGGATACTCTAGTATACTTCTTTGCCATCTATTCAGGTTTACCTGTGAAAGAAATCTGCTTGAAAATGAAAATGCTCTTGACATTTTAAACTTATTTTTACTCACATTGAATTTATGAAAGAGTATTGACTTTTAATGAGCTGTTCTCCCACTCTTATGTATTTAGTTTGAAGAAAATAAAGATATTTGCCTCTGAATTTTAGCTAAACACTTAAGAACAAAATACCAAGCAGGAAGTGTGCTAAGCATTCTCTTTACAATAGCTCTTTGAAGTAAGTGTAATTAATCCATTTTACTGATTCAGAAACTAAGACTCAACAGATGTACTGGCTATGTGTTGATTAAATAGTGAATTCATAAAGCAAATAGAGAGTAGTAAAAAGTCTGTGTAATTAACAGCTTCCTGGGTAAAAGCTAAAGCGCTCTGTAGTTCAAAGATGGGAAGTTGTAGCCTAGGATTAGTCAGATATAGCTTTATACAGCTTTATAGATAAAGTGATTCTTGGGCCTGTATTTGAAGGAATGTAGTATTTAGATTGTTGGAAGAGAAAACAATATGTAAATAACATAAGATGAGCAAAGAAGACAACACAACATTTGTTACAAAGTTTTCTGCCCATCTCAGTTGCAAGTAACAGTAACCCACACAAACGCAATTAAAAGGATACCTATTTGGAAGGCTACAGAGAAATCTCAGGGAATACAGCACAATCAAAAAGACAGTCTAAGGAATAAGACCTGAGATTGGCCACACTCTTATCTACCCTCTCAGGACCACTCAGCAATCTGTACATCTATTCTTTCAACATTGTTTCCAACCCATGTTTCTTTAGCTTGTATATCTTTAGGGCCACAGCCTTTATGACCTACCACTCAACACCAACCTCCCTTCCTTCTATTAGTTAAGACATATGTCAGGGAGAGTCTGATTAGATCATAGCATCTTTCAGAGGCATCTAACACATAGATTGCCAGTCAGCCATTATCTCCTTGGTTCATATCTGGTTCAGACAGCCTTGACCACAGGAGTGGGGTCATAGACTGTTGAGCATCAGGATGACTGCAATAGCAAGAAATCCTGTCTGGTAATTAGATGGTCTGTGTAGAGCAAGCATGAGGGAAACACAGGGAAATCTGAATGGGGCATGGACCTCCTACTTCCTGGGTGGGGATGAGGAGTGGAAAACTGTCATCATATAAAAATTACTTGAAGGCAAAGATGTTTTTCTTCCTGATTATTTAGTCTATCAGTGATGTTTTCTCTCTCCAAAATCTTAAGCTTCCCCACTCTCTCCCTGCCCACCACTCTCATAACCCTAGCTCTTCTTTCCCACTACTTCTTCATTAATCTGATCATA
Organism: Bos taurus; assembly: GCF_002263795.3. Taxonomy (NCBI): domain Eukaryota; kingdom Metazoa; phylum Chordata; class Mammalia; order Artiodactyla; family Bovidae; genus Bos; species Bos taurus. The sequence continues at coordinate 36,864,567 of NC_037329.1, forward strand.
AAGATGGGGAGGAATTGGACAAAAGTCTTCCACTATCTTGAGGTTAAGAGAAGACAGCAATGCATGTCCTATTGTCTAACACAGGTTGAAGACATAGACATTTTATATGGTAAGTGAGAATGTAGATTTAAAATTTTATCTTCCATATTTTAAAAATATTTTCTGAAGTTAGTAAAGGTAGCACTTATATTCTTATTTACTAGAGTAAAATTTGCAGTCATTTAGATTTGGATTAAATTATGGTGAGAATAGTGTGAAATGAAAATCTTAAAATGAAAATTATTAGATGGTGAACTCTTACAAGGGAAAGATTATGACTTACTCACTTTTATATTCTGGCAACTACACCATTCGGAGAAGGCAATGGCAACCCACTCCAGTTCTCTTGCCTGGCAAATCCCATGGACGGAGGAGCCTGGTAGGCAGCAGTCCAGGGGTCACTAGGAGTCGGACACGACTGAGTGACTTCACTTTCACTTTTTACTTTCATGCATTAGAGAAGGTAATGGCAACCCACTCCAGTGTTCTTGCCTGGAGAATCCCAGGGATGGGGTAGCCTGGTGGGCTGCTGTCTATGGGGTTGCACAGAGTCGGACACGACTGAAGCGACTTAGCAGCAGCAGCAGCAACTACACCATTATACAACTTTGAAGTAGATGATCAATAGTAGTTGTTAAATGAATTAACAGTAGACGAGTTATAAGAGGCAGCGAATGATGAATCCTTCAAGTAAAATAATTTTTCCTTGAAATTTTATTAGGATTCTCGAATTTCTCATTGTCTTTAACTTAAATAGTATTAATTTTTATTTTTTTATTTTTTAATAGTATTAATTTTTAATGTATTTCTTCTTTGATTAAAATTTATATGTAGTTTTGGATACTCATCTCTTTCCCCTACTTTACTGCAATATGAGATACTACCACGTGGTCTCTGTAGATATTAAAATTTACAAGTATAGATGAAACATAAGTATAATCCCTGGAGAATAATTAAACATATATAAATATATGGGCTTCCCTGATGGCTCAGCGGGTAAATAATCCTCCTGCAATGCAGGAGACATAGGAGATGTGGGTTCTATCCCTGGATTGGGATGATCCACTGGAGAAGGAAAAGGCAACCCTCTCCTGTATTCTTGCCTGGGAAATCCCATGAACAGAGGAGCCTTGTAGGCTACAGTTCATGGGGTCACAAGGAGTCGGATATGACTGAGCACATGATACATCCTGTATATAATAAAACAATTATAAATCTGTACTTAGAATTGGACTCTAGGCTGGCAGTTTATTTACAGGAGCATTTTACTTTTTCATACTAAATGTTTTTATATTTCCCTGAATTTGAGAAAATGTGTAGCTTTTAATATAGCTTTACCTAATCATTAACAAAAGAAAGAATACATGTGGTATCTTTCCACTGCATATCTAACTTATTTTCCTTTATGACTGTTTGCTCATCTACATACGTGGCCCTCAACAGACCACTTCATTTCCTGAGTTTATACCATCTTTCAATACTTGGTATCACTGTGACAGTCACATAGCTCAATTTCTTGTAAGTAAGAATCTGTTTAACTTAGCTTTGATTAGATTTCTGCCTTTGGTTCAACCTATTAGACTGTGAAACCTTGAGATAGACTACTTAACCTAATTAACTGCTTTGTTACATACCAAACACCTAGCGTCCTTCGTGGTTTAATACGTACTGTCTGTAAAGGTTGAACATAGGATGTTTTCATAAATGGTTAAACTTTATATAATTGATGTCATGTCACATAGCATCTGGGTAAAAGAACTTTGATCTATTTTTAATTAGCTGAGTATGCAGAGTAGAAGACTGGTATTTAGGTGACATCCCAAGGGCCTGGTAATACAATGACCCATATTTCTTTGTCATCGACTGGTAAAGTAAGAATATACATTCCTAGGTCCTAAAGGAATTCTAAGAATTTTGTATAACTACTCTCACTTTAATGGGCTGTTTACCAAAAGCAGGGATTCTGCTAGTGTAGAAGTAGACACACAAGCATACGCTGTAGTGTATATATAGTGATAATCATCCCCATATAGCAGCTAGTATGACTAGGGATTATAAAATCCTTCTGTGCTTGCCTATAAAAGCCCTACTTTACTGGAAAGCCAAATAGATCAATGTTTTTCAAGCTTCTTTGACAACGACCCAGAGTATTTCATTTTTATAACCCTGTGTGTGGATTTCATGACCCTCTAGATGGGTTATTACCCACAGTTTTGAAAATAGGAGCTGGGACTAAAGAATTCAGTAAATAGAAATGACTGAATTTTAGGATTGGTAGCCAGTGTTTCCTATGTATTATTTATCTTTTCTTCTCCCACTGGGGTAGTGGGTTCTTCTGAAATTCGGATATAAGGTCTATTATAAAGAGTAGTGATTCACCAAGTCTTTAGCATCTTTTCCAACTCTTGAAAGACCCTACCTGCACAGAGCATCATCATTATCAGTGGAGGGGCAAAGGCAAACCCACGCAAAGAAACCCTGTATCTACTCCTATTCTGTAAAGCCGCTTTTTTTTTTTTTTTCTGCTCAATACTGTCTGTGCAACTAAACACATTGAGAACTTTTAGCAGGTATATGTGTATGTCCTCTTCTAATAATAACTGAACCTACAAATGTTGCAGACAGTACAATACTCTTGTGAATTGTGTTAGGGATATTTTAATGGAGACATTTAAGAAGTAATAATAAGATGTAACAAGAGAGTTATTTGAGTTTACCTTCTAAGTGAATAGTTCAAGCTTTCAAGTGAATAGTTTATGAATAGCTCAGCTCCATTTTTAAGTAATCTCAGTGATTTTAATGATATTTCCAGTATTTTGGTAATATGCTCTCTAAAGAAACCATGATAGCATAATAATAGTTTTAATTTCTTCATGGAGGTAACTGCTGACCCAGATAACTCCTTGCCTACCAACCTTCCTATAGAAAACTGTAATTAGGTAACATCTGCCCTAAAGCTGCCAACTCATGCTTTAAAAGTTTTAACATCTGTAGTTAAATATGAAGTAGGCTACTCAATATGAAGTAGGCTACCTTACTAACCTAGATTTCAGTGTCTGAGGGAAGAGTATCATTTAGACAAGTGCTGTACAACAGGAGTTTCTATAATGAAAATGTGCTGTCTGCTGACCACTTGAAATAGCTAGTGTGACTTAAATTTTATTTAGTTTTAATTAATATAATATTAGTTATCTGCGTGTGGTTGGCTGAATGAGTGAGTGAGTGAGTGAAAATTTCTCAGTTGTGTCTAACTCTTTGTGACCCAATGGACTGTAGCCCACCAGGATATTCTGTCCATGGAATTCTTCAGGCAAGAATACAGGAGTGAGTTGCTATTTCCTTCTCTAGGGGACCTTCCCGACCCAGGGATCAAACCCGGGTCTCCTGCATTGTAGGCAGATTCTTTACCATCTGAGCCACCAGGGAAGCCCTCAGTTTATGTGTGTGTATACACTGTATTGTAATCAGATTCAAGACCTTATAGACAATTGTATGCCATTATTAGATACACAATTTTAAGAGCCATCCCAGTCACAAAGGCACTAAAATTTTTATATGTCTGCTGCTGCTGCTGCTGCTGCTAAGTCGCTTCAGTCATGTCCGACTCTGTGCGACCCCATAGACGGAAGCCCACCAGGCTCCCCTGTCCCTGGGATTTTCCAGGCGGATGTACCTAATTATTTTGCTTTTAAGACTCAGAAGTATCTGGCCATTACCAGTGCTCAAATTAATAAATTTCAATTTAAATATATTTGAATCTTCATTTGTCAACCAGTTATTCTGAGTAAGGAAGGGATAAATTGTTTTCTGTACATTTTTAGTCATTTTTTAAAACAATTTATAAAGCCTGCAAGGAACATGCACTTTTGCCTTGAATAGGATACAATAGAAACTTGAAGCCAGACTTCTCAAATAGGCTTTTCCTTAACTACACAAGCTAGAAGAGCTTGTAGCTCTGGTCTACATAGCTAGTGACTTCCAAACTATTGTAGGACTCCCTATTTTCTACATTTTGCCTTAGACATTTTAAAAAGAATTTTCCATTTCCCTTGAAACAAACTTAACCTGTGAAAATTTATCTTACACCTATCAGTTCAGTTCAGTCGCTCAGTTGTGTCCGACTCTTTGCGACCCCATGAATCGCGGCACGCCAGGCCTCCCTGTCCATCACCAACTCCCGGAGTTCACCCAGACTCACATCCATCGAGCTGGTGATGCCATCCGGCCATCTCATCCTCTGTTGTCCCCTTCTCCTCCTGCCCCCAATCCCTCCCAGCATCAGAGTCTTTTCCAATGAGTCAACTCTTCGCATGAGGGGGCCAAAGTACTGGAGTTTCAGCTTTAGCATCATTCCTTCCAGTCTTGGAAGGAATCCTGCATCTCCTTGCAGTCCAAGGGACTCTAAAGAGTAAAAATCCCTTAAATTCAGTTAGAATTAATCCACAATTTAGAATGGTTTTTAGTGATTCTAAGTACCTGTGTTCTTTTAAAGTTTTCATTTCTGTGAAGGAGCACCAGATAATTCAAGTATGATTATTGTGATTGACTAATGGCTACTATATTGGACTGTGGTAATATAGTAGCCACTGTTGCTGCTGCTAAGCCGCTTCAGTCGTGTCTGACTCTGTGCGACCCCATAGACAGCAGCCCACCAGGCTTCTCTGTCCCTGGGATTCTCCAGGCAAGAATACTCGAGTGGGTTGCCATTTCCTTCTCTGATGCATGAAAGTGAAAAGTGAAAGTGAAGTTTCTCAGTCGTGTCTGACTCTTAGCGACCCCATGGACTGCAGCCTACCAGGCTCCTCCGTCCTTGGGATTTTCCAGGCAAGAGTACATTAGCACAATGGAGTACTACTCAGCCATTAAAAAGAATACATTTGAATCAGTTCTGGTGAGGTGGATGAAACTGGAGCCTATTATACAGAGTGAAGTAAGCCAGAAGGAAAAACACCAATACAGTATACTAACGCATATATATGGAATTTAGAAAGATGGTAACAATAACCCTGTGTACGAGACAGCAAAAGAGACAGTGATGTATAGAACAGTCTTATGGACTCTGTGGGAGAGGGAGAGGGTGGGAAGATTTGAGAGAATGGCATTGAAACATGTAAAGTATCATATATGAAATGAGATGCCAGTCCAGGTTCGATGCACGCACAATACTGGATGCTTGGGGCTAGTGCACTGGGACGACCCAGAGGGATGGTTTGGGGAGGGAGGAGGGAGGAGGGTTCGGGATGGGGAACACATGTATACCTGTGGTGCATTCATTTTGATATTTGGCAAAACTAATACAATTATGTAAAGTTTAAAAATTAAATAAAATTTAAAAAAATAAAATAAAAAATAAAAATCTAAAAAAAAAAAAAAGTACATTAGCTAACAGCTACTATATTGGACTGTGCAGATTTAGACATTGCTTTGAGACATTGCTCTTTGGTTTATCAGAATTGCTTGTCTAGTTAAATGATGTCCATAAAAATTGGAATGAAATGTAAAGACTTGATTTTTTAAATCGAGTTAAAGATATAACCACATACAGAAGAACTATTTAAGGTGATTTTAGATATTATAATTTGACTGTATATCCCTAGTGGACCAAAATTACTGTGGTTTCAGTGGCCATATTCTTATATTAGTTTTGATATTGTTATTCTGAGGCTATTGCTTATATGTCATAAATTAAATGAGTTGCATGCTCAAAGTGTGTTGCATGCTCAAAGTGTCAAGGACTGAGATTTTGGATACAAGAACCAAAGATTTTACATGAAAAGCATGAGATGCCGATGTAGAAATTGTTAAGGTACAATAAAATCTTATAGTCCTAAGTTTAAATTGAAAGTATTAACAAAGTATTCTTTGTTGTAAAAGAATAAAATACAATTAAAACATTTTTTTTTCTATCTTCCAGGCCTGTAACTTAACTTCATATACTCACAAGAACTGAAATCTTTGTTGAGGCTTACACTCTTCCATTTTCACTCCCCGTAGTTATGTACATATTCTTGATCTCTTATAATGTCTGATCCCTTATTTTTTTTAATCTTTTGACCCTCTTTACCCATTTCTTTCACCCCTCCACACCCATTACCTCTGGAAACCACCAGTCTATGTCTGTATCTATGAACTTGGTTTTGTTTTGTTTTTGAGATTTCACATGTAAGAGAGACAATATAGTATTTGTCTTTCTTTGACTAATTTCACTTAGCCTAATGCCCTCAGGGTTTATACATGGTGTTACAAATGTCCAGATTTCATTTTCCTTATGGCCAAATAGCATTCCATTATATATTTATATATTACAATATTTCTTTATACATTCATCTTTCAATGGACACTTTCCCATATCTTGGTTATTTTAAATAGTGCCACAATAAACATGGGAGTTCATATGTCTTTTCAAGTTAGTGTTTCCATTTTCTTAGGATAAGCACCCAGAAATAGGATTGCTAGATCATACGGTACTTTTATTCTTAAGTTTTTGAGGAGCTTCCATAGTGTTTTCCATAGTGATTGCTCCAATTTACGTTACAACCAGCAGTCCATATCCTTGCCAACACTTATTATTTCTTGCCTTTTTGATAATAGCCATTTAAACAGATATAATTTAGTATCTCATTGTAGTTTTAATTTGCATTTCCCTGATGATTAATGATGTTGAGCATCTTTTCATCTAACTGTTGGCCATCTGTGTCTTTGGAAAAATGTTTGTTTAGATCTTATGCCCACTTTTTAATTGGACTTTTTCTTTTTTTTATTGAATTCTGAGTTCTTTATATAATGTGAATTTTAGCTCCTCATCAGATATATGATTTGCAAATATTTTCTCCCATTTAGTATATTGCTATTTTATTTTGTTGAAGGTTTCCATTGTTGTACAGGAGGGCAGTTAGTTTGAGGTAATCCGGCCTGTTTTGGCTTTTGTTCCTTTTGCTTTTGGTATCAGATTTAAAATTCATCAAGGCTAGTGTCAAGGAGGTTACTGCCTCTGTTTTCTTCTAGAGATTTATGGTTTCAGATTTTACATTCAAGTCTTTAATCCATTTTGGGTAAATTTTTGTGCATGGTATAATGTGATAGTCCACTGCATATGGCTGTCTAGTTTTCCCAACACCATACTTTGAAGAGTGTCTTTTCCCCATTTTATATTCTTGGCTCCATTGTCATAAATTCATCGACCGCAGGGTCTATGGTTTTATTACTAGGTCAGTTCTGTTCCATTGGTCAGCGTGTCTTTTTTTTTTTTTTTGCCAATACCATGTTGTTTTAATTACTATAGCTTTGTAATAAAGTTTGAAATCAAGTAGCATGATGCCTCCAACTTTTTTATTCTTTCTCAAGATTGCTCGTGGCTATTCAGAGCCTTTTGTGTTACATTTTACAGTTGTTTCTTCTATTTCTGTGAAAAATACCGTAGAAATTTTGGTAGAGGTTATATTTAATCTGTAGCTTGCTTTGGTTAGTATGGACATTTTAACAATATTAATTCTTCCAATCCATGAGCACAGAATATTTTCTCATTTTTTTGTGTGTGTTTTTTAATTTCTTTCTGTAATGTCTTATAGTTTTAGTGTACTCATTTCCTTAGTTAAATGTATTCATAGGTATTTTATGCTTTTTGATACACTTGTATATGGAATGCTTCCTTAAATTTCTTTTTTCGATAGTTTGTTATCAGTTTATAGAAACACAACAGATTTTTGTATATTAATCATATCCTGCAACTTCACTGAATTGATTTATTAGTTCTAACAGTTTTTTTAAAAAATATTTATCTATTGATTGATTTTTGACTCTCCTGGGTCTTCATTGCTGTGCAAGGGCTTTCTCTAGTTCAGGTGTGAGGGTTTCTTATTGTGGTGGCTTTTCTTGTTGAGCACAGGCTCTTGGCACTCTAGCTTCAGTTGTTGAGGCTTGTGGGGTCCAGAACACGGTCTCAATTGCCACTTGGCGTATGGGATCTTCCTGGACCAGGGATGGAACTGGTGTCTCTTGCATTGCATGGCAGATTCTTAACCACTGGACCACCAGGGAAGCCCTTGTTTGTTTTTAATGGAATCTTTAGGTTTTTCTCATGTAGTATTGTATCATCTGCAAACACTAACAGTTTTATATCTTCTTTTGCAATTTGGATTCCTTTTACTTTTTTCCTTATCTCATTGCTGTGGCAAGGACTGACAATACACTATGGTAAACAAAAGTGGTTGGACTGGGCATCTTTATGTTCTTGAACATAGGAAACGCTTTCAGCTTTTCACCATTGAGTATGATATTAGCTGTGGGCTTGTTAATATGGTCTTTGTTATGTTCTTTCTATACCCATTTTGATGAATTTTTTATCGTAAATGGATGCTGAATTTTGTCAAATGCTTTTTCTGCATTAATTGATATGATCATATGACTTTTATCTTTCATTCTGTTACTGTGCTGTATCACATAGACTGATTTTCTGATATTCAGCCAGCCTTGCATTCCTGGAATAAATGCCATTTGCTCATGGTGTATGATTCTTCTTTTAAATTCATTTTGCTGATATTTTGTTCAGGATTTTCGTATATGTGTTCATTAGAGTTACTGGTTTATAATTTGTTTTTCTTGTGGTGATCCTTTTCTGCTTTTGGTTTCAAGGTAATGCTGGCCTTGGAAAATGAATTTACAAGAGTTCCTTCTTCTATGGTTTGGAAGAGTTGGAGAAGGTTTGATGTTAATTCTTCTTTGAATGTTTTGTAGAATTCACCAGTAAAGCTGTCTGGTACTGGACTTCTGCTTTTTGGATGGGTTTTGATTGATGACTCATTCAGTCTCCTTGCTAGTAATTAGTCTGTACAGATTTTCTGTTTTATCATAATTCAATCTGGGAAGGTTGCATGTTTATAGGAACTTATTCATTTCTTCTAGACTGTTGTTCAATTTGTTGTTTCATACTTGTAGTAATCTCTTTTAGTCCCTTGTATTTCTATGGTATTATTTGTAGTGTCTCTTTCATTTCTATCGTATTTGTTTGAATCTCTCCTTTTTTTTTTCTTCGTTAGTCTAGCTAAAGATTTGTTTATCTTTTTTTTGGGCCACATGCACAGCTTGTGAGGTCTTAGTTCTTTGACCGGGGATTCAACCCTGGCACCCTGCAGTGGAAATACAGAGTCCTAAGCACTGGTGGCATGCTGCGATTCATGGGGTCGCAAAGAGTCAGACACGACTGAGTGACTGAACTGAACTGAACTGAACTGAACTGAAGCACTGGGCTACCAAGGAATTCCCATTCAGTGTATCTTCTTTAAAGAAACAACTTTTTGATTCATCTTTCCTCTTCTCTATTTACTATTTCATTTATTTCTACTCTAATCTTTTCTCCTTCCTTCTACTAACTTTGGGCTTTGTTTGTTCTTCTTTTTCTGGTTCCATCAGGTATAAAATTCGGTTGTTTATTTGAGACTGGTTTATTGAAGCAGGCATTTATTACTGTGAATTTCTCTTTTAGAACCAGTTTTGCTGCATTCCATAAATTTTGGTATGTTATATTTTCATTTTCCTTTGTCTCAGGATATTTTTTTATTTCTCTTTTGATGCATTGGTTGGTCAGTAGTGTATTTTTTGATCTCATATTTGTGAATTTTCAAATTTTCCTGGTGTTTTCTAGTTTCATAGCATCATGGCTAGAAAAGTTGTACAATATGATTTCAGTCTTCCTAAATTTATTAAGACTTATTTTGTCATCTAATATATGATCTATCTTAGAGAATGTTGCATGTGCATTTATTAAGCATATGTATACTGTTGCTTTTGGATGAATATTCTATAAATATTTGTTAACCCACCTGGTTTAATGTGTCATTTAAGGGCTGTGTTTCCTTATTACTTTTCTGTGTCAATGATATATCCAATGATACAAGTGATATTAAAGTAGACTGGGACACCTTCCTGAAGATACTGGTGCTCTGGACCATAGCAAAGGGAAAGTCCAAAGATGGAAACTGCGTCCTTGGTTAGTGTTCCAGCTCTCTCCTAAATGCGTGTGTTGAATTGGATGCCTGCCCTTCAGGCTGAGTTTTTATTTTTATTAACCTATTTTTTAAATAACTTATTTAATTCTTTATTTTTGGTTGCACTGCATCTTCGTTGCTGCACACAGGCTTTCTCTAGGCGTGGCAAGCGAGGGCTGCTCTTTGTTGCAGTACGTGGGCTTCTCATTGCAGCGGCTTCTCTTGTTGCAGAGCACAGGCTCTAACTTCATGGGCTTCATTAGTTGCGGCATGCAGGCTCTAGGGCTCAGGGGCTTCAGGAGTTGTGGCATTCAAGCTCAGTAGTCATAGCTCAGAAGCCCCTAGAGCATGTGGGCTCAGAAGTAGTGGAACACAGGCTCAGTTGCTGCATGGCATATGGAATCCTCCTGGACCAGGAATTTAACCCATGTCCCCTGCGTTGGCAAGTAGATTCTTAACTCCTGTACCACTAGGGAAGTTCTGAGTTTTTAATATAAGCAGGAAAGCCTCCTTCATTTTTTAAGTCTGGAATGTCTCTTAGCTGGGCCCTGGGGTTCAAGCACATGACCTCTTTGAGAGGGCTTTCCCAGATCTCTATAGTCTTGTGGGTCTCAAGATAGGAACACCAATGGTTTTCAAAGTTTGATTTTTTTTTTCTTAGGGATTAATCTCTCAAGTGTGTGGGATGCCCACTGTGGGCTTCAAAACCTCAGCTGCTCAAGAAGAAACTCCAGGTTTTGAGTTCCTTCTCCATTATGGGTTGTTGCACCACTAGTGGGGTTTATGGTGGGATTGCATCCCAGCCTCTTGCACCCACTTTGATATGGTTTTCTTGTGTACCCATTGTGTAGTCATCATTCACCCAGGCCATGGGGCTTATTTGACAGGAAATTCTTGAATATAAAGCTGTAGACTTACTGTGTCTGAGGGAGGAGGTGAGTTTGGGATTTTCTTATGTCACCATTTTGAACTGAGACTTCTGTTTAACATTTTGAAAAGATTTATAATCTCTTGCAATAACAAGCCTGTAAAAATCTTTTTAAAAAATTTAACTGTCATTAATACTGTGAAGTGAAGTCGCTCAGTCGTGTCCGACTCTTTGTGACCCCATGGACAGTAGTCAACCAAGCTCCTCCGTCCATGGGATTTTCCAGGCAAGAATACTGGAGTGGGTTGCCATTTCCTTCTCCAGGGGATCTTCCCAACCCAGGGATCGAACCCCGGTCGCCCGCATTGTAAGCAGACGCTTTACTGTCTGAGCCACCAGGGAAGGCCAATTAATACTAGCACACTGTAAATCATTCAAGTGGTTAAAAAAATGTATAGAGAAAAAGAATTCTCCCATCCTAGATTACAATTCCCTAGTCACTTTCAGTTCAGGTCAATCATTCAGTTGTGTCAGACTCTTTGCAACCCCATGGACTGCAGCACACCAGGCTTCTCATCCTTCACCAACTCCCGGAACTTGCTCAAATTCATATACATCGAGTCCATGATGCATACAACCATTTCTTCCTCTGTCATCCCCTTCTCCTCCTGCGCTCAATCTTTGCCAGCATCAGGGTCTTTTCAGATGAGTCAGTGCTTCACATCAGGTGGCCAAAATATTGGAGCTTCAACTTTAGCATCAATCCTTCCAATGAATATTCCAGACTGATTTCCTTTAGGATGGACTGTTTTGCTCTCCCTGCTCTCCAAGGGACTCTCAAGAGTCTTCTCCAACACCACAATTCAAAAGCATCAATTCTTTGGTGCTCAGCTTTCTTTATGGTTAAACTCTCACACCTATGCATGACTACTGGAAAAACCATAGCTTTGACTAGATGGACATTTATCAGTAAAGTAATATCTCTGCTTTTTAATATGCTGTCTAGATTTGTTATAGCTTTTCATCCAAAGAGCAAGCGTCTTTTAATTTCATGGCTGAAGTCACCATCTGCAGTGATTTTGGAGCCCAAGAAAATAAAGTCTGTCACTGTTTGCATTGTTTCCCCATCTATGTGCATGGAGTGATGAGAGTGGATGCCATGATCTGTTTTCTGAATATTGAGTTCTAAGCCAGCTTTTTCACTCTCTTCTTTCACTTTCATCAAGAGGCTTTTCAGTTCCTCTTTGCTTTCTGCCATAAGGGTGATGTCATATGCGCATCTGAGGTTATTGATATTTCTCCCTGAAATCTTGATTCCTGCATGTGCTTCATGCAGCCTGGCATTTCGCACAATGTACTCTGCGTATAAGTTAAATAAGCAAGGTAAGAATATATATCCTTGATGTACTTCTTTCCCATTTGGAACCAGTCTGTTGTTCCATGTCCAGTTCTAACTGTTGCTTCTTGACCTGCATACAGATTTCTCAGGAGGGAAGTAAGGTGGTAAGCAAGGGAAGTAAGGTATTCCCCTCTCTTTAAGAATTCTCCACAGTTTGTTGTGATCCACACAGTCAAAGGCTTTAGCATAGTCAATGAAGAAGAAGTAGGTGTTTTTTTGGAATTCTCTTGCTTTTTGGATGATCTAATGGATGTTGGCAATTTGATCTCCTGTTCCTCTGCCTTTTCTAAATTCAGTTTGAACATCTGGAAGTTCTCGGTTCACTTACTGTTGAAGCCTAGCTTAGAGAATTTGACCATTACTTTACTAGCGTGTGAGATAAATGCAATTGTGCAGTAGTTTGAACATTCTTTGGCATTGCCTTTCTTTGGGATTGGACTTTTCTAGTCCTGTGGCCACTGCTGAGTTTTCCAAATTTGCTGGCTTATTGAGTGTAGTGCTTTAACAACATCATCTTTTAGAATTTGAAATAACTTAGCTGAAATTCCATCACCTCCACTAGCTATGTTTGTAGTGATGCTTCCTAAGACCCACTTGACTTCGCCCCCAGAATGTCTGGTTCTAGGTGAGTTATCTGTTTCATTAAGATCCTTCTGTATATAGTTCTTCTGTGTATTCTTGACATCTCTTCTTAATATACCTTCTGCTTCTGTTAGGTCCATACCGTTTCTGTCCTTTATCGAGCCCATCTTTGCATGAAATGTCCCCTTGGTATCTCTAACTTTCTTGAAGAGATCTCTAGTCTTTCCCATTGTATTGTTTTTCTCTATTTCTTTGCATTGATCAATGAGGAAGGCTTTCTTATATCTTCTTGCTAGGCTTTGGAACTCTACATTTAAAGGGATATATCTTTTCTTTTCTCCTTTGCCTTTTGTTTCTCTTCTTTCCTCAGCTCTTTGTAAGCCCTCTTTCGACAACTATTTTGCCTCTTTGCATTTCTTCTTCTTTGGGGTGGTCTTGATCCCTGCCTCCTGCACAGTGTCACAAACCTCCGTCCACAGTTCTTCAGGCACTCTATATCAGATCTAATCCTTTGAATCTATTTGTCACTTCCACTGTTTAATCGTAAGGGTTTTGATTTAGGTCATAACTGAATATTCTAGTGGTTTTCTCTACTTTGTTCAAATTTAAGTCTGTATTTTGCAGTAAGGAGTTCATGGTCTGAGTCTGGTCTTGTTTTTGCTGCCTATATAGAACTTCTCCATCTTCGGCTGCAAGGAATATAATCAATCTGATTTCGGTATTGACCATCTGGTGATGTCCATGTGTAGAGTCATCTGTTGTGTTGCTGGAAGAAGGTGTTTGCTATGACCAGCACATTCTCTTGGTGAAAAATCTGTTAGCCTTTGCCCTGCTTCATTTTGTACTCCAAGGCCAAACTTGCCTGTTAGTCCCCTTACTTAGAAGGAAGCACAGTTACCAGTTTCTTATATGTTTTTTCAGAAATATTCTGAGCACGCATTCATAAAAATATACCCCCCTCTTTTTTTTTAAGTGACGGAAGTTTACTTGTTAAAATTGAAATTAGATAGTTGAGGAAATTATGAGTGCACTTGATGTTCCAAATCTTCTCTAAATCCCCAAGCAGTTGATCCCTGGGGTATTTTGTGGGCCAATAAGCCAAAGATGAGAAGGTTCCAGAATTTTATTTCCATTTGTTTGTGTGTTGTTGATTGACCTTCCTTCCTTCAGAAAATTTCATTTACCTGTATTTTTTGGTTCTTTTTGTCTTTATTTTTAATTGGAGGATAATTGCTTTACAATGTTGTATTAGTTTCTGCTGTACAACAGCATGAATCAGCTTAGTCCTTTTTCTTTGTCTCACAAGATCTTGCTATTTCTAGTCTTCCCCACTTTACTTTTTTCATTTAGCAAATTAGCTAGTGTAAATCTACTTCATTATTTTGTAACAGTTGCATGGTATCCTCTTAGAGGGATGTACCATAATGTATCAGTTTCTTACCAATAGAATTTTTTATTTTTAAAAGTCTTTGCAGTTAGTATGTTTAACATTCTTTACATGTATCTTTATCTACATATGTGATATGGTTAAATTTAAGACTTTTGAACAGGAGAGTGGTAATAGTTAATAAACAGAATTAGGGTGACCAAGACAAAAATACTTTTACTTGATTTTCATAAACTATTTCCCTTTTGTTCTTTAATCAGGGTTGTTTTCCCTGTTAGATTAACTATGCTTCTTCCCCATTGAAAGGGAGTTTTTACTCTAGTTTATCAGTCATGTAGTACTTGGGATCTTTCTTTCCTTGGCCTCTGAGTTTTTGTAGATATTTTGCATTGAGTTACTTGATTCCCATTTTTTACCCTTCTTTATTGTCTCAATCTGTTATTCATCTGCCTCAGTTACTATACAGAAATGTCTTAGAAATTTCAGGCAATTGTAATTGTGTTTCTTAATTAAGCTAAGATTTAGGCCATTTTGCTTGTTCCTTGGGGTCCCTTACATTTGTAGGTGAAAGGATCAATTAATCAGACATTGTCTCTTTTTATTTGTTTTTATTCTTCTAACATTTTTATCCTTTTTAGAAATCTCCAATCTCATCAATGTTTAAATTCACAGACTCTACCTAAAGTTTAGTTGATCTGTATATGTTAAAAGTGACTCAAATATTCCTTTAATATTCTTTTATATCTAATATCTTAGATTAGCCTCTTTCTCTAGGATATCTCATTGCAAAGGAATACTTAATCCTTTGGGTGGAAAAGAATACCCTCTGAATAGATATTTACTGAGCAGTGTGAAAATCAGTGCTTTACTCTTGGATGATTTTCTCATCATCAATTCTCTTGAGGTGTAAGTAAGGTAAGAGTTAATCTCTAAAGGTTTAATAGTAATCTGTAATTTAGAATGACAGATATTCAAAGATAGAAGTAAGGCAAGTGGTAGAGAGGCTAGGGGAAATGAGAAACTAAATTGTTAAATATTTTAATGCAATGTGAAGTTGATAAAACGCTGGTAAGACTTGAGGGCTAGTCTAATTCAAAGCCATTGTTTTTCTGATAAGGAAAATATTATTTAGAGGTATCGTCAGAGACTTCTTCCAACTCACAGGCTGCACCCAGAGCACCTGATTGCCCCCCTACTTTTGTTTGGGGGTGTAATTGCTTGACTGTTTACAATAGTAGTTAAAATGTGCCAGACAACAAAGGAAATTTTTTCAGTTATTAATGCCATAGCCTTTAAAAAATTTTGATTGGTGGAAAATTGCTTTATCATATTATGTTAGTTTCTGCCATACAGCAATACATATCAGTCATAATTATATATGTATTCCTTCCCTCTTGAGTCTTCTTCCCAGCACCCCATCCTTCCCTTCTAGGTCATCACAAAGCACCAGGCTGGGCTCTCTGTGTCATATAGCAATTTCCTACTAAGTATCTGTTTTATACATGTGTATATGTCAGTGCTACTTTCTCAATTTATCTCACCCTTACCTTCCCCCACTGTGTTCATAAGTCCATTCTCTGCTATGTTAATGAGTACCATTTTTCTGGATTCCATATATATGTGTTAATACCAGATATTTGTCCTTCTCTTTCCAGCAAAGGGAATTGATCCCTTTTATATATTCATATTTTAAAGCACAATATATTATACTCAATGACTTGAAATAACAATTTCTGAAAATCTAGGTAAATAGAATCATTTTCTTTCAGATATATTCAGAAAATAATTTTGTTTGTTGTCAAATAAGGTATTTCTGTGTCATCTATTTCTCTACAGCTTTTTACAGAAAAAAATTTTTGTTTGTTGCTTTTTTTTCTACTTAATATTTTGAAATATTGTTTATCCAAATGTTCAGTTTCCTGGAGTTATTTTTTACACATTTATACAAAAGCCTTTGTCAGAACTTTGAGAAAAGAATTGATATATAGCAGCACTGCTGTTAGTGATCCTGCTGAAGCAAAAGCAGTAGCACAGTGTCTCCTGATATCTTCTTAACTGTTGTTTTTCGTGTGTGGTTAATTGTGAAGAAAAGGGAGGATTCACCAAATCTACTTTTGTGCTTTGAACTCCCATAGAGAACTTTTGGTATTGCTGGTAAAAATAAAGACACTCTAGGAAAACTCCTTGCAGGAGAAATATTTGTTTATATGTCTACTTTCTGAGTCTTCAGTCTCTTCTACAGCCATACTGTTAAAGGCTTCATGCAGGTGAAGCACAGGGCAGCTGATCATGTTTACATTTGGTAGCCAACTTGTCTTGCCCTTCCCTATTTGCACCTGTTCAGGTTTACACCCAGCAGCTGTCAGTGTTCATAAGCTCTATGATTACACAAAAAAGAACATTTGATCAGTATTATCACTGATCAGTGAATTCTTTTGGCATTCATAAAATAGTACAGGGAAGAAATTGTGGAAATTCTGATTTTTTTCTGTTCTCAGGATTGTTACAGTAAATATCATCTCAGTAAAATACAGTAAATTCAGTTATCTAGTGTGAATAAACATTGTGATATGTTAATTGTGTATTATTCATGCTCAGTTTTAAACAATTAGGACAAAATGTAAAATAATAAACTCTGGTGAGTGAAGTGAAAGTTGCTCAATTGTGCCTGCCTCTTTGCAACCCAGTGGACTATTCTCCGGCCATGGAATTCTCCAGGCCAGAGTACTGGTGCGGGTGGCCATTCCTTTCTCCAGGTGATCTTTCCCAACCCAAGGACTGAACCCAGGTCTCCCGCATTGCAGGTGGATACTTTACTGTCTGAGCCACCTCTGGAAGTATGCTGATAAAGATGGGCTGAATATAATTTTATCATTTATTCTAGTGGTGATAAATCAGCTTGAACTATCTTATAATAATTATAACAAACTACTACTTAACAAAAAGTTTGGTTGATTGAATTCCAAGTAATACAGTTTTTGATACTTTAGATCAGAATTTCTCAACCTTAGCACTACTAACGTTTTGGGCCAGGTAATTACCTCTGTGTGGGAATGTCCTGTGAATTATCCCATGTTTAGCAGAAAAAGTGGAAACAGTGGCAGACTTTATTTCTGGGGGCTCCAAAATCACTGCAGATGGTTACTGCAGCCATGAAATTAAAAGACACTTACTCCTTGGAAGAAGAGCTATGACCAATCTAGACAGCACATTAAAAAGCAGAGACATTACTTTGCCAACAAAGGTCTGTCTTGTCAAGGCTATGGTTTTTCCAGTAGTCATGTATGGATGTGAGAGTTGGACTATAAAGAAAGCTGAGCGCCGAAGAATTGATGCTTTTGAACTGTGGTGTCGGAAAAGACCTTTGAGAGTCCCTTGGACAGCAAGGAGATCCAACCAGTCAATCCTAAAGGAAATCAGTCCTGAATACTCATTGGAAGGACTGATACTGAAGCTGAAACTCCAATCCTTTGGCCACCTGACGTGAAGAACTGACTCATTTGAAAAGGCCTTGATTCTGGGAAAAGTTGAAGGTGGAGGAGAAGGGGATGACAGAGGATGAGATGGTTGGATGGCATCACCAACTCAATGCACATGAGTTTGAGTAAACTCTGGGAGTTGGTGATGGACAGGTAGGCCGGAGTGCTGCAGTCCCTGGGGTCGCAAAGAGCTGGACACAACTGAGCAACTGAACTGAGTAACTGACTGAGCAGCATCCCTACCTAGACTCTTTTCTATGTGATATCAGTAGCACTCTTGATTATGACAACCAAAAATGTCTCTTAAGCGTTGTCAAATGTTTCCTAATAGATGAGGGGTATCACAGTGTCACCCCTGCCTGGGAACTACTGTTTTAGACTATGGGAAAGAGCTCTGATGGATCTAATCATTTAGAATTGTTTCATCATCTTCTGGGCATTTTTTTTTTTTCTCTGTTCACTTCAACATTTTTCTTTTTTTTTACTATAGTGTTATGTGTTGATTTTCAGTTGTAGTAACTTTTACCCTACCTGGTTAACTTTGTTATACATTGGAAGATATCCTCTGATAAATGGCCTTAAACTAAAAGACATACCTGCTGATTGATATTCTCCCATAGGTGAGTGTATTGTGGTGGAGGTCATGTTAGGACAGTCTGTTATTATGTCTGGGCTGTTTTTGGCCACAAAGGATTGCTTGGATAGTGTTAGTTTAGAACCTGAGATGAAGGTACTTTTCTTAACACAGAGAGTCAGAATGAGAGGTCATTATAGTAGTGTAAGTATCAGATCCAGATGCTCTGGCCACAGCTGAAATCTGGAAATGGATGGTTCTTGGATACCATTTTTATTTTTATTTTTTTTTTAATTTTATTTTATTTTTAAACTTTACATAATTGTATTAGTTTTGCCAAATATCAAAATGAATCCGCCACAGGTATACTTAATGAAAATATTTTTCTAAGATGGTTTGAATAAATGGATTTCTACCAAGTTTTATGTAGTAGCTTTAATAATGAATAATAACTCGTGATCAAAGGGTGAATTTTTTCAACTGAAAATTGATGTTAATTTTTAACTATATTTGTACTTCAGCTTATTTTGAAAGTTTAAAACACCTTACCATTTGTCTATACAGTTATGCAATTGTGAGGCATTTATCTTAAATTTTTATCATAATGTATCTGGCTAAATGTAAAACATGCCATCTATTTATAATAATATAAATTCATGTGACTCAGAAATATTTACTGGAAATGAATAATCTAAAAATATCTTTTACTGCCACACATACCCATAGATAATTATATGCACATTCACTTATTAAAAACAATTGTTGACTATTATTGAAAGCTAAGTATTCAGAACTTTCCATTCATTATCTCATTTAATCCTCCCAACTACACCTTCATACTGCTCATGAAGGAATAGAAAAGTTTATTGAAGTCACATAATCTGTATAGTGTCACAGACGATGAGGTTCAAATACAGTTTTTAAACCCAGATAACATCTGTTATCAAATATCTTACTGATACAATGTAATCTCTATCTTCATTCCTTCTAGGTTTCAGTTCACTCTCTTCAATCCCAATGCATATATATATATATATATATATATTTAAATACTTGCTATATGCCAGACTTTGCTTTGTTTTCTTTACTTTTTATTTTGAAATTATTTGACTTAAAAAACAGTTAAAAAACAGAGTGTTCATCTGTATTTCTTACCCAGCTTTCCCTAATTTTATTAATTTAAATAACTAGAGTACAATTATTAAAATGATAAAATTAGAAAATTTATATTGGTACAATACTATTAATCATAAACTACATGTCTTATATGAATTTTACCAGTTTTTCTATTAATGTCCTTTTCTGTTTTAAAATTCAATCTGAAAAAAAAAAAAAGTCTGATCCCACATTACATTTAATTGTTTATCTCCTTAGTCTTCAACCTATGGCATTTTCTCAGTCTTTGGTTTTCTTTCATGACCTTGATACTTGATGCTTCTGCTGCTAAGTCGCTTCAGTTGTGTCCTACTCTGTGCAACCCCATAGATGGCAGCCCACCAGGCTTCCCCATCCCTGGAATTCTCCATGCAAGAACAATGGAGTGGGTTGCCATTTCCTCCTCCAATGCATGAAAGTGAAAAGAGAAAGTGAAGTTGCTCAGTCGTGTCCGACTTGTAGTGACCCCCTCAACTGCAGCCTACCAGGTTCCTCTGTCCATGGATTTTCCAGGCAAGAGTACTGGACTGGGGTGCCATTGCCTTCTCCCTGATACCTGATGAATACTAGTCAATAACGTATATGGTCTCTCAATTTGGGTTTGTCTGATGTTTTCTTATGATTCAACAGAAGTTATATGTTTTGGGCAAGAATACCACAGAGGTGATAAGGACATCAGAGCATACATGATATTGATATGTTTAATTTTTGGTGATTTAGTTTCTTTTTTTTTTTTTTAATTTTATTTTATTTTTAAACTTTACATGATTGTATTAGTTTTGCCAAATATCAAAATGAATCCATCACAGGTATACATGTGTTCTCCATCCTGAACCCTCCTCCCTCCTCCCTCCCCTTACCATCCCTCTGGGTCGTTCCAGTGCACTAGCCCCAAGCATCCAGTATCGTGCATCGAACCTGGACTGGCATCTCATTTCTTATATGATATTTTACATGTTTCAATGCCATTCTCCCAAATCTTCCCATCCTCTCCCTCTCCCACAGAGTCCATAAGACTGTTCTATACATCAGTGTCTCTTTTGCTGTCTCGTACACAGGGTTATTGTTATCATCTTTCTAAATTCCATATATATGCATTAGTATACTGTATTGGTGTTTTTCCTTCTGGCTTACTTCACTCTGTATAATAGGCTCCGGTTTGATCCACCTCATTAGAACTGATTCAAATGAATTCTTTTTAATGGCTGAGTAATACTCCATTGTGTATATGTACCATAGCTTTCTTATCCATTCATCTGCTGATGGACATCTAGTTGCTTCCATGTCCTGGCTATTATAAACAGTGCTGCGATGAACATTGGGGTACACGTGTCTCTTTCCCTTCTGGTTTCCTCAGTGTGTATGCCCAGCAGTGGGATTGCTGGATCATAAAGCAGTTCTATTTCCAGTTTTTTAAGGAATCTCCACACTGTTCTCCATAGTGGCTATACTAGTTTGCATTCCCACCAACAGTGTAAGAGGGTTCCCTTTTCTCCACACCCTCTCCAGCATTTATTATTTGTAGACTTTTGGATGGCAGCCATTCTGACTGGTGTGAAGTGGTACCTCATAGTGGTCTTGATTTGCATTTCTCTGATAATGAGTGATGTTGAGCATCTTTTCTGTGAAGTTACTATTTTGCTGTTTTTTAATTAGTAACTATCTCAAGGAGATACTTTTTGAGTTTATGCAAATATCTTGTTTCTCTTCAGACTTATCTACTGTTTTTAGCATCCTTTGGTGCACATGTATTGTAAACTTTCTTCTTTGAGCTGTGCTTAAAATTAGCAGGCCAATTATTGTTTTTTGGATTATTCAGTATTACAGAGATATTGCCTTCCTCCTCTTTAACTTCCAAGTTGATGGCTAGGATTATTTCCAGTTTTGCTTGTGCTCAGCAGAGGACAATAGTAAATAAAACCTGAATTCAATAATATTTAACTTGAAAAGGAAAACTTGAAAAGCCAGTCCTTGTTAATTCAAGCATATAACTTAAAATCCTCTCTAGAGTAACAAAGGCTGGAGTGGATTTGTTAAATTTCTTTAAAATGAAAAGAAAGATATCTATAAGATAAACATGGAATAGTTGACCAAATTTTGGGTTACTGAAACTAAGAAATACCTATTAAAACATGAGAAAAAAAACTTTTACGCTAAGCCAGTAAGAGTACTTTACATATGAGAAGAATACTCAGCCACCTAGGAGATCATACTGGCTAGAAGTACATATCTAAAATTAAAACACTTGAAATAAAATAATACATGAATAATGTATATAATAGAACTTTTAAGGCAAATGGCTGCATAAGCATGTTTTTTAAAAAAGAGATAAATTTTTCAGGTTTTCCTGTTGACTCAGTGGTAAAAGAATCTGCATGTCAATGTAGGAGACCCAGGTTTGATCCATGGGTCAGTAAGATCCCCTGGAGGAGGAAATGGCAACCCACTCCAGTATTCTTGCCTGGAGGATCCCATGGACTGAGGACCTTGGCGAGCTATGGTCCATAGGGTTACAAGGAGTCGGGCACAACTGAGCAATTGAGCACAAAAACTTTTCCCACTTGAATGAACAGGAATAAAAGAGAAACTTGAACTTTTACTGAAACTGAAAAAGAGCCCCCAGCCTGATACTACTAGCTCTAGTTCTACTCTTTTGTACAACCAGATTTCAATTTTATTTTTGAACAGTGTTATGAAAAAGAAACTATTTGTTCTTTAATTCTATAGGATAGAGTCACAAAGGTAGATTGGTAGATTCAAATATTAATATATGTATATTTTTTATTTTATTAAATATTTTCAGGAAGAGTGATCTAAATGAGCAATATGTAAGAGTTTGCTGATTATGCCTTCTGGGTATTCCTTGTTTTAGTCTTGAGTGAAGTTACATCAACAGAAAGATATATGCCCAGAGCTCATAAGCTATTATCCTATGACAAGTAATGACTTTTATTCATTGAGTTCTTATATGCCAGGTACTCAGCTAAAATGCTTATCTATTTTATGTCCCGAATTACTTTTGCAGTGGAGTACAAAGGCAATTTTAAAAACAAATCCTTTCATTATTTTTTTTAAATAATACATTTACAAACTTAGTTAAAAAATGAATGAGTCACAAGAATGAAATGTACAGCATGGGGAATATAGACAATAACACTGTAACATCTTTGTATGATGACAGGTGGTAACTAGACTTA
This sequence comes from Bos taurus, assembly GCF_002263795.3. NCBI lineage: Eukaryota > Metazoa > Chordata > Mammalia > Artiodactyla > Bovidae > Bos > Bos taurus. The sequence goes on from NC_037329.1 coordinate 36,887,230, forward strand.
CCGTGGTGTGATCATTTGGTAATATATAGAAATATTGAATCACTATGTCACATACCTAGAATTCACATAGTGTTGTAGGTCAATTATACACCAATTAAAAATTTCAAAACATCATTGAGAAGCCTCCATAATACATTTAAATAGAACATTTTAGATTTATCTGAGACAATAGATTACCAGGTATAACTTTTTAAAATAGCCTTTTCCAGTAAACTCTATATTTTTATATTTTTTAAATAAATGTCTTTTTTAATATACTTAGTAAAATGAGACTTGTTGGTGAAGATAGTTTGTAGAGGAAGTTATCAGCCATGTACCTTGCTGTTAAACAGCCATATGTCTCAAAACTTATTAGTAACTGATGCCCTGAAACTTGCCTTTTAAGCATTAGTTCCATGTAGCCATCAGAACCAACTATGCCTTTCCATACTGAATGGTGATAAAGAGAAAACAAAAAATTCTTTATGACCCTACTAGTTATCAGTCAGTTCAGTTCAGTCGCTCAGTCGTGTCCGACTCTTTGCAAACCCATGAACTGCAGCATGAAAGGCCTCCCTGTCTATCACCAACTCCCGGAGTTTACTCAAACTCATGTCCATTGAGTCAGTGATACGATGCAACCATGTCATCCTCTGTCGTCCCCTTCTCCTCCTGCCTTCAACCTTTCCCAGCATCAGGGTCTTTTCAAATGAGTCAGTTCTTCACATCAGGTGGCCAAAGTATTGGGAGTTTCAGCTTCAGCATCAGTCCTTCCAATAATATTCAGGACTGATTTCCTTTAGGATTGACTGGTTGGGCCTCCTTGCAGTCCAAGGGACTCTCAAGTCTTCTCCAACACCACAATTCAAAAGCATCAGTTCTTTGGCACTCAGCTTTCTTTATAGTCCAACTCTCACATCCATACATGCCTACTGGAAAAACCATAGCTTTGACCAGATGGACCTTTGATGGCAAAGTAACGTCTCTGCTTTTTAATGTGCTGTCTAGATTGGTCATAGCTTTTCTTCCAAGGAGTAAGCGTCTTTTAATTTCATGGCTGCAGTCACCATCTGCAGTGATTTTGGAGCCCCCCAAAATAAAGTCTGCCGCTGTTTCCATTGTTTCCCCATCTATTTGCCATGAAGTGATGGGACCAGATGCCATGATCTTAGTTTTCTGAATGTTGAGTTTTAAGCCAACTTTTTTACTCTCCTCTTTCACTTTCATCAAAGGCTCTTAAGTTCTTTGCTTTCTGCCATAAGGGTGGTGTCATCTGCATATCTGAGGTTATTGATATTTCTCCCAGCAATCTTGATTCCAGCTTGTGCTTCATCCAGTCCAGCATTTCTCATGATGTATTCTGCATATAAGTTAAATAAACAGGGTGAAAATATACAGCTTTGACATACTCCTTTCCCGATTTGGAACTAGTCTGTTGTTCCATGTCCAGTTCTAACTGTTGCTTCTTGACCTGCATACAGATTTCTCAGCAGACAGATCAGGTGGTCTGGTATTCCCATCTCTTTCAGAATTTTCCACAGTTTGTTGTGATCTACATAGTCAAAGGCTTTGGCATAGTCAATGAAGCAGAAGCAGATGTTTTTCTGGAACTCTCTTGCTTTTTCTATGATCAAACAGATGTTGGCAATTTGATCTCTGGTTCTTCTGCCTTTTCTAAATATAGCTTGAACATCTGGAAGTTCACAGTTCATGTACTGTTGAAACCTGGCTTGGGGAATTTTGAGCATTACTTTGCTAGTGTGTGAGATGAGTGCAATTGTGCAGTAGTTTGAGCATTCTTTGGCATTGCCTTCTTTGGGACTGAAATGAAAACTGACCTTATCCAGTCCTGTGATCACTGCTCAGTTTTCCATTTGCTGGCATATTGAGTGCAGCCCTTTCACAGCATCATCTTTTAGGTACTCACTCCACTAGCCTTGTTCATAGTGATACCTACTAGTTATGGCAGTACCATCTTCTATGGAGGTGGTTGACAGCAATGTCAGAATATGAAGAGAAGTTTTTGAATTGTGTATGACTGGAAAACTTATCGAAATTGCCCTACTAATGTTGCTGTTGTGTCAACCTGAGATTTCTTTTACCCTATGCATCTATCTAAAAAAAATCATATACATACCATATGGATTCAATAATTTAAAGATTAATCTTGCATTATTTTAATTGACCAGTGTTTTATTTTACCTTTCTAAATTTAAGTATACTTGATTTGCAGTGTTGTGTTAATTTCTGCTATACAGCAAAGTGATTCAGTTATACATGTATATTTCTTTTTCATGTTCTTTTCCTTTATGGTTTATTATAGGATATTGAATATAGTTCTTTATGCTTTGCAGTAGGACCTTGTTGTTTTTCCTTTACACATCTATATATACATGTATAATATATATGTATATATGTAATAGTTTGCATTATGTATATGTATGTGTATTTATATAATAGTTGTATCTCCCAATCACAAACTTCCAACTCATCCTTCCCACTCACCCCCAACCCTTGGCAACCACAAGAATGTTCTTTATGTCTGTAGGTCTGTTTGTGTTTTGTAGATTTGTTCATGTATGTCATATTTTAGATTCTGCATATTGGTGATATCACCTGATATTTTTCTTTCTCTGATTTGCTTCACTTAATATGATAATCTCTAGGTCCATCCATGTTTCTGCAAATGGAATTATTTCATTCTTTTTATGGCTGGGTTTTATTCCATTGTGTGGAAGACTTTAATCACCTGTGGATAGACATTTAGGTTGTTTCCATGTCTTGCCTGTTGGTTTTGTGCTAGTATGAACATAGTGGTGCTTGTATCTTTTCAAAGTATAGTTTTGTCTGGATATACATCCAGGAGTGGGATTGCTGGAATCATATGGCAACTCTATTTTCAGTTGTATGAATAACCTCCATACTATTTTCCATAGTTCAGTTCAGTCCAGTCACTCAGTCATGTCCGACTCTTTGCGACCCCATGAATCGCAGCACGCCAGGCCTCCCTGTCCATCACCAACTCCTGGAGTTCACTCAGACTCACGTCCATCGAGTCAGTGATGCCATCCAGCCATCTCATCCTCTGTCGTCCCCTTCTCCTCCTGCCCCCAATCCCTCCCAGCATCACAGTCTTTTCCAATGAGTCAACTCTTCGCATGAAGTGGCCAAAGTACTGCAGTTTCAGCTTTAGCATCAGTCCTTCCAAAGAAATCCCTGGGCTGATCTCCTTCAGAATGGACTGGTTGGATCTCCTTGCAGTCCAAGGGACTCTCAAGAGTCTTCTCCAACACCACAGTTCAAAAGCATCAATTCTTCGGCGCTCAGCCTTCTTCACAGTCCAACTCTCACATCCATACATGACCACAGGAGAAACCATAGCCTTGACTAGATGAACCTTTGTTGGCAAAGTAATGTCTCTGCTTTTGAATATGCTATCTAGGTTGGTCATAACATTCCTTCCAAGGAGTAAGCATCTTTTAATTTCATGGCTGCAGTCACCATCTGCAGTGATTTTGGAGCCCAGAAAAATAAAGTCTGACACTGTTTCCATTGTTTGCCCATCTATTTCCCATGAAGTGATGGGACCGGATGCCATGATCTTCGTTTTCTGAATGTTGAGCTTTAAGCCAAATTTTTCACTCTCCTCTTTCACTTTCATCAAGAGGCTTTTGAGTTCCTCTTCACTTTCTGCAATAAGGGTGGTGTCATCTGCATATCTGAGGTTATTGATATTTCTCCCGGCAATCTTGATTCCAGCTTGTGTTTCTTCCAGTCCAGCGTTTCTCTTGATGTACTCTGCATATAAGTTAAATAAGGAGGGTGACAATATACAGCCTTGATGTACTCCTTTTCCTATTTGGAACCAGTCTGTTGTTCTATGTCCAGTTCTAACTGTTGCTTCCTGACCTGCATACAAATTTCTCAAGAGGCAGATCAGGTGGTCTGGTATTCCCATCTCTTTCAGAATTTTCCATAGAGGTTGCACTAATTTACATTTCCACCAATAATACTGTAAAGTTCCCTTTTATCAACATACTCTCTAGCATTTGTTATTTGCAGACTTTTAATGATGGCCATTCTGACTGGTGTGAGGTAGTACTTAATTGTAGTTTTGATATGCATCTCTCTAATAATTAGCAATGATGAGCATCTTTTCATATGTTGATTGGACAATAGTTTTAAATGAAATCAAATTCTTTTTCTTAGAAAATATGTAGTAATTATGTGAATCGCCTATAGAAGTCCATACAAAAATCTTTCTATGGTTAAATTATTTAAATAATAAAAGTTTACTCATGGTTGATATGTGAATAGTATTTTTTTTGTCTCTTCCTATATATGTGTACTCATTTAAACAACTGTGAACTTCATAGTTTCCTTGCTTAATTGTGATATTAGTATATACAGAGTATTAAAATGACCATAACCTATTCTAGATTTAAAAAAATTTTAAGATATAACTGACATATAACATTATATTAGTTTCAGGTGTACATATAATGATTCAATATTTGTATTAGTGTGAAATGAACACCATGGTAAGTTCAGTTAATATCCTTATCACACAGTTATAAGTATTTTTCCATGTGATGAGAACTTTTAAGATCTGTTTTCTTGCTGTTGTTCAGTCGCCCAAGTTGTGGCCAGTGCTTTTCAACCCCATGAACTGTAGCACTCCCCTTCCCTGTGCCTTACCATCTCCTGGAGTTTGCCCAAGTTCATTTCCATTGCATTGATGATGCCATCCGGCCATGTCATCAACTGATCCCCTCTTCTCCTTCTGCCCTCAATTTTTCCCAGCATCAGGGACTTTTCAATGAGTCAGCTGTTTGCATCTGGTGACCAAAATACTGGAGCTTTAGCTTCAGCATCAGTCCTTCCAATGAGTATTCAGAGTTGATTTCCCTAAGATTGACTGGTTTGACCTCTTTGCTGTCCAGGGGACTTTCAGGTGTCTTCTCCAACACCACAGTTCAAAGGCATTAATTCTTTGGCATTTTGCCCTCTTTATGGTCCAGCTCTCACAACCGTACGTGACCACTGGGAAGACCATAAACTTGACTATATGGACCTTTGTTGGTGGAGTGATGTCTCTGCTTTTCAACACACTGTCTAGGTTTGTCATAGCTTTCCTGCTGAGAAGCAGTCGCCTTCTGATTTCATGGCTGCCCACGCCATCCACAGTGATTTTAGAGCCCAAGAAGAGGAAATCTGTCATTGCTTCCACCTTTTCCCTTTCTGTTTGCCATCAAATAATGGGATCAGATGCCATGATCTACGTTTTTTTAAAATTGAGTTTTAAGCCAGCTCTTTCCCTTTCCTCCTTCACTCTCATCAAGAGGCTCTTTAGTTCCTCTTTGCTTTCTGCTATTAGAGTGGTATCATCTACATATCTGAGGTTGTTTCTCCTCTATTTTCTTAGCAACTTTCAAATGTACAATAAAATATTATTAAGAGTAGTCACTATACAGTCCATTACATCCTATCACATATTTGTTTTATAAGTTCTTAACTTTTGACTCCTTCATTCATTTCCATTCTAGATTTTAATATCAACATAAACTATTATAATAAGATCTATGTAAATAGTACCCAGATCAGCTAAGCAAGTTAATAAAAATGCTTATAAGTCAAGTCATTATAAATGGATCATATTAAAGCCATTTGGAGACCATAGTTCAAACTAGACTCTAGGATAAACTATAAAATGTATTTGTGTTTTTGGGAGGACTCACTGTACTGGAGATTACCTGATCAGATTCATGGATGCTTAAGACCTAGAAGTATGTTGCTATTTGGGTTTAGAATACAGGGTTACATTTCACTATAATTTGGTTGTATTTTCTTGGTTCATTAAGATAATAGGAGTATTATGCTGTAAGTGAAAAAATGATGAGGTGATTTAAGAAGAATGAAAAGTTAATATGCTTATTTTCCTAAGATTATGGCAACACATAGTTGTATGAAGTTACTGTATTCAAATGACTTATTTTTTTATATAAGAATACAAGTTTTTTAGATCTGTTATGCTTAGTATTAAGCTTACCTTATAAACTGGAATTTTAATTCACATTGTTTTTATTTACTGTATATTTTATCTTTCTGAAGAACATGTATTTCTAAACTTATTTTCGTATTTTAAAAAAGTATTCCTAGAAGTTTGACTTATTTTAAATATATTTAATTCTTTTGCATAATCCTACTATTTAACACTGAAAATTAACATTTGCCCTCTTCCCATAGACATGGAGTCTGGAGAACGGTTACCATCCTCTACAGCCTCCTCTGCTACACCGACTTCATCCTCGATCCCTTCTGTGGCTTCATCAGTTTCAAAAGGCGGCCTTTCCACGGGAGCTGCTTCACTTAGCTCTACAATCAACCCATGTGGTGAATACTCTTTATTAACTCTAGCGTGCCATCCTTTTACTAGTTTGCATTCAGAGTGTTTTCTTGAACTTTGAATAAAATGTTTTCTTTACCTCCTTTGGCCTGTTGAACAATTGCTAGGTTAAACTTCTAGTCTCTGTTTTTTCTGGATTTTATCAGCACACTGGAGTAGCACTGCTTATTCCATGTTTTCATAATTTTTAGAAGCTCTTTTTAAGAATTTCATTATAATATCTTACTGGGACCATTTTAATTAATAAATTAATACATGAAAAATCTTTTAAAACAATAGGCTCATGAGAGAGTACAGAAATACAAAAGAAACCTGGATGGTAAGATTAGGCCTCAGTGCCATGGACCTCTTTGTCCTAAATTTGCTTCCAGTATTTTAAATGACCTTCACCAAACCTCAGCTACCCTAATTCATAAGATACATACTAAAACGTATCATTTATTTGATGAAAAGTATTTTTAAAGTTTTAAATATTTTGAAAAATATTTAAAGATATTTGACAAGTTTTTTATAAACATGAGCAAAAGTTATATTGCTAAAGGAACTTTATTTCAGAATGAAAATGGCCTCAATTTTAGTTTTATGTAAAAGGTATTTTTTACCCTTCAACATCACTGTGTGCCCAAACACATTTGGATATTTAGTAGAATACATTCTCTTTTTTCTTTTTTAACCTAAAGTTGATCAACTCTTTCCTTTATCATTAGGAAGATTTTTAGTCTTATATATATAATTATCTTATAGATTATTTCATGTGTATAAGCATTAGAGCTTAATAATGTTTCACTTTTTCAAAATTAGTTTATAATTTTGGGTGAATAAAATACATCGATATGGAATGTTTGCTGACAGAATACCTTCGCAAATTGTCAAATATATATTTGTTGAATTATCTGATTTTTTCCAGTCTGTGGTATGACAAGGATTTTGTTTCATCATTTTATCAGAACAATTTTCCAACATCTTCTTAGTAATTGTAAAGTAACTAAAAGAATATACCATTACATTGAAAGCATAAATGAATAAAATTCCTGTTCTCCTGCACCCTGTACAATCTAGGTTATTTAGCAACTTCCACATTTCCCTTGTGTATAAAATGATGGCTATATGTAAAATAATGAATGCCTTTGATATGCTGTGTTCAAAAATAGTGATACCACAATTGGCATTTTACCTTAAGTTTCTTTGTCTAAATGATAACACACAGCTGTATTTTTGTAATTATTCTTTCATGTTTTTGTATAACTCTTCTCCTTTCCTTTGTTGTCAACTCCTTTCATTGTGTTCTTCCAATCTGCTATCTTACTTTGTATTTACTTGTGAATTAATATTTAAAATATATAATGTTTCTAGGGAAATGTCCTTTTTTCAGTGTTGAAAATTTCAGTCCTTGAGTGCAGAGCTTGAGTTTTCTGGACACTTTGCTATTAGCTATTTCTCATGTAGCTTTCTGAATTAGTGGCATTTGAATTGCTTACAATTCTGAGTCGTCACACATTGAATGCTGGTTTTTGGTAATGGTAGTTGGGAGTTGCAGAAAGGCAGAGTATGCTTAGTTATTGAATAACATTAGAAATTTCTTCATCTATAAAGGATGAGGAAATTTATCGTTTATTTGCCAGTAGTTTTTATGTGCAGATGCTGTCATTGAAAGAAACTGTAATTTATTTCTGTGTTTATTCTGGGATAGATCACTTATTAATCAACACAGTATAATTTTAGTACCTATGGCAGGAGTTTTTTTCACTTTCTAAGAAAAAATTTTTTTTCTATTTTTAACTTTCACAGTGTTGTGGTTTATGTGTAAAGTAGAGCCTTATAATGTATGGAAAATGCTCAGTTGTCCTACCTAATTCAGTTTATCAAATTTTCCTGTCTTCTCTTATCTGTTTGTTATTTTTGGCCTATTCAGTGTCTGATAATTCTCTCCTTTTAAAAGTAAAAGTATAAAGTGATAATGGACCTGCCTTCTTTATCTTAAACAATTTGAATTTCCTTCATTTTCTTGATGTATAGAGACAACAAAACAGAATTTTCATTTTTAAAATATCAATACCTCACCAGTTCTTTAATGGTCCCTTTGAGGACATTGTTGTTTTAAATGGTTATTTTAATTGGCCTTTCTCTGTCGTCTTCATTAATGATATGTCTATAGGAATTCCTGTTAGTTACAAAGAATTTAATTTTAACCTGCTTTCACAGTTTGAATAATCAACTAATTTCTTTTAAATCAACATCTTGTCAGGGTCTGGGATTATACATACCTATAAGTTAGCCTATTACTATTATGATGCTGGCAGAAGACTTGAGACTCCTTGGTCAGAGATCTTATGACTATGGCATAGCAAATAGTCACGTTGGCGTTGATTCCCCAGGTATCCCAAGTCCCACAGGGCAACACTGAGAGACTTAGTTGAATTTTACACATTTAGTGGATTTGTGTCACAGCTAAGGAATGGTTAGTTTAGCAACCTGCTGCTTTTGTCGTAAATAAAAGCACACACACTCTTTGTCTGGAAGGAAATGTCACCTCATCCATCAAGATTGCTTACTGCAGTCCTGAGAAACTGTCCAGTTTTAAAGAGTGGTCAAGACCTTACATTCTTGGCATGCCCAGCAACAACATGCAGGGACCATGAAGGACTGTCTCTCACAACACACCTTTAATTTTATTGCAGTAACTTGGATAGAAAATTACACTGCAACAAAGATTGATTAATCTAAGGCTATCTGCATATAGGGGTCTTGTTGGTCATATCAGAAGTTATATTTCAGTGATTAAACTATGCTATAGATCAGTGGATTTCAATCCATTTTTTGAGTTAGAACTCTTCAAACAAAGACTTGTAAAATATTGAATATATAAAACACGAAGCTGTTTAAACTTCACGCGTTAAAGCTGGAGTATGCCTGCTTTTAAAGTTAGTGACTGAGTTACACATGTATCTGAATTGCAGGCCTACCTCTTTAGAAGTGTGCCAAATCATGGTATAGTGAGGAAACTGCAAATTGATCAGTAAGGCCTCAGTGTAGGGTATTTGTCAGTGAATAGTAATGTTAACAATGATTAACATCAGATCAGATCAGATCAGTCGCTCAGTCGTGTCCGACTCTTGGAGACCCCGTGAATCGCAGCACGCCAGGCTTCCCTATCCATCACCAACTCCCAGAGTTCACTGAGACTCACATCCATCGAGTCGGTGATGCCATCCAGCCATCTCATCCTCTTTTGTCCCGTTCTCCTCTTGCCCCCAATCCCTCCCAGCATCAGAGTCTTTTCCAATGAGTCAACTCTTCGCATGAGGTGGCCAAAGTACTGCAGTTTCAGCTTCAGCATCATTCCTTCCAAAGAAATCCCAGGGCTAATCTCCTTCAGAATGGACTGGTTGGATCTCCTTGCAGTCCAAGGGACTCTCAAGAGCCTTCTCCAACACCACAGTTCAAAAGCATCAATTCTTTGGTACTCAGCTTTCTTTACAGTCCAACTCTCACATCCATACATGACCACAGGAAAAACCATAGCCTTGACTAGACGGACCTTTGTTGGCAAAGTAATGTCTCTGCTTTTGAATATGCTATCTAGGTTGCTCATAACTTTCCTTCCAAGGAGTAAGCGTCTTTTAATTTCATGGCTGCAGTAACCATATGCAGTGATTTTGGAGCCCCAAAAAATAAAGTCTGCCACTGTTTCCACTGTTTCCCCATCTATTTCCCATGAAGTGATGGGACCGGATGCCATGATCTTCGTTTTCTGAATGTTGAGCTTTAAGCCAACTTTTTCACTCTCCACTTTCACTTTCATCAAGAGGCTTTTGAGTTCCTCTTCACTTTCTGCAATAAGGGTGGTATCATCTGCATATCTGAGATAATTGGTATTTCTCCCGGCAATCTTGATTCCAGCTTGTGTTTCTTCCAGTCCAGCGTTTCTCTTGATGTACTCTGCATATAAGTTAAATAAACAGGGTGACAATATACAGCCTTGATGTACTCCTTTTCCTATTTGGAACCAGTCTGTTGTTCCATGTCCAGTTCTAACTGTTGCTTCTTGACCTGCATACAGATTTCTCAAGAGGCAGATCAGGTGGTCTGGTATTCCCATCTCTTTCAGAATTTTCCACAGTTTATTGTGATCCACACAGGCAAAGGCTTTGGCATAGTCAATAAAGCAGAAATAGATGCTTTTCTGGAACTCTCTTGCTTTGTCAATGATCCAGCAGATGTTGGCAATTTGATCTCTGGTTCCTCTGCCTTTTCTAAAACCAGCTTGAACATCAGGAAGTTCACGGTTCACATATTTTGAAGCCTGGCTTGGAGAATTTTGAGCATTACTTTACTAGCGTTGAGATGAGTGCAATTGTGTGGTAGTTTGAGCATTCTTTGGCATTGCCTTTCTTTGGGATTGGAATGAAAACTGACCTTTTCCAGTCCTGTGGCCACTGCTGAGTTTTCCAAATTTGCTGGCATATTGAGTGCAGCACTTTCACAGCATCATCTTTCAGAATTTGGAATAGCTCAACTGGAATTCCATTACCTCCACTAGCTTTGTTCGTAGTGATACTTTCTAAGGCCCACTTGACTTCATATTCCAGGATGTCTGGCTCTAGGTCAGTGATCACACCATCGTGATTATCTTGGTCGTGAAGCTCTTTTTTGTACAGTTCTTCTGTGTATTCTTGCCATCTCTTCTTAATATCTTCTGCTTCTGTTAGGTCCATACCATTTCTGTCCTTTATCGAGTCCATCTTTGCATGAAATGTTCCTTTGGTATCTCTGATTTTCTTGAAGAGCTCTCTAGTCTTTCCCATTCTGTTGTTTTCCTCTGTTTCTTTGCATTGATCGCTGAAGAAGACTTTCTTATCTCTTCTTAACAGCAATTAACTATGAGCAGTAACACAGGTCAAATAAATATACTAGTCTTTAGGTAATAGTTATGAGGTGGGCAGTACCATCACAGACCTGCTCCTAATTTTATTAAATATATCCTCTCCTCTGACCTATGGGAGTTTCATGCTCAATATCTGTATTATGGCTGTTAGAAGGCTGATCCACCTACGGTACTGTTTTCCAGGAAGGAAGAGGATGGAGTAGAAGAGGGGAAAAGTTATATGTCTGATTACTTCAACTTCTTTTAAAGAGCTTTCCCCGAAACCCATCCAGAGATTTCCACTTAACATCTCTTTTGTCAGAATTATATGAATGGTAATCTCAGCTTGCCAGAAGACTAGGAAAATTAGTTTTTAGCTGAGCATATTGCCATCCTGAAGAAAACAGAGGGCATTAGTAAGGAATAGGGAGAGAACGGATAGCCACTATCTGCTATGGTTAAGTGGAACAGAGGGACAGGAGGTCAAGCTGGGGAGTTGGTTAAGGTCAGATTATTTAGAACTTCACACACCATGCTTAAGAGTTTAGACAGAAGAATATATTGACTAAAAGCAGACTTTGCGATTGAAAGGCCCTGAAATTGAGTCTTGGCTTATCCACTTATTAGCTATGTGAATTTGGATAAATTACTCACCCATTCCTAAACTTCAGTTACCTCAAATAAAAAATAAATATGCTATCCATTTTATAAGGATAGATGAGATCTTAGAGTAGGGGCCTAGTAAACTATAACCTTTATTTTTATTCATAGTTGATTAAGTAGAAGAATTTTAATGCTTTGAAAATGATAGCTCTAGCAGCATATAGAGCATCAGGATGGTCTGAGGCAAAGATCATTAGAAAGTGCTTAATTTATCTGAGTGAGAAATAATAAGGGGCTTCCCTGGTGGCTCAGAGGGTAAAGTGTCTGCCTGCAATGTGGGAGACCCAGGTTCGATTCCTGGGGTGGGAAGATCCCGGAATTATTGGAGTTAGAGAAAGAAACAAGATTCCAGAGATAAACTGTAAGCAGATTGTTACGGGATATAATGACTGGATTTGGGCAAAGTAGTGTTTGAGCAGGGGAGAGTGAAGCCCTGGCATTACTTGGATAACTGGGAGAAGAGTGCAGTCTGTGTGCTGTACAGTACGTTCTCATTCCTTACCTGTTTCATGCATAGTCATGTATATATGTCAATCCCAGTCTCTCAATTCATCCCACCCCCCTTCTCCTCTTGGTATCTGTACGTTGGCTCTTAACTGCCACAATAATAAATACTTACCAATTCCTTTATAAAAATTACAGAAAGACTTTTCAAGGATGCCAATCCTCCTATACAGTATCATTAATTTATCTCTATTTATTATCATATCCATTAGTATAAAAGTCTGCACTTGGTATCTCCTGTCGTAAAAAGAAATACATATCAAAAACTCTTCCTTCTTTCACCCAAACACTCTTCTGGCTGTGACTCTCTTTTCTGCCTCCCTTTATAACCAAACTTCTCAAAATATATGGCTGTATGTGCTTTCCCCTTTTCCTCATCTTTTATGTGTATGTCAATCCACAGCAATGCCATTTTTCTGTCCTCATCTCACTAAACCCTTGGGAAGAATTGACACAATTGACCAGTCTTTGCTTCTTGAAAACCTTTTTTAGGGAAGAATTTGTATCAAACTGATAGCATTTCTTCCCTAAAAGTTTGGTAAAATCCACTCTGAAGTCATCTAGGCTTGGAAGATTGGTATTTTTTGTTTGGTTTAATGTTGAGTGTGTGTGCTCGGTTGGTCAGTCACGTAGGACTCTTTGCAACTCCATGGACTGTAGCCCGCCAGACCCCTCTGTCCATGTGATTTTTCCAGGCAAGAATATGAGAATGGGTTGCCATGTTCTCTTCTAGGGAATCTTCCCACCCTGAGGATTGAACCTGTCTCCTGCATCTCCTGCATTTGCAGGTATATTCTTTACCACTGAGCTACCTGGAAAGCCCAGTGTTGTTATCGGAAGATATTAAATCAGGAGTTCAACTTTTTTTTTGGCCGAACTGTACAACTTGTGGATTTTTTTTTTTTTGGTTCAACCAAGAGTTGAACCCTGACCCTCAGCAGTGAGAGCATAGAGCCCTAACTCCTGGACCACCAGGGAATTTCTAGGAGTTCACCTTTAAAAATAGAAGTATAAAACTATTCAGATTTACCATTTTCTTTGTGGGTGACCTTCGGTAGTTGATGTCTTTCACATTTTGCCCATATCATCTAAGTTGTATTATAAGTGCAGAGTTGTTCCAAATAGTACCTTATCCTTGACTCTGTAGAATTTGTAGTGATATCTTCTCTTTTATTATTGATACTAATGATTTGTGCCTTTTTTCCTTTAGAGCTTTATCAACTTTATCAACCATTTTGACACTAGATTTTGGTTTCATTGATTTTTTTTTCAATATTATTTTTTATGTTTCATTGATTTTTTACCTTTATTATTTCCTTGTTTTCAAATGTGTGTGATTTCCTCCTTTTTTCTTCTAATTTCTTAAAGGGAAAACTTAGATTATTTATGTTAGACTTTTCTCATTTTCTCATATATGCACTTAATGCTAAAACTTTCCCTTTCCAACTATAGCTGCATCCCTCAAATTTTGATATATTTTCATTTCATTATCATTCTAGTGAAATTATTTTCTATTTTCCTAAGTGAATTCTTCTTTCACTGATGTTTAAAAGTCAGTAATTTGACATTTACAGTTTTAAAGTGATGTCCATTTTAGTTTTATTGTGGTTAAAAAACGTACTAATGATAATCTGTGCTCTGTGTTTTGGCTTCCCATGCCACTTTTTCAGACTGGCCCTGGTGGGTCTCTTCTGTGCCTGTGAGAATTGTTGGGTCAGCCATGTACTTGGCAGAGATACATCTCTTTCTCTTTGTGGTTTCCTTGCTTGTAAAATTAGCCCGTGATATCCAGCTGCTCTGCCAGCTTTGGACTCTGCTCTCTGACACCTCAGGCTTTCTGCTGTCTAAGCTAATCATGGTGAAGGTATGCACTCAATTAAGAAATACATCAAACTGAACATATCTGCTGTGTGGAGCTTCTTTCTCTACATCTTCTGCTTGCTATTTTGTGGTGCCCGGTACACAGTACTTGTAGTTAGACATTTGGAAAGTTTAAGTTCTGAATTTGAGTCTCATTCTTTCTGTGGTTTGATCATTGCCAGGATTTCCCCTTTAAATTTCCTGATTTCCCGATGTTTTCTTAGCCTGGAGTCTGACCTCTGGCACCTTTAGTTGACAAGCCTGTTGTTTCATTTTCCACTGTTTTCTGTAGTTAAAGCTGTGAAGTTTAGACAGCATTATGGGATCAGAAAGCCACAAAGTCATACTTCTTACCCTTTCTTTTTACCATTTTTTCCAGATTAAAATTTCTCCTAGCTTTTCTCTGCTTTTCAGTATCTTATTTTTGTTGTTTTCAATCAAATTTTTGTAATCATTTTCTGTGGATGATTTATGTGACCACTTTACTATTACTCCCTCATTACCTGAAGTTATCACCCCCAAAATGAATCACTTTCTTTTTCAAAAAAATTAGACTCCTGGGATGGCATATGTGACACAATCTAGCTAATCCAAACATCATATTTCCCATATAATGATGGTTAAGTGATTGGTTAAGCAAGGCAAGTGAGACTAATCAAAGGGAAAGAAATTCCACTGTAGGATTTTTATTGGTACTTGTGAGGAAGTATAACTTTTTGTCCCATAAACCTAAAAGGAAGGGCCTATCTGAGTAAATAGAGCCAAGAGAGGAAAGAGGAATTAAATCCTAGTAAACTTTCAACCAGTCTTCTTTATCTAAAGCATCTTCCAAATGCTTTTATGTTTGTGAATTAATACATTTACCTTTTCACTTAGGCATTTTGAGTTGATTGTTTTGTACTTTTCAATTTGTTAATAACTGATACATTCTCCACCATCTAATCCCAACTTAAAGTCTCAAACATGTTCTCCCTTTGTCTTAGAAGAACTGTACAAGGTCTCAAACATGTTCTCTTTGTCTTAGAGGAATTACATAAGCTGATTCTCATGGCTTTGTCTCAGGTTAAATATCCTGAAACATTAATTAGTTCATAGTGTCTGGGTAATTTCTGTTATCTGTTTTTACACCTAATTTCCTTCATAGTACTCTTCGTAATTTATAATCCTAGATTTGGTGTTGATTTACTTGTTTGTCCCTTCTACCTTTAAAGGGCAGGGACCACACAGTGTTCTTTTGTCAGTGTGCATCCAGTCAGTGCCAGGCACAAAATATGTGCTTAAGAAACAATTGTTGAAGAAAGAGAGGGAAGGAGAGATGAAATTGCAGAAATAGGATTTGTAAATTACATGATAAATTTACTCTAATGTTTTCTAGGCTATATTATGCTCTACTCAGATCAGGAAGATCCCCTGGAGAAAGAAATGGCAACTCACTCCAGTATTCTTGCCTGCAGAATCCCCATGGACAGAGGAGCCTGGTGGGCTACAGTCCATGGGGTTGCAAACAGTCAGACACAGCTGAGCGACTCAGCAGCAGCAGCAGCATGCTCTACTCTGATGATACCAAATAACTGCAGATTTTAGTTGGAGATGGGCATTATAAGCCTCAGGGTAAAGAATCTAAAAGATGAGTTGACCTTACTGAAGAGGCATTGAATAAATAAAGTTGTTAATTAAAAATTCTTATTTAAAAGATGGAACTTATGTTTACTGTCAGTAGAGAACTGTCAAGAGAATGAGATAGGCCTGTTCTTGAGGGTTTGGGGATTAAGCCAGATTTTCATTTCAGTCTCTGAGTACTTATATGAACTATTATAACAATTTTCTTTTTTAGTTGTCTATATTCTAGACATCTGTAAGTCACAAATAAAGACCCTGGAATGTTCACTATCTAGCTTTTTTTTTTCCCTCTCAGTAGATTTATTTAATGAAGAGTTTGATCACAAGGCACCAGGTATTTTTGAAATATATTTTACATCACTTTTATGGATAGAACTTGGAGTTTTAATTAGAATTTTAGCAGTAAATTAGTAAAGAAAGGCCATACTTTCCAATCAATTAGGTAATTTTAAAAATGAACCCAAGGTTATGGATATAATTGTTTCTTTCCTCTCAAAAAAGATATATTGGAATCCTAATCCCCTGTTCTTCAGCATGTGACATCTTTGGAAATTGGGTCCTTAAGTGAGTGAGTGAAAGTCGCTCAGTCGTGTCCAACTCTTTGTGACCCCATGGACTGTAGCCCACCAGGCTCTCTCTGTCCATGGGATTCTCTAGGCAAGAATACTGGAGTGGGTTGCTATTCCCTTCTCCAGGAGATCTTCCCCAACCAGAAATTGAACCCAGCTCTCCTGTTTTATCTTCTTTTAGTTTTGCTTCCTTTTGGTCTTTACCCTACTGGGGTCTTTGGGAACTGTGCATATGTGTAACAGCATCTACCATACCTCTTCATTTTAAACACTTAAGGAAAACACTTAAGGAGACCTGAGGCTCTCACAGAGAAATAAATTAGAGCTGCTGTTTCTTTTAGCTTTGCTTTCCCATTCTTTATTATTATTATTATTTTAATTGAGGTATACTTTATTCATGATATTAGTTTCATGTGTACAAAATAATGATCAAAATTTATATAGGTTATATTCTATTTAAAGTTGTTAGAAAATATTGACTATATTCCCAATACAACATACTATTGAATTTTTTTTCTTTTTATTATTATTATTTATTTTTTTTTTTTACTTTACAATATTGTATTGGTTTTGCCATACATCAACATGCATCCGCCACGGGTGTACACGTGTTCCCCATCCTGAAGCCCCCTCCCACTTCCCTCCCCATACCATCCCTCTGGGTCATCCCAGTGCACCATCCCCAAGCTTCCTGTATCCTGCATCAAACCTGGCGATTCATTTCTTATATGATATTATACATGTTTTAATGCCATTCTCCCAAATCATCCCCCCCCACCCTCTCCCACAGAGTCCAAAAGACTGTTCTATACATCTGTGTCTCTTTTGCTGTCTCGCATACAGGGTTGTCGTTACCATCTTTCTAAATTCCATATATATGCGTTAGTATACTGTTTGGTGTTTTTCTTTCTGGCTTACTATTATTATTATTTTTTAATGTAATCTCTCCTTTTATCAACCTTCATCATTTCATACTGTAAGAAAGTAAAATCACTAAAGGCAAATAACCTTATGAATCCGCTGAGCGTGAAGAGAAAAGGCCATGGTATAGATGAATGCATTAGGAGGGAGACATCTAACTCTAGGGGTTTACAGTTGTCAAAAACTCAGGCTTTGTTGTACAATTAGTATCATTATGTGTTACACAATGACTGGGTCCTGATTGCTTGCAGTGACACAAGCATAATAAGCAATCTTTCAAAATCAAGTATAAATATAACAAGAAAAAAAGCAATATTGAAAAATTCAGAAATGTCCAACTATTGCTATTTCTTGAGTGAAACGCTATTGATCAGTAGTTGGGTTCCCCAACAAAATGTGAAAACAAGAGAATTTTAGAAAGCAGCAATTTTAAAGAAATGAAAGCTAGGCAAAATGCATTGCAGTCCTTCATTATATAGTTCATAAGTATGAAAAAAAAAGAATTGTAGGCTGTTAATTAATTCATAATTCTGGAGAATATTTTTCCATGCCGTGAATCTGTAACAGTAACTGTTACACAGTCTGTCTCCCTTGCTCTCTTTATGAGAGACCCTTACCACCAAGTCTTCCTTGGATAGTCTCTGTGTCACCATTCACTTCCAGTTGCTTCACAAGCTACTCTTAACCCACCCCTGGAAACTATGTATAAAATTATTTAATGTGTGCTGATGATATGAGCATGTACACATCTAACCTATATATATTTAACCAAGATAGTCCTTTAAACCATGATCATATGAGAAAGTGCCCTTACATCAATACTACAGACAACTGTTTTTCTCACGAACTATGGAATATTCTGGGACAAATTCAGGTCTTCCCAGAAATATGCAAAATTCAGTGCAAAAGAGTAACAGTCAAGTGTTCATTAAGCCAGCAGAACAAACACCTTGTTTTCAAAATATTAACTCCACCTTAGTTTCAAGTGCATCAGTGCCCTAAACCAAAATCACTGGTGTCTTTATTAACGGGGAAGGTTAGACATAGATGTGTACAGAAAGAAGCCCATCTGGAGACATAGGAAATATGCCTGAGGTTTCCAAAGTTAGAGAATAATGAAACATATTCTTCATTAGCATCTTCAGGGCATGGCCTTGCGCACACCTTGCTTTTGGAATTTTGTAGCCTCCAGAACTGAGACAATAAATATCTGTTGTTCTAAGCCACTCAGTTTGTGGGCACTTTGTTATGGCTGCTGTAGCAAATTAATATATGACCTCTATTGAATGCACTACTTTTTTGATGATTAGCTGTACTTTGCTGGTTGTATACTAGAAGCTGATTTTGCAATGCTGTAAAATATACTTCTAGTTTAAAGGACTAGAGACAGGAGTTTAAAGACATGTAGCAATGAAATTGCTATTTTTCATTAATGTAGCAATGAAAGAAATGTGTTTTTCAAGGCTGCTTTTAGTAATTTTTGTTTATTATGGGAAAACTGACTTATTTATTGATGCATAAGTAAAATAAGATTTTAGAATTAAGCTTGTTTTCACATTTTTTATAATTTATTATAAAAATAAAGTACATCTATATTTGAATATAGGAATATATAAATATAGTATAATTTTAGTGTTTTAATTTGTGAACTTTAAATTCTTTCATTAGATCTAAAAAAAAATACTTTTTTTCCAGAGGAGCAGCTACTCCTGTCTTTTAAGAATAGTTATTTGCCTGGGGACTGATACATCATTGAGTGAACTGAATCAAAAGCTTGTTCACCAGGTTCAGTGTTATATAAAGTAGTAGCTTTTGTTCCCAAGGCTACCTAGACATTTAATGATTTTTTTTTCTAATAAAAAGACTGTTTGAAAGGAAATTAGTAACTTTATATTGAATCCTGGCAGATACCAACTTAACCAAGTAGTCAAAGTTAATGTCACCGGTACCACATAGCAACATCATGGACCCAATGAGAAGGAAGCATTGGGTACTCTTCCCAATCATGTTTAACCTCTTCTAATCATGAGAAAACATCAGACAAACCCACACTGAGATCCATCTACAAAGTACCTGACTAGTACTCTAATGTATCAAGGTCATGAAAGACAAGACTGAGAAACTGTCACAAATTAGAGAAAATTAAGGAGACACAGTAACTAAATGCAACATGAGATCCTGGATTGGATTTTAGCACAGAAAAGGACACTACTGGAAAAACTGAGATCTGAGTAAATTAATTAATTAATCAGGGTTAATTTCTTGGCTTTGAAAACTAGTTTTTATCATATAAAATGTTAACATAAGGGGAGATTGGGACCCTGTGATATTTTATACAACTCTTGTGAGTCTAAAACAATCTCAAAACACATATTTAAAAATAAAAAGAAAGACTTTACTTCCATACCATGCTTTTTAAATGTTAAAATATAAAGGTTAACTACTGAAAAAGTTGTAAGAATAAAGGAATAAAATGAAAGTTATTGGTGGGGGAATGTCTTGTTACCATTAACTATAAAATTCTTTCTATTTGTTCTTTAATCAAAGTTCAAGTTAGCAGAATTTGTACATTGTGAGTTTCAGAATATTTAAGCATTAATATGTTTAGTAATTTTAATATATGGGCAAATAATTTGAACATTTCTTTAATTTACAATAATTTCACTTTATTGAATTCAGTTATTACTAGTGTTTAATTACTCTTGTAACCTTTATTTGTGCTACCATTTTTGACAATTAAACACATTTTGAAGGTTGCATACTAGACACTGATTTAGCAATGCTGTAAAATGTGCTAACAGTTTAAAGAACTAGAGATAAGAGAATAGATGTTGCAACAAGTTTGTGTAGCAATAACAAAGACATTTGTAGCACACAAAAAGCAGCATATGTGGAATTCTATCATAACAAATGGTCTCCTTGATTTTTACAAAAAAAGATTAGATGCTTTAAGCATACTTATTCCTTATAATCATTTTGTTTTAATTTGTTATCTAGACATTTCCTGATTGGTAGGAGATTTTGTCCACTCATAGTATAGGTTCAAGACATTAGTATGGTATTTATGTAATTTTGTTCCTGTGGGAGGAAAAGGCCTTATTATATTGTTATGAAAGTTCATTTGATATTAATAAAGGCACTCGGAGTTAACATGCACTGTTCCTGAGACACTGGCATTTCTGTAACTGCTTTAATCACTTATAGATAGATTGGCTAGTAAAATCTGTAAAGCTGTGCTAAAAATTAGTCAGTTTATTATAATGTAAATAATTTAGGCATTAGAGATGTATTCTCATTATGCAGTAAGCTTACATTTTTACTTATCAGTTAAAATGGAAACAAAAAAAAGTTGCATTCATAATATTGAAACTATGCTTGAATGTTAATATCTGTAAAAAAGAATAATTATGGTTTTCTAAAACTATTTTCATTTTATGATGTAATTTATCAGTTTTCAATTGTGCTCTCTGAGCAAAATTTGAGAGTTAATCATGCCAGGTTTTTATTTCAGAGGATCTTCTGATTATAGGTTTATTAATATTGAAAAATCACTTCTCCAAAAGTAAAGCATTCTAATATTCAAATAATTTTATTTTGCACTCTTAAACTTAATAGAGTCAGTTTGACTTGTGTTGAATTTTCTTTCCTATAGGAAGATGCTCTGTTTTTTTTTTTATTACTACAGAATATGCTTTTTAAAAAATGTAGTTGCAGAGTTCACTTAGCCTTCTCCAGTCTATGATTAGAAATCTTGTGAACAGTCAATCGCATGATGTTTCAAGAGGGTTTGGAGAAGGTTAAGGACATTGTCCTGACAATGAAAAAGTGAAAGTGAAAATCATCCGAATCTTTGTGACCCTATAGACTATACAGTCCATGGAATTCTCCAGGCAGGACACTGGAGTGGATAGGCTTTCCCTTCTCCAGAGGATCTTCCCAACCAAGGGATAGAACCCAGGTCTTCCTCAGTGTCAGCGTATTCTTTATCAGCTGAACCACAAGGGAAGCCCAAGAATACTGGAGTGGATAGCCTATCCCTTCTCCAGAAGATCTTCCCCACCCAGGAATTGAACAGGGGTCTCCTGCATTGCAGGCAGCTACTCTACCAACTGAGTTATGAAACCTGACAGTGAAACCAAGGGTGTAATCTAAACAGCACCCCCAGCTGTATAAGAAGATTAAAGCCACAGCATCCTTCAGTTCAGTTCAGTTCAGTTCAGTTGCTCAGTCCCATCCGACTCTTTGCGAGCCCATGAATCGCAGCACGCCAGGCCTCCCTGTCCATCACCAACTCCCGGAGTTCACTGAGACTCAAATCCATCGAGTCAGTGATGCCATCCAGCCATCTCATCCTCTGTCGTCCCCTTCTCCTCCTGCCCCCAATCCCTCCCAGCATCAGAGTCTTTTCCAATGAGTCAACTCTTCACATGAGGTGGCCAAAGTACTGGAGTTTCAGCTTTAACATCATTCCTTCCAAAGCAATCCCAGGGCTGATCTCCTTCAGAATGGACTGGTTGGATCTCCTTGCAGTCCAAGGGACTCTCAAGAGCCTTCTCCAACACCACAGTTCAAAAGCATCAATTCTTTGGCGCTCATCAGTTCAGTTGCTCAGTCCTGTCTGACTCTTTGCGATCCCATGAATCGCAGCACGCCAGGCCTCCCTGTCCATCACCAACTCCCAGAGTTCACTGAGACTCAAATCCATCGAGTCAGTGATGCCATCCAACCATCTCATCCTCTGTCATCCCCTTCTCCTCCTGCCCCCAATCCCTCCCAGCATCAGAGTCTTTTCCAATGAGTCAACTCTTCACATGAGGTGGCCAAAGTACTGGACTTTCAGCTTCAGTATCATTCCCTACAAAGAAATCCCAGGGCTGATTTCCTTCAGAATGGACTGGTTGGATCTCCTTGCAGTCCAAGGGACTTTCAAGTGTCTTCTCCAACACCACAGTTCAAAAGCATCAATTCTTAGGCGTTCAGCTTTCTTCACAGTCCTACTCTCACATCCATACATGACCACTGGAAAAACCATAGCCTTGACTAGATGGACCTTTGTTGGCAAAGTAATGTCTCTGCTTTTGAATATGCTATCTAGGTTGGTCATAACTTTTCTTCCAAGGAGTAAGCGTCTTTTAATTTCATGGCTGCAGTCACCATCTGCAGTGATTTTTGAGCCCCCCAAAATAAAGTCTGCCACTGTTTCCACTGTTTCCCCATCTATTTCCCATGAAGTGATGGGACCGGATGCCATGATCTTCGTTTTCTGAATGTTGAGCTTTAAGCCAGCTTTTTCACTCTCCACTTTCACTTTCATCAAGAGGCTTTATAGTTCCTCTTCACTTTCTGCCATAAGGGTGGTGTCATCTGCATAGCTAAGGTTATTCATATGTCTCCCGGCAGTCTTGATTCCAGCTTGTGCTTCTTCCAGCCCAGCGTTTCTCATGATGTACTCTGCATATAAGTTGAATAAGCAGGGTGACAATATACAGCCTTGACGTACTCCTTTTCCTGTTTGGAACCAGTCTGTTGTTCCATGTCCATTTCTAACTGTTGCTTCCTGACCTGCATACAGAATTCTCAAGAGGCAGGTCAGATGGTCTGGTATTCCCATCTCTTTCAGAATTTTCCACAGTTTCTTGTGATGCACACAGTCAAAAGGCTTTGGCATAGTCAATAAAGCAGAAATAGATGTTTTTCTGGAACTCTCTTGCTTTTTCGATGATCCAGCGGATGTTGGCAATTTGATCTCTGGTTTCTCTGCCTTTTCTAAAACTAGCTTAAACATCTGAAAGTTCATGGTTCACGTATTGCTGAAGCCTGGCTTGGAGAATTCGGCGCTCATAGATGTTATTAAATCAGCTTCTAAGTACCCAAAGAGCTTTTAATAACATTGTGAATGCTTTTTATAATTGAAACAGAGGGGAAAACGGAGGTATATTTTTATCACTTAAAGAATGACTCCTGGTTATTCTAGCTTTTTAAAGGAAGAGAGAAACAGAAAATTGAAAACTACCGTTTTTAGAGTTATCCACAGCAAGTATTACAAAGTGTTGTCCCTGAAACTGTTAGCAGTTTGTTTTCTGCAGTGTTTTGTAGAGAGTAAAAATGATTAAGAAATGGCTCATTTCTTTATAACCTTATACCCAAGCGATGGTCTGATAAAAGATTGTGAATAATCATGACTGTTCAAAGAGCGTCCAAAACATATCTATCTGGGAAATTCAGGGATACTTCTTGGAGTACATTTTCTTGAAATTATTATGAAAGGATAGTTAAGATTATAAAAGGCAAAAGAAGTCAAAGCGCATGTTATATAAGCACGGAGGGTCTATATAAGTAATGTGTCCAAAAATATAATAATGGAAAACCTTTATTAAGTACTTGTATTTCATATTATGCCAAGTATTGCAGATTATTGAGATGATCAAGATCCAGTTTTTGCTCAAGGTCTAAAATCCTAGTTTAGAATTCATGTGCATAGAAGTGATAGTTAAAACAGTGGAAGTACGTGAAATGACTGAGGAAGAAAGCATAAAAGTGGAAGAAGGAGATAATTGGACAAAAATCTTAAGGAATCTTACTTATATTTACAAAAGAAAATCCAATAAGGCACACAGTAGTACTATTGAAAAATATAGTTAATAAGAATATGAAAATAGTTCCATGACCTGGATCTTAAGGGTGAAAATGGATTTTAATAAGGAAGAGGCAATCATATGCCAGATTTATAGAGTCAGGTTAACAATGAGAAGAGCAGAGATTGTTGAAATCTAGTGGTTAGGAAAACTTAAGGTCCTTTACAGACAAAATGGAAGGGAGACTTAGACTTTGCAAGGTATTAAAGATTCTGAGAACTGAGGAGGAAGTAGACAGACAAGTATGCGAATTTTCTTTCAAGGTTAATGAGGAGTGATGGTGAGATGGAATTGAGAGGGAAGGAGACAGATGGGGTCAAGTGGTAGAAGACTGAGGGTGACCGAAAGGCATGCTGAGAAATATGGAAATGGAAATGCGGAAACCATGGTTAGTGAAATGTAAGAGTTTAAGATCTTGGAGTGGTAGCATTTTGTGTGATAGAATCCAGCATGTGGCCTAAATGAAATCAAGGAGAAATAAAAGGCCAAATGGTAATTTTAAAAAGTTAGGACTTGAGGTTGCCTAAGTGTAAGACAAAAGGAAACTAGTAAGAAGGATCCTTGAAAGTTTAAATGAAAATTCAAAACAATTTCGTAGTCTTTGGAATTAGTCCCATGCATGTGCACCTTCTGTTATTAATGAGTAATAAATCGATTCATTCAGCAGATACCTATTATATATCTAGTCTGTACAAGACATTGTTTTAGGTATTTGGGATCTGTTACTGATTTCTGTATGTGACAATACCAGTTCATAATATTATAATGTTAACTAACTTGTTTAATACATTGTGGTGTGAAAAAGTCTTCAGTTCAGTTTAGTTCAGTCGCTCAGTCATGTCCGACTCTTTGAGACCCCATGAATTGCAGCATTCCAGGCCTCCCTGTCCATCACCAACTCCCGGAGTTCACCCAAACCCATGTCCATTGAGTCGGTGATGCCATCCAGCCATCTCATCCTCTGTCATCCCCTTCTCCTCCTGCCCCCAGTCCCTCCCAGCATCAGGGTCTTTTCCGATGAGTCAACTCTTTGCATGAGGTGGCCAAAGTATTGGAGTTTCAGCTTTAGCATCAGTCCTTCCAGTGAACAGGACTGATCTCCTTTAGGATGGACTGGTTGGATCTCCTTGCAGTCTAAGGGACTCTCAAGCATCTTCTCCAACACCACAGTTCAAAAGCATCAATTCTTAAGTGCTCAGCTTTCTTCACAGTCCAACTCTCACATCCAGACATGACCACTGTAAAAACCATAGCCTTGACTAGACGGAACTTTGTTGGCAAAGTAATGTCTCTGCTTTTGAATATGCTATCTAGGTTGGTCATAACTTTTCTTCCAAGGAGTAAGCGTCTTTTAATTTCATGGCTGCAGTCACCATCTGCAGTGATTTTGGAGCCCAGAGTCTTACACTACCTAAATTATGTTCAAATCATTGAGTTCATTAAGGCTCGGGATTATGTCTTATTTATCCTGTATGCTAAGTACTAAGCATAGCACCTGTACTTAATATGAAATTAAATATGTTCATGAAATGTCTGAATTACTAGAAACTTTTGAATAAAGATCAGAATAATTCTGAAAGGTTTTTACATGGAATTAGTAGCTGTTTTTATAAAAAGTGTGGAAAAATAGTATTTAAATTATTAATATATATAGAATTGCAAAGCCATTTAATGAGAAAGATATACTTTTTCTTATCACTGACTTCTATATTGCTATATAGGCAAAATTTAGTAAAGATTATTAAATGTAGTGTAAATTATTTCCTTTCAGTGGTATAACTTTATCCATGTATAGCAAAGAAAATCTTTGATGTATATTCTTAATAATGCATAGTATCACTATAATCAGTATAATGTGGGCCTGATGTTCACTATATACAAAAGTGAACCTTTTCTTATCAACAAGGAATAAATAGGTCCTATAGATTGCATTGTCACGTGAGTACTTTCTATGCTTAAGTTATGTTCACCAGGAGTTTTCTAAAAAGGAATAAGAAAATAGAGTAAGGTAGCCTCTTCGTAATTTTGTCAAGCATAGATATAACTCTGTGTACAAACTACTTTTTTTCCCATTTGAATCTACAGTGAGTAAAGCATGTATTTTGTTGAAATCTTATATTCAGCTCTTTCTAGCTATCACACTTTTTAGAGTTAGAAAAAGAATGATTCATGTTGATGTTTGACAGAAACCAGCACAATTCTGTAAAGCAGTTAACATTCAATTAAAAACTAAATACATTTTTTAAAAAAGAACCTTTTTATTATCAAATTGTGTAAAATTGATTCTTAATTATTGCTGAAGAGTGACAACTGCATTTAGATATTACTCATGTTTTTGGTTCATGAGACGCCAAGGTAATCCTTGCTCATTTATTTCTTCACAGTAAGAAAATGTTCTGACTATCCATCTAAGAATGCCTGCTAACAATTAACTTCTGTTGTAGAAATATTTCTATCCGTTTCTGATCCTTTATAATTTCAATCTGTTCTGAGTTTTTATAATATATTGTATAGTTTTGAGTTTACCTCACAAAACTTTTTGTATTAAATCACTGCTATTAATACATATATACAATTGACAAATATAATTTAAGAATTATTATTTTGTAAAATATAAGTTAAAATGATTCTAAAATCTACAAACTGAATGTTCAGTTTATTTTGTTTATCAAGAAAACTAATATAGAGGAAAATGAAACTGACCACAGTATGCTTATAAATAAGCAGTCGATTAAGGACATGTGATTTCAGAAGCTGAATTGATTAGTGAGAATTGGGAATTTTATAGGCAATCACATGTGAAAATAAATAATGGTTCTTAATGTTATATATAGGCTCATTTTTTTAGAGAAATTAGCTGGGTCTTTGAGAATTCTATTGCCCACCCACGCCACCCCACTCAAAATTTACATAATCTTTGTGATACCATAGCAATACTCTTAAAAATAGTGATACTTGAGTAATTTCCCTTGTTTCTAGTAGCAGACTCTGTTTTGTTTTGACTTAATTTTAGTGCTAATTGCAGTCTAGAATTCTGATTAGATAAAAAGTACCAAATTCACAGATTTTCTGTTTAGGCTTTGATAAACAGAAACTAAGATTGGCTGACTAAGAAAATATTATCCAATTTTGTGTCCTTCCCTGCCCTCCTCCCTCACAGTTTTATTTGTGGGCTTTACTTGTAGAGACTCTTGAGTATCTTCCCTATAAGATCTACTAACTGCTTTCTAGTAGTGGGACCTCAGCCTTCATCAGAACTTTTTACCTTGAAGGCTGATTGATGTAAGATATACTTGATGTAATCATCTATTTAAATCTTACTACTTCAGTGAAAATACAGTGTTATTTCAATGAGGAATTTAGGGCTTATATCAGTCAATGAGAGTACACTCTGATCTCTTTGATGACTTCCTCTTAGTTTTCAGAGAATAAAAAAGCAAAGAGGAGAGATTTTGTTGATAACTAAATGATAATGAAAACTATACTTATTTTTAAGTTGCATTTTTTAAATTTACTTCAAACATATTTTATTCAAACTATATTGCAGTGCGTAGCCAGGTCTGGTATAAACAGGATTATAAGGAAGCCTTATTTTTTGTTTTAACACAGAGCACAATAGTTTCACACAGTAAATTATGGTAGCCTAGAGTGTGAGTTTTTATATTCTGCTTTCATACTGTCAAATCAGGAAACTTAATTATTTCCTGGAAGTAAAAAGATTTCCAAGTATTAACAAATCTTCTGCCAAATCCATACAAAGAATGAAAAATTCATTGTGTTTTTGATTGTTTAACACTGCAACTTTGGGTTATGACACTTAGTACTACATTCTCTTTAGAGTAAATGTAGAGATTGAAAAAAGTCACATTTGAATTGAGTATGAACTTACTGTCACAATGTTTAAAAATGATTTTTATATTGATCACTAGCCTCGAATGCGTTTAGAAACAAATTAGTAGGTTTATTTATTAAACACTTATGCTCTTGGATGTATTGCTTTATCAGGCTAGAAATATAATCCTTTTTGGCATCAGCCCTCCTCACCTAAAGATGTTGGATAGAAACTATAGCTTCAATTCTAGTACATGGAAACTAGGAACTCTTTGTCTAGAGTATGACAATTTGAGTAATGACTTTGTGACAGATTCTAGATTTATTTGATTAATTTTCGACTTTGTATTAATAGGATGTTTTTTTATCTTCCTTCTTATGAGTAAAAATTCCTGATAAAATATTAACGTACATGTATTAGCAGAAAGTTTGCCTCACTTTTGCAGGTAAAACTATATAATTCATGAAAATTACTTACTTAAAGCATCATTCTCAATCTCAAAATTATAAAGTTATGTCATTCATTTGACTTATTTTTAGAGAATATTCGTGTTTCTAGAAACATCTTATTCTGTAGGGTTTGAAGAACAGAAATGCAAAAGAAAAAAGGTATAATAGAAATTTAATAGATAAACTATAAATTTTAACACACTATGAATGCTGAAATCAGATAAATCTCATGTTTTTATAATACAACTTTAAGTGTGTTTTTTTCCCTCCCAGGACATTTATTCAGAGCAGCTGGGGATCAACCGTTTAACCTGTCCACAGTGTCGAGTGCCTTCCCAATGGTCAGCCACCCAGTCTTTGGTCTACATTCAGCCAGCTCAGGGCATTCAGAATTTGGTGGTTTGGGGACACTTGGTACACCCACAGCCTTAGCCGCCCATCCCCAACTAGCGTCTTTTCCAGGTAAACATCTATTACAAACAGTGTTCAAGGAAAGGAAGAAAGCTTGAAAATGTGCAAGCAGTAATTGTTTATTAAACTGAACAAAAAGAATAGTCTTATGCCTGGTATATTAAAGCTCACGTGCAAGAATTAGCTCAGTCCTTTTTACCATGTGCAAAATAATAAAACACACTGTGTGTGCTGTGCGGCAGTGTAATTAGTCATTCAAATGCTAAGCTGAAACAAAAGGCATCTGTTGCAAAAGTGAATAATTAAGCCAAGTTTTTATCATGCTTTTTATTGAAGTAGAAAAGTATGTGTTTTAGAAGTATAAAATTTGATTAATTTTTCTCAGTTTTACTTGGTTTTTTAAAAAAATTATTTAACTTTCAGTGAAAAACTAAAGTCCAGTTCCTATAATGAATAAATACACTTTTATTTTGAGTTCTCATTTCTCTGCGTTTGTAAGTAAGATGAGCTTGGCTCTTAAATTTCTATTTTTTTTCATATTTTACTTAAACAACCATAGATTTGCACCACTTACATGGGAGGCAGACCAGAATTATCCCAGATTATGAGGATTCAGGAGTCCAGTAAGACACCAATTAAAGCTTAACTTAGACAAACATGCTATCATTTCTCGTTATATTATTTTGAAAGTCTAAGCTTTAATATGTTTCCAGTGATTAATTTTATCTTAATAAATTTTAGTTAAGGATACATGATTTAGTGTTACTATTAGAGCATAATTCAGAGACAAGTAGGTCTGAATTTAAATCAGGCCTGTTAGCTTTCAGCTGTGTGACCTTGATTGAACAAGTAATCTGACCTCTCAGCCTCAGGTTTCTCACGTGAATAATGAGGATGATAATAATAATAGTATCTACTTCTTAGGGTTCTTGTGAAGATTAAGAGAGATAATCCATGTCCAGTGCTGAATGCAGTGTTCAGCATACATAATTAGTACATAATTGGTAGCCATCATGATTCTTTCTCTTGTTAAGAGTTTCTTTAAAACTAATCAAGTATCTTGTTTGATGGAAAGATGGTTAAATATATATTTAATATGACTCATTTTTTGAGTCATATTATTTCTTTAATTCAGAAAAGGGATGGTGAGAAGGAACAATGTGTCTAGAAAGGTAAAAGTCAAACAAAGTCTTGACATTTGCTTTAAAAATACTAATAGGAATTTATTTTAGCCAGTTCTGAGCACGGTTGCTTAGCAAGATGAGTAATCAGTAGATATTTGCTGAAATATAGGTTGCTGAATAAAAAATTAAAATAGGTAATAGTAATATAGTTGCTAGTATCTTAAATTTTAAAAATTGTTTTAACACAATTTCTTATATTTGATATAGTTAGATATATATGTAGTATTAATTGCTTTTGAGCATTTCTAAACCACAATGTAATTATTGAATTATTAAATCAATTATCTTCTGTACTGAAACATGGTTAACAGTTGTAAAGAATTACTCATCTCAGCTTCAATAATGTTGGTATTTCCACTGTATGGAAAAAATGCAATAACTTCCCTAATCTATATAAGCTATTCATATAAGCTATTCATTCATCCATTTATTGTACAGACTTCTTTGAGCATCTAACTATGTTCTGTGCACTAGGCTAAGCATTTAGGAGTACACTAACATTGTCTATGTTATGTTTCTTATAGTTTTTAGAAGATGGATAAATAGAAAATTATAAGACAGAGTCTTTAGTGGCAAATAACAGTATGGCTGTATAAGCATGCTTTTTTGCCAAGAGAATATGCTTTGTTTTAGAGGACTCATTTGTTTAAGTTGTACATTTTATATAACTTAAGTTGTCTATAATTGGTTTTATTTAGAAGGGTAACCAAAATGCCAAAATTTTCAAATCACCTACTAAATAAAAACACAAAAAGAAGAAATTACTAGGAATTTTAAATCAGGAATAGTTAATTTTAAAATATTACACACTTCTAAACTAGTCTGCATTTCAGGTGATTAAATCAACTGAAAATTACTTAATGTATATTAGTATAATAAAATTACTTCCATTTTATATTGAAATAATATTTCATGGGAAGTTATTTTAAAATATTTATAATTTTAGTCATTATATTTTTATATTATATTACTATGAATTTTTGTGAAGTATTTGGCTGTATCAACTCAAGGAGATTTTTAAATTCTGTTGTCTTCTGGGTTCAAATTGTGTTTCAGTATATCCTCTGAAATAATAAACTCTTTCAATGGAATATGATTAATGTTTTTACCATGCAGTTACTGCCTTTGAATACATTTAGAAATTCCTCATGTTCTGGTTTATATAATCCTTATTTTGTAAATTTCATTTATCAACAAGGTGGTTTGTGACTAAGTTGTTTTTTTCTTAATTTGACAAAGAAATAATTCATACTTAACAAAAATTCTGTTATTTCCCATGAAATATTAGACATTTGTGAAGCTTGTTTTCAGAAGTGCTACCATTTTCATCTTTTTATTTGATCTTATTTACTTGAATTTATAACATGTATGTTTTCCAGTTGTGTTTTTTTTCTAATCTCTGTTGTGTGCTTATTTACCATTGATATTCTAAAGTACATTTTTATGTTTTTTTTCTGAGTTTGATTATGTTTAAAATATTTGAGTCTTATTATACTTTGATTACCTTACCGATTTGTTGGTTGTTTACAAAGTCTGAACCTTCAACTATATTGCTTTAATTATAGACTCTATTTTAAATAATATGAATATTTCAGGAAACTGGTATTTCCTTTTTTATCAGCTAAATAGAACCAAGTTTTCAAACCTATAAATAGCAATAGATTCCGGCTGTGCTGATACAAGCCCCCAAAACATAGTTTTTCTTTCTATCTAAATACAGTTCTTTCATCTTAACAGTAGATAAATGATTGATAGTTTTGTATAGTTATTCTTGGTTCAGTTCCCATCATTCAGGCACTGCTGAATATACATTGGTGTCATTTCACTAGCAGCGACTTCCTGCAGTGCAGTAGAACAGCTTTTGCAGTTTTCTGCTTATACTGATTTTTAGACATTAGAATGTCAGTTACCATGAACGTTTCACTTTCTTTTAAGCTAGACTTTTGTCTTTAGATAATGAAGGTGCACATAACTTTACATCTTGTTTTAATGAAGAGATGTTCTTAGAAAAACTCTCAAGATCATATAATACAATACATTGACAATGTTGAATTTTCCCATACTCCATTATTGGGATTTTTCCTCTAATTTTTTGTGATTATCAAGTCTATGAAAAATGTACCATATCTCTTGGAAGATTAGCCTAAAAGGTAGTAATTGACTTGGTAATCTAGCTGGTTAGCCATTTGGAAAGTATTCTTTCCAAGATTTTAGATGAGGCAATATAAGACTGTCCTTTGATTTATTTCAGGTTTCTTCTTAATCTTAACCTTTCCCTAAATAATGTATTCTATAAAATTTGGCTTTTCTCATTTTCTAACAGTTTTAACTAAAAGCCACTGTTTGAATAGCTAAATTGCATTCAATGATAAGACATTATTATCTGTAATTTGTAAGAGGAAGTATAAATAAAATTCAGGCTTTTTAAAATTAACTTTAAGGAAAAAAACTTTATTGTAAGTCTTTTATAGTTTAATATGGCAACTTGTTTTTGGAAATCTTTGAAGCACTTTTCATTTTTTGAACCAAAAACAAAAAAAGACATTGATTTTGCTATCTCTGTTGTTTTGTTTGAGTATAGACGTTTTCTTCCATAAAGGTATTCAAGATATGCTGAATTACAGAGGTATTTGTATTATTATTTAAACCATTTGATTTATCAAAGCCAGATTTTTGTTGTATGTAATTTAAGGAAATTCTTAACATAGATTGTAGATGGTTGCCTTACATTCTAAGGTTTTAAAGTAGATTAAAATAATCTTAAATACTCTTTCTTTGCTAATTTAGAAAAATTATGATGTAAGTCATCAAAGAGTTAAATAGTTCTTTAATATTAATTTCAATTTTCCCGTTTTATTTTAAAACCTATAGACTGCCTTTGTTCTTCATAAACTTGAATTCATAAAAGCTGCTAAGTGAAGAACCTTGGATACTGTCTTAACGAGGAGAATGATGAATGTATAACTTATAATCAGTTATCTTATAATTAGAAAGATGGTCAGAACTATGTGTAATTCAGCAATTCTGTTCCAAGATAAAACCTGAAATTTTTCTTCAGTAATAAAATATAAAAAGCTCTGTTAAATTAACTAGAAAGTTAATCCAAATATTTTTGCTTGTTTGGTGTTTGGCTTTGAGGTGCAGAATGGTGGCGAACAACAGATGTTCATACACGTGCAGGGGCAGCCTTCTTTCCACCATTACTGGGAATTCCACCACTGTTTGCTCCTCCAGCCCAGAATCATGATTCTTCTTCATTCCATTCAAGGACTTCTGGAAAAAGTAATCGAAATGGTCCTGAAAAAGGTATCCATGTTAACTCGAGTGAAGTATTACCTTTCATTTCAGTACCATTTTCAGTAGAGTTCAGATTTAGAAACAGTTACAAAGCATTGTGCTAGACACTTTCACATTGTCTGGCTTAATCTTTATAATAACTCTGTGAGATTGAAAGTGTTCGTGTTTTCCAGCCAAGATTAAATAAATTATTCAAGAAAGTACTGTTTACTTGTTGACATTGCATAGCAGAATTTAACTCAGGTTTTAACTCCCAACACCACTGCTTTTCCTCTGTATCTCATTACCTCCCTTATGTTGCTCAATAAAATATATTACTTCTTCTCTAATTAAGCATTAAATTTATATGTTAGCACACCTTTTTTCTTTTACATTTTCATTAATATTTCATAGTTGATAACTGTTGTTAGAATACATTTGCAAATTATAATACCATTTTAGATGGTTTGTTATTGTCTTTCTTTCCACTTAAGTAGATGTTTGGGAGTTTGCTCTGAAAGAGGGAATAGTTGTATTTAATTACTTTTCTAAAGCTTTTTTAATTGAAGTGAAATTCACATAAATGTAAAATTTACCATTTTAAACAGAACAATTCAGTGACATTAAAGGCACTAATAGTGTAGTACAGCAGCCACCTCTATCTAGTTTCAACACGTTTTCATCACCCCAAAAGGAAACTTCATACGAGTTTCTCCCTATTATTTCCTCTCTCAGTCTCTGGCAACCACTAGCTTGCCCTCTTTCTCTATAGATGTACCTGTTGTGAATATCTCATATAGATGGAATCATACAGTTTGTGTCTGGCTTATTTCACTTAGCATAATGTTTTTAAGTCATCCCGATTGTAGCATATGTCACTATTTCATTCCTTTTTATGCTGAATAACATTCTCTTGTATAAACATATTTATTTTAACTTTCAAGGTGTAAATGGATCAATAAATGGAAACAGTACATCATCTGTATCTGGTATCAACACATCTGTACTGTCCACTACTGCTTCAAGTTCTGTGGGACAAACGAAAAGTGTAAGCTCAGGTGGAGGAAATAGAAAATGTAATCAGGAACAAAACAAAACCCAGCCTTTGGATGCTAGAGCTGACAAAATCAAAGATAAGGTAAGTTAACCTTCAGGGGACAAATATAACAGATCTATACAACTATTCTAAAGATCAAACCACCTGAATCTATGGAATAATTTTTTATGATATATGAACTCCTATTTTTACAGATATTTATTTTTATCGAGTAGTTTTAGTATTAAACATCTAAAAAATTAAAAATGTCAGCACCAGTATCAATAACACAAATAGTCATCATGCAGTTCAGTTCAGTCGCTCACTCGTGTCCGACTCTTTGGAACCCCATGGACTGGAGCACGCCAGGACTTCCTGTCCATCACCAATTCCCGGAGTTTACTCAAACTCATGTCCATTGAATCAGTGATGCCATCAAACCATCTCACCCTCTGTCATCCCCTTCTCCTCTTGCCTTCAGTCTTTCTCACCATCAGAGTCTTTTCAAAATGAGTAAGTTCTTTGCATCAGGTAGCCAAAGTATTGGAGTTTCAGCTTCAGCATCAGTCTTTCCAATGAATATTCAGGACTGATCTCCTTTAGGATGGACTGGTTGGATCTCCTTGTAGTCCAAGGGACTCTCAAGAGTCTTCTCCAACACCACAGTTCAAAAGTATCAATTCTGAAGCGCTCAGCTTTCTTTATGGTCCAAACTCTCATATCCATACATGACTACTGGAAAAACCATAGTTTTGTATAGACGGACCTTTGTTGGCAAAGTAATGTCTTTGTTTTTAAAGTGCTGTCTATGTTGGTCATAACTTTTCTTCCAAGGAGCAAGCGTCTTTTCATTTCATGGCTGTAGTCACCATCTGCAGTTATTTTGGAGCCCAAAAAAATAAAGTCTGCCACTGTTTCAATTGTTTCCCCATCTATTTGCCATGAAGTGATAGGACCAGATGTCATGATCTTAGTTTTCTGACTGTTGAGTTTTAAACCAACTTTTTCACTCTCTTCTTTAACTTTCATCAAAGGCTCTTAAGTTCTTCTTTGCTTTCTGCCATAAGGGTGGTGTCATTGGCATGTCTGAGGTTATTGATATTTCTCCCAGCAATCTTGATTCCAGCTTGTGCTTCCTTCAGCCCAGCGTTTCTCATGATGTACTCTGCATGTAAGTTAAATAAGCAGGGTGACAAAATACAGCCTTGACGTTCTCCTTTTCCTATTTGGAACCAGTCTATTGTTCCATGTCCAGTTCTAACTGTTCTTTCCTGACCTACATAGATTTTCTCAAGAGGCAGGTCAGGTGGTGTGGTATTCCCATCTCTTGGAGAATTTTCCACAGTTTGTTATGATCCACATAGTCAGAGGTATTCGCATTGTCAATAAAGCAAAAGTAGATGTTTTTCTGGAACTCTCTTGCTTTTTCAGTGATCAAACAGATGTTGGCAATTTGATCTCTGGTTCTTCTGCCTTTTCTAAATCCAGCTTGAACATCTGGAAGTTCACAGTTCATGTACTGTTGAGGCCTGGCTTGGAGAATTTTGAGCATTACTTTGCTAGCGTGTGAAGTGAGTGCAATTATGTGGTAGTTTGAACATTCTTTGGCATTGCCTTTCTTTGGGATTGAAATGAAAACTGACCTTTTCCAGTCCTGTGATCACTGCTGAGTTTTCCAAATTTGCTGGCATATTGAGTGCAGCACTTTGACAGCATCATCTTTCAGGATTTGAAATAGCTCAACTGGAATTCCATCACCTCTACTAGCTTTGTTTGTAGTGATGCTTCTTCAGGCCCACTTGACTTTGCATTCGCATTCCAGGATGTCTGGCTCTAGATGAGTGATCACACCATCGTGATTATCTGGGTCATGAAGATCTTTTTTGTATAGTTCTTCTGTGTATTCTTGACACCTCTTCTTAACATGTTCTACTTCTGTTAGGTCCATACTATTTCTGTCCTTTATTATACCCATCTTTGCATGAAATGTTCCCTTGTTATCTCTGATTTTCTTCAAGAGATTTCTAATCTTTCCCATTCTGTTGTTTTCCTCTATTTCTTTGCATTGGCCACTGAGGAAGGCTTTCTTATCTCTCCTTGCTGTTCTTTGGAACTCTGCATTCAAATGGGTATATCGTTCCTTTTCTCCTTTGCCTTTAGCTTCTCTTCTTTTCGCAGCTATTTGTAAGGCCTCCTCAGACATCCATTTTGCCTTTTTGCATTTCTTTTTCTTGGGGATGGTTTTGATCCCTGCCTCCTGTACAGTGTTACGAACCTCTGTCCATAGTTCTTTAGGCACTCTGTCTATCAGATCTAATCCCTTGAATCTATTTGTCACTTCCAATGGATAATCATAAGAGATTTGATTAAGTCATACCTGAATGGTCTAGTGGTTTTCCCTACTTTCTTCAATTTAAGTCTGAATTTAGCAATAAGCAGTTCATGGTCTGAGCCACAGTCAGCCCCCAGTCCTGTTTTTGCTGACTGTATAGAGCTTCTCCATTTTTGGCTGCAAATAATGTAATCAGTCTGATTTCGGTATTGATCACCTGGTGATTTCCATGTATAGAGTCTTCTCTTGTGTAGTTGGAAGAGTGTGTTTGCTATGACCAGTGCGTTCTGTTGGCAAAACTCCATTAGCCTTTGCCCTGCTTCATTCTGTACTCCAAGGCCAAATTTGCCTGTTACCCCAGATATTTCTTGACTACCTACTTTGTCATTCCAGTCCCCTATAATGAAAAGGACATCTTTTTTGGGTGTTAGTTCTAGAAGGTCTTGTAGGTCTTCATAGAACCGTTCACCTTCAGCTTCTTTAGCATTGCCTTGGAAACGAACAGAGATCATTCTGTTGTTTTTGATATTGCATTCAAGTACTGCATTTCAGACTCTTTTGTTGACTATGAGGGCTGTTCCATTTCTTCTAAGGGATTCTTGCCCACAGTAGTAGATATTATGGTCATCTGAGTTAAATTCACCCATTCCAGTCCATTGTTCACTGATTCCTAAAATGTCGATTTTCACTCTTCCCATCTCCTGTTTGACCACTTCCAATTTACCTTGATTCGTGGACCTAACATTCCAGGTTCCTATGCAACATTGCTATTTACAGCACCAGACTTTACTTCCATCACCAGTCGCATCCACAACTGGTTGGTGTTTTTGCTTTGGCTCTGTCTCTTCATTCTTTCTGTAGTTAGTTCTCCACTGATCTCCAGTAGCATATTGGGTACCTACTGACCTGGGGAGTTCATCTTTTAGTGTCCTATCTTTTTGCCTTTTCATGCTGTTCATGGGGTTCTCAAGGCAAGAATACTGAAGTGTTTTGGCATTCTGTTCTCCAGTGGACCACGTTTTGTCAGAACTCTCCGCCATGACCCGTCTGTCTTGGGTGGCCCTACTCGACATGGCTCATAGTTTCATTGAGTTAGACAAGGCTGTTGTCCATGTGATCAGGTTGGTTAGTTTTCTGAGACTGAATTTTCAGTCTGTCTGCCCTCTGATGGAGAAGGATAAGAGGCTTATGGAACATTCCTGATGGGAGAGACTGACTGAGGGGGAAACTGAGTCTTGTTCTGATGGGCAGGAGCATGCTCAGTAAATCTTTAATTAATTTTCTGTTGATTGGTGGGGCTGTGTTCCCTCCCTGTTACTTACCTGAGGCTAAACTTTAGTGGAGGTAATGAAGATAATGGTTGAAGTGAAGTCACTCAGTTGTGTCCCACTCTTTGCGACCCCATGGACTGTAGCCTGCTAGGCTCCTCTGTCCATGGGATTTTCCAGGCAAGAAAATTGGAATGGGTTGCCATACCTCCTTCAAAAGTTCCCATGCACCCACTGCTCCACTCAGTGCCCCCAGCCCTGCAGCAGGCCACCGCTGACCCACACCTCTGCTGGAGACACCGGGAGGCTCATGGGCAAGTATGGATCAGTCTCTTGTGGGGTCACTACTCCTTTCTCCTGGGTCCTGATGCACACAAGGGTCTGTGCTCTCCAAAAGTCTGATTCCCCAGCCCTGTATAAGTTCTGATGGCTCTGTGGTGGGGTTAATGGCGACCTCATAGATAAGGTTTATTGGGAAGTTAACACATACCAGTTCTACTGTAATTGTTTTGCATAGAATATCGATTTCAGCCCTCCCTATACCCCTAATGAGGTAGGTACTATTATTATAAATCGAGAAAAAGAGTCCTCAAGTAGTTGGCCATTAAGTGGTTAGGATATGAAGTCAGGCAGGTTGACTCCACAGCCCATGCTTTAGGAAAACCAAATCAAGAAACCATTTATTATGGAAATTTTCAAAATGCACAATAGATAGAATAGAGTAATTATCCTGTGTACCCATTATTCAGTTGCAGCAGTTACCATCTCATGGTCAGTTTTATTTTATCATAACCCCAACTGTGCAGGTTAGCAATTTAATGCTTCTCAGGTCTGAATTCTCCTTTGCCAGTTGGCACAATATTAGATCTTGCAAATAGAGGGTCCTGGAGAAACACTGGAGGAGGAAAGGCTTCTCCTCTTGGCTCAGGTGTTCTCTTCTTGGTCTTATGCTGTGCCACCAGTGAATATTCCTCGCCCACTGGCAGCTGTCCTGCCACTTGTGTTCAATAGATCCAGTAGTGCACACCATGTAGTGAGTTTCACTGACATCCCAGCAGGCAGCTTACTAGTGAGTTTGCTAGCATGCCAGTGGTTAGTTTTCTAGCTAATTTTTCTGTCACCCCTACTAGAAGATCCCTAGCGAGTTTTTCTGGCACTCCAGCAGGTGGTATTTCTTGTGTGCCAGCACTGATCTGTGATGCTTCGTGAGTTTCTCTGCCGTCCAGTGGGCGATAGTCACATCCTTTCCAACAAATACCCCTGCTTGGACCTCCTGACTAAACTTATCTGCTCTAGAAGCAGTATCAGGAATAGGGTGATTTGCACAGATTGCACATGGTAAATTCACTCAGCATTCTGGACACTATAAGTCTTTGGATTTCCTCTTCCACATTGTCCTAGGGAAGTTGTGACACTTCAGCTATACTAAATATAGTCCACCACTGTGTCCAGATTTCATGCACCC
This sequence comes from Bos taurus, assembly GCF_002263795.3. Lineage (NCBI taxonomy): Eukaryota > Metazoa > Chordata > Mammalia > Artiodactyla > Bovidae > Bos > Bos taurus. The sequence goes on from NC_037329.1 coordinate 36,926,504, forward strand.
TACTAAGTAAGCTGAGAGACCTCCAGCTACCTGAACCAACACATTATATCCAGAATTTCTAGTAAGTGCACCCGTATCAGTGAATTTGGACTGCTTCCATTTGGGATTTCTTCTTGAGTGAGAGAGAAGTCTTGGTTTATTCTGAGTTCAAGCCCCAGCATCAACTACAAACATTTTGGAAAGACAGATAATAACTAGAACATTGCCTTTTTGTCTACATTTTATAAAAACCACTCTCAGGGCCTGACATTTCTTAGGGCAGAGAGTCAAAAGTTTGTGATCCTATTATACAGAGTGAAGTGAGTCAGAAAGAGAAAGATAAATACCGTATTCTAACACATATATATGGAATCTAGAAAAATGGTACTGAAGAATTTATTTACAGGGCAGCAATGGAGAAACAGACATAGAGAATAGACTTATGGACATGGGGAAAGGGGAGGGGAGGGTAAGATGTATGGAGAGAGTAACATGGAAACTTACATTACCATATGTAAAATAGATGGCCAGGTGGAATTTGCTGTATGGCTCAGGAAACTCAAACAGGGGCTTTGTATTAACCTAGAATGGTGGGATTGGGAGGGAGTTTCAAACAGGAGGAGATATATGTATACCTATGGCTGATTCACTTTGAGGTTTGACAGAAAATAGCAAAATTCTGTAAAGCAATTATCCTTCAATAAAAAATAAGTTGATTTAAAGAAAAGAAGTTTATGATCCTGTAACATCACTTTCTCTATTATCTCAGCTATAATATGAGGAGATTGAGAAGCTTCTGACACACCGCATTAAGAGCAGGATATGTGTAGCGACTGATTGCAGAGAGCACTGATCTGAACTTTAAATGTAAACAATATGCCTCTCAGGCTCTGACTTTTAATTCCAAGAAACAATTTTATCATATTTCCATTTGTCCTTTCTCAAGGCAGCGTCAAGTTCCATATATTTTCCAGGAACAACTAAACAAAGTTTTCTTTCCTCTTGCTGGGCATATTGTATAGAAATATTTCCTCAAGACCTTTCGGTTCCATCTCAACAGAAGATAATTGTTTTCCAGAACATAATAAGACATATGCGAGTCTGAGGGAAGGTCATCTGCTGAAGCCACTAAGAATGATGATACCCGTCACAGAAACTCAATGGGACTCTTCTTGGGCCCCAAGACAAACATATTTTGGGGTCATATTTTCCACCTGTTCCTCTTCAACTACTCTTTGCTCTTCTCCTTTATGGTATGTTTTGAGGGCATTCCCATTAGTATGAGCTCCAAAGGCCTATCTCTGCACTACTGTCAGCCTCTCTGCACACCAGATACTGACTGAAACACCACCTACTCCTTCAGTTCAGTTGAGTCGCTCAGTCGTGTCCAACTCTTTGTGACCCCAAGGACTGCAGCATGCCAAGCCTCCCTGTCCTTCACCAACTCCCGGAACTTGCTTAAACTCATGTCCATTGAGTCGGTGATGCCATCCAACCATCTCATTCTCAGTCATCCTCTTCCTCTCCTGCCTTCAATCTTTCCCAGTTTTTTCCAGTGAGTCAGTTTTTTGCGACAGGTGGCCAAAGTATTGGAGTTTCAGCTTCAGCATCAGTCCTTCCAATGAATATTCAGGACTGATTTCAGGAAATCAGTTGGATCTGATTGGTTGGATATGACTGGTTGGATCTCCTTACAGTCCAGGGGACTCTCAAGCGTCTTCTCCAACACCACAGTTTAAAAACATCAATTCTTCAGCACTCAGATTTCTTTATAGTCCAACTCCATGCATGACTACTGGAAAAACCACACTCTTTGCTCCCATGGTATTTTGAAGCATGTCCTAGACCTCATATCATGGGATGTCTATATCTATATGTATTTCTAAAAGTTAAATACCCAAGCTTTTAAACATACCTCTTAGAAGGCTTCTTTGGTGGCTCAATGATAAAGAGCCCACCTGTCATTGCAAAAGATGTGGGTGTGATCCCTAGGTTGGAAGACCCCTAGAGAAGGAAATGGCAGCCCACTCTGGTATTCTTGCCTGGAAAATACCAAGGACAGAGGATAATCCAGAGATAGTCCAGAGGATAGTCCTTGGTATAGGACAGAGACTGTACCAAGACAGGCTATGGTCTATGGAGCTGCCAAGAGTTGGCAGCTACTAAACAAAAACAACAGACCTCTTAGAAGAAGTGCTAAATCTAGTAAAATCTAGTATATCTAGTGCCTGCACAATGTGCAAGGCAAGACTTTGGAGGAATGGGTATGAAACAGATTCTGTCCTTTGTTCTGGTAAGGAATCTGTTTTGACATTCTTGGGGCTTCCCTGGTGGCTCTAAAGATAAAGAATCTGCCTGCAGTGTGGGAAACCTGTGTTCGTTCCCTGGGTCAGGAAGATCCCCTGGAGGAGGGCATGGCAACCCACTCTGGTATTCTTGCCTGGAGAATCCCTATGGACAGAGGAGCCTGGCGGGCTACAATCCATGGGATCTCTAAGAGTCGGACATGACTGAGCAACTAAGCACAGCACACTGACATTCCTAAAGAAAATAAGTGAAGGTAAAGTAGAAAATATTTCCAGAAACAGCTACTAAAACCTTACAGAGGTACCTCTTTAATGATATAAGGAAAGAAATTCTGGGTACCATAGGGGTGTCTTGGAGTAGGATATGACAACCCACTCCAGTATTCTTGCCTGGAAAATTCTATGGACAGAGAAGACTTGTGGGCTACAGTCCCATAGGGTTGCAAAGAGCAACTGAGCAGAGGGATGTCTATTTATATCTACATAGAAGTATCACTAGAGAGAGATTGACTATCAGTCTGAGGGATACTAGAACTTACGATTTCAGAAGAGTACATTAATAATACATGGTCTGGAATGAATCTGTATTAGTGGATTGTTCAAGTATAATGAAGATGAAGGGAGCTGAAACTAAAAAAGAAAATCCTATACTTTTTAACCCTGTATTTTCAGTTTTAAAAACTTAAAAAAAGAATTACTTCATCAGCTCTTTTCATGTGAAGTTTGAAAAGTGTTCTTCAGCTAATTTTGATAATTCCTCCTAGAAGGTGGGGTTACTTATATCAGTGATGCTCACTTGAAATCATTAAGTCCAATTCCCTCACATAGCCTACATGTATATTCAGAATAAATATAGCTATTTTAAATTTAACAAAGTAAGTCAACAGAGACTAAAATATACAAACATAAAGCCTTTTGAGAAAAAAATAAAAAGACAATTCAGGGTTAAGTTCTACTCTTGTTGCCATACAAGTTATTGTTACCACAGCAACCATCACAGTCTTATAAAAATGCAAGTGATTTTTTTTATCACTTTAAAATATCATGTTATCACTCTTTGTAATGGTTTTCTATCTCACTCAGAATAAAATCTTTGCCACGGCCTGTAAGACCCTGTGTGGCCTGCCCGTGCCAGTCCATCAAGCCTTATTTCTATGGCTCTCTCCCAAGTTTCTGTGCTCTAGCAGGTCTGGCTAACTTTTCCATTCTTTGAACATGTCAAACTTGTTTCCAGCTCATGGCTTTTTCCTTTGCTGTTTCTCATCTTGAAAGGCTCTTTTATCTTTCTAGGATGGGCTCTTGCTCTCCATTTAGGTCTCAACTGAAAAGAATCTTACCTGACAATTAAATCTACATCTTCATCCCACCCCCAGCACATACTGTGTATCCAATTATCTTGTTGTAGTCACTAAAAACCCTTACTGACATTGTTTGTTAATTCTCTTCTTCCTGTTCCCATGAGAGCAGAGTTGCTATCTGTATGTCACACCCTTGTATCCCCAGAGACTAGAACAACTCTGTCTGGTTACATAATGGCCTTGAATATGTATTTGTTTTGCTATTGAAAGAAATACATACCCAGGGAAATGAAAGTTCAAGGAGAGACTTCTGAAAAGCTTTCCTAGAATGGGTAGGGGGCTACTGCTGCTGCTAAGTCGCTGTAGGGGGGAAAGGGGGTAATTAGTAAAATCTCCTTTGATTATTTTTTATGAATCTAAGAAGGCTCATTTTTAAAATGTTTAAACGACAGAAAAAGACATACTACCTAATTGTAAAAATTCAAAAGAACCATTCCCCCACACATACACATTCACAGGGACTAAGGAGATGAAATTGGTGATATTTAAACTCAGTTTTCTATCTTTCCCTAATACCTGGACTTGTCTACTCACATCTACTTTTTTCTTTTTAATTCAGGGACTAAATTTGTTATAAAACAGACTCTTTGCATACTGTCAGAGTATGCTCTGCAAAGACCACCTGCATTAGAATCATATTAAGTGCTTGTTGATGCAGATCCCTGTGCCTTATTTAGAGTTGGGGTCCAGGAATCTGCTGGCTATAGAAAGTCTACAAGTGAATATTTCGTGTCCCTGAAGCTTTAGAACCCTCACCTCTCGACCCACTCTTAAGGAGTGTAGGACCATCTATCAGAACAACTGTAAATGAAAACTACACAGATTGCTTGGAAAATGAAATGGGAGTTGTTGTTGTTGGGGGTTTTTTTCTTCTTTTTTTTTTCTGCTGAATCAGAGTAGCTCCCTTATTTCCTTCCTTCCTTGGTTTCTTCTAAAACTGCAAGTGGTAACTTCAGTTTAGGTTCCTTACGATTTTCATAGTCTTGCTATGCATGTGTGCCTCTCAGTCATTTCTGACTCTTCGCAGTCCTGGCAGCCCACCAAGCTCTTCTGTCCATGAATTTCCTACTCCAGAGGATCTTCCTAATCCAGGGATCAAACCCAAGTCTCCTGCATTGTTAGGAGGATTCTTTAGCACTGCACCACCTAGGAAGCCCAAACATACTTAGAGACTCAAAACAGATTTTGGTCGCAAAGAAGGAGCTGTTTCTCTGCCCCAAAAATGGTATGCTTAACATTACTCTATTAGTATTATTTCCCTTTAATCTCTGCTTTGGTCTTTCTCATCCTATGATTTCCCTTATTTCAAATCACTTTCTGCTTTACTGTAAGGGAAAGAGCTTAGGGAATGATGAGACTATTAGCTTATTGAAGAGTATGCCTGTGCTACTTTGGAGCAGTTAACACAGTATCATGGCAAGCAAAATATAACAGGAGTGACTCTCTTCACACATGTGTTTTATATGATTTAAATAACATTTCAGAAGACACAAAGGAAAATATATGTTTGCCATCAGAAACTATGGCTTCAAAACCTAGCCGCCTCTTGTAGAAGTGTAATATTATCTTTTATTCCCAAACCCCATAGTTATGAAAGGCTTCATTTCTTCTAAAGCCATAACTTAGTGTAATTTGTTGCTTTTGTAATTCATTGCTGATTTTTCTCTATTTTATCTACCAGCAAACACTATAGAAATGTTCTGAAGTAACTCTGTAGTCAGTCTTGCTTTGTTGTTTTGACATTTCTCCCTTCCTATTGGCAGAATTTTAACTTTTTCATTATTGTATAGTTATTTAGTTATAGTCTATCTCATTTTTTCTCTTTTTATCCACTACCATTGTCTGTCCTTTAAACACAAAACTTTCTTTTTATATGATCTCACATCCCTTTTCAGCTTTGAATTTTCTTTGTCCTGTAGAGTCTTAAATTTTCCAGAAATTAATCTCTCTCTTTATCATATTTTTCTGTCTTTTCTGATGTGGAAATATACAAAACTTAAGTTCCTTGACACTTAACTAAAGCCACTCTTTAAGCCTTTTTCTGCCTATTTTATCTTCTGTACAATACTTTTTACTGTATGGAATTATTTGCTTTTAAAATAATTATCTGTCTAGTCTATCACCACCACCACCACCACCACCACTGGAATGTAAGTTTTCTGAAGGCAGAGACTCTATCATAGACTTTATTGTAGTCAAGCACCTAGAAAGGTGTGTTTGGCTACTGATTCACTGTCTACACAAAGAAAGATTAATGCTAAATGTAGAACTCAATGTACATATCTGGAACTGTTGTTTTCTTTATCATAACTGGAATTATCTTTTTGTAAATTGCTTTTTTAATCTGTCATACCTTTTGAAGCACGGCAGTCATATGAGAGTGTACATATGTGTGTGTGTGTGTGTATATATATATATATATATATATATATTACGCATATACATACTACATTGTATACTGTTTTCAATATTCTATACATGACGGATGTTATACTTTTTACTGGACATTCCTGTCAGATAAGTTAATGTGATCAGTTTTTCAAATAATTACCTTTAAAACATGTGGCTTTTTACTTTTTTCTAAAATGACACTTTGAGATTGAAAATATCATTTAAGAATTAAAAGAGCCTACCTATTACTGAAACTTGAATTTTTTCCAAAAAGAAAAATCTTGTTAAAAAATCTTGTCTTTATCTAGAAGCCAAGGAAAAAAGCTATGGAAAGTTCTAGCAACAGTGATAGTGATTCAGGCACATCATCAGACACGTCAAGTGAAGGCATTAGTAGTAGTGATTCGGATGACCTAGAGGAAGATGAAGAAGAAGATCAAAGTATTGAAGAAAGTGAAGATGATGATTCTGATTCAGAGACTGAAGCACAGCAGAAAAGTAACAACCAGGTAGGTATAAATCATTTCATTGGGTGGTATCTGCACATTATTCATATTTAGGAATTAACTGGCTTATCTTAACTCTCAAAGTCTATATAGTTTAAAGTTTATCACTGCCTTTAGTTCTTCCTTTTGCACAAGAATAAAAAGGAGATAGAGAAACATTTTTAAAGGGACATTTTGTGAATTTTTTAGTGAGTTTTATATATTTATCAATCATTAGAAACACTTTTTTAAGGTACCCTTTTTCGCCCCCATGGTTTACTGCTTGATGTTCTTTGTTTTAACAGATGTTAAAGAAGTTGCCTTTTAATTTGTATTTACAGGTGCTATTACATGGTGTTTCAGACCCAAAAGCAGAAGGACAGAAAGCAACTGAAAAAGCCCAGGAAAAAAGAATTCACCAGCCATTACCTCTTCTGTCTGAATCCCAGACTCACTCATCATTCCAATCCCAGCAGAAGCAGCCTCAGGTTTTGTCACAGCAGCTTCCATTTATTTTCCAAAGCTCTCAGGCAAAGGAGGAATCTGTGAACAAACACACAAGTGTAATACAGTCTACGGGATTGGTGTCCAATGTGAAACCTTTATCTTTGGTAAATCAAGCCAAAAAGGAAACTTACATGAAACTCATAGTTCCTTCTCCTGATGTACTTAAAGCAGGGAATAAAAATACCTCTGAAGAATCTAGTTCTTTGACCAGTGAATTGCGTTCCAAACGGGTGAGTTAAAAATAATTTATAGAAGATTTTTATTATTAGACAAAGAGCTCTTATATAGTCTTACAATTGTTTAAGTTTAAACTGAATTCTATTCTTAAATTTATACATTCTTAGTCACCACGAATAGAATATTCACACCAGAAAACTAAATGTCTGTGATTTTATATTTACCTATACACCTGTTTAATATACTTTTGTAAATGCAATCTTGTCATCTTTTCCTAGGCTTAGTATTTTAGCAGTAAGGGGATAAATATATTTGCATTGGACACTTCACAGTTACTTTTGTTTAGAATCAATTTCTTTTTTTTCCTAATATTAGTATATTATTTTTTAAAGAAATGAACTCTTGAGTAATTTACCTCTGCTGCTAAGTCACTTCAGTCATGTCTGACTCTGTGTGACCCCATAGATGGCAGCCCACCAGGCTCTGCCGTCCCTGGGATTCTCCAGGCAAGAACACTGGAGTGGGTTGCCATTTCCTTCTCCAATGCATGAAAGTGAAAAGTAAAAGTGAAGTTGCTCAGTCGTGTCTGACTCTTCGCGACCCCATGGACTGAAGCCTACCAGGCTCCTCCATCCATGGGATTTTCCAGGCAAGAGTACTGGAGTGGGTTGCTATTGCCTAAAGTCCTATAATTTATCAATTTTTTTTTAATTTTATTTTATTTTTAACTTTACAATATTGTATTGAATCAATTTTAAGCAAAAAAATCCTTTCTAAGAATTGTTTTCCTTTACCATTCTTAATGAATTATACAAAACACAAAATACTTTGAGTAAATTTACTTATACAAACACCAGAACCACTCATCAGAAAACTTTTTTCATATTTATTTTCTTGCTGTTAATTTTATATTATTGTATAGTCTACAGTCATATGTTCAGAAGAATTCTAGTAATTAAATGACCAGTGCTTTTTAATCTTGAACTCATGAGACTGGAGAAAAAATATTCTGTTTGAACACAGTCGCCTGAATTTTGTTAATAAAAACTATCATTAGGCATCCTAATCATTGGAAAAGACTTACTGTTTTGCCAACCATTCATTCTTTTAAGTGCTTCATATGTATTTAGTTATTGGATAACGACATCTGTAAGTGCCACTAATAATATCATGTACATGTACATATATATATGATCAAATTCAGATTCGTATGACTTAACTCACCCAAGATCACATGCTAATTGGTGATGGAGCTGGAATTCAAACTTAGACTCTATAACACTAGAGTCCTTATTCTTAATCACTATGGTATGCTGCCTTTCTTTCTCCAAAAAAAAAAAGAAAATCACAATGTCCTTATCTATTTAGTCTTTATTTTTTAAGTTAATTTTTATTGTAGTGTATAGTTGATTTATAATGCTGTGTTAATTTCTGCTGTACAGCAAAGTAAATCAGTTACACATATACATATATCTCCTCTTTTTTGGATTTCCTTCCCATTTATTTAGGTCACCACAGAGTTCATAAAGTTCCCTGTGCTGTATAGTAGGTTCTCATTAGTTATTGGGAGAAGGCAATGGCAAACCACTCCAGTACTCTTGCCTGGAGAATCCCGTGGATGGAGGAGCCTGGTTGGCTGCAGTCCATGGGGTCGCTGGGAGTCAAACACGATAGAGTGACTTCACTTTCACTTTCACGCATTGGAGAAGGAAATGGCAACCCACTCCAGTGTTCTTGCCTGGAGAATCTCAGGGACGGGGGAGCCTGGTGGGCTGCTGTCTCTGGGGTCCAACAGAGTTGGACATGACTGAAGCGACTTAGCAGCAGCAGCAGCATTAGTTATCTATTTTATGCATAGTAATGTCTATGTGTCAATCCCAATCTCCCAGTTCATCCCACCTGCCCTCCCCCCATGGTATCCATGTTTTTTACAGTGAAGAATTTGACGTGAAAGTGAAAGTTGCCCAGTCCTGTCTGACTCTTTGCAACCCCATGGACCATACAGTCCATGGAATTCTTCAGGCCAGAATACTGGAGTGGGTTTACCAGCTGAGCCACAAGGGAAGCCCAGGAATACTGGAGTGGGTAGCGTATCCCTTCTCCAGCAGAGATCTTCCCGACCCAGGAATTGAGCCAGGGTCTCCTGCATTGCAGGTGGATTCTTTACCCAACTAAGCTATCAGGGAAGAATTTAAGAACAAGGTCAAAGAAAAGTGAGGAAATCAGAACTCTTTTGAGAATCTAAATGAGTAGTTCTAAAGCCTAAGTGTACATTAAAATCACCTGGAAAACTAAAAAGAACTAACCATTTCAGAACAATTTAAAATCAGAATCTTTTGTGTTGAGATTAAGATATTGCATGTCTAAATAGCATCCCATGTGATTCAGATGTGCAACCAAATTTGAGAACCACTAATCCAAATGGAATGATGAGTGATATCATAATATCACACATATGACAACTTGTAATGGACTGGTCAATTGTTAGGAGTTATTGGCGTCGTGTTATTGACTCTCTTTGAAAAGCTAAGGAAGTTAAAAATTACTTTGCATTGGTTACTTTAATTTTTTCATGAATGTATATTCCACTTTAAGATAAATGAATTTACAGAGCCACATCAATAGTTACCTGCATAAGTTTTCTTAATTTTTTAAGAGTTTCTTAAATTCCTATTTAAAGATATGTGACATCTATTATAAAGTCATTTATTAAACATTGGCTTTATAAATGTAGCCAAGCTAGGCTTTCTACCCACGTGATCGTATGTAATCCTTACAAAATTGTGTGAGGTAAAGAAACTAAGGCTCAGAGAGGTTAAGTCACTTTTCAACATCATATAACAAGTTACGAGAAGACAGATTTTTAAACCAAGATCATTCTGATTTCAAAGCCCATGATAAAGGTGAAATAATTTGGTGTTTCTGAAATGATATGGTAGTTAGTGGGAAATATTTTATGTGACTGCACATTCACAGTAGATTCAACTGTGAATGACTTTACTATTTATTGGTATCTAGAATTGAGTTAAGGGCTTACCAGGTGGCACTAGTGGTAAAGAACCTGCCTGGCAATGCAGGAGACATAAGAAACACAGGTTCAATCCCTGGGTCAGGAAGATCCCCTGGAGAAGGGCATGGCAAGCCACTCCAGTATTCTTGCCTATAGAATCCCATGGACAGAGAAATCTGGCAGGCTATAGTCCATAGGGTCACAAAGAGTCGGACATAACTGAAGCGACTTAGCAGGCAGCAGGCAGGCATTGAGTTAAAGGGTATTTTTATAAATATTTCTCTTACATCAGCTTTCCTTCTTTATGTGACAGTCTAATATATTTAGAATTTTGCTTGATTTCTTATGACAGTTTCCATTATTTCACTCTTCCTTCTATGTATCTGCTTTCCGAACTAGTTGATGATTTTCTTCAGTGTTATTTAATTATTGGATCCTTTCAAACCTTATACTGTAGACATTTTAATTTAAGACAGTATACATTAATTGTAATAAAGACCAGGAGTTTTGCCTAGAAGATTTTTTTGCGGTCTCCAGAGAGTCAGGTAAAGACTAGGAGAGCAAGAGCTTCAAGGTAGGACAAAGCTTTGCACCTCTCTCTTATACTCTGATCACCCAAGGGTATATGGAAGTAGCAAGACTTTTGCTACCATACAGGTCTCATTTTTCTCCCCTCCTACTTAATGTCCCACCCCTAATATCAAAAAGGATAGCACATTTGCTGTAAAAGCATAACTGATGCTAGTCTTGGGATAAAATACAGTCATTTTTGGTTATCTTAGAACACCTTCAGATGTCAATATTTGAGAAGTAATTCTTCAGAGTTATAGAATGAGAAGCAATTTCAGAAAATTAAAATATGAAACATAAAACTAAAGGGAAAGTTTTTGATTTTATGACTCTTGATCCTATATGTTTGGAAGGAATATTAACTGCCTATTAAAAATATTAACTGCCTTTTAGAATACAAAATGACTGTGACAAAATTTTGTTCCAAGGAATGAAAATACACTAAATGTTTCTGCTGAAAATTTAAATCAGTACATATATAAAATATGAAGTATTGAGTATATTATATATAAATACTCATATACTATGCAATATTTATGTTTCATATAAATATTAAGTAAAATTATATTAAAATATTTTATGTAATAGTTTGCTATCAAATTCTTTTTAAAAAGATAAACAATTATGTAGTATAATATTTTATTCACTGAATAAATACCAATTAAGCCCTTTCTCTTTGTGAAGCATTGCCTTATGTACAAATATTATATTTCAGTCTTTGTTTACAAAAAGTTAACTTAATTTTCTAAACAAATACCATTAAGATAAGTTAAATAAGATAAAAAAGTTTATATGGGAATTGCTTACTGCATAATTAGTACTGGTACTTTAAAATATTTAATAAGTCATTCTGTGTGGCATCCCATCTCCATTTATATTTATGAAATAACCCACCACAAATCTTTGCTGACTTGCGTATTAAGAGTCCAGGTCCAGTGCTGACAATACTGTTGATTTTAATTTCAAGGCAACCATTTTCATTGCAGAATTTTAGCTCTTAAAATTTAACTTCTATTTCTGTCAACTTTGGATATTTTAATCATTCTACTTCAGTTTTCTTTTTTATATTTTAGTTATACAATTTTAATGAAATTCATATGATGTTATTCTTTTCATGAAGATCCTGATAGTCAAATAAATTTTTGTTGCTATTTACAGATGTAAATTTTATGGTTTAATGGTTTACAAATGAATTTTTCCCAAAAAAGTATAATTTTTTCTAAACTGTTTTCTACATCCTTTCTAAACTAATGTGCTAAAGACACTACAAAGTAGATTCCGCAGAATATTAAGCCAGCCTTTCTACTAACTTCAAATCATGGTTACTGTAGAAAACTACAGGATAGACTATAAGTGGAATCCCAGGGACGTGGGAGCCTGGTGGGCTGCCGTCTATGGGGTTGCACAGAGTCAGACACGACTGAAACGACTAACAGCAGCAGCAGCAGGGGACATATAAGAGCTCAAGGATAGGAGAGATGAGTGCTTTAGGCTGGGACAAATATAGGAAGCATCTTGAGTTGGATTTTGAATAATGAACAGGATTTCATCAGCCTGAAATGTATTAAAGGAAGACATTTTATGCAAAGAAAATGGTTATAACAGACTGTAGAGGCGGTAAAAGTACTGTGTGACATGCACCGGGCATGGCCCATAGTCCAGTTGGACTACAGAGGTATGTTAGTGTCTACTTGAAAAGTAATTTGAATATCAGATATAAGTGTTTAAGGTTTATAAAGTTGGCAGTGGAGGAAGAGGCACTAAAGGTTTTGACCAAAGAGCTAATATAAAATGTAGCTTATTTTATGAGAAAATTGCCCTTGGCATATGCATATATTGGGAGTTGGGTAGGAAGAAGTGATAGTATGTCTTAAATTTGAGCAGTATTTCAATGAAAGAATCCAAAACACATAGTATTAATGTGGCTGACTTGAAAAAAATAAAAGTAAAGATGTTTTTAAGGTTTCAAGTTTGGGTCATTGAGAAAAATGGAAACTGCAGTAATAAGAGAAGAGAGCAGTAAGGAAACACACATTTTGAAGGGGAAAGACTAAATTTTTAAATATATTATGTCTAGCCAAGGTTCAGCAATCAACTAGTCATCACTTCTACTACATTTACAGCACTTAAATATCATGATTTAAATTTGTATATGATTAGTTGTTGTCAGATACAGAAGGCAAATAAAAGTAGTCTTTATTCTTATGATACATTATTGTTTTGTATTCTACTTTATGTTTCAACAGGAACAATATAAACAGACATTCCCAGCTCAGTTAAAGAAACAGGAGTCATCTAAGAGCCTGAAGAAGGTTATTGCAGCTTTGTCAAATCCAAAACCAACCTCTAGTTCACCAGCACATCCAAAACAGACATTAGAAAACAGCAACCCTAATCCATTCTTGACAAATGCACTTTTAGGTAATCACCAACCAAATGGAGTTATTCAAAGTGTCATTCAAGAAGCTCCTCTGGCACTTACTACCAAAACTAAAATGCAGAGTAAGATTAATGAGAACATTGCTACTGCAAGTAGCACCCCTTTTTCCTCACCCGTAAATCTGAGTACAAGTGGAAGAAGAACCCCTGGCAGTCAGACAACTGTCATACCCTCTCCCTCTCCCATACTGCATAGTCAAGGGAAGGAAAAAGCAGTTAGCAACAATGTAAACACAGTGAAAACACAGCCTCACTCTCATCCTGCACAATCTCTAGTGGAGCAGTTTAGAGGAACAGATTCAGACATTCTTAGTAGCAAAGATTCTGAAGACTCCAATGAGGATGAAGAGGAAGATGATGAGGAAGATGAGGAAGATGAGGAAGACGATGACTCTGATGACAGCCAATCAGGTTGTTTTCTATTCTTAAGTTTAAAGTGTTTCTCTAAATGCCCTGTGAACCAAAACATTTTAAAGAGGCTCTTCAAATCCACAGATTTGAAATCGCTGTCATTCACCGTTTCATGCAGCTCTGTTCCTTTCTATAGTGAGTGGTAAAGGAAAGGAATAATTGAGATTGAAAGTCCTAAATTAAGTTCTCAGCTTGTTCATTTAACACTAAACAAATAACTTTAAAATGACTGTAAGTAATTCATGAATTAAGAACTTGAGGAACTTGCTTAATTTTCATTTAATTCATGACCACCCATTTGTCCTTTCTTTTTCATCTCTTCTGCTACTTGTTAACTTGTGTCACTGGATATTTTGAAGAAAGGCAAAATTTTACTCAGTCATTCAGAAAATACCCCAAAGCCTAAATCTCTATGAATAGTTCTTAGCAACATAGAATTTATTTAATAACATATATAGAGTACCCCCAATTTTATTTATTTTCTTTTTAATTTCTTGTTTTATTTCCCTTTAACTCTTTTTTCTTGTTCCACAGAAGATTGAAAATATAAAATAGTTTAAAATTTAAATACAAAGATGAGACACGTATTTTTTATAAAAGTTTTTGAATTTGTTCCTCGTCAGCCACGAATCCAATTTTAAATTTTCTATCTACCAATATAAGTAGGAAAATATAATCAATTATACAATTTTTAAAATGACTATAAGGTAAAAACAACCTACTTGCTCAGGGTAAGAACAACTTTTCCTAATAATATATTTTCCTAGGGTTCCCATAAACACAACTTTGCATGATACATAGTATTAATAGTTTTCAAAGGTAACTTTTATAATGAACTTCGATATGGGTAGCTAGTACTACATAAAACACAATTCCACAGAAGCTGTTGTTCTGGGAACCACTAAAATACAGGCCTAGTATCATCTATGTAATTAGGTTTTACATATCTATAGGGATAGATGCAAATTTATAGGACTACATTGCTAGCACAAACTTAAATTATTAAATCATTAAATTACTCCCCAGTTTTTTCTGTAATACTATTTTTTGTGAAGCCTGAGAAGCTTGACGAGTAGAATTAACTGCAGCCCCAAAGCCAAGTATCTCTCCACCAAAATTGTTTTCTTTTGCCTCAAAACCCGGAAGAACAAGTGATAGTTCCAGAGTTCTCTTCCTCATAGTGAACCTTGTGTACTTCTCAGATTATTGAAATCTATTGATTTAAATAATAAAATTCTGTTTCCTCTATACTTTAGTCTCTTTATTAAATTGAAAATAATTTTGAAAACTCATCATGTGAATAGTGTCATGTGAGAGAAGAACTGTTTTATGATTCAAGTTTTATGATTTGAGTAAAACAGTTACTTTAATGAAGAATTTTAAGCATTTATGGCCTACATACCTTGTGCTCAAATAGCTTTTAAGATAGTAATTTTTACATTTACTCTTCAGAAAAGTTGCTCATTTGAGTTCTCAATCACAAATGCTGATTCCTGAACTATTCCATTTAGATACAAACTGCAAACTGTTGGTGATTATCTAGTTATAATATACAAATGCTTCTTTTACTTCCCAGAATCAGATAGTAATTCAGAATCAGATACAGAAGGATCAGAAGAAGATGATGATGATGATAAAGACCAAGATGAATCAGATAGTGATACTGAAGGAGAGAAAACTTCAATGAAACTGAATAAAACAGCTTCCTCTGTCAAAAGCCCTTCCATCAGTCTCACAGCTCACTCAACACCTCGTAACCTCCACATAGCAAAAGCCCCAGGCTCTGCTCCTGCTGCCTTATGTTCTGAATCCCAGTCACCTGCTTTTCTTGGCACACCTTCTTCCACACTTACTTCAAGTCCACACTCTGGTACCTACACTTTATTTTTATTATTGTGAAGTAGAAATCAAACCATAACAAGAATTCTTATTTATACAGTGTTCTGGGGATGATCTCATTGGAATCAAGGCTAGATTTTAGGCTAAGAAAGGTCAGCGTGTATTTTCAAAGGATATGACTCACTACCATTTTTTCCTCTGTGCTTCCAATTTAAGAACCTGATTGATGGCAGCTCTTGAGTTTAAATACTTTCTTGTTTTTATGTTTATTTTATACTTCTAGAATTTAGAATTTGACTGACAGTTGGACTTTTTTTTTTTTTTTTGGTAATTTACAAAAATGAGCTCACTTTTTTTCTTAATATACAATTGCATGTCTGCCCAACACATAGCCAATGTCATTTGTATTAGTGAGTAGTAGTAGTATTTTATTAACATGCCATATCTTTTTTCCTTTTGATCTTTTATAAACTATTAGAGGTCTTCTTTAAAAGGTTTTGCATTATTACTCTCAAATTTCTATTCTCAATTGAATAACTAAAAAAATACAGGCGTGTATTGTAAAATATTGTTTTACACATGTCACTCTTTTCTTGAAAATTTGTAGTTTTGTTTTCACTTGCCATGAACCAATATGATATCCAACTTATTTAAGATGTATCCATTTGTATTGGTGAAGCTTGATCTTTATCATGAAAAATTGTCCATATAATTATAATCCTATTCTTTGTAGTTTAATTAAAGTGCTTTTGACTATGGATTTATATGGCTATAGAAGTTATATATTTTTTTATTTATTTATTTTAATTAGAGGCTAATTACTTTACAATACTATTTTTAAATGTATAATCCAACTGTTGAAATTTTTCAACATCTTAAAACTCATATTTTCAAAGAAAACAACTGTACATAGTTTCCTGAAACGTCTATCTGCTATTTTCCTTCTACTTCTTTAGCCATTTCCTTAATAACAAGATGAGAGGAAAGCTTTACCTTTTTACTTTCATCATCTTTTCATTAGAGAGAAATAAATACTAGCTATTATGTCATGCAGACCAAAAAGGAAAAAAAAAAACCTCTACACAGTGTGTTTTGTTGAAAATAATCTGAAAATAATGTACAAACTGCAGAAAAACACTAAATAATTCAAGTCATTAAGACACATTATTCAAAGAAAAGTTTCAAAACTAGCAAAAATTTTTCATGTATATAAACTAATCTTTTATGTTAACTGGTTGAATTTTCTTGAAGGCACTTCCAAAAGGAGAAGAGTAACAGATGAACGTGAACTGCATATTCCTTTGGAATATGGGTATGCAAAATAAGATTTATCTTTATGCTTTTGCCCCACATATTTATGCATGTTTTGATTTCTCATTCTCTACTGTTACTAACAGAAGTGAATATACTGCACAGTATTTATTAAACAGAAGAGCAAAGCTGATATATCTGAGGTTGATATATCAGAAAACTAAAATTAAGCCTAACTGCTGGGTTTAGGTATGGTAGAGCTGGGATGGGATCATAGGCAGCTAGGTGGGAATATGATTGAAAAAGTTGCAAAAGCAAATCATTTGGCAAAGAGCAGGGACACAGTTAAGAGTGTCAGAAGTTGTTGTGAAGATAGATTTAAAGGATGGTGAAAGCCACTGTCGGAGAAGGCAATGGCACCCCACTCCAGTACTCTTGCCTGGAAACTCCCATGGACGGAGGAGCCTGGTAGGCTGCAGTCCATGGGGTCGCTAAGAGTCGAACACGACTGAGCGACTTCACCTTCACTTTTCACTTTCATGCATTGGAGAAGGAAATGGCAACCCACTCCAGTGTTCTTGCCTGGAGAATCCCAGGGACGGGGGAGCCTGGTGGGCTGCCGTCTATGGGGTCGCAGAGAGTCGGACACGACTGAAGCGACTTAGCAGCAGCAGCAGCAGCAGAAAGCCACCGTGGGTAAAACTGAAAGACTTGAGCAGAGTTTGGCTAAAATGGTTGAATAGGAACTGAGAATTTTCACACTGCAAGTTTGTGATCCCCAAAGAGCAGAGAGCCAAGTTTGCTTTATTCTTCTCATTTAAAGCTTTTCAAATATAAATTCAATACACCCTGACACATTACTGAACATGCCCAAATACCCAAAGTCATGCCAGTGTGATTTCTTAAAATTTTGATATTTGTTTAATATTTGTAAATTGAGTTTGATTAACTTCAGTTAAATTACTTAGTAAAAAAATCTCAATTATTTTAATGTATCTGAATTGTATACTGTTTATATTTTTCTTTGTATTTTTTGTGTTGTCTAAAGAGCATGTGTTCTTAAATTTTTTTAATTTTTATTTTTAAAAGTTTTCTTAAAACTAAATATGTTATAACCCTCATTTCTATTATGTGTAGCTGGCAGAGAGAGACAAGAATAAGAAACTTTGGAGGGCGCCTTCAAGGAGAAGTAGCATATTATGCTCCATGTGGAAAGAAACTTAGGCAGTACCCTGAAGTAATAAAGGTACATACTTTTCACCAAATAGCACACATTTGGTGCCTATTAAGCTTGCTTATGGGAAAAAAAGTACACTCCTTTGTCAAAGTTCTTTAACACAAAATATTCTCTCGTGTGAGACTAATGAATGTGCTTAACCTAAATTGATCTGTTAAATCCATAGCCCATAATAGAGTATACAAAACCATAGTGTCCTGAAGATAGCTATACATCAAAGCTGGGTTGTAATTATTAAAACCTGAAGTGGAAAAATATGTGATTTTTTCAGTATCTCAGCAGAAATGGAATAATGGATATCTCAAGGGACAATTTCAGCTTCAGTGCAAAAATAAGAGTGGGTGACTTCTATGAAGCCAGAGATGGACCGCAGGTATCCACTTTTTAAAAAGTACAGTCTTTGAACCAAAAAGTAGTAACATAACCTAAATGAAGTAAATTTCACTACACTCTGGAGCATTGCCTTTTGTTAGTTAATTCTTATAGCTATACATATAACTTTGTAGACACTCACAAGGCCTCAATATACTGTGTTTCAGTAACAGGGAGCTTTGACATTTTTTTCCTTTAAGTTTAAGTAAACTTTTTCCTGTTTGTTAATTCTGTCATTAATTTTGATAGTTTACACAGGTATAAAAGTATCTGCATGTTCATTAGAAATATAGGAAAACATTAGTTCCCTAAAAGGTAAACATTAAAAAAAATTTGAATAGGGAAAAAAATTGTTATAAGTCAGTCTAAGAGAGGATAGATATGCCTTAGTTTTGGGGAGGATCTTATCCATTTCATTATGCCATACTACATGATCCATTGTCACAAGTGTGATAATTTTTTGATGGAGTTAGGGGGAATTCCATAATAGTGGATGAATGAAATTTCTCCTTTTTGTAGAAATTGAATTTCTAAATAATTAGACACATTTATGAAAATATCACCACAGCTCTCTTTGAGTTTAAGGATTAAGTACATAACCTCATCAATCACCACAAAGAAGTTAACACTAAAACCTCATTTCCTATGTCTCCTTTAATGGTTTGCCTTTATTCCATACTTAGATTCAGCTACATGTACTTAGTATTCCCTTTATTAGCTCCATTGAAAGAAGTCCTAGTTATGGAGTGAGGAGATCTAGATTCTTGTTAATCCATGAAATAGTTTTATGATTTCAAACAACAAAATCATGCCCTCTTTTACTTCAGTTTCTTTATCGGCAGAATAGAGACAATCATAATTTTCCTTCTGCCTCATAGGATGATGATGAGGTTAAAATGAAATCATACGGATAAAAATGTTTTAAAGGGTTAAAATGCTTAGCCAACTGAAGTTGGTATTTTCCTTCTTGATTGAACTTTTCTTTTTTTCACTATAATGCCCAGAAAGATATTCTTCTAGTGATTAATATTTTCTATTGTGAATGGGCAAGTTTTTCCATACTATCTTACCCTTTAATTTTATAGTTATAGAAGTAAAAAATTAATTCCTAATTCTTCAAGAGAGTCATTCATTTTGAGAGCTCAAAGATTAAGGGAGTTTTCCAAGATTACACAATCTCAACCAGGTAGAAACCTAACTGAACTCAAGATTTCTGACAAGTGATCTTTTACATTCATTGTGTAACCTATTTTCCATTGTCATCCATGACTTTTTATGAAACAAGTTATGTCCACATCCACTTGTTTCTTTACTAGTAAATCTAAAATGCCAAAACAAATTCATCTGAGATTTAACTTGTTTATGGAAATACATTCTAGGATTTTTCTTTTTTCAACTTAAAAATCTGTGTAACTTACCAGATTCTTAGAATTTTAGTGAACTACAGCATTATTTTATATACTTCATATATAGCAGAGCAGTTTTTAAGTCATAAACCTTAGAAGGCAATAATGATTTTATTTAAAAATTCCCATTTTTTAATCTTTTCATTCATGTTAATATAACCTTATCTCACTTAAATATGCCAATGATATCTTTATGTTTTTAAGTTAAATAGAATTTTATTCTAGAGAGGAAAGCTAATTGCTATCCAGTACATAAAGGACTTTAGTTTTGTATCAGTGGTAATTAGACTCAGTCTATGAAGCCTCATTAGGCAGAGCAGAATGTTCTTTGACATCCATTCACTTTTTATTAAATGTAATCAGTGTTTTCCAAAGCATAATCAGTTCCAATCAAGGAAATATGATGAGTTATTAGTTCAAGACTATGTTAAGCTGCCAACATTTCAGCAGCCTGCTGAGGGAAAATATTAGCAATTTTGAGAACACTTCTCTCAATTTAAAAAATATAAGTTGATTTTATTTCAGGATACTTTTAGAGAACAACAATTAAAGGTAAGTAATCAAAATAAATTTACTTCATTAGAGATGCATGTAGTTAAAGAAACGTACTTATTCAGTGTATGATCAATATGTATAAGCATATGGTTAATTAGAAATGTATATAATTATATAGTAGTTTTCTGTGGAAATGAACAAAGATTGCATGTCTTTGTTAAAGTATCTTAATGTCCAATAATTTTGATTGGCCTAAATTTTGTAGAAGATATAAAATATAATTTGGGACAAAGACACTGTTTCCAAGTAGTGATGATCTGTATATGTTTATATACAAATTTTGTAAATACAAATTGTATAAATGGTCTGATGGTATACATAAATTGAAAATTAAAACTATGCATATTGAAAGACTGAAAGGAAATGTGTCAAAGATTTAATAATGGATGTAATGGTTGGTGGTACAGTGGATCTTATTTTTACCTATGTTCTTACATGTTTCACAATTCCTAAAATTTGCTTGTATTGCAACTATAATGTGAAAAACAATTTCCTATTTAAAAATAATTACATCTACCCATATAATCCAAAAAAGCTAAACATTCAGTTTTCAAAATACATAGAAATTTTACATAATGATTTTAAATGTTACTGCTACAGTTTTCCAAGCTACATATATTTATTCTGGGTGTTTGATTACAAATGTAATGCTATATTTATAGATTCATTAATATTCTTAATCACTCTCCTAATAAAATGTTTACATTGGAAAATATATTTCTTCCATCATATTTTTTCTCTTAAACTTACCAAAACCAAAAAGCAACTGCAACAGCAGTTCTATAAGTTCTAATTTTGTTCAAGATATATCAAAAACTTGCAGCAGTGGTACTCTATATTTTGCTGATGAAATTTAGAAAATGATAATTTTTGTTAGAAGATAATATCTGCAATACAGAAGCAGAGTTATTTTATGTTAATTATTTTGACAAAGTATTTCTGAGCTTGAGACAATGATTATACACATATTTATTAACAGCAAACTTTTTTGAAAGTATTGATTCATTGTGTATAGTACAGTAAAACGAGAGGTCTGAGAGTTCATGGGGCTTCTCTGGTGGCTTAGTGGTAAAGAATCCGCCTGCCAATGCAGGAGAGACAGGTCCAATCCCTGGGTCAGGAAGATCCCCTGGAGAAGGAAATGGCAACCCACTCCAATATTCTTGCCTGAAAATCCCATGGACAGAGGGAGCCTGGCAGGATACATTTCATGGGTTGCAAAAGAGTTGGATATGACTTAGCGACTAAATAACACCACCATGAGAGTTCATATTTATTGAGATTTAGTAAATTCATCCTGAAATGACAACAATCTAGTGATTACCTTTTTAAAATTAAAAAGAGAAGCTGTTAATTAAATAAGAAAGGGTTGACACAAGAAATTGGAGTGGGGGCGGCGAGGCTTTAATCTATCCATTATCAGTTTTGTTTATTTCAGTCTACAAATGTGGTGAGAGATTTGTAAAACTGGCTACTTGTTAGTATCTACTAATCTTAGATACCAAACACTTCCTACCAGCTTCTATAAAAGTCATGATTTTAAGGATGATAGATTTCATGAAATAAAATGAACCATATACTCTTTATAGTCACATGATACACTAGCTTGGCTACCTTCTTAAGAAATTGTTTTAACTATTTTAGCCAGTGAAACTCCTCTGAAAAGGCAATACGGTAAATATATTTCTTATAGACTTCTCCATCATATTGTAAGGACTGGTTGAACCTAATATCTATGATTGTTTTCATTTCATTTTGTTTTTGAATGTCAGAATAAAAGAAAGTAAGGTTGAGCTAGGCAGATTTTGGTAATATAAAATAGGGTTTCTTTTATTTACCTTAATAAGATTGTTAGGTTAAAAGGTAAAAAATATTCACATTTTTGTTAGAAATATATGATGGTTTCAAAATGTTAATGGCAAAGATCATTTTGAAATATATGATAATCTACATTGCAAAGTATTTTTGTGAATTGTAGAAAACAAAACATTTAAGCATAAATATAACAATTAAGTTTATTTTTTCAACCAGGAAGTTCACCAGCAAAGGTCAATGAATGCCAATGTATCCAGGCCAAAAAAGCAAAGAAAAGAAAATATGCAAAGAAGGATCAAGTTAAAAGTGACTTAGGAAAAAAATGTTGCTTTCTCTCTTTGAGATATACTTTTATAAGATTTTTTTTTAATGTCTTAACTTCCTTGAGAAAAGAAAAATATCACTCATACTGAAAACAGCCTTTTTCTTATAAATTAATATTTTGGGAGATATTTAATGTTCCAGGCATTTTTTTCCAAAGTAAATTTTCCCTAAATGGATTTTCCATAATGCAAGTATGAACACATCAGTACAGAAATAAACTTGAAGGCTTGGCTTTCAGGAAAAAATAATGTTCATAGAGAAACTGAAGAGTATAAAAGAAATAGAAGTTATGATCACTAGTTTAAAGAAGCTTATTGTCTGAGAAAGATAAAACACTAAGCAAAATGCTCTTCAGCTACAGTCAGGGATAAGGAATAAGCGGAGACTTCACAATAAAGTGGGCAACATAGAGCCACTGGCAAAACTGCAATGCTGTTAATTTTTTCAAATAGTTCAGTTCAGTCGCTCAGCCGTGTCCAACTCTTTGCAACCCTGTGGACTGCAGCACACCAGGCCTCCCTGTCCATCACCAACTCCCAGAGTTTACACAAACTCATATGTGTATTGAGTGGGTGATGCCATACAACCATCTCATCCTCTGTCATCCCCTTCTCCTTCCGCCTTCAATCTTTCCCAGCCTCACGGTCTTTTTATATGAGTCAGTTCTTAGCATCAGGTGGCTGAAGTATTGGAGTTTCAGCTTCAGCATCAGTCCTTCCAATGCATATTTGGGACTGATTTCCTTTAAAATGCACTGGTTGGATCTCCTTGCAGTCTAAGGGACTCTCAAGAGTCTCCTCCAACACCACACTTCAAAAGCATCAATTCTTTGGTGCTCAGCTTTCTTTATACTACAGCTCTCACATGCATACATGACTACTGGAAAAACCATAGCCTTGACTAGACTGACATTTGTTGGCAATGTAATGTCTCTGCTTTTTGATATGCTGTCTAGGTTGGTCATAACTTTCCTTCCAAGGAGTAAGCGTCTTTTAATTTCATGGCTGCAGTCACCATCTGCAGTGATTTTGGAGCCCAAAAAAATAAAGTCTGCCACTGTTTCCATTGTTCCCCCATCTATTTGCCATGAAGTGATGGGACCAGATGCCATGATGTTAGTTTTCTGAATGTTAAGTTTTAAGCTAACTTTTTCACTCTCCTGTTTCACTTTTATCAAAGGCTCTTAAGTTCTTCTTCACTTTCTGCCATACGGGTGGAGTCATCTGCATGTCTGAGGTTATTGATAATTCTCCCAGCAATCTTGATTTCAGCTTGTGCTTCATCCACCCTAGCGTTTCTCATGATGTACTCTGCATATAAGTTAAATAAGTAGGGTGACAATATACATCCTTGACGTACACCTTTCCCAATGTGGAACCAGTCTTTTGTTCCATGTCCATTTCTAAGTGTTCCTTCCTGACCTGCATACAGTTTCTCAAGAGCAGGTCAGGTGGTCTGGTATTCCCATCTCTTGAAGAATTTTCCACAGTTTCTTGTGATCCACACAGTCAAAGGCTTTGGCTTAGTCAATGAAGCAGAAATAGATGTTTTTCTGGAACTCTCTTGCTTTTTCAGTGATCAAATGGACGTTGGCAATTTGATCTCTGGTTCCTCTGCCTTTTCTAAATCCAGCTCGAACATCTGGAAGTTCACAGTTCACATACTGTTGAGGCCTGGCTTGGAGAATTTTGAGCATTACTTTGCTAGCCTGTGAGATCAGTGCAATTGTGCGGTAGTTTGAGCATTCTCTGGTGTTGCCTTTCTTAGGGATTGAAATGAAAATTGACCCTTTCCAGTCCTGTGGCCACAGCTGAGTTTTCCAAATTTGCTAGCATATTGAGTGTAGCACTTTCACAGCGTCATCTTTTAGGATTTGAAATATCTCAGCTGGAATTCCATCACCTCCACTAGCTTTGTTCTTAGTGATGCTTCTTAAGACCCACTTGACTTCACATTCCAGGATGTCTGGCTCTAGGTCAGTGATCACACCATCGTGATTATCTGGGTCGTGAAGATCTTTTTTGCATAGTTCTTCTGTGTATTCTTGCAACCTCTTCTTAATATATTCTGCTTCTGTTAGATCCATACCATTTTTGTCCTTTATTGTGCCCATCTTTGCATAAAATGTCCCCTTGGTATCTCTAACTTTCTTTTTTTTTTTTTTTTTTTTAAGTTTCAAATATTTTATTTCCTTATTCATACAGTATGAAGTTTCCTAAAGATCCCACAACATGATGTTTCATGCAGAAGAAAAACCAAACATTCAACATAAACCATCCTCCCGCCCCACCCACCCACACACACTAAAAAAAAAAAAGAAAAAACCCTCATTCCCCAGTAAGGAAATAATGTTTGCACTATTTTTTCTGTAACGCCAGCCAAGATATACACAAACAAGAGAAATAGAAAGCATTTGCTAAAATATCTGTAACAAATACTTATGTACAAAAAATTCACAAAAGACGAGCTCCCCTCTTGAAGCAGAGCACATGGCGGTTGACACTGGAACAGATCAAGCCACTGGCTGGGGTTGTGAGCCACACACTCATCCAGAGGGAGAAAGTTACAGGTGGAGATTTTCAGTTTGAACGTTAACATTTCCAAAGTTTGGCAACATTATGTTTTAAAATTATGCAAATTATGTAAACAAGAGGTACATTTTAAATTGATCTACATGCAAAACTCCATGTCATGCAAGGACACCAAGCACCGGGATTTCTCTCACAGACAGAGCCCATGGCGTGCAGCACTCAGTTGAAGGAACAGCGGTGGCAGGCAGGCATGCCCAAAATTAAGATGCTTAACTTTCTTGAAGAGATCTCTAGTCTTTGCCATTCTATTGTTTTCATCTATTTCTTTGTACTGATCACTGATAAAGGCTTTCTTATCTCCCCTTGCTATTCTTTGGAACTCTGCATTCAAATTAATATATCTTTCCTTTTCTCCTTTGCCTTAGCTTCTCCTCTTTTCTCAGCTGTTTGTAAGCCCTCCTCAGACATCCATTTTGCCTTTTTGCATTTCTTTTTCTCGGGGATGGTTTTGATCCCTGCCTCCTGTACAGTGTCACAGACCTCTGTCCATAGTTCTTCAGGCACTCTATCAGATCTAATCCCTTAAATCTATTTGTCACTTCCCCTGGATAATCATAAGGGATTTGATTAAAGCATACCTGAATGGTCTAGTGGTTTTCCTTACTTTCTTCAATTTAAGTCTGAATTTGGTAATAAGGAGTTCATGGTCTGAGCCACAGTCAACTCCCAGTCTTGTTTTTGCTGACTGTATAGAGCTTCTCCATCTTTGGCTGCAAAGAATGTAATCAGTCTGAATTCGTATTGAACATCTGGTGATGTCCATGTGTAGAGTCTTCTCTTGTGTTGTTGGAAGAGGGTGTTTGCTATGACCAGTGCGTTTTCTTGGCAAAACTCTATTAGCCTTTGCCCTGCTTCATTCTGTACTCCAGGGCCAAATTTGCCTGTTATTCCAGATATTTCTTGACTACCTACTTTGTCATTCCAGTCCCCTATAATGAAAAGGACATCTTTTGGGGGTGTTAATTCTAGAAGGTCTTATTGATCTTCATAGAACCTTTCACCTTCAGCTTCTTTAGCATTACTGATCGGGGCATAGACTTGGATTACCATAATATTGAATGATTTGCCTTGGAAACAAACAGAGATCCTGTCTGTCATTTTTGAGATTGCATCCAAGTACTGCATTTTGGACTCTTGTTGACTATGAGGGCTACTCCATTTCTTCTAAGGGATAGCTTCTAAGTAGGTAGATATCCACAGTAGTAGATATAATGTTCATCTGAGTTAAATTCACCCATTCCAGTCCATTTTATCTCACTGATTCCTAAAATGTCAATTTTCACTCTGCCATCTTGTTTGACCACTTCCAATTTACCTTGATTCCTAGACCTGATACTCCAGGTTCTTGTGCAATATTGCTCTTTACAGCATCAGACTTTACTTCCATCACCAGTCACATCCACAACTGGGTGTTGTTTTTGCTTTGGCTCCGTCTTTTCATTCTTTGTGAAGTTAGTTCTCCACTGATCTCCGGTAGCATATTGGGCACCTACTGACCTGGCGAGTTGATCTTTCAGTGTCCTATTTTTTTGCCTTTTCATGCTGTTCATGAGGTTCTCAAGGCAAGAATACTGAAGTGGTTTGCCATTCCCTTCTCCAATGGACCACGTTTTGTCAGAACTCTCCACCATGACATGTCTGTCTTGGGTGTCCCTACTCAGAATGGCTGATAGTTTGATTGAGTTAGACAAGGCTGTGGTCCATGTGATCAGATTGGTTAGTTTTCTGTGACTGTTGTTTTCAGTCTGTCTGCCCTCTGATGGAGAAGGATAAGAGGCTTATGGAAGCTTCCTGATGGGAGAGACTGACTGACAGGGAAACTGGTTCTTGTTCTGATGGGCAGGGCCATGCTCAGTAAATCTTTAATCCAGTTGTCTGTTGATGAGCAGGGCTGTGTTCCCCCTGTTATTTATCTTGGGCCAGACCATGGCAGAGGTAATGAAGATAATGGTGACCTCCTTCAAAAGGTCGCATGCATCCACTGCTCACTCAGTACCCCCAACCCTGCAGCAGGCCACCTCCGACCCACTTATTTTTCAAGTAAGAACAAAAGCCTGCTAGTCAGCAACCAGGATTCTAATTCAATTCTGCTGTTAACTGTCACACCCAGTGTAACATAGCTGTGGGCATATATGGACACTGAGAACATGAGAGATCAGTACCAAAAAACTAAAAGTCTGGAAATTTATGTCACTAATCTACCAGGTAGGATTTTTGATGGCTAGGCAAGGGCCTATACTAGAAAGCCAACTGTATGAATCCAAGTGTAGAAAGGAGATATTTGACAGTCCTAAGTCTTTGAGGATAACATACTATGAGTAATGGAAAGCATCGTCAGCATTGTGGAAACAATTGTGTCAAACCGTGTCTTTCTCAACTGCTTTTAATTGGTGACACTCATCTCCACACATAGATAACTGTTCTTACTCTTTAACATCTTTCAAGTGCTATTCAGTATATGATATTAATAAACTTTATTATTAAGATTAAGAATCCCTATGCTGTAAAGTTTATGGTATATAAAGCTCTGATATCATAAAGTAGCTACAAATAGACATAATGCTAAACTGTGAACTAGTTGTAAGGAAATCCAACAAAATTCTTATTTTTCTCATGAAAATAACTTTTATGTTATTCTTAAACTAAGAAAAAAAAGTAATAAGTTAATTTTCTTTTGTTGAGTAAGTTTTGGCTACTGAGTGAATTAAACTGTAAGCTTCAGATTCCTAACAATCCATTTCTTATTTTCTAAAATCCAGGAATCAAAAGACATTATATCCATCCAATATATGCAACTCCCTTAGAAAGCATTTACTTTAGAAATGTCAAGGGCAAAAATGTAAATGACAATGTCACTATATTGTCTGGTAAGCTTGGGCGCCAGCATATTCCGTTTCTTTTTTGACACTAAGCTGAATAAAACATAAGTGTAAAATTGTACCTGGATAAAACAGAAAAACAGATCAAACCCTTTAAATCTTGGCTAAAAGTTGATTTTATTATTAATAAGGTTCCTTAAAAACTGAATGCAGATGCCTTTACAGCCTCTTTTATTAGTCTTTCTCTTCTACTTCAAGTGTCACAAATGTCACTTTTATATTTTTCAATTTATGTGATGCTTAGTGCCTTGGTGCCTAAAAGCATACCAGAAAAATGAAAACCTGAACTAATCAAAAGCTTCCCATTGTGGTGAACATAAAAATGGTTTCATGGCTTCCTTCTTAGTGGTTTATGGGATGAAAATGGAGCTAGTACAACTCTTGTTTCTGTTGACTTCATTGAAATCTCAGCAAAAATAAATCCTTATTTTCCTCAGAATTAATTTGTGAAATTATTTTTACCTGGAAATTACAGAAAGGGGTTAGTATAGATATTATTGTATACATGGATTATATTCATTAATTTTTTTTCTGACACAGTTCTGCTTTGCCATAATCTTGGCTGTACTTTCATGACTGAATATTGGGTTCAGTCATTTATCAAGTTTAAGAACATCTTTGTAACATCAACTAAAAAAGTACATGTGGTGGTTAAGAGCACACGTTTGAGAGTGAGAGAATTGGGTTCAAATCACAGTTCGGTTCTTTGTTGCCTCCATACCTTAAGAAATTATTCAGGTGGGCTTGAATTCTCTCAGTTGTAAAGTAAATACAATAAAATCCACTGTATTAGATAATACTATTGTGAAGATTAAGGAACATAACATAATCAAAATGCCTGGAACTAAGCACAGTGCTTGGAATGTGGGATGTAACCGTCACCCATTACGGTAGCAGGATGGTATTTACATTTTTTAGTACCTCTCGAGTGAGATATTCTTAGAATCCTTGCTCCGAGTTTAGGTATCATGGCATAAAATATAACTCAAGAACTTTTAATTACTTTTGGTTGCAGAATTGCCCACAATGGTTCAAGCTAAATTCCTAATTTGAGATTCTTTTTAAGAAAAAAGGCACATTTAAAACATTTTCTCAAATTTTACACTAAATGAGTTATTTCTTTAAAAAGAAATAAGTGAATTATTTTAGGATTATTTTAAAAGGGTGCCTTTCTAATATCTGAACATAGTGATTTGGACTGTAAATAAGGTAAAATAGTGTTGTTTTCTAAGAGAAAAGCAGCTCATCACAAACAATAATATATTTGTTTTGATTGACATACAAAGGATAATGAAAACCAGACTCTGATGGTATCTACACACTGCACAGGATTATTCCTATAATACATTAGCATTATGCTGGTAAATGTGTTTCCATCAGCAGGCTTGCAGTGGGAAATCTCAAATGTACCATTATCACACTTTGAAACAATAGTTCCTTGATTTCAAATAATAGTCACTGTTCAGATATTAAATTGTCCTTTAATTGCTGTAATTTTCTGAACAGTTTATCTATTTAAATCAATATCTAGATAAGGTCTACACATTGGGATTTTTTGGTAGATCCTTTTCCTTTCTTTTTTTTTTTTACTTCTTGAAATTTATTTATTGAAGAAATTGTTGAAGTTTGTAGAATTTCCTAGACTGGATTTGCTGTGTAGTTAAACATATACTTCTTACCCTGTTTTTCCTGTGAAGTTATAATAATTAAGTCTAGTATATATTTGATTTCCCTTTGTGAGAGGGCAAAACTAATTTATAGGTGATGAATTGAATCTCCATCAGGAGACTTATGTCTATCTAGCTGTCTCTCTTTTTGGTTGTTGGCAACCATTCAAGTTCAATACTTTGATTTGTTCAACAAGTATTGAAAAATTCTGATACATTAACTCTTAGATTCCTTCTTGGATGTATTAACTGTATTGTTTCTATAAAGAGAGCTTTCATCTGTTATTTGGATAGCTTAATGTTTGGTTTAACTGATAGTCCATGAGAAAAATCCATAGAGGTATCATCACACAACTAATATTTTTAAATATCTGCCAAATTTATGGTCATTATAGTTCAGAAATGGTGATTTTAAATATATATCTATTTATATGTTTATACATATAGAAATCCCTGTATTTAAAGTTGAATTTATTACGAATATAAAAAATGTTACAAGTCCATGAATAATTCTAAACATAAATTTATTTTAAAAAGTAAAATCCCTAAAGGTTGTAATAGCTCTATAAATTTCAAAATATCTGCGAATTTTCCTAGAATTATTTCTGACATGTTAACCACTTGTGTTTATTTTGCTTATAATACATTATTTCTATAAAATGTTAATTAAAAGGGAATGCAGTGGTGTCTTTTGAAAGAAGAGGATGTCATTCCCCGTATCAGGGCAATGGAAGGTCGTAGAGGAAGACCACCAAATCCAGATAGACAGCGAGCAAGAGAGGAATCCAGGATAAGACGTCGGAAAGGTCGGCCTCCAAATGTTGGCAGCACTGAATTTCTAGATAACACAGATGCCAAATTGCTAAGAAAACTGCAAGCTCAGGGTAAGAAACATAATGTATTTGACATTGTAATAATCATATTAAAAAGTATAAATATTTTTTATATTTTTGACTTATGGATGATTGACACTGCTCTCAGTTTCTGAAAAGGAGATATTTGTGTTAGAATAAAACTGAAAAACTAAGAAGTCCCACTGGTAACCGGAGTTCTTTGATTAGGTAAAGCTCCTTTGAAGAGCCGTACTCATAAACACAATATACCCTGTGTGTTTAGAATTACAAAGGTGGATGATAAGCTTTTAAGTGCTGTGTGCCTAGTCGCCCAGTCATGTCCGACTCTTTGCGACCCCATGGACTATAGGCTCCTCCAGGTGATCTTCCTGACCCAGGGATTGCACTCAGATCTCCTGCATTGCTGGAGGATTCTTTATCAGCTGAGCTACCAGGGAAGCCCAAGCTTTTAAGGCTTGCACTGAAAAGGAATCTACCAGCACTTGGCACATGCCTTAAGGTTGTGCCAGCCTTCTGGAAATTCTCATTTTAACAGCCCCAATTCCTTGAGGTGGTACAAGGGAATAACTCCAAGATATGTGGATCTGTGGAGTAAATTTTCAGTCAGAGAACTCCAATTACTGGTATGTAACCCCAGTCTTTGGGTTCTTCTGTAGTATGCATATATTACATACATTTTCAAAATGCCCAAGTAGTAGTTTTAATTCAAAAATATTTAAGACCACCAGAAAGTATCACTATTAAGCACAAAGTACTCATAATAACCTCAGATGTACTTACTTATGAGTCAAAATTGTACATAAATTATTAACATTAAGTTCCCAGGCTATGTCTGACACAGAAAAAGCTGACTAGAGAAAATAGTCCTGTTATGAGTTTAAGTTACTAGTTACAACTGGGAAGCCTCTTCTTGTGAAGATTATCTGAATGTGCATCAGCATACATGTTGGTGTCTTATATTCACAAGCATGTATATACACATACCTCAATGTAAAATAAAGGTTCGGTAATAAGAACTGACTTGGAAGACATGCAGGATTTTATTTCTTATGGGTTTTCTCTGGGGGAAAAGCATGATGTTTTGTTGTTTATTGTAAACAGCACAATAATATTGACTTCTTTGAAGCTTTTTTGTTTTTATTACAAAATAAATGTCTGTGACAAAAACTCATAAAACAGAATGGCTTCTGTAAAAAATGTTAATGAGTGGAATCATTATTAACAATTATTTCGCTAGTCTATCCAGTAATATGTACACACACTCCTACACACACATGTCTTCAAATACTCATATATGTACATATGCATATAAAATATGTTGTTTTACATATATTGGGCTTCCCCGGTGGTGTGGCAGTAAAGAATCCACCTGTACTGCAGGAGATGCAGGTTCAATCCCAGGGAAGATCCCCTGGAGAAGGAAATGGCAACCCACTCCAGTATTATTGCCTCAGAAATCACGTGGACAGAGGAGCCTGGTGGGCTACAGTCCATGGGGTCACCAAGAGTCAGACATGATTTATTGACTAAACAACAACAATTACATATATATCCTTTTTGATGTCTAAGATAAATGGCTTATAGTATATATATTATTCATCTTGTCTTTTTTCCAGTTAATTTATCTTGAACATCTTTCTGTATCAGCACTTAAAAATCAACCATATTCTTTTAATGGCGGAATAGTAAGTGATACTATGTATGATTCTACCATACTTCATTTAAGTAGTCTTCTTCTGATGACTGTTGTAGCTCTTTCCTGATCTTTGCTATCACAAACAGTGTTGCAGTAAGTACATATTACACGAATCTTCACATCCTTCTAAAGGTGTGCCTGTGTATAGTGTAAAATTCTAGAGATAGAATCTCTGAATCAAAACATATGTTCATTTTCACTTTGGGTAAATAGACAAATATTATCTCCAAAAAGATTGCACTAATTCATACTTCCGCCAATGGCATGTAGGTTAACTGCCTGATATTTAACTTAATGTTGTATAAGTTTTTATCTTCCATAGTATGTTCGTTAAATATTTTTCATGTTACTCTGCTTGGTTCCTTTTAAGACTTATCTCCCCTGAAAAATTGCTAGTGAAGGTTAAAAGGAAAGTTAATATGTTAACTGATGGAGCCATACATGATGAGTTTTAAAATTAGTGTTGTCAGTAAACCACTGTCTTTTCTGAAGAATGTGTAACACTGGGGAATGTGCATTGTTTTTTGTGTGTAAAACAAGAAAGCTTGAAATTAACTGATATCCAAAGTATTGGCTCTTCATGCATGTTTTGCATATCTTATACAAGTAGCATTAATACTTAGTATCCAAAATGGCAACTTTATAAAATTGACTAAATTTTTTCAGATTGGAAGTTAATTATTCAGCTTTTACTCAGATGTTTTTTCTCCCTCAAGATTTCAAATTGGTTTGTATTCTATTGTAGTTTTTCCCTTGTTGTATTATGTTGCATTTCGCAAATTCTTTTACATTTGACCTTATTGTGTACGTATGTTCTTTCTTGCATACATATAAATGTTAAATATTTAGCAGTAAATAATTATTAATATATACAAGTAAATGTGGTATAATATGCATGCTTTTTCCTTGGGAAGAAAGGAAAATAGCAAAGAATCTCTATCCCTCTTTTATTTCTAAAAGGTTTCTACTCAACAATTTGAGGGGGTTACCTGAAGGGATTCCGTAAGATTCTGTTTCATACAAGGATTCAACTAGGCTAAACAACTGGACTTAATTTGAAGAAAGATTCAAAACAGTAAAAAAAAAAAAAATGCAAATTTGTGCTTTTAAGCATTGTGAAATGAGAGGTCTTCTAATTTCTCAGAGAATACATATGGGAATCTGATAAAATCTGAATATAAAAAAAAAAACTTTCAACCTGTCTAAATAAACCTGCTTCTTAATTGGTCAATACCATTCATATCTCAAATTTTCTAAGATAGCTAGTAACATCTGTCCATTTCATACATTATGGAATCCAAGATGCCTTAGTCTATGCAAAGTCCTGTTATTTCAGATGTTCCACTAAGAAAGCAAAATGCTGCCAATTTTTAGACACATTGTGATTTTAGACATGTTTAAAAATGCATCTTAGAATCAAAGAAATGTGGTATATGTAAAATAGCCCCAATTCAAAGTGAAAATAAACTTTATTTCAAAATAAATTTTTTATTTGAAATTTACAAATTCTTCATCCATGAAAGATATTTTTCAAATTAATATTTCAAGTGTTCATTACAATAGATAATATATTCAACAACCATAAACCAAATAAATAAGAAAATATTGGGAACTGTTTATTCCACAGAGCCTGAGTGAATTTTCTAGGTCTGTAACTCATTCTCCTTCCCCCATAGTATCCCTAATTAACTTCTTTTTTCTTTTTTTGTATTCTTTTTTTCATATTTTCTCTAACTGTTCATAATATAAAAGTTAAGCTGCATAAATTTTAAATGATTAATCCAAATTGTATCTTCCTTGCTAAAATGAAAAGAATATCAGCTGAGCTTCCTAATGTTTTTAAAAATTACTGTGAACTTGTGTGGAGTTTGAAATTGACTGATACATTCATATACAAAAATACACCTATATATGTGATAAAATTTTCCTTATTATTTCCTTATTGATTATTTCCTTATTGATAAAATCAAATAAGCCAAACTGCTATTAGAGAGCATCAGTTTAGCTGGGAACAAAGCATCATACTTATGCCACATTTTCTAGAAAATACATTTTTTTAACCCCTTGGCTTCCCTGGAGGCTCAGAGGGTAAAGAGTCCACCTGCAGTACAGGAGACCCAAGTTCGATCCCTGGATTGGGAAGATCCCCTGGAGAAGGAAATGGCAACCCACTCCATATTCTTGCCTGGAAAATCCCATGGATGGAGAAGTCTGGCAGGCTACAGTCCATGGGCATAGAGTAGGACACAACTGAGCAACTAACAGGCTTTGCAACACACCTTTATATTTTATGGCAGATTTTGGTCTTTATAGCAGAGTTTAGTGAAAACTTTTAATCTTAAATGTTAAAAGAAATGTTTATCTGGATCTATCCTAGTTGAAAGCAGTGTCCTTCATAAGTATTATTATCAGAGTTTGCTAATTCTGTAGCCCAGTTTATACATATCGATTTCCAAGAGTATTTCATGAACAGGAGACTCCTTTTTATGTGGCTCAGAAATTCTTGATGATGCTCAAAACTACTTAATATTAAAACTTATTCAAAGGTTGGAGGTATATGCTAGCATCAGCTTCTATCCTTCAGGTCTCCTGGATAAAATCAAACCCTCATATCTTGCCTCCTTTTTTAAGTGTTAATGATAGATAATCAGCCATAGTAAGCAACTTCATCTTAGCTGTTACAAGGACATAGAGTTATGTTTCTTTCAAAAATCTCAAGATACTCAAATTTCTTTAAAGGTTTTAGAAGTAGTAACATACTTCTAAACTTTAGAAGTAGTAACATGGACTATGAAGTCAGAAAGTCCAGGGTATGTATCTTAACTCTGCTCTGTAACTTCTGTGACCCTTAGTTTTATTTTATAAACTGGGTATAATGTTGACTGTCTTATAGGGTTGTTATGAAGATTAAACAAAATCGTGTAAATTTAATACAATAGTTCAATAAATGATAGAAGTTATTAGTAGCGCTCAAGTAATTCAGATGTTACCTGATCAATTTCATTATTGGTAAATATAATATATAAGTTTCTTAAAATTAATCATCTGCTACAAGGTTGAAAACAATGTCTAATGTAAAGTGGTATTTTCTAAAATGATTTTATGAAAGATATTATGATGCACCACTTTTATAATTAGAAATATTCTGATCAAGTTTGCCAGCAGAATAAAGCATGACATTACATACCATCTGTATCAGTTACCTCTTGCAACAGTAATGCTGGGAGAGAACCATGGACAAAACCTCAGTGGCATACAACACTAAGCATTAATTGTTTGTGCAGATGGAATCAACTGGTGTTACGTTAGGCAGTTAGGCATCTCTGCTGATCCTGAGTGGACTTTTTAAAATTTGTGAAATGATCTAGCTCCCAATCTCCAGCAGCCTAGTCTGAATATGTCCTCACAATAAAGGGCAAGGCATAGAAGTAACGGTATAAAGAGTTCAAGTACACTTTCAGACTTATGCGTGCATCACATTGCTAACATTTTATTGGCCCAAGCAGATCACATGGCTGAACTCTAAATCAAGGGCCAAGAAAATATGTTCCTCACACGTCTTGATGAGTGGAACCACAAAGCCACATTGCAAATGGCACAGATAGAGGAAGAGATGAAGAATTGGGCCATTAATTATGTTCTATCCCAGTTTCATACATTTGTCCTTAAAAAGTATGAGAACTAGGTTGTCCTGAGAAATCAACATTCTCTTTTTTTTTTTAGGAGAGAGGGTCTTTTTCCTTAACGAGTGAAAGTATCAATAGATTCAGAAGCTTTGCCATTTATATAGCTAATTGAAATGCTTAGTTTGGGAGACTTTAGTCTATATTGGATTCTTTTTCTATGTACTGTTTTTAAGATTGAAGCTGAATCACTTTGTTACATATTAGCAGCTACTTTCCTACTCAGTTATGATTACACAAAATGTGAAAAAAAATGTTTCTGTATTAGCCTCTGTAATGAGAATTAAGAGAAGCATCATTCTTATTTTATAGGCTCATATTTGATGAAAAATTGGCACTTTCTAGGGAAAATGAATATGACATTTTCTGCCATTTTCCTACTGAGTATCTAATGTTACGTTTGGCAGTTTTCTTAAAAATCATGTCCTTCGTGATGATACCAGTTTCACAGTTATTGTTTTTAGGAGAGCAGTTATGTTGTTATTAATTTGTTGTTATTAAGCTGTTAATAACATTGCTTAAAATTTTGTGTTTTTCAGAAATAGCCAGGCAAGCAGCACAAATAAAGCTTTTGAGAAAACTGCAAAAGCAGGAACAGGCTCGGGTTGCCAAAGAAGCTAAAAAACAACAAGGTTCGTAATTTAAATGGTAGCATCAACTTGAAGAGTGAGTATTGGGTAACTCACAAGAGGCATCTCTTCTTTGTTCCTTTTCTGATCTGTGCTTTGATTTTTCATCATAGCAATAATTGCTGCTGAGGAGAAGCGAAAGCAAAAAGAACAGATAAAGATTATGAAACAACAGGTATGTTTATTGATTGGAACTGATTTTTAAAACACGGGCATTGTCTTGCAGTCTATATGTATATTTCTGTATGTGTATTGGACTTTACAGGTGGTTCACTGGTAAAGAGTTCACCTGCCAATGCAGGAGACACAAGTTTGATCCCTGAGTTGGGAAGATCCCCTGGAGAAGGAAACGGCATTATTTCCATTATTCTTGCTTGGAAAATCCCATGGACAGAGGAGCCTGGTGGGCCACAGTCTATGGGGTCACAAATAAGTCAGACATAATTTAATGACTAAACAACAACAAATATGTACATTATTTTCATTTTGATTTCTGAAATAACTATATTTCACAGTAATATTATATATCTGTATTAGAAAGTTCTCTTTTATGAATTAAAATTCACTTCATTTTAAAACTAAGTCTTCTACTTCCATGTTTTTAAGAATTGATTCAGTTCAGTTCAGTCGCTCAGTCGTGTCCGATTCTTGCGACCCCATGAATCACAGCAGGCCAAGCCTCCCTGTCCATCACCAACTCCCGGAGTTTAGTCAAACTCATGTCCATCGAGTCGGTGATGCCATCTAGCCATCTCATCCTCAGTCGTCCCCTTCTCCTCCTGCCCCCAATCCCTCCCAGCATCAGGGTCTTTACCAATGAGTCAACTCTTCGCATGAGGTGGCCAAAGTACTGGAGTTTCAGCTTCAGCATTAGTGGTTGGTGCATAGACTTGGATTACTGTGATGTTAAATGGTTTGCCTTAGAAACGAACAGATCATTCTGTCAGTTTTTAGATTGTACCCAAGTACTGCATTTCGGACTTTTTTGTTGGTATGAGGACTACTACATTTCTTCTAAGGGATTCTTGCTCCAGTAGTAGATATAATGGTCATCTCAATTAAATTTGCCCATTCCAGTCCATTTTAGTTCATTGATTTCTAAAATGTCGATGTTCACTCTTGCCATCTCCTGTTTGACCACTTCCAATTTACCTTGATTCATGGATCTAGTATTCCAGGTTCCTATGCAGTATTATTCTTTACTATTTTATAGTTTATCCTATTTCCTGATGGCTAGAGATCCTGCATATCTTATCAGTACTTTAAATTCAGCTATGTGATCCTAAACTCTTAAGGTGGCTACAACCTAAATATACATAGTTTTTAACTTCTCATCAAAGAAGCATCGTAGTTCCAATGTCCCAGAAACGTTAATACCAATGAGTTTTCATCAAAATACTTACCTGAGGGTAGTTTCAGAAAGCCATCTAACTTATTCCTCATTGCCAGCAAAGTTAATCAAAGTAGAGCTTAGGTCTACTTACATAGTCAGTTACATAATGCCTATTTTAAAGTCAGCATTAGTTCTAGAATAAAATAGTAGCATGTGCTTCTAGATCATTTATTCTACCTAGTAAACCAATATCACCAGGTAGTTTTCAAGGAAATATTCTGGAAGCTTGCAAAAGTATTATTATGAAACAGAAGGAACAAAGGCATTGGAATATAAAATACACAGCTCTGTAGTTTCCTTTTGATTTAAGGCAAAATATTTATTTTCTATGAACTTTAGTTTTCTTTTAGTAAAATTTTATTTAGAAATTTTTTTTAGCCACACCATGTGGCATGCAGGATCTTAGTTCCCCAACTAGGGATCAAACTCATGCAACCTGCACTGGGAGCACAGACTCTTTAACTACTGGACTGCCAGGATAGTCCCTAGTTTTCTATTAGGTAAAAAGAAGAAAAGTTCAACTCTTTTTATGATAAAAAAGGATATTTTATATAAAGAGCTCAGTTCATGTATTGTATACCCAATATTATAAGGTAAACCTATATTAAAGAAATTTATAAAAAATGTTTATCTCTGCTAATGCTAATGACACCACTACCAAATACACACACACACACACACACACATATATTACATATATATGTCATATATGTGCATCATATATATATATATCTCAACTTCAGGATAAAGCTTCAGACTGAGTGTACATAAGATAAGCATTAAAAAAAAAAGAAGATTTCATACCTATCTATGTATGTAAGAGAACAGTGAATGAGTTTTGCTGACTTGGGAACATACCACGTTATAGGATTAATAAAAGCGGAAAAATTAAATAAAGAGCATGCTTTATTTAGGTCTCAAGTTCAAATCTAAATAAATACTTCAGATATGGATCAAGTACAGCTTTCTCTTGGAAATGAAACAAAAGATACATTAGGGCTTTTATTTTTTGCAAGCTACATTTAGTATTCAAAACTAAGATAGCGTCAGTTCAGTTCAGTCGCTCAGTCGTGTCCGACCCTTTGTGACCCCATGAATCGCAGCACGCCAGGCCTCCCTGTCCATCGCCAACTCCTGGAGTTCACTTCAAACTCATGTCCATCGAGTCAGTGATGCCATCCAGCCATCTCATCCTCTGTTGTCCCCTTTTCCTCCTGCCCCCAATCCCTCCCAGCATCAGAGTCTTTTCCAATGAATCAACTCTTTGCATGAGGTGGCCAAAGTATTGGAGTTTCAGCTGTAGCATCAGTCCTTCCGATGAAGGATAGGGTCACCAATAGCAAAATTATAGAATGTGAACAGTCTTCTAAAATCAGAAGAGTAATTCTAGAAATCTCATTACCCTGCAATAGACTCCTATAGAGGATTGGTAACATCAGTGTGCAAAAAAAAAAAAGAAATGTTTAAAAACACATTGACATGTAGCTTGAAAAGATACAACTAGCACCTGGAAATTGAAGCAGGTAATGTAATTTTTCATCAGTATAAGATGTGTTGGCTGTAGAAATAGTACAACAAATGCAATTTGCTAGTAGGAAAATTTGGGTGTTTGGGAGAAACTGTATTATTATCATGGGTGCCAATTTGGGACTTTCAAAGAGGGTTATGAACATGAAATTGTTAACGTTGGGCTTACAGCATATGAGATAATGTTTATATCAAAATGTAAAGTTTTATCAAACCTAAATTCGAAAACAGTAACTAATACATTAAATTAAGACAATATGAACAAGTTTTGTCATGTGAATAATTTTCTACAATGTTGCATTGTAATTAATCCTTTTAAAATTATATTACAGATTATTTCTGAATCTGTCTTATTGTAGTAATTAAAAGCAGTGTATCAATAATATTATGTTATTCACCACCTGAAGTAAGAAATTATAGTATGGAAATTGTTAATAATAATCTATTATAGTTGTGTGCCACTACACACTTTTTTAAGCATTTTTAATTTAATCATGTCATAGTGAGAAAGGACAAGTACGTCTCCCTGGTTTATGCAAGAGTAGTTATTCTATGCTCAAGATTATCCAGTGAATGACAGTAACTCCAGATTAGCCTTATGTTTTCTCACTCCTGTTTCTCATTACTGTTTCTCTCTTATTCTGTCCTGTATTTATTGCAAAATAGTTATAATTGCAAATATTTATAAAAATCCACAGGCTGAATGAGTTTAATCATATTGGTTTACCTGGTTTCTATATACTTACGTAACATTTGTATTTTACAAATGGTTTTAAGAAACTTGATAAAATCACATTAATTTGACATGAACATACATATATGATATTAAACTACATCATAAATTGGATAAATTTATCCCATGTTGGATAAATTTTATATCCAACATGGGAAACTTAATATCTTAAATTATTTGATTCTACTTAAATACTTTCCACTTGGATATTTAGTTTATTATCTTAAATTGTTATAATTTTTTTCTACAGGAAAAAATTAAGAGAATACAACAAATCAGAATGGAAAAAGAGCTTCGAGCCCAGCAAATTCTAGAGGTAGAATTCTTAAATGTGATATGATTAAAGTAAATAGTCACATATTTTAAAGTCTGCAGAATTGAAAATCTTACCTGCGTGGTCTCTCACTCTTACAGTATGCCCATCAGAAATTTGTTTCAAGCATAATGCATAGAGTAAGACCTTATTTAGCAAACTCATCTTATCCTAATAACCCGGGAAGTAAGCCAAAAGGAAAAACTTCTGAGCAACCAGTATAGGTATCATACAGTTCATGGGTCAAAGTCGTGTTATGTACTTCTAGAAAAGTCATTAGGACTAATAGATATTTACTTTTAATTTAGAAATAAAACATTGCAAAAGTGAAAGTAAATTTTAAATGTAGGAACAAGTTTAACCAGCTGTTTTTTCTGGTTTCTAATACGCCTTGCTTCCCTGGAAGCTGATGGAATAGTACTAGAGGACATACATTGGAATCAGTAAGGTAATAGCCACAAGATAGCAGGGAAAAATACAGAGAAACTCCAACCAGCATCTATCGGAATTCAAAAGCCTAACAAGATTGTCTGTAATCTTTTGGTTGACTAGCAAGCAGTTTTCAACACCTTATTATTAATAACTGAAATGCATTACTCTATTGAACTGTACAGTATAATAACTGATGTTCAGAATAATTCCCCCAAGTCATCAAGAAAAAGCCAAATTATAGTTAGTATACTGTATCTAAATAGTATATATCTCAAAAAAAATAAATAGTATATATCTCAAAATTATTGCCATCCAAAATTTTGAAAATAAATATTCAGTGTTTAACATTGGTGTAGCCTCCCAGCTGGGCTTCCCTTTTGGCTTATCCACATGCACTGCGGGAGACCTGGGTTGTATCCCTGGGTTGGGACGATCCCCTGGAGAATCCTCATGGACAGAGGAGCCTGGTGGGTACAGTCCATGGGGTTGCAAAGAGTCAGACACAACTGAGCAACTGAGCACAGCACAACCTCCCAGCTATTCAGCGAACTATTGCTATATAGATGATTTACCCCTGAGGGTGTCAAATAGCTGAAGCTTTCTTTTGTATGATTTTTCCTTCTAGAAATATACACATATTTCCTAACCCATTTTAAATAAATTTTAAAAATCCAAATCAAAAGTACTAATATCTTAAAGTAAATTAATAACTACTGAATAATTATGAAACTACTAGATAGTTAATGACTTTAAGATTATGAAGCTCAGATTTGGCATCATGATCTTGATATTCAAAATGTACTTCAAGAAAGATTGTAAGTTTCCATTCTGTCTTAGAAACCTCGAATTTAATCACAATAAACAGCTAGAGAAAAATAGCGTATATTTACTGTTTAAAGTCTACCCCATCTTCTTAATTTTATATAGTGATCATGTATTACTTTTAAAAATCAGA
The DNA here is from genome assembly GCF_002263795.3 of Bos taurus. Classification (NCBI taxonomy): domain Eukaryota; kingdom Metazoa; phylum Chordata; class Mammalia; order Artiodactyla; family Bovidae; genus Bos; species Bos taurus. The sequence goes on from NC_037329.1 coordinate 36,968,288, forward strand.
AAAAAGCAAATATTATATAAAAAAAACTTTTTCTGTGATTGTTTTAATGTAAAATAAACAATTATTTCAGACTTTTTAAATAGAATTGAAAAAATCAAGAAAAGCTGACATATTCTAAGAAATTTTAAGAATTTTTTACATCTTAATGCTAATCTTTACATTAGAAATGAAACTTAGTTTGTAAATATAATATTAACTATGAGAAAATCTGTAATTGTCTACATATATGTCACATGTTGTTTTCTCTCTCATGAGTCATGTAGCTCCATGTTCAAGTCATAGATTATTTTCAGGTTGCAGTGGTACCGTTGTATGACTTTGAGACCTGTTTTCCATGCACAGGCAAAAAAGAAAAAGAAGGAAGAAGCAGCAAATGCCAAATTATTGGAGGCCGAGAAACGAATAAAGGTTAGTTTAGATGAGAATCTGTTTTTTAAGAATAAAAATTATATGGTATTATATCACTGACTCAATGGACATGAATTTGGGTAAACTCTGGGGGTTGGTGATGGACAAGGAGGCCTGGTGTGCTGCGGTTCATGGGGTCGCAAAGAGTCACACATGACTGAGCGACTGAACTGAACTGATACTAGATCGATTATATTAAAAATAGCCCTCCTAAAAATGACTTGCTGAAAAAAATGTTGATCACAGATAAAACGTGCATAATGTGTGTTTTTAGTGTTTATATATTGTATATACGTTTTTATATTTTATTATATAGGTTCTGTGTGATACTTTGAGCTCTTTAAATAGCAGACATCAAATCAGAAATATAAACTATCACATAATACCTGAATATAGTTTTAAGGGATAAGATCTCCTCAGAACTATTTATGTTCCAAATCCAGTTCTCTCCTTAGATTATAATTTTCTCTTTTTTAATGTCTAACAATTGTTTGTAACTATTAAAAAGTGAAAAGCCTTCCAAAACCAAAACCCAGCTTTATCAGCTATCACTTACCAATACTAAAATTAGCCATTGCTATTTACTGTAACTTCGTATGTTGTTTGGAGCTGTTTTGATTTTGATTTTCTGGCATGAAGCATGAGAGAGTTGGACCCTCATGCCCCTTCTAACCACTGCCCTCTGCCCCTACACACAAACATTCCATCTCTAATCTTCCAATTTTTCTGATACTTGTTTACTGAAATTAGGCAGCCAGGTGGGCCTAACAATTCAAGAGATAGCCGCTACTATTACAGCCAATTACACGATGGTGTGATCACTCACCTAGAACCAAACATCCTGGAATGAGAAGTCAAGTGGGCCTTAGGAAGCATCACTACGAACAAAGCTAGTGGAGGTGATGGAATTCCAGTTGAGCTATTTCAAATCCTAAAAGTTGATTCTGTGAAAGTGCTGAACTCAATATGCTAGCAAATTTGGAAAACTAAGCAGTGGTCACAGGAATGGGAAAAAGTCATTTTTCATTCCGGTCCCTAAGAAAGGCAATGCCAAAGAATGCTCAAATATCGCACAATTGCACTCATCTCACACACTAGTAAAGTAATGCTCAAAATTCTCCAAACCAGGCTTCAACAATATGTGAACTGTGAACTTCCAGATGTTCAAGTTGGTTTTATAAAAGGCAGAGGAACCAGAGATCAAATTGCCAACATCCGCTGGATCATATTAAAAGCAAGAGTTTCAGAAAAACATCTACTTCTCCTTTATTGACGATGCCAAAACCTTTGACTATGTGGATCACAACAAACTGTGGAAAATTCTTCAAGAGATGGGAATACCAGATCACCTGACCTGCCTCTTGAGAAATCTGTATGCAGGTCAGGAAGGAACAGTTAGAACTGGACATAGAACAACAGACTGGTTCCAAATAGGAAAAGGAGTATGTCAAGGCTGTATATTGTCACCCTGCTTATTTAACTTACATGCAGAGTATATCATGAGAAATGCTAGGGTGGATGAAGCACAAGCTGGAATCAAGATTGCTGGGAGAAATATCAATAACCTCAGATATGCAGATGACACCACCCTTATGGCCAAAAGCGAAAAAAAAAAACTTGAAAGCCTCTTGATGAAAGTGAAAGAACAGAGTGAAAAAGTTGGCTTAAAATTCAACATTCAGAAAACTAAGATCATGGCATCCGGTCCTGTCATTTCACGACAAATAGATGGGGAAACAGTGGAAACAGTGGCAGACTTTATTTTCCTGGGCTCTAATATCACTGCAGATGGTGACTGCAGCCATGAAATTAAAAGATGCTTAGTCCTTGGCAGGAAAGTTATGACAAACCTAGACAGCATATTGGAGAAGGCAATGGCACCCCACTCCAGTACTCTTGCCTGGAAAATCCCATGGACGGAGGAGCCTGGTAGGCTGCAGTCCATGGGGTCACTAAGAGTTAGACAGGACTGAGCGACTTCACTTTCACTTTTCACTTTCATGCATTGGAGAAGGAAATGGCAACCCACTCCAGTGTTCTTGCCTGGAGAATCCCAGGGACGGGGAAGCCTGTTGGGCTGCCGTCTATAGGGTCGCACAGAGTCGGACACGACTGAAGCGACTTAGCAGCAGACAGCATATTAAAAAGCAGAGACATTACTTTGCCAACAAAGGTCCATCTAGTCAAAGCTATGGTTTTTCCAGTGGTCATGTATGGATGTGAGAGCTGGACTATAAAGAAAGCTGAGCACCGAAGGGTTTATGCTTTTGAACTGTGGTGTTGGAGAAGGCTCTTGAGAGTCCCTTGGACTGCAAGGAGATCCAACCAGTCCATCCTAAAGATGAGTCCTGAGTGTTCACTGGAAGGACTGATGTTGAAGCTGAAACTCCAGTACTTTGGCCACCTCATGTGAAGAGCTGACTCATTTGAAAAGACCCTGATGCTGGGCAAGATTGAAAGAAGAAGAAGGGGGCAACAGAGGATGAGATGGTTGGATGGCATCACTGACTCAATGTACATGAGTTTGAGTAGACTCCGGGTGTTGGTGATTTACAGGGAGGCCTGGTGTGCTGCAGTTCATAGGGTTGCAAAGAGTCGGACACGACTGAGCAACTGAACTGAACTGATTTGATTACGTCTTTTAAAGCTAGGGAACCATTTGTCACCTTTTCTACATAGACTCTCTTACTTTGTTCTTTAGATTTCTACTCCTTTTCATGATTGCCCTTTATATTAATTTCATTCATATTTTAGCTTTATGAAATACTCATGTGGTGAGATTCACAGAATTACGTGCATTAAGCCCCACCCTTTTGAAATAATGCCCTCAATTGTAGGTGGACATAAAAATCTCAAATTTATCCCTTTGTCTCTTGTCACTCTTATTCCTGTACAGTGTGTAGAAATGACATAGATCCTGTTAATCATAGAGTTTTTAGGAATTTATATTCAGAGTGGAGTTTTAATCAGCTAGACAGGAGGATTGCTTTTTATGTGTTTTTTTTTTTAAGTGCCATTTGTATGTGATATACTCTGTCCATCTAGCTAGTCAGTTCTGTAAACATGCCATTGAAGTGTGCTGTTAAGTCAGATGCTTGCTCTTATCATATAGTTTTTATATATTAGGTAACCATACGAAGTTGCCACTTTATAAGTAAAAAAAAATTTTGGAGATTTGAAATTTCATGTGGTTCAACCTAATAGAAGACTATAGAATCTCAGAAAAGGAGCTTTTAATACTTGTAGCATGTTCCAAATTTTTCCTAAAAATCATATATTAAAAGTTTCTTATTTTTAAGGAAAAAGAAATGAGAAGACAGCAAGCTGTTCTTCTAAAGCATCAGGTCTGTATACACACAGTTATACAAATTTTTAAATGTAAATTTTATAATTTTTCTTAAATCTATTTTTTGAAAAATCTTCAAAATATTTTCTTAAAAATTTCCAATGTAATTCCTGCTTAAATTCCTTGCTTTGGTATTGGTGTCTTTTGGGGGGTTAAAAATTGGTTTCATGACTCTGTGATTTCTGTTTCATAATGTTGTGCCAACTCTTTCTACCAGGAGTTGGAGAGGCATAGACTAGATATGGTATGGGTATGTTTATTTTTGTACATCTAACACCGCATTGTGATTTGGTTGTGATATGGTTGTCATAGCAATGCATAAAGTGTAGCACTGGCTGCTGTCATATTACATACTGCTGCATGGCTTTACAGCACAGTGCATTGCATACATCTGCTTGTCTATCTATAAAAGAAATATGGTGTATATCCAAGATTTGTAATTGAATCATGCAAGCCTTAAATAGGCTGCTGTCTAAAAGTTTACATTACTGATGTCACAGTGAAAGTTGGATCACTATACAATTAGATACAATTATGACCCATATTCTCCCATCATTCTAGATGCAAAACTGCCATTGAATACAATGGGAATTTTGGGTTAGTTTGATGAGAGAATATGAAATATATTCTGGTTTTACGGACAAATTTTAGAAATTTTTAGAAATATCCCTTTGGGCGAATCGCATATATTTAAACAAAAAGAACTGTTTCAACATTATACCTATGTGATTTTTTTTAAATAAAAGGAGACTATCAAAGTAAGCTAGTGCTTACTTTATTTTCATATTGTGCCTTTTAGATTTAACTTGTGAGCCCATGGTGCAGCTTTAGTGGCTTTCAATACTGCATCAAGGGACAGACATCAGTAAACAGGAATATCTCATTTCATTGATGGTGTTATATGAACCATGACTAGTTTAAATTGGTGTTAAAGCTTTAAACAAAAACTTTCTAATTTGTCGGTGGATTATTGGATTTACAAAATGATAGTGTATTTGAAATAAAAGTAATTCTAAAACCGTGATGTAAAAGTGATTTTAAAGCAATTTCTGCCTGATCTAAATAAAAATTTAAGAACACAACCTTTAGTTTAATTGGCTATAGTACATATTTGTGGTTTTTCTAATAGCAGATGTAAGGTAACTGACCTGTTCCAGCCAACCATTATGCTTTTTGTTCTGCCAGCTTTTGAAGGAGCATCACAACTGACCATAAGTAAATCTTGTATGCTTCTGTTTACACTGTCTCCATGTTCATTGCTTTACCTTTTTGCTTTTGATTGTTCTTGTATTTGCTTTCTAAACCTGAACTAAAACATGCACAGACTGGCCATTCTTGTCTTATATTTAGTATTTACTGTGACTTGTCTATAAATGCTAAACATGCTACACAGAGTTTTTTGTTTTGTTTTGTTTTCCATTTGAAGATCAAACTGTTAACTATGATTGAGTTATATTCCTAATTTTATCTGGCTTAATAGGAACGAGAGAGAAGGCGACAACATATGATGCTTATGAAAGCTATGGAAGCTCGTAAAAAGGCAGAAGTAAGTGTATATTTCTTGAAAAATATTATCTTACCATAAATTAGTATTTTTCTTAAATGTTGACTCTTCTAAATATAATTGTTTTAGAGTATGGGTTTGTCATGGTTTACTAATTTTCATAAGCAAACCAAAGGTTAGAGATAGTAACCAAGTGTTAGAACATAAAAGAATGTAGGAAGGATTCCAATGTATGATTTAATTTTCTTGGCTGAGATTTTAATTACCTTTTTTAAATACAATGAATGGCATTCATTTGGATCAAAGTAGCTATTTCTTGGAGAAGAAAATGGCTACCCACTCCAGTATTCTTGCCTGGAGAATCCCAGGGACAGAGGAGCCTGGTGGGCTGCCATCTGTGGGATTGCAGAGTCGGACATGACTGAAGCGACTTAGCAGCAGCAGCTATTTCTTACTGTGACCAGAGTTTCACAAAATTTATGTTACAGCATGCGTAGACAAGTTCTATATGTCCTCATTCAAACGTCAGCCATGGACTTTTGCCCTCAAAATTATTCTTTAACATTTTATGTGTAAAATTAGGCCTGGGTATTATCCTTGAAATAAGAGTTTTTACCATATTATTCAGAACAAGAAAATTATTGAAATGTCAAAATGAGCTTATATGGATTTTAATAGAAATCAGTTAAAGGTTAAAAAATGTTACAAAGGAATGCATTGTAACAGTTGAATAGAGGTATGGCCATAATAACCATGCTTCCCAGTTGGGTCAGGGGTAAAGAATCCACCTGCAGGAAAGGCAGGTTCGATCCCTGGGTCAGAAAGATCCCCTGGAGAAGGAAATGGCAACCCAGTCCTGGGTTCTTGCCTGGAAAATCCCGTTGCAGAGGAGCCTAGTGGGCTATAGTCCATGAGGTCGCAAAAGAGTTAGACTCAACTTAGCTACTAAATGACAATGTTATAACCAGTGCTTTGAAGTAACAGAGACTCAGATACACATGCTAACTCTAAACCAACTTGCTTTAGCTCTTCATGTTCTTTCTTTTTTAAAATTGATATAATGATTCTTGTATCTCCTATGATTGTAAGATTATCAACTGGGATAAACATTTAATAAATAATAATTAATGAAAATCAGACAGTTTGGTCTAGAAATTGAGAGCCCTATATTTCAGATTTTGGATCTCAGCTCTGGCTTAAACTATATATTTCTGATATAAAGACACAGTATATGTATTGTTTAGGAACTTGGACATTGTAACCAATGATTGGGATTTGAATTCTTTTTTCAGTACATTCCAGCTATATGACTTCGGCAAGTTATTTAACCTCTCTGTGATACAGTTTTTTTATTTTTGTCTATAAAATGGAGATGACACTACTTCCTATTTCATCAGGTTTGTAGTTATGATTAAATGGGTGTGTGTCTAGATGAGTGTAAATGTAAAGTTCTTGGAACAGTGCCTGGTACCACATAGTGCCTACTTATTACAATAAGTCACTTATTACTATATAGGTGGTTTTTTCCTTACATGTTAATTATCCAGGACCACTGACACCCTCTACATCTAACATTATAACATGGATTTATAACTATAATCTCTGAAAAATGACAGGCATTGAAAGAGAGAGGTAATGGATTCCAGGAATGGGCATGGCTATAAACTCTGTTGCCTTCTGAACTCAGTGGTGTGAAGAATAGGGAAGGGGATTAATTAAAATCCTGAGAGCTCAACCTACTTTTCTCCTCTCTGAAGAGATGGGAACTGAGGGAGTAACACAGGGAAAAGGCCTGGAAAATTCCTCAAGAAACAAGTTCTTCCCTGGCAAGTATTCTTTTTACCAGAAGGACTAAGAAAAATTAGGGCTTGTCATTCTGATTTTTCCTGTTGGAGAAGAAAGGTTAAAGAAAGGCAGAGGGTTATCTCCAGATTATGGGCTTTAGTACAAGAGGACATCCAAGAGAATAGTAAAGATAAGGTCATCCAAGGGGAAAAAGAAATCATCCAAGGGAAACGATGCTCAGGTCAAGAGATACCCAGAAGACCCAAAAGTCGTGACCTCTTCCATTGGTTCCCCATATTTGCTTCTGTGCCTGGGAAGAGAGTAAAGAAAGCTGCTGAAGAGAGGTGAGTAAAATCTGCATTGAGTAGAAGGTAGCAGCCACAGGATCAATGAAGATAGTTAAGATGATATCTTCTAAGAATCCCTCAAGAACCAAGAGCACTTTTCATGGGAAAAGAATATTCCTTTGACTAGATAGAGTGAAATCAGGTACAGTGCTTCCAATAAAACTTGGAAAGGGATATGAAGAACCAGGCACAGCCCTCCCTCTTCTAGCTGCCTTCATTCTCAGAAAAAACAAATACTCATAGCATACAAAATAACTCACTCTTCAAATTAAAGTACTTATGAATATAAAAACAATTATCAGATAAAGTGAGAAGAAACTAAAGGAAGATTAAACCACCTGTATTGGAGCAATGCGCGTTCTTGATAGGGCTGCCCATATCAAGCATGAGTAACTGGAAAAGAAATGTCAAGAAAACCATGCCAAAATATTAAACCAAAAACTGTGTGTGTGTGTGCACATGTACATATATACATAAAGTAATAGCTGTAAGCATAATAAGTTAAAGGAACTTGCTTTCTCTGCTTTCATTCTTACTTTTCTGAGTTCTCACTATGCATTCTCCACAGAGCAGCCTAAGTGATCTTTTCAGAATGTAAAACAGATTATATCTTAACACGATCCACTGGCTTCTTGTAGTTGTAATAAAGTCCACCATACATTTTGTATCTGATGTAGTATCTTCCAGCCATTTTTGCCTTTTTATTATTCCTAAACAAAGGATCTTTCCTATTTGATGTTCTTCCACCAAATATTCAAGTGGCTCTTATTTATTCTTCAGTCATAGATCAAATTTTAGCTTATCAGAGTGGCTTTGCAATAACACTTAATTTTGCCTTTTCTTACACCTAACCTCTAGAACTCCATCCCATTATTTTATTTTATACTTGTTTACAGTTTATCTTCTCCCAGATTGTAAGATCTATGAGGACAGGAATCTTGTGTACCATTGTATCATAAGTGTTGTGATTAGAGCCAGCTATATAGTGGTGCTTAGAAATTGTTGTTTAATAAATGAATGAGTTGAAATGAAAGTGACAGTTAAAGTACTAAGGAAGCAAGTTGAGGATGAAACAAAATCATTAAAGAAAGAGTGTATTATATGTTTCTGTCTAAAATTTTCTTTATGTAATAAAAAATATTTTATTCTTGGTGAATTTTACACTTAAGGAATTATTATTTAAAATAATACAATAACATATGTCATAAATAATCCTGTATCAGAATATCTGAGAAAATCCCACGGGTAAAATTTCTTAAGATGTTACTGTTCTCTGACAACTATGAACATGTGAACAGGATGAGGTAATTGTACCATTTTGGCAGTTATTCAGACATTTTTGGCCACACCATGTGACATTCAGGATCCTTGTTCCCGGACTGGGAATTGAATCCTCACCCCTGCATTGGGAGCCCAGAGTTTGAACCACTGGACTACCATGGAAGTTCTCAGTTATTCAGATTTTAAATTGTATTCCTCTACTAAATTATACGTATAGATTTTAGTAATCAACTAAATATTTTTTAAAATGTCTTAAAATACTATTATATACAGTTCAGTGCAGTTCAGTCGCTCAGTTGTGTCCGACTCTTTGCGGCCTCATTAATCACAGCGCGCCAGGCCTCCCTGTCCATCACCATCTCCTGGAGTTCACTCAGACTCACGTCCATCAAGTTGGTGATGCCATCCAGCCATCTCATTCTCTGTCGTCCCCTTCTCCTGCCCCCAGTCCCTCCCAGCATCACAGGCTTTTCCAATGAGTCAACTCTTCACATGAGGTGGCCAAAGTATTGGAGTTTCAGCTTCAGCATTAGTCCTTCCAATGAACACCCAGGACTGATCTCCTTTAGGATGGACTGGTTGGATCTCCTTGCAGTCCAAGGGACTCTCAAGAGTCTTCTCCAGCACCACAGTTCAAAAGCATCAATTCTTCGGCACTCAGCTTTCTTCACAGTGCAACTCTCACATCCATACGTGACCACTGGAAAAACCATAGCCTTGACTAGACGACTTCTGTTGTCAAAGTAATGTCTCTGCTTTTTAATATGTTGTCTAGGTTGGTCATAACTTTCCTTTCAAGGAGTAAGCGTCTTTTAATTTCATGGCTGCAGTCACCATCTGCAGTGATTTTGGAGCCCAAAAAGATAAAGTCTGACACTGTTTCACTGTTTCCCCATCTATTTCCCATGAAGTGATGGGGCCGGATGCCATGATCTTCATTTTCTGAATGTTGAGCTTTAAGCCAACCTTTTCACTCTCCTCTTTCACTTGCATCAGGAGGCTTTTTAGTTCCTCTTCACTTTCTGCCATAAGCGTGGTGTCATCTGCATATTGGAGGTTATTGAAATTTTTCCCAGCAATCTTGATTCCAGCTTGTGCTACTTCCAGCCCAGCGTTTCTCATGATGTACTCTGCATATGAGTTAAACAAGCAGGGTGACAATATACAGCTTTGATGTACTCCTTTTCCTATTTGGAACCAGTCTGTTGTTCCATGTCCAATTCTAACTGTTGCTTCCTGACCTGCATATAGGTTTCTCGAGAGGCAGGTCAGGTGGTCTGGTATTCCCATCTCTTTCAGAATTTTCCAGTTTATTGTGATCCACATAGTCAAAGGCTTTGGCATAGTCAATAAAGCAGAAGTAGATGTTTTTCTGGAACTTTCTTGCTTTTTCCATGATCCAGCGGATGTTGGCAATTTGATCTCTGGTTCCTCTGCCTTTTCTAAAACCAGCTTGAACATCTGGAAGTTCACGGTTCACGTATTGCTGAAGCCTGGCTTGGAGAATTTTGAGCATTACTTTGCTAGTGTGTGAGATGAGTGCAATTGTGCGGTAGTTTGAGCATTCTTTGGCATTGCCTTTCTTTGGGATTGGAATGAAAACTGACCTTTTCCAGTCCTGTGGCCACTGCTGAGTTTTCCAAATTTGCTGGCATATTGAGTGCAGCACTTTCACAGCATCATCTTTCAGGATATGAAATAGCTCAGCTGGAATTCCATCACCTCCACTAGCTTTGTTCATAGTCATGCTTCCTAAGGCTGACTTGACTTCACATTCCAGGATGTCTGGCTCTAGGTGAATGATCACACCATTGTGATTATCTGGGTCGTGAAGATCTTTTTTGTACAGTTCTTCTGTGTATTCTTGCCACCTCTTCTTAATATCTTCTGCTTCTCTTAAGGTCCATACCATTTCTGTCCTTTATTGAGCCCATCTTTGCATGAAATGTTCCCTTGGTATCTCTAACTTTCTTGAAGAGATCTCTAGTCATTCACATTCTGGTGTTTTCCTCTATTACTTTGCATTGATCGCTGAGGAAGGCTTTCTTATCTCTCCTTTCTATTCTTTGGAACTCTGTATTCAAATGGGTATATCATTCCTTTTCTCCTTTGCTTTTCGCTTCTCTTCTTGTCACAGCTATTTGTAAGGATCCCCAGACAGCCATTTTGCTTTTTTGCATTTCTTTTCCATGGGGATGGTCTTGATCCCTGTCTCCTGTACAATGTCACTAACCTCCGTCTATAGTTCATCAGGGACTCTATCTGTCACATCTAGTCTCGTAAATCTATTTCTCACTTCCACTGTATAATCATAAGGGATTTGATTTAGGTCATACCTGAATGGTCTAGTGGTTTTCCCTACTTTCTTCAATTCAAGTCTGAGTTTGGCAATAAGGAGTTCATGATCTGAGCCACAGTCAGCTCCCGGTCTTGTTTTTGCTGACTGTATAGAGCTTCTCCATCTTTGGCTGCAAAGAATATAATCAATCTGATTTTGGTGTTGACAGTCTCGTGATGTCCATATGTAGAGTCTTCTCTTGTGTTGTTGGAAGAGAGTGTTTGCTATGACCAGTGCGTTCTCTTGGCAAAACTCTATTAGCCTTTGCCCTGCTTTATTCTGTATTCCAAGGCCAAATTTGCCTATTACCCCAGGTGTTTCTTGACTTCCTACTTTTGTATTCCAGTCCCCTGTAATGAAAAAGGACATCTTTTTTGGGTATTAGTTCTAAAAGGTCTTGTAGGTCTTCATAGAACCATTCAACTTCAGCTTCTTCAGCATTACTGGTTGGGGCATAGACTTGGATTACTGTGATATTGAATGGTTTGCCTTGGAGACGAACAGAGATCATTCTATTGTTTTTGAGATTGCATCCAAGTACTGCATTTTGGACTCTTTTGTTGACCATGATGGCTACTCCATTTCTTCTAAGGGATTCCTGCCCACTGTAGTAGATATAATGTTCATCTGAGTTAAATTCACCCATTCCAGTCTATTTTAGTTCGCTGATTCCTAGAATGTCGACATTGACTCTTGCCATCCCCTGTTTGACCACTTGGAATTTGCCTTGATTCATGGACCTAAGGTTCCAGGTTCCTATGCAATATTGCTCTTTACAGCATCGGACCTTGCTTCTATCACCAGTCACATCCACAACTGGGTATTTCTGGAGTTATTTCTCTACTGATCTCCAGTAGCATATTGGGCACTTACTGACCTGGGGAGTTCCTCTTTCAGTATCCTATCATTTTGCCTTTTCATACTGTTCATGGGATTCTCAAGGCAAGAATACTGAAGAGGTTTTCCATTCCCTTCTCCAGTGGACCACATTCTGTCAGGCCTCTCCACCATGACCCGCCATCTTGGGTGGCCCCACACGGCATGGCTTAGTTTCATTGAGTTAGACAGAGCTGTGGTCCGTGTGATCAGATCGACTAGTTGTCTGTGATTATGGTTTCAGTGTGTCTGCCCTCTGATGCCCTCCCAGAACACCTACCGTCTTACTTGGGTTTCTCCTACCTTGGACCTGGGGTATATCTTCACGGCTGCTCCAGCAAAGCGCAGCCGCTGCTCCTTACCTTGGACGAGGGGTATCTCTTCATGGCCACTCCTCCTTACCTTGAAAGTGGAGTAGCTCCTCTTGGCCCTCCTGCACCCGCGAAGCCACCGCTCTTTGGATATGGGGTGGCTCCTCTCAGCCGCTGCCCCGACCTTGGGTGAGGGGTAGCTCCTCCATGTTTCTCCCCGGTCCGTCACAACTATTATGTACACAGCATTAAATTAGATGCTGCAGGAAAAGCAAAAAATGTTAAGGATACTTTTTTATCATATCAGAGAGATAAAACTTTAAGTGGTAACTAGGTATATGTTTGTACTGATAATCGAAACTTTTACCATATCTTTTATATATACTTACCCCTTGGTGAATATTAACAAATTACTACTAAATGTACTTATTCATCTCTTCAGTATTACTTAACATTCCCAAGGTGTGACTGGTGTCATGCCAATAATGGGCCTATCTTGGCTTCATATTCTGCGTCTTATTACCTCCTAATAGCTCAGTTGCACTTTTTTTCTTTTACTAACTAAAAAGAACAAATTTTACTGTAGGTTAAAGCCATATAATACTTAGGCAGGGCCAACTCAAAATTCTGAAATGACCTAGTGTAACCTTTAATTCTAAACTTTAATACTTTTAGAATTTAATTATTAAGTTGTACAGAAAAAAGATGTTATAGGTAATCTTTAAACAATTGATGTTAAAAAACTAATTGTTTTCACCTTGTTAATCAGAAATCTCTTATAACATCTGAATTTATTCCAAGAAACTCCTCATAGTCATCAAAGTGAAAAGGTAACACAAGCACCATTTTCATGGTTCTTTTTGTACACTACACTGATCTTACTTTTTGATTTACTATTAATATATTTTTTACTAAAAATACCTCAAATTTATATTAGTCCCCAAACTTAGAAATGTAATTTCTATAGTTTTTCCTTTAACCTATAATTAATAAGAATATACAGACATACAAATTACCTTATTTGTTTTTCTTACATTAATTTTAATATATTATCATAGTTCATAAATATTTTTATAACATAATAAAGAATAATTTTTAGCCTTGTGAAGATTTATATCCTAATGTAACACAAGTCTTATGAAATATATGTGCTTTAATTATTACTAATCATTCAAACTCAAGTTGGTTTCAGCAGTGTGACAAAGTAGCTCAAAATCTACTGTTTTCATTTATAAAAACTTCAAACTATGTCAATCACAAATTTATGAACACTTTACTCATATTATCTGAATAATCACCAGAGCAATCTTAAGAGTCTTTTGTATATCTCCCCAAGAATCAATAAACACAAAAGGTTGTTAAACGTGCATCTATTACAGAATAACTATGTCAGCACTTTAGGCAACAAAGCCATAAAACAGAAGAGAGTAGTTCAAGTTTCAGAAGTCATCTAATAATTTGTATGCAGAAATAATGTATAACCCCTCAAGTCATGAGAATATTTTTATAATCCTATATTTATACTAATCATTACTTAGTGAAAAATAAAGTATAATTGCCCATTTACATACTTTGGTTTAAACAAACCCATTTTTCTATTGAAGATGTGTGTACTTATACGACATACTTCTGTATTGTACTTTATATAATCTACTTAATTTCAATTTTAAAATTCAGTTACCTTTATTTTTTTTTCCAGCAGAACAAGATTTATTTCTCTTTTAACCAAAGTCTTATAGAACCATGTAAGACAGTTCATACAGAGATCATGATTTAGGAAGGTCTTCCTCAGTCTGAATCTTTAGGTCAGCAGAGACAAAAGTATAGGCTCTCAAGACCATATCACTCTGTCATAGGCAATAGGATCTGTCCTGTTAGATTTGATTATACTTTTTCTTTTTTTCAGGTCCATCTTTTTTTTTTTTTTTAATTATTTTGCTGTATCAGATGTTAGTTGAAACATGAGGGATCTTCCTTGTGTCATGTGGAATCTTCCCTTGTGGCACTCGGTCTCTCTAGTTGTGTTGCATAGGCTCAGTAGCTGTGGCACACAGGCTTATTTGCTCCCTGGCATGTGGGATTTTAGTTCCTGGACCAGGGATTGAACCCACATCCTCTGCAATGCAAGGCAGATTCTTTACCACTGGACCACCAGGGAAGTCCCCTCAGGTACATCTTAAATTTCAAAAATCTAGAGACTATTATCCTTCAGCATTGATTTTTGTCTCTTTCCACACAGTCAAAAGCTTTGGCATAGTCAATAAAGCAGAAATAGACGTTTTTCTGAAACTCTGTTGCTTTTTCAATGATCCAGTGGATGTTGGCAATTTGATCTCTGGTTCCTCTGCCTTCTCTAACGCCAGCTTGAACGTATGGAAGTTCACAGTTCACGTATTGCTGAAGCCTGGCTTGGAGAATTTTGACATTACTTTACTAGCGTGTGAGATGAGTGCAATTGTGCAGTAGTTTGAGCATTATTTGGCATTGCCTTTGTTTGTGATTAGAAGCCTTTGACTGTGTGGATGACAATAAACTGTGGAAAATTCTGAAGGAGATGGGAATATTAGACCACCTGAACTGCCTCTTGATAAACCTGTATGTAGGTCAGGAAGCAACAGTTAGAACTGGACATGGAACAACAGACTGGTTCCAAATAGGAAAAGGAGTACGTCAAGGCTGTATATTGTCACCCTGCTTATTTAACTTATATGCGGAGTACATCATGAGAAATTCTGGCCTGGAGGAAGCACAAGCTGGAAGCAAGTTTGCTGGGAGAAATATCAATAACCTCCGATATGCAGATGACACCACCCTTATGGCAGAAAGTGAAGAAGAACTATAAAGCCTCTTGATGAAAGTGAAAGAGGAGAGTGAAAAAGTTGGCTTAAAGCTCAACATTCAGAAAACTAAGATCATGGCATCCAGACCCATCACTTCATGGCAAATAGATGGGGAAACAGTGGAAACAGTGGCTAACTTTATTTTTTGGGGCTCTAGAATTACTGCAGATGGTGATTGCAGCCATGAAATTAAAATATGCTTACTCCTTGGAAGGAAAGTTATGACCAATCTAGACAGCATATTAAAAAGCAGAGACGTTACTTTGTCAACAAAGGTCCTTCTAGTCAAGGCTATGGTTTTTCAAGTCATCATGTATGGATGTGAGAGTGGAATATAAAGAAAGCTGAGCACTGAAGAACTGATGCTTTTGAACTGTATTATTGGAGAAGACTCTTGAGAGTCCCTTGGACTGCAAGGGGAGATCCAACCAGTCCATCATAAAGGAGATCAGTCCTGGGTGTTCATTGGAAAGACAATGTTGAGGCTGAAACTCCTATACTCTGGCCACCTGATGTGAAGAGCTGACTCATTTGAAAAGACCCTGATGCTGTGCAAGATTGAGGGCAGGCGGAAAAGGGGACGACAGAGGATGAGATGGTTGGATGGCATCACCAACTCAATAGACATGGGTTTGGGTAGACTAAGGCTGTTGGTGAGGGACAGAGAGGCCTGGTATGCTGCAGTTCATATGGTCCCAAAGAGTCGGACATGACTGAGCGACTGAACTGAACTGAACTGATTCATCTTGTGCCTTGGGAATACCAAGAAAAGAACTATAAACTGTGATAACATTTCTTGTAGGAGATCATAATACAACAGCCTCATGGTTACTTTGGAATATTACCTAGAAGTCAAAAAACAAAGTTTCTTTCAATGTACCCATTTCTTAAGTTTGCCTAAAAATCTGTTATTTTTTTTTTAAATTTTTTAAGTTTAATTGGAGGCTAATTACTTTACAATATTGTGGTTTTTTACATACATTCACATGAGTCAGCCATGGTGTACATGTGTTCCCCATCCTGACCCTACCTCCCACCTCCCTCCCCATCCCATCTCTCAGGGTCATCCTGGACTGGTGATCTATTTCACATATGATAATATACATGTTTCAGTGCTATTCTCTCACATCATCCCACCCTCATCTTCTCCCACAGAGTCCAACAGTCTGTTCTTTACTTCTGTGTCTCTTTTGCTGTCTTGCATATAGGGTCATCGTTACCATCTTTCTAAATTCCATATATATGCCTTAATATACTGTATTGGTGTCTTTCTTTCTGACTTACTTCAGTCTGTATAATAGGCTCCAGTTTCATCCACCTCATTAGAACTGATTCAAATGCATTCTTTTTAATAGATGAGTAATATTCCACTGTGTATATGCACCACAGCTTTCTTATCCATTTGTCTGCCAATGGACATCTAGGTTGCTTCCGTGTCCTGGCTATTGTAAACAGTGCTGCAATGAACATTTGGGTACACATGTCTCTTTCAATTCTGATTTTCTCAGTGTGTCTGCCCAGCAGTGGATTGCTGGGTCATATGGCAGTTCCAGTTCCAGCTTTTTAAGGAATCTCCACACTGTTCTCCATAGTGGCTGTACTAGTTTCCATTCCCACCAACAGTGTAAGAGGGGTCCTTTTTCTCCACACCCTCTCCAGCATTTATTGTTTGTAGACTTTAGGATAGTAGCCATTCTGACCGGCATGAGATGGTACCTTTTTGTGGTTTTGATTTGCATTTCTCTGATAATGAGTGATGTTGAGCATCTTTTCATGTGTTTGTTAGCCATTTGTATGTCTTCTCTGGAGAAATGTCTGTTTAGTTCTTTGGCCCATTTTTTTATTGGATTGCTTATTTTTCTGGAATTGAGCTGCAGGAGCTGCTTGTATATTTTTGAGATTAATTTTTTGTCAGTTTCATTTGCTATTATTTTCTCCCATTCTGAAGGCTGTCTTTTCACCTTGCTTATAGTTTCCTTCACAAAAGCTTTTAAGTTTAATTAGGTCCCATTTGTTTATTTTTGCTTTTATTTCCATTACTCTGGGAGGTGGGTCATAGAGGATCCTGCCATAATTTATGTCAGAGAGTGTTTTGCCTATGTTTTCCTCTAGGAGTTTTATGGTTTCTGGCCTTACATTTAGATCTTTAATCCATTTTGAGTTTATTTTTGTGTATGGTGTTAGAAAGTGTTCCAGTTTCATTCTTTTACAAGTGGTTGACCAGTTTTCCCAGCACCATTTGTTAAAGACATTGTCTTTTCTCCATTGTATATTCTTGCTTCCTTTGTCAAAGATAAGGTGTCAATAGGTGCGTGGACTTATCTCTGGGCTTTCTATTTTGTTCCATTGATTTGTGTTTCTGTGTTTGTACCAGTACCATACTGTCTTGATGACTGTAGCTTTGTAGTATAGCCTGAAGTCAGGCAAGTTGATTCCTCCAGTTCCATTCTTCTTTGTCAAGATTGCTTTGGCTATTTGAGTTTTTTTGTAATTCCAAACAAATTGTGAAATTATTTGTTCTAATTCTCTGAAAAATACCATTGATAGGGATTGTATTGAATCTATAGACTGCTTTGGGTAGTATACTCATTTTCACTATATTGATTCTTCTGATCCATGAACATGGTATATTTGTCTATCTATTTGTGTCCTCTTTGATTTCTTTCACTAGTGTTTTATAGTTTTCTATATATAGGTCTTTTGTTTCTTTAGGTAGATATATTCTTAAGTATTTTATTCTTTTCATTGCAATGGTGAATGGAATTATTTCCTTAATTTCTCTTTCTGTTTTCTCAGTGTATAGGAATGCAAGGGATTTCTGTGTGTTGATTTTATATCCTGCAACCTTACTATATTCATTGATTAGCTCTAGTAATTTTCTGGTGGAGTCTTTAGGGTTTTCTATGTAGAGGATCATGTCATCTGCAAACAGTGAGAGTTTTACTTCTTCTTTTCCAGTCTGGATTCCTTTTATCTCTTTTTCTGCTCTGATTGCTGTGGCCAAAACTTCCAAAACTATATTGAATAGTAGTGGTGAGAGTCGGCACCCTTGTCTTGTTCCTGACTTTAGGGGAATTGCTTTCAATTTTTCACCATTGAGGATAATGTTTGCTGTGGGTTTGTCATATATAGCTTTTATTATGTTGATGTATGTTTCTTCTATTCCTGCTTTCTGGAGCTTTTTTGTCATAAGTGGGTGTTGAATTTTGTCAAAGGCTTTCTCTGCATCTATTGAGATAATCATATGGTTTTTATCTTTTAATTTGTTAATATGGTGTATCACATTGATTGATTTGTGAATATTGAAGAATCCTTGCATCCCTGGGATAAAGCCACTTGGTCAAGATGTATGATTTTTTTAATATGTTGTTGGATTCTGTTAGCTAGAATTTTGTTAAGGATGTTTGCATCTATGTTCATCAGTAATATTAGCCTGCAGTTTTTTTGTGTGTGTGTGGCATCTTTGTTCAGTTTTGGTGTTAGGGTGATGGTGACCTCATAGAATGGTTTTCAAAGTTTACCTTCCTCTGAAATTTTCTGGAAGAGTTTGAGTAGGATTGGTGTTAGCTATTCTCTAAATTTTTGGTAGAATTCAGCTGTGAAGCCATCTGGTCCTGGGCTTTTGTTTGTTGGAAGATTTCTGATTATGATTTCAATTTCTGTGCTTTTGATGGGTCTGTTAAGATTTTCTATTTCTTCTTGGTTCAGTTTTGGAAAGTTATACTTTTCTAAGAATTTGTGCATTTCTTCCAGGTTGCCCATTTTATTGGCATATAGTTGCTGATAGTAGTCTCTTATGATCCTTTGTATTTCTGTGTTGTCTGTTGTGATTTCTCCATTTTCATTTCTAATTTTGTTGATTTGACTCTTCTCCCTTTGTTTCTTGATGAGTTTGGCTAATGGTTTGTCTATTTTATTTATCTTCTTGAAGAACCAGGTTTTAGCTTTGTTAATTTTTGCTATGATCTCTTTTGTTTCTTTTGCATTTATTTCTGCCCTAATTTTTGTGATTTCTTTCTTTCTTCTAACCCTGGGGTTCCTCATATCTTCCTTTTCTAGTTGCTTTAGGTGTAGAGTTAGGTGATTTATTTGATTTCTCTCCTGTTTCTTGAGGTAGGCTTGTATTACTATGAACCTTCCCCTTAGCATAGCTTTTACTGAATCCCATAGGTTTGGGGTTGTTGTGTTTTCATTTTCATTTGTTTCTATTCATATTTTGATTTCTTCTATGACTTGTTGGTTATTCAGAAGTGTGTTGTTCAGCCTCCATATGTTCGTATTTTTCATAGTTTTTTTTTTTTTCCTGTAGTTGACATCTAATCTTACCACATTGTGATCAGAAAAGATGCTTGAGATGATTTCAGTTTTTTTGAATTTACCAAGGCTAGATTTATGGCCCAGGATGTGCTCTATCCTGGAGAAGGTTCCGTATGTACTTAAGAAAACGGAGAAATTTATTGTTTTAGGGTGAAATGTCCTATAGATATCAATTAGGTCTAACTGGTCCATTGTATCATTTAAAGTTTGTGCTGTTAATTTTCTGTTTAGTTGATCTATCCATAGGTGTGAGTGGGGTATTAAAGTCTCCCACTATTATTGTGTTACTGTTAATTCCCCCTTTCATATTTGTTAGCATTTGCCTTATGCATTGCTGTGCTCTTATGTTGGGTGTATATATATTTATATATATCTTCTTCTTGGATTGATCCTTTGATCATTATGTAGTGTCCTTCTTTGTCTCTTTTCACGGCCTTTATTTCAAAGTCTATTTTATCTGATATGAGAATTGCTACTCCTGCTTTCTTTTGGTCTCCATTTGCATGACATATCTTTTTCCAGCCCTTCACTTTCAGTCTGTATGTGTATCTAGCTTTGAGGTGGCTCTCTGTAGACAGCATATGGATCTTGTTTTTGTATCCATTCAGCCAGTCTTTATCTTTTGGCTGGGGCATTCAACCTATTTACATTTAAGGTAATTATTGATAAGTATGATCCCGTTGCCATTTACTTTGTTGTTTTGGGTTCGAGTTTATAAACCTTTTCTGTGTTTCCCGCCTAGAGAAAATCCTTTAGCATTTGTTGGAGAGCTGGTTTGGTGGTGCTGAATTCTCTGAGCCTTTGCTTGTCTGTAAAGCTGTTGATTTCTCCTTCATATTTGAATGAGATCCTTGCTGGGTACAGTAATCTGGGTTGTAGGTTTTTCTCTTTCATCACTTTACGTATGTCCTGCTGTACCCTTCTGGCTTGAAGAGTTTCTATTGAAAGATCAGCTGTTATCCTTATGGGGATCCCCGTGTGGGTTTAACTGTTGTTTTTCCCTTGCTGCTTTTATTATTTGTTCTTTGTGTTTGAGCCAGTGCAAACTACAAGGTTTTAATCTGTTGGACCTGTCACTTCCAGAGCAGTTCCCTCTTCTTTATTTATTTTGGCTTCCTCTGTTTGCAAGTCTCTTCAGTATCTAACTTCTGCCCTGACGCAAGGGGTCAAAGGTGGTCATTTATTTAGGCTCACTTGTTCAGTTATGCTGCGGAGAGGGAGGAACACTGCAAACAAATATCACTGGCGTGTGTGGGGAGTGCTCGTAGTGTCTGGGTCACACTGGGTTTGCCCCCACTCACAGAGTGTGTGCTTTCCCGGTCTACACTGCTCAGGCTCCAGGTTGCTCTGCCGGGTAACTGTCTAAGGTGGGCCCTGGGTTGCGTGCACTTCCCATATCTATGCCATTCAGGTTCTCGGGTACAGACTCAGCTGGGTCTGTGTTTTGTGCACACTTTTTGTGCCCTTCCCAGGTCAGAGCAGCTCAGGCAACCAGGAGCTTAGCGAGCGCACACTCCCCAGGTGCGGTGCATCTTAGCACCTCCCGGGTCCCAGCTGCTTGGTTTCCTGAGTGTGCAGCAGCATCTCAGGTGTGCTGTGTGTCTCTTCTGGGGAGCTGATCTGTGGCTGTGGCCCTCCTGACGGATGTCAACCGTTCAGGATACCAAGAAGACTTGGTTAGCGACTGAGAGCCTGCTCGCAGTTTGGTAGGGGATGCCCTCTCTGGGGCCGAGTTTGCCCCTTTCCTTCCAGCTCTGACTGGCGCCCACCTGCCTCCCTGCCTCCCGTGGGGGTGGGCGGATCCGCAGCTGGCTAGCTCTCCTCTGGTATTAGTTCAGTCCTTTGTTCTGTGAGAGGGTGGGCAGTGCCTTAGGTTAGAGCTTTTAGTGGGAAAGTTCTCTCTCTCTCTCTTTCCTCTTTGTGTTTTTTTCCCCCTCTCTGGCTATCCCATGGTTTGCATTGCTATCTCACGTTAGCTCCCTCAGATTGTCCTCAGGGCATTCAAGCCAGGTCCTGACCCTAAGCAATGCATCCTGTGCCTCCCTGTTCAGCCCCCGCTTGCTGGTGGTGGATGCAAGCATCTGGGCTACTTCTCCGCTGGGAGCTGTAGATAGACCCATAATCTGTGTGTTTTATTTATTTATTTTTTCCTCTCAGTTAATGTCGCCCTCTGAGATTCCAAAACTTCCCGCAGACCTGCCGGTGAGAGGGTCTCCTGGTGTTTGGAATCTTCTCTTTTAAGACTCCCTCCCCGGGACAGGTCTCCGTCCCTAACTCTTTTGTCTCTCTTTTTATCTTTTATATCTTGTCCTACCTCCTTTCGAAGACAATGGGCTGCCTTTCTCGGTGCCTGGTGTCCTCCACCAGCATTCAGAAGTTGTTTTGTGGAATTTGCTCAGCGTTCAAATGATCTTTCAATGAATTTGTAGGGGAGAAAGTGGTCTCCCCATCCTATTCCTCTGCCATCTTAGGACCGCCCCCCTCAGTTAACCTTTAAAAACATGTAAAATGATTTCATTTTAACTACTCAGAAAAATTTTAAATATCATACACATTTAAAAGATACATGCACAATTTTGGAAAGAATTATTTTCAGTGTAATTTAGATGTATTAAAATCTCTATCTGACAAGAATTATTAGCAATTTTTATTTTAATTTAGAAGACATTTGTATAATAATAACTGGCTTTCCTCATAGCTCCTTTGGTAAAGAATCCACCTTCAATGCAGGAGACCCCGGTTCGATTCCTGGGTCTGGAAGAGCCGCTGGAGAAAGGATAGGCTACCCACTCCAGTATTCTTGGGCTTCCCTTGTGGCTCAGCTGCGAAAGAATCCGCCTACAATGTAGGGGATCTGGGTTCGATTCCTGGGTTGGGAAGATCCCCTGGAGAAGGGAAAGGCTACTCACGCCAGTATTCTGGCCTGGAGAATTCCATGGACTATACAATCCATGGGGTCACAAAGAGTTGGATGCCACTTGCACTTTCACTTTTCACTCTAAAAATATTTAATACTTAATCTAAAATGAGGGCTTCCCTGGTAGCTCAGTGGTGAAATAATCTACCTGTAATGCAGGAGAGATGGGGTGATCCCTCAGTCACGAAGATCCCTGGAGAAGGAAATGGCAACCCACTCCAGTATCTTGCCTGGAAAACCCTGTGGACAGAGGAGCCTGGTGGGCTACAATGGATGGGGTCACAGAGCAGTCAGACATGATTTATCAACTAAACAATAACAATCTAAAGTGCAGACTTTTGTATAATACTTTGGTGGATTTTATGAAAATGTGATAACTGGAAATTTTCTTTTTAAATAATGTTTTATAACTGTAAAATACAATGATATGTAATACAAATAAGGTATAATTTTATTAAAATTTGAAATATAAGGATTTATTTTATCATGGATTCATAATTTTTCATTTCTTTAAACTTAAATTTTTTATATTTTAAAGGTAAAAATAGGCCCTTAAAAATTATCCCAATTTTTCTACTCATACTCAATATATGATATAAAATAGCACCAGTTTTATTCTTTATATCTGTCTTCTGTAAATGGCTTGTGTTATTAATCTTATTTACACTTTTATTCCTCTTGTACCCTGAGGTAAATCTGTGTCTCTTAAATAATATTTATATCTTTGAAATTTAAATACAAGTTGCTGTCAAAAGAAATGTATTCTCCTAATTATGCCCAGAGCAAATACCTAAGAGACCCAGTAGAATCGTAAAATACAAAAAACATAGGCATCTTTGCAGCATGGCCTCTTAAAAATGGCCTGTTTTGCAATCTAATAAGTTGTAAAACTTTATAATAGCAGATCCTCCTACCACACTCGTTGTTTAGTTTTTAAACTTCTGTTATTTTAAAATAAAATACATTTATTTCATACCTTTGTTATTTTGCTTTGGATTTCTGGAAGTACTTTCATTTATGCTTTTAGAGTCCCTAAAATAATCTTTTTATGTGAGTAAAAAACTGCTTTTTAAATTGTCACCTTATGTATCTTAGACTCTTTAGTATCATCTAAATTTAATGCATTTACTATTGAAAGGTGTTTCAATTTTGAGATGAAATTTAACTGACTTCTTAACTAAGATATTAGTAATATTTTAATACAGAAAATTTCTCTTCTGTATTATAATTAAGATGATAAGATGTTTTATTTTAAATTAGATATATTCCAAGGATCTGTATTTATTTCATAAATCTCCACATCTAGAAAACTGAGCGAGGACAGGAATAGCTGAGAATGAAAGTCAAAAAAATGGGAAGGAGATATTCTAATTTGCTTGTAATTATTTATAGTCAATCTAAAATATAGCCAGGAGCTATATATCATAGTCATTTGTAGACAATTAAGTTATTGCCTTGAAATTTAAATAATGTGACATTTGTAGATTTATTCATTCAGCAAGTTAATCAATGTTTAAATAATTTTTATATGCTAAAGCACATTGTATATGTCATTAGAGACATATGATAACTATTATAGTTGGAAATAAAAATAATATTTAGACCAGTAGGAAAGGAAAATTGAACTGATACAGGCTTGAGTGTCAAAGACAAAGAATATCATTAAAAACTCTCTTGAATGTTTTTGGAAAATTATACTGCTTAGAATCAGTAGGTCCATAAAGAAGTGAATAAG
This sequence comes from Bos taurus, assembly GCF_002263795.3. NCBI lineage: Eukaryota > Metazoa > Chordata > Mammalia > Artiodactyla > Bovidae > Bos > Bos taurus. The sequence goes on from NC_037329.1 coordinate 36,992,293, forward strand.
TTTGTTCTTCTGACCTCTAGAAGCTCACACTACAGTGGAAGAGATCAACTTTAAACAAATAGTTGTCACTCAGTGCAATGAATGCTATAGTAAGTTATATGGAAGCTCAAAAAAAGGGAAATATTAAAACTCCTAAACTAGTTGTGGGAAAAATAAAAACATGGGCTTTAGTTGTGTGTAAGGGAAGAAGGGCTATGCATCACAGACAGAGGAGCTGACAGGTACATAGGTACAATGTATTAAGTAAAACAGACCTCTGGGTTCTAGGGGGAGGAAGGTGAGAAGAGAGGGTTAGTGGATTTTAACTTTGTGTATATACCATCTAGTCAAGGCTATGGTTTTTCCTGTGGTCATGTATGGATGTGAGAGTTGGACTGTGAAGAAGGCTGAGCGCCGAAGAATTGATGCTTTTGAACCGTGGTGTTGGAGAAGACTCTTGAGAGTCCCTTGGACTGCAAGGAGATCCAACCAGTCCATTCTAAATGAGATCAGCCCTGGGATTTCTTTGGAAGGACTGATGCTAAAGCTGAAACTCCACTACTTTGGCCACCTCATGCGAAGAGTTGACTCTTTGGAAAAGACTCTGATGCTGGGAGGGATTGGGGGCAGGAGGAGAAGGGGACGACAGGATGAGATGGCTGGATGGCATCACTGACTCAATGGAAGTGAGTCTGAGTGAATTCCGGGAGTTGGTGATGGACAGGGAGGCCTGGCGTGCTGCGATTCATGGGGTCGCAAAGAGTCAGACACGATTGAGCGACTGAACTGAACTGAACTGATATACCTCTCTCTGGAGAAGGAAATGGCAACCCACTCCAGTATTCTTGCCTGTAGAATCCCATGGACAGAGGAGCCTGGCAGGTTACAGTCCATGGGGTCACAAGAGTCGGACGACTTAGTGACTAAACCACCACCACTACCACCATATACCTCTCTTGACTGTTGCTTCTCTTCCTCTTCTTCCCTTTCTCCTTCACCTCTCCTCTTCCTTCTTCACCTTCTTATTCCTCCTCCTCATGATCATATCATTGTCATCCAAGCAATGCCTCAAACTGCTTACACATCTCTTCAACACAGGTGTATCACACAGTGAGCCTAGAGTGTGGGAAATACACTGAGAATCATAAGATGTGAGACCAGAACTTCTGTGAGGCTGAATTGTGACTGTCTTTATTTTAAATATTAGTTGATCATTGAGGGGATCCTAGAAGCTCTGGTTTCTTGAGAGTCATTTTGTAGCAGAACTGCAGGATTTGTATCAGTCCTATACAATCTAATAAAAGTCATTAAATAAATTGGTGAACAAATTAATTCAATTTAGAGATTCCATGTTTCCTTAAAGTATTCCATTGAGGGAGTGGATGCTTGTCTTTAAGTAATACAGGTCCTGTAAATTTCTAAGATTTCTTGCAAATCTCCATTTTTATCCTAAAATGTAGATGTCATTTTTACATGCCACATTATGAATTGCTTTTTTAATTCAAAAAATACTGCATATCACTAGGTAAAAATGATGTTCAGGAATACCTTTATTCTAACTCATTGTCTACATATCGCTGAAGGGTGTTCACACCCTCAGATTACCACTGCTGTGAAGTTGGTGTAGTGAAAAGAGCATTAGTGTCACACAGTTCCTTTCTTTCTTTTTGAAAAGAAATTACAACCATTTTCAACAGTTCTTAGTGAATAGTAGAGAAGTCTCAATTATTTATGATTACTATTAAAACATCATTAAGAATTCTGGGTTAGTCCTATATAATAGAAAAATTTACACCAGCTACTATGAAGTTTATGAGACATTTAATATATTTTCCCTATTAGTGATTATAATTCATTATTCTGGTAAGTGACCATGAAGTTGTCTTCTCTTCTTCAGAAAAGTACTTAGAGCAACATCTCATGCATTTAAAATTGGAAATCTAATTCTAGAAAACAAAATAGTTCTACTGATGATAATTTGACTTGAAAATCTGTATTGTGTTGTGGGATTGTTACAAATTGCTGCTGCTACTACTGCTAAGTCGCTTCAGTCGTGTCCAACTCTGTGCGACCCCACAGACGGCAACCCATCAGGCTCCCCTGTCCCTGGGTCCCTCCAGGCAAGAACACTGGAGTGGGTTGCCATTTCCTTCTCCAAAGCATGAAAGTGAAAAGTGAAAGGGAAGTCGCTCAGTCGTGTCTGACTCTTCACAACCCCATGGACTGCAGCCTACCAGGCTCCTCTGTCCATGGGATTTTCTAGGCAAGAGTACTGGAGTGGGGTGCCATCACCTTCTCTGTGTTACACATTAATTGTGTATATTTTAAAGCTTTTTTATCATTTCCTTCCCAAATGTCTACATGAATCAGTAATTCAGAAATTTAGAAGTAGTAAAAAAAAAGAGCAGTAATCTGAGCATATCTTATAAAAAAGTTCTCATGAAAAAAAAAAAGTCCTCATGACCTGACCTCCATGTGTCACAGTTCCCAGCAACTATTTACCATGCAACCTACAGTCCAGTCACGTTCTCTCAACTCTTGGCTGGGAGTATACTTCTCCACTCCTCTGTTTCCCCCTTGGCATGCCCTGCTACAGCAGTCAGGGTGCTGTCTTACCAGTGGTAATTGAAAATGGAGATGGTTAAGTTATGGGCAAAAATTTTAACATACTACAGGAAGCAATAATGCTAGGTTAAAATTATAGGTAAGAGCTATAATTAGGTATGAGAAATTGGTAATAGGAAGAAGGTGGTGTTTTTTAATTAGAATTTGACATGCAAGATGAGATCAATGACCTCTCTGGTTGGAGTCACAAATATAAGGAGGTGAGGAAACAATATATTTTTATCAGGAATAGCAAGTAGTTTGACTAAATTTACATAGAATATAAAAGTGGGAGATAAGTTTGGAAAAGAAGAGAGTCCAGATTCAAAAGTAAGTAGACTTTATTTTGGTAAAAATAAAACTGAAAGATGTATAACAAGTTAGAATTGTCATTATTATTATTCTCTAATAAGTAAGAATATTGATTGGGCTGAGGACAATAAGATACAGCCTTACACCTGTCAAAATGCAATTTATCAAAAAGATAAGTAATGGCTCTTGGCAAGGATGTGGAGAAAAGGAAATCCTTGTTGACTTTTGGTGAGAATATAAACTCATGCAGCCACTGTAGATAACAATATGCAGGTTTCTCGAAAAATTAAAAATAAAACCACCATATGATTCAGCAAATCCACTTCTGGGTATTTATCCAAAGAAAATGAAAACACGAATTCAGAAAGATACATGCACCCCATGTTCACTGCAGAATTATTTATGATAGCCAAGACATGGCAGCAGCACAAGTGTTCATCAGTAAATGAATGGATGAAAAATATGTGGTATATATGTGAATGGAATATTATTTGACCATAAAAGGAATGAAGTATTACCGTTTGTTACAGTGTGGGTGGACCTAGAGTGTATTAAGTGAAATAAGTCTGCAAAGACAAACGCCATATGATTTCACTTGTATGTAGAACCTAAAAAGCAAAACAAGCAAACATAAAACAGAAACAAACTCATAGATACAGAAAACAGGCTAGCATTTCAAAGAGGGGAGGGGTGGTTGTGGGAAATGGTTGAAATAAGTCCAGTTATAAAATAAGTCATGGGGATATAATGTACAGCATAAGGAGCAGTCAATAATATTGTAATAACTTTGGAGACACGGTAATCAGATTTGTTTATGGTGATTATTTCATAATGTGTAAAAATATTAGGTCACTGTATTGTACACCTAAAACTAACATAGTATTGTAAGTCAGTTATACTTCAATTTAAAAAGAGAATTGTATTTGAGATATTACAATAAAATAATGACACCAGTATTATGGAAAATCACTTCTTTGAAAGGAATGTCATCCTCTACATGAAGGGAAACAAGATTATTTCCATATTGTTGCTGTTACCCAAAATATTTTTAATGCTTTTGGAATTGCATTCAGAACCTATTTGATATTCTTTTAAGTGTTGTTTTGAGTGGTTAATAATATTTTTATTTCATCATAGATGCACATGTTTGGACTAGCTAATTCACTTTTGAATTATTTTTTATGCAAATTCAAACGTGTTTTATTTTCATGCTGTAAATCTTATTTCCTGGAGCTACACAAAAATTTTCGCTAATCCTAGTTAACTTTTTAAAATAAATATTTACTTGCACATGTTCATTTTATATACCTGCTTGTATTAATATTTTATTCTCATAATCTGGAAAAAGATTGAATAAATTTTTAATAATGAAATAATCAGGGTTGAAACTAATACTGATATTTTGTGTTAGTATGTACATATATATATATATATATATATACACATACAGTCATAAGGTTATTTTCAAACTCAAAGGGTGAAAAAATATGGAAAAGCAAAATGTCAATATTTCTTTGTAATTTCAAGTCTATTCCTAATCATTCCAAGAGAAATTTTGTTCATGGAAATAACACTTTGATTACCTTTTAAATTTTAACTGGAAGTTTTTTAAACATACACAGTGATTAAAGAGAATATGTGGACATGGTTTTCTTTTTAAGGAAAAAGAACGATTGAAGCAAGAAAAACGTGATGAGAAAAGATTAAATAAAGAACGTAAACTAGAGCAACGAAGATTAGAATTAGAAATGGCAAAGGAACTAAAGAAGCCTAATGAAGACATGTGCTTAGCAGACCAAAAGGTAATGTATCATGTAAACCATTACATTAATATATTTGAATTTTTCTGTGTTCTCATCTGATTCCTTTGTCAGAGCTGCCATTATGAAAGCATTGTATTTTTAGCTGCTGCTGCTGCTAAGTTGCTTCAGTCATGTCCGACTCTGTGCGACCCCATAGATGGCAGCCCACCAGGCTCCCCCCTTCCTGGGATTCTCCAGGCAAGAACACAGGAGTGGGTTGCCATTTCCTTCTCCAGTGCCTGAAAGTGAAAAGTGAAAGGGAAGTCGCTCAGTCGTGTCTGACTCTTAGCGACCCCATGGACTACAGCCTACCAGGCTCCTCTGCCCATGGGATTTTCCAGACAAGAGTACTGGAGTGGGGTGCTAGAGCAGTGAATTTCCAAGTCTAGGTCATCTGTCTCTCCTGGATGGCTACAAGTAAACCTCTCTAGAGCTCTGTGCTGATAATGGCAGTTCTTAATATATAAATGGAGCACCACGAACCTTTTTAATATAAGTAATATACTGCAGAAATCTATAAAAATGAATTATAGAAATAGGATTTCTGTGTTTCATTTGGTCTTTTTGAGGCATTTAAGAACAGAAAGATCTAACTCCTCCCTCAGGCTTCCATAGATATTTAAATAAATTAGGATTTGCAATAAAACCTCTTTCAGTGCTTTAGTGGTGGTAGCTAACTGTTGAGTGTGTTTAGTTCGTGCCAGGCACAGTACTAAGTGCTTGAAATGAATTTTCTCATTTGGTCCTCCCCGCAATCCTGTGGAACTGATATTTTTGCCCATTTACAGATGCGAAAACTTAAAACACAGACAGGTTAAGGAACTTGCCTGAGATTATGCAACTTACAAGTAGCAACTTGGATTCAGGCTTCATTTTGTTAAACTCCAGAGCCCATACTCTTTATGATCCTGAAAGCCAAGAAGTGTGTCCTGTCAGAGTACCTCAGGTGTATTTTCTCTTCCATCATGCTTCACAGATTTGTAATATTGCTAAAATACATAAAAGTAGCAACTTGGAAAGAGCAGAAGCATAGTAACAGCTGGTATGATTTCACATACTAATGAGTAGAAGTCAATTATGTTTGGCTATAGTTAAGATACTATTCCTGGAAAATTGTGTCAGCGCATATCATGTCTATAATAGTGTCTCAATGATACAATAGTTATACTTGGTCAGTAGCATCTATATTTACTCATATGCCATATAACATACAGATAATGATTATCTCTATTTTTGCAAGCTCTTTTATAAAGTGCTTAAAGCAAACTTCTAGTGTTGCTGTTTGTAGCCAGCCAGGTTCCTCTGTCCATGGTATTTCCTAGGCAAGAATACTAGAAAAGGTTACCATTTCCTTCTGCAAAGGATCTTTCTGACCCAGGTATCAAACCCATGTTTTCTGCATTGGCAGGCAGATTATTTACTGCTGAGGCAACAGGGAAGCCCAAACTTCTAGTAGTCAAGTGGAAAATTAAATTTATTAATATTCTATTTACTTACCTAGCATCAGATCAGATCAGATCAGTCGCTCAGTCGTGTCTGACTCTTTGCGACCCCATGAATCGCAGCATGCCAGGCCTCCCTGTCCATCACCAACTCCCGGAGTTCACTCAGACTCACGTCCATCGAGTCAGTGATGCCATCCAGCCATCTCATCCTCTGTCGTCCCCTTCTCCTCTTGCCCCCAATCCCTCCCAGCATCAGAGTCTTTTCCAATGAGTCAACTCTTCGCATGAGGTGGCCAAAGTACTGCAGTTTCAGCTTTAGCATCAGTCCTTCCAAAGAAATCCCAGGGCTGATCTCCTTCAGAATGGACTGGTTGGATCTCCTTGCAGTCCAAGGGACTCTCAAGAGTCTTCTCCAACACCACAGTTCAAAAGCATCAATTCTTTGGCGCTCAGCCTTCTTCACAGTCCAACTCTCACATCCATACATGACCATGGGAAAAACCATAGCCTTGACTAGACAGACCTTTGTTGGCAAAGTAATGTCTCTGCTTTTGAATATGCTATCTAGGTTGGTCATAACTTTCCTTCCAAGGAGTAAGCGTCTTTTAATTTCATGGCTGCAGTCACCATCTGTAGTGATTTTGGAGCCCAGAAATGCTTTTAAATAAAGATGAAAGTATGCACATGTTGGTAAATCGCTTCAGACTCTTTGCAACCCTAGAAACTATAGCCCGCCAGGCTCCTCTGTCCATGGGATTCTCCAGGCAAGAATACTGGAGTGGGTTGCCATGCCCTTCTTAAGGGGATCTTCCTGACCCAGGAATTGAATCTGGGTCTCCTGCATTGCAGGCAGATTCTTTACAGTCTGAGTCACCAGGGAAGCCTGTATATAACCTAGTTTTAGTCAACTGGATGTTTAAAATTTCCTAAGCACAGAATAGGTATAGTGGTTAGTTAACATGTTTTAATAAGCTCATACTAAGCAATTTTCTTGAATCCTAATAAACTATTTTCTTGCTAATCCTTAATGATCTTTTTAAATCCTAAATTATGGTAAATAAACTTTTATTTTCATTTAAGTCCATATGCACGCATATAAAATATTTGTAAGTCCATTTTAAGACTTAGGCTTCCCTGATAGCTCAGTTGGTAAAGAATCCGCCTGCAATGCAGGACACCCAGTTTGATTCCTGGGTCGGGAAAATCCACTGGAGAAAGGATAGGCTACCCATTCCAGTATTCTTGAGCTTGTGGCTCAGCTGGTAAAGAATCCGCCTGCATTGTGGGAGACGTGGGTTCGATCCCTGGGTTGTGAAGATCCCCTGGAGGAGGGAAAGGCTACCCACTCCAGTATCCTGGCCTGGAGAATTCGATGGACTGTATAGTCCATGGGGTCTCAAAGAGTCGGACATGACTGAGTGACTTGCACTTTAAGACTTACTTTGGTTGGTTTTGCTTTATAAATTTTTAGAATCATGTGAAACTATGTATGTCTGATATGATTCAGGAAAAAAGAAGACAGAATTAAATGGTTTTCACATGTAACAAAAGATTTGTATTATGTCAGCAGTTATCCATAGTTTGTGTTTCTACACACTATTAGTGGAAGAAGTCTTTAGTTCGTTATTACACCAAGTGCAGAGTAGAGGACACATTTTTGTGTTCAAGGTCCAATTCAGATAAATAGAAATGTTTATAAGCCACATTTTTCCCAATCATAACTGAAAGTATATTTATTGAATCATATTCATGGATGAAAATGTTTTTAGATTACTTATTTATTTAATTTTTAAAATGTCCATGAAAGCTGAAAATATAATTTAGTCATTAAAATGTTAATATGTGAGCATATTTGAGAAATAGCAGAAGAAACAGCTCTCTCATTTTGATAGTGAATCAGTGTTTCACTATATACAGGAAACCTCAAGACTGACAGTTGCACTCTAACTGGCTTCTTGACAGGGTCGTAGGTTCTTGTCATGTGGACCTAGTAATTTATCTACATTCTTTAGCCAAAGATGGTATCTCTCTCTCCAAGCATACAAGCCACAGATCCGTACACGGTTAGCTTCTGAGCTCCCCAAAAGTGTGAATTATAAATCAGTCTACATCATTAGAAGAAAGTGTTGCGTGTGCCCTACTAAGTTGTTCCATGGTAAAGTAATCATGAGATACTTATTTTTTATGTTATTTAATTTTTCCTCCAGTTATGTAACCTGTGTTTTGTCAATATGTAAGTTAAAATTAGTGTTCTCTTTTGTAGAGATCTAAGGTCATGTTGATTTCAACCAAAATTTATTAATGGTTACTTGTCTTCACGATTTTATGATTACATAAAGAATCTACCTGCAGTGCAGGAGACCTGGATTCAGTCCCTGAGTTGGGAAGATCCCCTGGAGAAGGGAAAAGCTACCCACTCCAGCATTCTGACCTGGAGAATTCCGTGAACTGTATAGTCCACGATGTCGCAAAGAGTTGGACACGACTAAGTGACTTTTGCTTTCACCAGGGAGTTATAGAAATGCCCTCATGGAATTTACAATCTAGAGGGAAAAACCACTGGTATAAGGCAAGATAAAAATAACAACTTACCTTACTTCAGAAGGTATAAAATCATGGCTTTTAAAATTATTTTTTCTTTCTTTTCTTTTATTTTCAGCCTTTGCCAGAGTTGCCTCGTATTCCAGGACTTGTTCTCTCTGGAAGTACATTTTCAGACTGTCTCATGGTGGTGCAGTTCTTACGAAACTTTGGTAAAGTTTTGGGCTTTGATGTGAATATTGATGTTCCAAACCTGAGTGTTCTTCAAGAGGGATTGCTAAATATAGGGGACAGCATGGGTGAAGTACAAGACTTGCTTGTGAGGCTCCTCTCAGCTGCTGTATGTGATCCAGGTCTAATTACAGGATACAAGGTAAAAAAAAACAAAATACATCTTTTTAATTTGTACTATCAGTGCATTAATAGCTGGCTTTAGCGTGTTAGCAGAAGATTGTATAGACTTACTCAATTTTTTCTACATAGCTTCTCATGAAGTTAAAGGTAGATTTGCTTCAGTTACAGTTGGTACAAACTTAGAAAAACCTGGTTCATAAAGCCTAAGGAATGTAAATCATTCTCAAATTACTTTTATTTTCCTTTAGCTTTTGGCAAAAGCCAAACTTACTTAAGAAATTCCCAAGTAATATTTAGCAAAACAGAAAATTCAAAATTTGTAAAGAAGTTAGAACTTACGTGTGTCCTCTGAAAGTATACTGTGTTCTCTTTGAAATTGTGAATAACTGAGGCTAATCAAGACCCCTGTAGAACAGCATGTTAAGACTCTATATTGCTATGTGGATACTCAATAAGTTCAAATTTATCTTAATTCCAATTAAGATACACATTTCAGTCAGTTTTACTCTAGATAATATTGTAGAGAGAGAAGTTTCCAGATATACCTGTTACTTTTTCCTCCATCTCCCTATTCATTCAGCATACCAGGCAATAAAATCCATGACACTGTAGAACCAGAAAACACAGTAATAATAGTACTTTTCAACCCCTCCCCCACCACTACTGATGGATATAGCCTGCAAAACCTTCAGATAGTTTCTGTGGTCAAAGAAGGTATGAATTTTTAACCACAAATTTACATACTCTTCTCCACACCTAACTTTTAGCCAAGTTTGAAGAAGGAATGGAAAAATTACAAGTACTTGAAAGCTTGTCTGGTCATCCGTTGACTGTTTTTATCTCCATTTCATCATAAATGTGAATAAAGCCCTTGTCAGTAATATCTAAATCATATGATATCAATATTTAAAAGTCTTACTGTTTATATTTTATGAGTCAGTATCAGTCCTTATACTGATAAAAATGCCAAACTTTTGTAGGCCAAAACAGCTCTTGGAGAACATTTGCTGAATGTTGGTGTGAATCGAGACAATGTTTCCGAGATTTTGCAGATTTTTATGGAAGCACACTGTGGACAGACTGAACTTACTGAAAGCCTGAAGACTAAAGCTTTTCAGGCTCACACTCCAGCACAGAAAGCCTCAGTTCTGGCTTTCCTGATCAATGAACTGGCATGCAGCAAGAGTGTGGTGAGGTAAGCACATGTCTGGACTTTTCTGGTGATTATTTTCTGTTTTAAATTTGTCTAGTCACAAAGTAATACAAATTGCTTATAGAAAATTTGAAAGTAACAGATTACGACAAAGAAAAAAATTAAAATTACACTAATCTCACCATTCAGAGATGACAAATGGTATTTTAATGCATTTCTTTTCAGGCTGTTAAAAAGAAATTTTGAATCATACTGTGTATAGTCCTTGTAACACTTCTTGTTTATTTGGTAATTTTGTTATTTATTTGTATACTGAAATGTGAACAGTTTTTTGTTGCTATGACTCTAGAATCCAGTACTGTTGTAAGAACTCAGAATTTTTCTTTTATCTTTGGTAGCAGATGAGTACCTCATTTTTTGCTAGAAGCCATTTGTAGAATTATCCATCTACTTTTTATCATGTGCTGACACAATCTTAATATTATTTATTTATTGCATGTTAGTTTGCACTTTTTTAAAAAGTACTTAATCTCATTTAAGAGTCAAAGTAAGTTCTCCAGTATAATGTTTGAAGATTTGGTGAACAAATTCCTCATTCATCTTGTTCTTGCTATTCATTATGTTACAGATTTTAATTATGTAACTTTTATTCCTTTACGTTTCTAAGGAAAGAATCAATCCAAATATTTCAGAGCCATGTGTTTCTACCATTGCTGGACGTTTTAAGTTTTCTGTACATCTCTTAGCTATGTATTAGTATAATTTTTCATTTGTTTTTGCTATTCATTGGCAATCATCATTTGTACTTAGCAAAAATCTGCATCATTTTATTTACCAAATTAATGTATTGCATTATGTATTAATTTATATCTTCTAATAAACTTTTGCATTGGCAGTGAAATCGACAAGAACATTGATTATATGTCAAACTTAAGGAGAGATAAATGGGTGGTAGAAGGTAAACTCCGCAAGTAAGTCCTATTTTATTAAAACTAATATACTGTTTTCCTTCTTCACAAATTTCTGAATAAAGCATACTAAGTGAAAATATGGAATTTAAACTTTATCTTGTCTAAAAATTAGAAAAGGCAAAGTTTAATTAAGCTGAGATATAAAATTAATAAAACTCAGAGGCAGAGTTTTCAGTGGACAAAAGCTATATTGAGATTCATTGAACTCACATGCTTCAAAGTTAAAAGAAAGTCAATTTATCTTTCTTTCAAAGAAGTCAAGCAATCATATATTCAAAGATTGTTGTTTCTATCAGGTTACTTTTGTCATAAATAGAATCTGTTTGGATTCTACCATATTTTTCCTTAATTGCTTTCTAATTACAGTTTGCTTTTACAGAGAGTCTAACATATCCAAATATATTCAGCATTAAAACTCAATTAGCTTCCTGCTAGGAAATATAATGCTGAAATTATTCAACTTCCATGTTAAGAGGATAGTTTCTTTGCAGTGACTTGAATTGAAATTTACTCAGTCAGATAGGATCAAGAACTATCACTTGGCTGTTCCTGAGTTAATCTCAGTTTTCTGTGTTTTTAAAAAAATGTATTCTAATTCCAAAGAGATAGACAGTATAATTCTTAAAAGTTAACATATTTTATAATTTCTGTGAACATATTTCTTCTAATTTTTATTGTCATTGATATATTGGTTACTTTGAGAGAAATAACCACATGCTTAAAATTCATAGTATGATATTTAAAAAGTACAGAGGGAAGCCTTTTCTTCTGTATCATTTTTTTTTTCCTATTTAAAGGCTCAGAATCATTCACGCTAAGAAAACAGGCAAAAGAGACACTTCAGGTGGCATTGATCTTGGAGAAGAACAGCATCCACTGGGTACACCCACTCCAGGACGCAAAAGGAGAAGGAAGGGCGGAGACAGTGACTATGATGATGATGATGACGATGATAGTGATGACCAAGCTGATGAAGATGATGAAGATGAAGAAGATAAAGAAGACAAAAAAGGAAAGAAGACTGAGATCTGTGAAGATGAGGTAATAAAATTTAGACTTGACTAATACTGTATGAAATATTGAAAATAATACAGAATTTGAAGTCAAATGGATTTGGATTTGAATTCCATTGTGACACTCAACACAGTTTATTCATCTGAAAATTAAATATAATATTCACTTCAAGGTTTTTTGTGATGCTTAGGTAAATATTGAATAGAACCTCTGCGCATAGAAGGTACTTATGTTGAACAAAAAAGTTAAATTTTTCTGTTTGTATAATAACTTGAGAGTTCACCAAAGAACTATTCATATTCTTAATTTTAGGTATTTTGTAAATTCTATTAATGTGATATCTTATGTTTATTTTGTACAGTACTTAATGCCTTCACAGTGTTGTCAGGTATAGTGAAACTGATACATTTCTCAGATCCTAGTTTATTGAGTACATGGCTCTAGGCACTTTTTTTAACTTTTACTTTTATTGCAATACAGTTGATTTACAATGTTGTGTTAGTTTCAGGTGTATAGCAAAATGAATCAGTTATACATATACATATATTCACACATCTTTAAGATTCTTTTTCTATATAGGCCATTATAGAGTATTGAGTAGAGTTCCCTATGCTATTCAGCGGGTTCTTATTAGTCATCTGTTTACACATTGTAGTATGTATATGTCAGTCCCAGTCTCCCACTTTATCTCTCCTTCTTCCCTTATCCCCTAGTAACCATACATTTGTTTTCTGCATCAACTCTACTTATTTTTCTTTTTTAAGATTGTTTTCTCCGTGTAGACCATAATCAAAGATGAACAAAGCACTGAAACTCTCCTTTCAATTTAGTTTCAGAGAAAGACTTAGAATAAGAAAAAATAATGTGTTAAATGTTAACTGCTTTGCTAGCAGTATTTACAATGTATTAGGCGGGAGAAGGTGACGGCACCCCACTCCAGTACTCTTGCCTGGAAAATCCCATGGATAGAGGAGCCTGGTGGGCTGCAGTCCATGGGGTCATGAGGAGTCGGACATGACTGAGCGACTTCACTTTCCCTTTTCACTTTACTGCATTGGAGAAGGAAATGGCAATCCACTCCAGTATTCTTGCCTGGAGAATCCCAGGGATGGGGGAGCCTGGTGGGCTGCCGTCTATGGGGCTGCACAGAGTCGGACACGACTGAAGTGACTTAGCAGCAGCAGCAGGCGGGTACAAAAGAAGGACATTGAATCTTTCTGAGGAATAAATGATCACAAAGGCTTTCTGAACTCATTAGCTGAGGCTACAAGCTGGGCTGAATGTTAACCTATAGAGAATCCAGGAATCCATGGAAAAATCTTCCAAGCAGAGAGAATAGCATGAGTAAGGACTCAGAAGCCTTGAAACCATGATGTGCTTTACAGGCCCTATAAGTGCTTCAGTAATACTAGATAGCCTCATGTACAACAACTGTGAACTAGGATTTTATAGTTTTATGGTGATAGGAAGCCATTGAAGGGTTATAAGTGATGGAAGGACCTGGTCAGACTCGATTTTTCAGTGGCTCGCTATGTCAACTCTGTGGAAAATAGATTTGGCTAGCACAAGATCAGAAGTGGGAAGATGAGTCAGGAGAGACTGCTCTGGTTTAGGTGAATTGTGATAGGTCTGAAAATAGACCAATGGAAGGAAAAGACTCAATAAATACTGAGGAAAAATGAATAGTCTTTGAAAATGGATTGTGTAGGTTGATGGAGGGAGAGATAGGATTGATTCCAGTTTTCTGGTAAGGGACTACCTGCTTTTGTTGCCACTACCCGATCTAAAGAATTCAGGAGGGACATCATCCCTGGTGGCATCATGGGTGAGAATCCACGTGCAAATGCGGAGACCTGTGTTCCATCACTGGTCCAGGAAGATTCCACATGTTGCAGAGCCACTAAGCCCACGTGCCACAACTACTGAGCCCACGTGCTGCAATTACTGAAGCCCGTGTGCCTAGATCTTGTGCTGTGCAACAAGAGAGACCACTACAATGAGAAGCCTGTGCACCGCAATGAAAAGTAACCCCTGCTCCCTGCAACTAGAGGAAGCCCACACAAAGCAATGAAGACCCAGTGCAGCCAAAAATAAATAAATAAATAAAGCTTTAAGAAAAACAAAACAAAAGATTGCATTGCCATTAAAAAAAAGAAGAATCGAGAAGCAGCAGAGTAAAATAGATGACAGCCGAGTAGGGGAATATAGAACAAATACCTGAAGTTAGGAAATGATACTAGGTTTTATTTTGAACATGTTGAATTTGAGGTGTCTGAGCAGTTTAGCAGTCAGTTGGATTTAAAAACCCAAAGCCTGGAGAAGAGTTCGGTCTTGAAAATGTAGAGATCTGGAGGTTATTAGTACATAGACAATAGTTTAAATAATGAGTTGGCTTAGTTTGCACAGGAGAATTGGTTTATTAGTGAGAGTAGTAAACTGAGATTGGAACCTCAAGGAATGTCAGTGTTTAAGAAGAGCCTTCAGGACTTCTTGCTGAAGAATGAACAAAGGTAGAAAATTTCTGTAGTGGGTCAGGGATTGCCAAGACCAAGACCGCCTCCAAAGCCAGTGACTCACTAGGATGACTCACAGAACTCAGCTTCTGGTCATGCTATGGCTACAAGTTATTGCAGCAAAAGGAAAAACAAAGCAAAACCATTAAAGAGAAATGGCATATGGGTCAATATCCAGGGGAAATGAGTCCCAGCTTTCAGGAGTCTTTTCCCAGTAGAGTCACAAAGGATGGGCTTAATTCTCCTAGCAGTGTGCTGTGACATTTAAATTGTGCCGCAGCTGAAATGTTGTGTTCTAAGAAAGTTCAATAGAGACTGTGCCCAAAGTTTTATACAGGGATGACCACATAGGTACCCTCTGCATAGAAGGTGCCAAAACTCCAGCCTCCCCCCACTCCAAAAAAGAGTAGGTGTTTGGTATAAACCACATTGTTAGCGCAGTTTAGGTCCAGCAAGCTATTCTTGTCACTCTGGGTTGGGGAACCCTCCAAAATTCAGATTCCCAGATGCTAGCCAAGGGTCAGCTTTGTAAGCCAACCTTTCAAAAACCTACAATGTTAACTCTTTCCCACCCATGTAATAATAATAAGAATCAAGAAAATTAAACATTTTTAAAAAGAGGGAGTTATAAACAGTGTTAATGGAGGGCTTCCCTGATGGCTCAGTGGTAAAGAATCTGTGTGCCAATGCCGGAGACACGGGTTCAATCCCTGATCTGGGAAGATTCCACATGCTGCAGGGCAACTAAGCCTGTGCAACACAACTACTGTGCCTGTGCTCCAGAGCCCGCGAGCCACAACTCCTGAGCCCGTATGCTCTTGAGCTCATGCTCTGCAACAAGGGAAGCCACTGCAATGAGAAGTCCGCACCCTACAACTAGACAGTAAGCCCCGCTCCTCACAACTATAGAAGAGCCCACGCAGCAGCAAAGACCCAGGACAGCCAAAAATAAATAAATAAATCCAATTATTTACAAAAAAATGTTAAAGGAGCAGGAGTGTAATGTGAGGAGGACTGAATGTGTTTGTTGTATTCGCCATCACAGAGGTGTTTGGTAACCAATGCCAGCACCATTTCTTTAGAGAGGTGAGAGCCAAAGCAAGGCTAGAATTGTTTGAAAACAATGAAAAGTGAGAAGGTGAAGATGATTGTCTCAAGCATTATACCTCAAAAGAAAGGGTAGTTCCTAGAGGAGGACAAAGACCAGGGATTTTTCAGATGCAGAAGATTTGAGACTATTTTTGGTTGACGGGAGAGTCAGTAAAATGAGAGATAAGTGTGGAAGATTAAAGAGATAAAAGAGAATAATTAATAGTATAAGGTCCCTAGAGATATTGGAGAGATTCAGTTAAGGTAAAGATACGGGCGGTGGAGGGGGGGCTAGCTTTGAAGAGTAGGCTAAAGGGAAGAAGGCAAGGTAATGGAGGAGTGTTTTAAGGAAAGCGACCATAAGCCACGGAAATGGACTTGTATAAAAAGGAGATAAAGGTTGATGTTTACCTTTTACAAGAAAAGAATGCTAGAAATATTGATAGGGTTGAAGAAATGGCATTCAAAAAACAATATACAGCCAGCCATTCTGCCTTCAATGCCAGGATTATTTAGTGAAGGAAGTCTAGGAAAAACGTTTCCTTTCTTGTATCAACTCCATATTTCTGGAGAAATAAAGCTTAGAAGGATGGATTATTGATATATTATGTGAAAATAATATCTGAACAAGACCAATGATGTTACTAAATCAAATTTTTACTTAATCTGGATAACAGTATAATTTATAAAATCATATGCTGTACAATTCTTTTAAGTAAAAAATAGCATAAATGCAAAATGTTTTCATAAATTACATATTTTAAACCAGAATGATTTGCTAGAGTGAGCCTTACTTATTTTAAGAGTAGCAGGCTGAAAAGGAGACTACTGTGAGATTCCTTACAGGAATTACTTCATAATGTTGTACTTCTGAAATCACTTGATCAAATACTCTCATGCTATGACAAAAGGGTATATAATTTGGGTTTCAGAACTGTAATTACACAAAGATACTATTTATAACCAGTCTGCTTCCTTTGGCAAGTGGAGCTGTTTAGCAGAAATTAAACTTTTTTGATCAATATTAACCACCTTTTAAAAAAACAGAATTAGCATACCTTTTCAGCACTTAATATTATAATTTTTTTTAAGTATTAGCTCTCATAAATGTGACAACTTTGTGTTCGGGTATCAGTGTATTCTAGTGGATAGTCACCCATTAAACTAGAATTTATTTACAGAAATTGTCTTTCGCTTGGCATTTTTCACATGGAGAATTAACAAACTCTAAATTGTTTTCTTTAAGGGAAATAAAAGAACTATTAAAAATCAGTATTAATGATTTAAAAATCATTATTCACATTTTAAGACTGGATGTGTCATTTTAAAGTAGTATTTTATTTTTATGAACTTTGAATTATAGAGTTAATTAGATTGATCAAAATCCTGGCAAATGTGTATCTTGTCATTAATGTGAGAAAACAGTTTAAAAGTGTTTTAAAGTAAGGAATATTTTAGGATCTAAGAGACCAAAGAAACATTTCTTTTACATGATTTGAGAGTTTTTCTTTATAATAAAGAATTTGTAGCCACTTACCAATTTCCTAATAAAACTAAAGGTTAACTTTTTAAAGAACCTTATTGATTGATTTTCCTCCAAAAATAGGTTTGGCTTCTTGATTAAGTATAGGTGGTGTCAGTTGTTATACCACATAAAGGACTAATTGCAGGAACCTTTCCAGTGAGACCCATGCCATTCCTTTCAATTAGAACCGGCGTCTGGTATCTAATGCCTGATGATCTGAGGTGGAGCTGATTTAATAATAATAGAAATAAAGTGTCCAATAAATGTAATAAGCTTGAATCATCCCCAAATCATCCCCCCTCCAAGTCTGTGGAAAATTGTCTTCCACGTAGCCGGTCCCTGGTGCCAAAAAGGTTGGGGACCACTGAATTAGAAGATACTGCTCTTTAAGTCACAGCTCTTTGTCTTAAGGGTGATTCCCTCCTTTTTCACTCTTTATTCCTTCAACATATCAACTCTCCCTAATCCTTAGGTTTGCGTTGAGATCTTTGTGAACTTTAACCTCACAAGGTGGTGTGTAGGAGGTTATGTGGACAATTAAACTTTGACATATAGGGACATATAACAGCCTTCTCTTTTGATTGGGGAAGCATGGCAGGCATAGATTCTGTATTCTTAATTTTGTTGTTATTGCCTTTCTCTCTGGCTTTTCAGATTCTTCATATCTCTAAAAAGTACGAGGACTATTAACCAAAACTCCTTTAAATAAAACTTTAGTAGATATTTTACTTCTTTTTTTGGTAAGAAAAGTCTTAGAAATGGTAGTTAGTTAATCTAATACATAGTTACTTTGACATCTTATTTCAAATATTTGTTGATTGAATTGTTTTCTATATAAGCAAATTGTCAAACGTTTATCCTGCTGGTCAAAAGATCACTACATAGTCATAGAGCTATTGAGTATCTATTTAATTAAAGAGTCAATATTTAAGGATCATTAGGCCTATTCTCTTATAAATAGAAATGATGTTATTATTACCATAAATAATATGCCTAAATGCCTCTGGAAATCGGGTCTCATAAATTTGGGTAAAGCATAGATAGCTAATGGTAAAACTATTGAAGTTTTCCTTTCCCTTCCTTTTATTGGGGAAATAACTATACTGGTTTAGAAATATCTGTTTGTCAGAATGATTGGTGGCATTATGACTTTTAAAAAAGCCTTATTAAAAGTAAACACCAAAAACAAGTGCTTATATTTTTTAAACCTGAGATGTACCTGCAGTTTCTCATTAAAGTACATCTTTCAGAAAGAAAGAAAATAACCTTATTTATATGTTATGTACCAGAAAATTTGCTAGTTGCTTTCAGATCTGTTCTTTGTTGCTGTTGTTTAGTCGCTAAGTCATGTCCAGCTCTTTCATTACCCCTTGGGCTGTAACCTGCCAGGCTCCTCTGTCTGTGAGATTTTTTCCTGGCAAGAATACTGGAGTGAGTTGCCAGTTTCCTTCTCCAGGCGATTTTCCCAACCCAGGGATCAAACCTGCGTCTCCTGCTTGGCAGGCAGATTCTTTACCACTGAGCCACCTGGGAAGCCCCAGAACTGTTCTTAGTCCTCACAAAAGTCCCATGTTACAGATAATGTCATCACCAATTTACAGATTAGGAAAAAGTTTTGGGAGAGTTAAATGATTTGCCTATATATGTAGCCCACGCTGCAGCTGAGGTCCAATGAAGTACATAAGGACTTCCTGGTGGCTCAGACGATAAAGTGTCTACCTACAATGCGGGAGACCCAGGTTCAGTCCCTGGGTCGGGAAGATCTCCTGGAGACGGAAATGGCAACCCACTCCAGTAGTCTTGCCTGGAAAATCCCATGGACAGAGGAGCCTGGTAGGCTATAGTCCGTGGGGTTGCAAAGAGTTGGACACGACTGAGCGACTTCACTTTCACTTGAAGTATATATACCTTATATTAATTCATGCTTTCCCTCTAAAACATATACTTTGGGTGTTGCTCTCCCATATTCATTTTTTAGAATGAAAAATTTTATATAATTGCAAAATTTCTACTTATGAAATTAGTACCATTTATAGAAGAGATTAGTCTTCTAAAAGTTCAATGTGTTCAGAGTGCAACTTACTCTTTTTTGCTGTAAAATGACTCTTTCAGTTAATAGTACCAGTATTTTTGCAGTTTCCCAGATTTAAAACCTTAATATCATAGTTTACTCCTTCCTTCATCTCCTTCACCCCTTTCTGCCTCACAGGCATGAGTTGCCAGAATTTAATAGTTCTAACTATATAATATCTCTTACATCCATTTCCTTTTCTCCTTTTCTATTCCTTTTATCCTAGTAAGACCCACATCCTCTTTTCCTCTTGAATCACTGAAACTATCTACTAACTAGATTTGCTAGTTGTAGTCCTTTCCCTGATCCAGGCCATCTTACAACTATTACCATACTAATCTTTGTAAAGCATAGTTCTGATATGTAGTCTCCCTCAAAGGATCATATTATTGTCCATTGCCAAGCGTTTACAGCTCTAGACAGTGTAGCCCCAAAGTCATCTTTGCCTCATCTTCCTCCTTATCTCTTCATGTCAAACTCTCCATGTCCTCTTTTCTCTGATGAATCAGTGCCTAACAAAGCTAAAACACAACTTCTTCCATATAGCCTTCCTCGGTATAGGTTCCCATTAGAAGTAATCTCACCCTTCCCTGAGCTCCATGACTCTTAATCTCTACCTCTCTTGAGGTTCATAGAGCTTTCTGCTGTTTGGCAGTTTTTATTTATTAGCGTAATGCTTTATGTGTCTCCCTACCAGGTTAATGCTTTATCTAGAGCAAGAACTGAGTCTGTCCTTGTACTTTGCATATAGGAGGCTTCCACTAAATATTTGCTGATTGACTAAATAAATCTTAAAAATGTAAATGATACTGTATTTTGTTATGTATAGGATGAAGGTGACCAAGCAGCAAGTGTGGAAGAGCTAGAAAAACAGATTGAAAAACTGAGTAAAGTAAGCATTTTTCAGATTTTTTTTTTTTTTGGCAGCACTTCAAAAATCCACCTTGTATGGAATTAGTTTTTCTGGCTGCTAAATAAAAACAAGCTTTTTGTAACTAATTAAACTGAGATTTAGAAACATTCTTACAGTTATACCTTAAAAAATTAACGCCAAGGTTAAAAACCTGTCTTTTAAGGCATGGTACTAAACTTAACCAGGGCCTATATTCTTCAGCTCTTCTTTTAAATACAAAATACCAACAATTACATGGTTTTATATCTTGGAATTAATTACTTCTAAAATTCAGTTGAACTTTATAGTAATAGTTTCTGCATCTTATGGTTTTATTTTATATTAGTATGTTTGTAGATTTTATTTGCATTAGATTTATACACTATACATATTTATGAATTTCTCATTAAAAATTGAATTTCAGTAGCATCAGTAAAGTTTTAGATGAACTTTCTGTTAAAAAAAATGAGGTTTTAAAAATATTATGAGACTGATATTATGATATACCTGTATATTATATCCATGGGGATATATATTACAAATTTATCGCCAAATTTAGTCATATGTTACCTAGGTTTATAGCATGAATATAAAAATAGGCAAATACAGGTCTGGTCAATTATGTATATGAATATTATTTGTTATATATTGTAATAAGTAGAATTAAGCCAAAGTTCAGTGAAATACTTGATCACATTGCTTTGTTCACTATCAAGTGTAAGACATGCTTTACTGGATGACACTTGATAAAATAAAACTTATCTTTTCAATCCATGACAACAAAAATATTCCTTTTACCCTCAAAGTGATTTCTGTTGTTACAAGTGTTACTGAAATTGAAGTCAGGAATGTAATATTTAACTCTTTTTGCTCTCTTTACTCACTAGTGAAAATTATCTGATTTTATTTATCTGCCTTTATTGAAGGCATAAGAGTGTAAAGTCACTTACATATTAATTTTTACAGCGCTTGACACTCAGAGCTTAATTTTATGCATCATTTTTTAACAGCAACAGAGTCAGTACAGAAGGAAGCTCTTTGACGCTTCTCACTCTTTACGTTCGATGATGTTTGGCCAGGATCGTTACAGACGCCGGTACTGGATTCTTCCCCAGTGTGGGGGGATTTTTGTAGAAGGCATGGAGAGTGGTGAAGGTAGGAACTATTAATCTGTTACAAAGTAATATGAAGAACTATATTTTTAAAAACCCTGTTACTCCTCCAATATGTTTTGTGCTTCCAGAATCAAATTTCCTTTATGGATAAACCTTGTAAAACCTTGATTCCCATTCCTTTTGAATTTGTAATGCCCCTTGCTCTGATAAATATTCCTTCTCTCTCCATGATTTTTTTCTGCCACTCTCTGACAGCAAACATAAACTGTTCTTTTTCCTATTTAGTGAACAAAGATCTTCTGCTATATTATCCCTTATAACTGCTGCTTCACTTCTCTTCCTTTCCATTGTCAAGTTTTCCAACTTGTGGTTTATTCTTTAACTTTTGCAGCAAGTATCCATCCTGACAGTATCCTGGAGGTAACTTGTTTCAATCTAAGACCCTTATCCATCGTCACTCATCTTAAAATCTTGTTCATATTTGAAACCTGTGGTCATCTCCTCCTCCATGAAGTTTCCTTACTTGAGTTTCATATTACCACCCAATCCTACAGTCTACCTTTGAACTATATTTTTGGCTGGCTCCATTCCTGTTTCATTAACTAGCATGTAATAGAATGTATATATTTTCTCAATAAACCATCTGAATTTAATTCTTCAGAACTTTGGATGGTTCCAAATACTTAAATTCTGATGGGGCCAAAAGTGTTATGTCAGTGTTTATAGGTTCTGGGATATAGCTATTGCCCGTGGTGGCACATGGAGGCAAAAAACTCCTTTCAACACAGTTTTTTAAAAATTCCTAGTATATGCCAGGCATTTCTAGGTACTGCAGGAGGTTGAAAGATATATAAAGCGTAATCCATACCACACAGAAATTTAACAGTCCTTTGAAGAGAGGGGATTGATTAATACATAGACATCTAGATCTAGAACACAAATCATATAAAGCAGTTGTTTTTAACTTTTTGTTTTTAGCAATGGAACTACACTTTTTTTAAAAGGGTGGGAATGCAAGTTGACACAGCCACTATGGAGAACAGTTTGGAGGTTTGGAGAGTCCTTTAAAAACTAGGAATAAAAGTACCGTATGACCCAATAGTTACACTCCTGGACATATATCCGAGGAAACCAAAATTGAACAACACATGTACTCAAATGTTTATCACAGGTAGCTAGGACATGAAAGCAATCTAGATGTCCATTAACAGATGAATGGATAAGGAAGTTGTGGTACATATACACAATGGAATATTAACCATGAAAAGGAATACATTTGACTCAGTTCTAATGAGGGGGGTAGATGAACCTACAGCCTATTACGCAGGGTGAAGTAAGTCAGAAAGAGCAAGACAGATACCATATATTAATGCATATATATGGAATCTAGAAAGATGGTAATTATGAACCTACTGCAGGGCAGCAATAGAGACGTGGAGCTTCCCTGGTAGCTCAGCTGGTAAAGAATCATAGAGAACAGACTCATAGAGAAGGACATGGGGGGTGGGGGGAGGAGTGGAGAACAAATGCAAAGAGTAGCATTAAAACATATATATTACTAAAAATATATATATGTTACTATATGTCAAAATTTGGGGGCTCCAAAATCACTGCAGATGGTGACTGCAGCCATGAAATTAAAAGGTGCTTGCTCCTTGGAAGAAAAGTTATGACCAATCTAGACAGCATATGAAAAAGCAGAGAGATTACTTTGCCAACAAAGGTTTATCTAGTCAAAGCTATGGTTTTTCCAGTAGTCATGTATGGATGTGAGAGTTGGAGTATAAAGAAAGCTTAGCACTGAAGAATTGATGCTTTAGAACTGTGGTGTTGGAGAACACTCTTGAGAGTCCCTTGGACTGCAAGGAGATCCAACCAGTCCATCCTAAAGGAGATCAGTCCTGAATATTCATTGAAAGAACTGATGCTGAAGCTGAAATTCCAATACTTTGGCCACCTGATGTGAAGAAGTGACTCATTTGAAAAGACCCTGATGGTGGGAAAGATTGAAGGTGGGAGGAGAAGGGGATGACAGAGGATGAGATGGTTGCGTGGCATCACCAACTTAATGGACATGAGTTTGAGTAAACTCCGGTAGTTGGTGATGGACAGGGAGGCCTGGCGTGCTGCAGTTCATGGGGTCACAAAGAGTCAGACATGACTGAGTGACTGAACTGAACTGAACTGATATGTCAAATTAGATTGCCAGTGAAAATTTGCTGTATAACACAGGGAGCTCAAATCCAATGCTCTGTGACAACCTAGGTGGATGAGTGGGGTAAGTGGTGGGAGGGAGATTCAAGAGGTTGGGGGCATACGTATACTATATGACTGATTCGTGTTGATATATGGCAGAAACCAACAGAATATTGTACAGCAATTATTCTCCAATTAAAAATAAATAAATTTTAAAAACAATAAAAATTTCACAAGGAAAATCAAAAACAAAAAATCTTATGGGGACAAGGAGGTTCATGAAATATGCATTTAATGTACTTAGAATAGTGTCTGGCATATGAGCATTGTTGGCATATAGTAAACAGTGTTGTTACTGATTTGAATAATAATATATTTCTTATGAATGTAAATTGTATGAATTAAGAATATAAAATCATGTGTTGGAATGATGTGTATAAGTCATGCTCTGCTTCTCTCAAGGCAGAAGTAGCTACCAAATGGAATCAGGGAGGGATATAAGAAGGCTTCACTTGTACTTTATTTCTTTTTCAAACCTGATGTCAGTGTTGATTTAATAGGGTAGTGTGGTGGTTCTTTTTTTAACTGTTTGCTTAAAATATTTAAAAATAAGCATGGAAAATTAATTAAAATAGTAAGTTAATATAACCAACAAAAATAAATAAGTTGGACTAATCATATTAAAAAACTTCTGTATAACAAAGGAAATCTTCAATGAAAGGCAACCTACTGAATGAGGATAAATATCTGCAAGTTATATATCTCATAAGGGACTAACATCCAAAATGTATAAAGAACTTATACAATTCAACAGCAGAAAAACAATCTGATTTTAAAATGGGCAGAGTTTCTAAATAGACATTCTTCCAAAGAGGACACTTAGATTGTACGTGATAAGATGTTCAACATCATTAATCAAAAATCAATCAAATAAAAATCATCATGAAATATAACCTCTCACCTGTCAGAATGGCTGTTATCAAAAAGACAAGAAATAACAAGTGCTGGTGAGGGAGAATGTAGAGAAAAAAGGAATCTCTGTACACTGTTGGTGGGAATGTAAATTGGTGCAGGCACAATGGAAAACAATAGGTAAATTGATACAGCCATTATGGATGAGAGTATGGAGATTCCTTAAAAAACTAGAAATAAAACCACCATACAATCCAGCAATTCTACTAGGCATATACCCTGGGAAAACCAAAACTGAAAAAGACACATGTATTCCAATGTTCATTGCAGCACTATATATAATAGCTAGGACATGGAAGCGACCTAGATGTCCATCAACAGGATGAATGGATAAAGCTGTGGTACATACAATGGAATACTAGTCAGCCACAAAAACCAACACACTGAGTCAATTCTAATGAGGTAGATGAACCTAGAGCGTATTAAACAGTAAATTAAGTCAGAAGGAGAAAAACAAATACTGTATATTAATGCATATATGTGGAATCTAGAAAGATGGTACTGATGAACCTATTTGCAGGGCAGCAGTGGAGATGCAGACATAGAGAACAG
Source organism: Bos taurus (assembly GCF_002263795.3). NCBI lineage: Eukaryota > Metazoa > Chordata > Mammalia > Artiodactyla > Bovidae > Bos > Bos taurus. The sequence goes on from NC_037329.1 coordinate 37,017,393, forward strand.
ACTTGTGGACAAGGGCAGGGAAGGGAGAGGAGAGGCTAAGATGAATGGAGAGAGTAGCATGGAAGCATGTACACTAACATATGGAAAATAGATAGCCAGTGGAAATCTGCTCAGTGACTTAGGGAACTAAAACCAGGGCTCTGTAACAATAGAGGGGTTGGAAAGGGTGGGAGGTGGAGGGAGGTTCAAGAAGGAGGGGACAAATGTACACCTATGGCTAATTCATGTTGATGTATGGCAGAAATGAAACCAATATTGTAAAGCAATAATCAATCAATTAAAAATAAACATAATTAAAAAACAGATTTAAGAAAAACAACATGGAGGCTCCTCTAAAAGTTGAAACTAGAACTACCATATAATCAATAGAAATCTAATTTAAAATGACAAAATTGTGAGTCACTTGAAGGTACAGAGCCTTGTTGAAGCTAAAAAACAAAGAAATATCCCAGAGTAGCTTTCCTTTAACTGTAATAAGAATCATCTGAGAAGCTAAAAACAAAAATGAGCACTGTCCCTGGCCAATTAAATATCCCTCCTTTTATTTTATCATTCAAGAAATATTTATTGAGCTTCTATTTTATAGCAGCCACCATGTTAGGCATTTGGGATCCAATAACAAGCAAGACAGACATCGCTCTGCTTTTAAGTAAAGCTTATTCATTTAAATTCTGGTGTGTGGGTGGAGGTGGAGAAAATAAACAAATAAGTTATTGTTTATAATGATAAATTCTGTGAAGGAAATATATAGAATGATAACCTAAAGTGAATGGGTAAAATAAGATACAATGGTATAATGCACAACCCAGGGAATATAGCCAATATTTTTAAATAACTATAAAGGGAATATAACCTTTAAAAATTGTGAATCACTACATTAGTATATATACCTGTGACATGTAATATTGTACATCAGCTCTATGTCAATAAAATAAATAAAGTGAATGGGCTAGGGATTCTACTCTAGATAAAGTAAAAACCTTTATCAGATCAGAGAAACCTTTCTTGATCAGAGAAAACCTCTGTGAGGAAATGACTTGATCTGAGACATAAAGGATAAGGAGTCCGGTCAACAAAACAGTATCCCAGGCAGAGGAAGCAGCAAGTGCAAAGTGCCCCAGAAAGGAAAGAACTGGGTATGTTTGAGAAGCTGAAGAAAGGGGAGAAAAGAACAAGCTTTAGCAAGTACAAGAATGGTCAGAGGTTGTAGAAATTTTCAGGAACCAGACCATATAGGCCTTGCTTAGAAGTTTAGATTTTATTCTAGGTTGCAAAAGAGTGAATAGTAGTGTCTCACTTCTGTAATAGTGCAAAACGATAGTCATATTGATATATATGTATGTAAGATTTCTAGAAAGAATCATAGATATGATTGATTAACCACAGTTACCTCTGAAGAATAGAAATAGGGACTGAGGGAGTAGGTCAGAAGCAGTTTAATTTATACCTGTCATTACTGAATATTTTACCTTTGACGTATGTTACTTTTCAAATTGAATAAAGTACTGAATTTATATTTTTAAAATAATTCTTATAAATTATTTTTGAAACACTGTTAAAAAATATGAACCAGAAGTTCACAAAGGAGAAATGCTAATAAACTCATGAAAAGATATTCAGCCTTACTGGCGATCAGGGGGAAAAAAAGGCGGTTTTGATTTTTATCTCCCAGATATTGGCAAAAACAAAAAACATTGATAGTATTTAGTTTCCTTGAAGGTGTAGGCAAACAGATGCTCTTACTTCTGGTATGAATGTGTATTGATCTCAACTTTTGGTTTGACAACATACTTCAAAACCCTGAAAAGTATATATCTTAGTACTCAGTAAGTATCCTAAGGAAGTAAATTTAAAAAAAAAATGTAAGACCAAAGATACAGATGCACATCATCATTTATAGCATTATTTATAATAGCAAATAACTGGGCCATATTAACAGCCATTAGTAGAAGATGGATTATTTAAATTGATGATGTATTCCACTGAGTATTCTATAACCATTAAAATTTATGTCATTATGTATTTATTTATGTATGTATTATGTATTTATTTATTTATTCATGTATTTATTCACATATCAGGATGTTTACAGAGCAAAACATGTAGGTTAGAATATTATGTATATAATAAGATTTACTTTTTTTTAATTTATAGGTTTAAGTGTATATGTATATGCATATAGAATGCCTGCAAGTGTTATTGAAAAATATTAATAGTAATTTTTGCTGTATATTAGGGCTTTTTAAATTTTTTATATTTTAGTTTTTTCTAATTATTAGTTTAAAAATTTAATTTTCCAATGAGCAAAAAATCTAATCTATAAAAAAGGGGAAAATGGAGAATATTATGTAATCTATAAAGGTTTCCTAAAAATATTTATGCATATAACTTGATAAATAGTAAAAGGATATAATTATATAGTATTGGTTTGATCTGGAGTAATAAAGTTTTATAATGCTTTTCAATTTTTTAGGACTAGAAGAAATTGCAAAAGAAAGAGAAAAACTAAAAAAGGCAAAAAGTATCCAAATCAAAGAAGAAATATTTGAGACTTCTGAGCACACTTTAAATTGTTCAAATCCAGATCACTGTGAGCAAAAGGAAGATACTAAAGAAAAAGATAACCCAAATCTGTTTCTTCAGAAACCTGGCTCTTTTTCAAAATTAAGCAAGCTTTTAGAAGTAGCTAAGATGCCTGCTGAGTCAGATGTAATGACCCCCAAACCAAATAGTAGTGCAAATGGGTGCACATTGTCATATCAAAACAGTGGAAAACAGTCACTGGGCAGCATTCAATCAACAGCAACACAAAGCAACACGGAAAAGACAGACTCTAATAATCTGTTCAGTACCAGTTCAAGTGGTCCAGGGAAGTTCTATAGTCCTCTCCCCAATGACCAGTTGTTAAAGACATTGACTGAAAAGAATAGACAGTGGTTTAGCCTTTTGCCAAGGACACCTTGTGATGACACCTCTCTTACCCATGCCAGTATGTCAACTGCTTCTTCAGTGACCCCTCAGTCTCAGCCACTGTCTAAGTCACCTTCACCCGCCCCAGCTCCTCTTCTTGGATCGTCTGCTCAGAATCCTGTTGGCCTAAATCCATTTGCTTTATCGCCTCTTCAGGTTGGTGCTGTTAGTTGTAACTCATGTTTTTGTTGCTTTGTCTAATCTTTGATCCTGTAAATGTTTTCTCTTAAGGGAAATCAGTTGAATGTTTATAATATTATCCCTGCCATGGCTTGAAAACCGAAGAGCCAAGATTGTTATCACCAAACTTCATCAGAACTACTTATGTCTAAGTTAAAGACTTATCTAACTACTTTTTAGCATATTATTATTACATTATTTAAAAAGAAATTACTTTGAGGAGCAAACAAAACATGTAACTGTTGTATTTAATTTGCCTCTAATTGTGATATATGAAAGAATATTTTTTCAGAATTTTAAAAACAATTTCTGGTTCTAAACACTTTTCCTAACTCCTTAGATTGTCCCTACTTCTAAAATGTGTTGTTTCTTGCAGGTGAAAAGTGGAGTGTCTGTGATGGGACTCCAGTTTTGTGGGTGGCCTGCTGGCGTGCTTACTTCCAATATTCCATTTACATCACCTTTACCTAATCTGGGATCAGGGTTGGGATTGTCAGAAGGAAATAGTAATACATTCGTGACTCCTAATGTTGCACCAAGTAAAAGTGAATCTCCAGTACCACAGAATGAAAAAGTCTCTTCAACTCAACCTGCAGCTGTTGAAGTAGCAAAACCAGTAGATTTTCCTAGTCCAAAACCCATTCCAGAAGGTATGGTTTATAGTCACTTACTTAATTTTATTGTTATAGATTCCACATGATAACTGAATCTTTGAGGATTATATATTTAGTTATAAATCTTTCAATTTGCATTGTGCCATTAATTCATATTCAAGATATTTATAAAAAGATCTACATATTTATTTTAACTTAGAAATGCAGTTTGGTTGGTGGAGAATTATTGACCCAGAGGACCTAAAAGCTTTGCTCAAAGTGCTCCATCTCAGAGGAATAAGAGAAAAGGCATTACAAAAGCAAATTCAGAAACACTTGGATTATATTACTCAAGCTTGCATTAAGAATAAGGATGGTATGTACTTAGGAGAGATTTCTGTTCTCTTGCTTAGTTATGATAATTAATCCTTTAATCTTAAAACATTTTGGTATATCATAATGCTTAATTTATTACTAGTAAGCATTTGCTCAACAAACAGTACCTCCTTAAATAGCTATTACTTTCTTATAATTTGTCACAACCTGTAGATGTATTGTTTTGTTTCTTAGAAAAGGATGTTCCTACTTTTAAGAGTAATATGCTGGAAATTTCCTGGCAGCCCAGTGGTTAGGACTCTGTGCTCTCACTGCCAGGGCCCAGGTTTGATCAGTCCCTTGGAGAACTAAAAATTCCCACAAGCCACATGGCACAGCTTAAAAAAAATAAACAGAATAATCTGCCTATGTATACACAAGTACATTTTTATGTTTTAAGTTATATGTATATGCTATCCCTGGAATCTTATTCACTTTCTAGAAGAAATTGTTACAGAATAAAATAGATATTAAAATTAATTTGTTTTCAACTATAGTTGCCATTATTGAATTAAATGAAAATGAAGAAAACCAGGTAACTCGAGACATTGTGGAGAACTGGTCAATAGAAGAACAAGCAATGGAAATGGATTTGAATATTCTTCAACAGGTAGAAGATCTAGAAAGGAGAGTTGCATCAGCAAGTTTGCAAGTGAAGGTAAAATTGACTTGGAATGAAATCTGTTTTTAGGATGATGGAAGGTAACTATATGTGTTATATGCCTGATATATGCCAGTTACTCTGCTAAATGTTTTCACTTTATCTCATTTAATTCTCAAAATGATCCTGAATTAATTTTCCCCATCTTACAGGTAAGGAACAAGACTCAAAGTAAGTAACCTGTCAGTGGTCATATAATAAATGGCCAAATGTGAATTCAAATCAAGTCTGTCTGACTCCAGAGCTTGTGTTCTTTTTTTTTTAGTAAATCTTGCTGCTCCTTAATAATTTTCAAAACTGTCATTTCTAGTATGCAGTTTTTTACCACAAGCATTATTTCACCTTTTTACCCATGATACATATAATGCTCTGTCAAATTCCTGCTATACTTTTTCATATAGACGAACTTCTTTACATCCAAGCCATGTTATATGTCAAAATTTCATTATATATAATTTAAAATTAGAGAATATATATCCAAATATACATTATACTATGATAAACATATTCGTGTGTATACCCTACATATATATGTAAATTTTAAATTAATTTATTTATCTACTGGGCACATGTATTTACCATGTCACAAGTATTTACCATGAACAGAACTGGCTTCTGATGGACAGGCAGGAGGAAGGCTTTATCTTTGTGCAAGAATTTTCAGTTTTGGAAAGAGGGGTGTAAAGGTTTTCTCAATTGATAATAAGGTGATGTCTCTGAGAATAAATGGATGGATGATGAATAAGTGTGAAATACCTGGAAAAGTTTAGAAAAATGTAGGCTCTGTGTAATTTGATTTGATATTTTGTGTTTTATTCAGATGAGAAATTTATGCTATAACATTATCCTGTGATATTTGGAAATTTTTGAAGCTCTCCCAAAAATGTCACTTTCCAGTTCTAATATCCCTTCTTGCCACAAACATAATTAATTACCGACTTCAAGAGGCAAAATTTATCATTTGTTGAATCTATTTTGCTAGCAAAAACTATATCTTCCTCCTAGTACTATAATATAAAAATGCCTCATTTACTTGGCATCTTTAACAAATGAGCTCTTCTACCAAGTTAATTTTCTAGAGAAATGAAAATTATTCCATTTAGTGCCATAATTTTTTTAACATATTTGTTGTATCGCTTATGGTATGCATTATACTGCCTTCTTAAATTGAGAATAAAGAGTTTGATTTAAATTATCTTGGTGACACAGGATCATGAGTGTGAAGACCAATTATTAGATAATGATTCCCTAAGGAAATGTGAAGATGGCCCCTACGTTAAATGATCCTAGTGTGCTTTGCTTTTTGTACAATCGTGACTGCTTTTCATAGTCTGTTTTTGTCTTCTCTCGTGATCGCTTGCTACTACTTGCTGGTTAAATTCGATTGGTTCTACTTGCCCAAATTTCCTCGAACTTCATTCATCTAATTTACTAGTTCTAATTGGCTGTTGGCTGGGAAAGCACATCTTCATGGTTTTTAATATTAAAGTCAGGGTATGGGCCTGAAGCATTTTCCTGGTGACATACTCATATTTTTGTGCATTAACCTTATCACATTACTAGCTGCTTAGACATTCTTGGCTGTGTTCTAAATATATAAGAAAAGTAGAATTTGTTTTTTCAAGTGAAATGTTTTAACATTAAAATAAGTATTGCTGAAATATTCTGTATTATTCTAATAAAATGAATTATATTCTTTAAGACTCTAAAAACACAAATGATGAAAATAACTGCAAAATATTATTTTAATATCTATACAAGATTTAATGATTTTTTTAAGAAAATAGAGTTATATGTTTAATGTGGGGAGCTAGCCACTGTGAAGAGACATTAAACAGGTGGCCTGTGGGACTACTTAGGTGCATTCATATATATTTTTAATATTACTTATAATTTGGAAATTATTTATTATTTTGTAGAAGAATCTTCAGACCTCTAGTCCTAGTTCTGTTGAGAGTTTATAAAACAACTACTCTTCTAGTTCCTCATAAGATAGCTCCTATGTCTCCTTCTTAGTTTTCTCTTTTACAAGTTAATTAATTCTTTCAACCAGAAATAGGTTCCATGTACAAAAACACCAGTGTCAATATCCTTCTTAAAATGTTGTGTCCATAGCTGTACATAGCGCTGTCTGAATGTGTGCATGGGACTGTTACTTTACTTAATCTGGCACTATTCTTCATTAATGCTGTTTGAATTTGTCCGAACTTTTTAGCATCCACATCATACTCGTGCTTTGCCAAGTATGCACAATGAAACAACAAAGCAAAAAACAAACAAAAAAAACCCTAGGCCTCTTTCCAAAGAGCTTTTAAGGGAGTTCTAGCACATGTAGTATTTCTGTTATTAGCTGCTTAAACTTCAGATCTAAAATTTACATTTATCATTTTTTTAAATAAATTTCGTTTGGGTTATTTTTCAGCATTTGGAACTATTTTTATCTTGGTCGTGTCATATGGAATATTAAACTTTCTTCCTAATTTTAAATCATCTGCAGATTTAATAGCAATCAACAAAGTTACTCCCAGTGTATTAACAGGACAAACCAAGTGCAGAGACTTTGACCGTTAGCACTGGGGACCTTTTCTGAGGTGATCCAAGTTCTGACAATCACCATTCTTTGGAAACGGTTTTCAACCCTCTAGACTTCTCTAATCTGGTCTTCGTTTTTTGTCTTGTCAACTGCTTTGCAGAGATCCACATACACTATGTTTACAGGGTTCCCTTGATTTGGCAAATTTAGTACCCCTTTCAAAATCTGGGAATGAGGTTTATTTGACATGACTTCTACCTAACGCACTTACACTATTCATAATTCTATGCTTACTTCACAAATATAAATGTTCTACTGAGTAAAGAAGAGGACTTGATTGTAATATAAAGATAAAATAATTATCTCTGAAAAGGTGTAATAAAAACGATAATGCTTCTTCTGTTTTGCATTTGATATGCATTTACTAAGTACCTAGTCAGCATCAGACAATAGGCACCACAATTTTGAATAAAATATGGTTTCTGCCCTCAGAAAACTTGTCATCTAATAGAGAGATAAGACATGTATACATCTCTGCAGAATCTGTTAAACTGATCATAGAGAAGTACAGAATCATGCATGAATTTAGAAAAAGAATACACAACTTCTGGTAGAGACATGGAAAAGATGAGGGAACATTCATGTAGAAGTTGAGATAGAGCTTGAGAAAGTGAGTCAGCTTTTGACAAGGAATGCCATACTAGAAAGAGTAAACAGCCTGAGCAGAGCACGAAGATCCAGAAGATTAGGACATGTTTTGTGGAGTTGTAAATTGTGGAATTTGACTACAGTGTAGGATTTGTGATGAGAACAGTACAGGAAGAGGTAGACTGAGGTACGGGAATGTCATAGTAAAAATGTGGACTTTGCTAAACAGTAGGGAAATTCTGACGGATTTTGAAGTAGATCAGTATAAGCAAGCTGAGTTATAAGATCATCCGTTTATTCAATCAACATGTAAATATTGAGTGCCTACTATTTACCTTCACTGTGCTGGAGATAATATGAAAGTAGACATGGTCCCTGTCCTCATGGAATTTAGAGGTAGAAAGATTAATCACAGTAGTATAAAATTGCAAGTACCACAAGTCTTGCTGTTGTTCAGCCTCTCCGTCGTGTCTGACTCTTTGCGACACTATGGTCTGCAGCACGCCAGGCTTCCCTGTCCTTAATCATCTCCCAGAGATTACTCAGACTCATATCCATTGAGTCGGTGATGTCATCTAACCATCTCGTCTTCTGTCATCTCCTTCTCCTCCTGCCTTCACTCTCCCAGCATCAGAGTCTTTTCTGAAGAATCAGCTCTTTGCATCAGGTGGCCAAAAGTATTAGAGTTTCAGCTTCAGTATCAGTCCTTCCAGTGAACACTGAGGACTGATTTCCTTTAGGATGCACTGGTTGGATCTCCTTGCAGTCCAAGGGACTCTCAAGAGTCTTCTCCAACACCACAGATCAAAAGCATCAATTCTTCGGTGCTCAGCCTTCTTTGTGGTCCAATTCTCACATCCATACATAACTAATGGAAAAAATCATAGTTTTGACTAGACGGACCTTTGTTGGCAAAGTAATGTCTCTGCTTTTTAATATGCTGTCTAGGTTTGTCATAGCTTTTCCTCCAAGGAGCAAGCATTTTTTAATTTCGTGGCTGCAATCAATGTGATTTTGGAGTCCCAAGAAAATAAAATCTGTCACTGTTTCCATTGTTTCCCCATCTATTTGCCATGAAGTGTTGAGACCAGATGCAATGATCTTTGTTTTTTGAATGTTGAGTTTTAAGACAGCTTTTTCACTCTCCTCTTTCACCTTCATCAAGAGGCTCTTTAGTTCCTCTTTGCTTTCTTCCATAAGAGTGGTATTATCTGCATATCTGAGGTTATTGATACTTCTCCCTGAAATCTTAATGCCAGCTTGTGCTTCATCCAGCCTGGCATCTTGCATGATGTACTCTGCATATAAGTTAAATAAGCAGGGTAACAATATACAGCCTTGACATACTCCTTTTCCAATTTGGAACCAGTCCATTGTTCCATGTCTGGTTCTAACTGTTGCTTCTTGACCCGCATACAGGTTTCTCAGGAGGCAAGTGAGATGCTCTCATATTCCCATCTCTTGAAGAATTTTACACATTTTGTTGTGATCCACACAAAGACTTTAGTGTAGTCAATGAAGCAGAAATAGATGTTTTTCTGGAACTCTCTTGCTTTTTTGATGATCCAGCAGATATTGGCAATTTGATCTCTGATTCCTCTGCCTTTTCTAAGTCCAGCTTGAACATCTGGAAGTTCTTGGTTCACATACTGTTGAAGCCTAGCTTGGAGAATTTTGAGCATTACTTTCCTAGCATGTGAAAAGAGTGCAATTGTGCGGTAGTTTGAACATTCTTTGGCACTACCTTTCTTTGGGATTGGAATGAAAACTGACGTTTTTCCAGTCTTGTGGCCACTGCTGAGTTTTCCAAATTTGCTGGCATATTGAGCGCAGCACTTTCACAGCATCATTTTTTAGGATTTGAAATACCTCAACTGGAATTCCAACACCTCCACTAGCTTTGTTCCTAGTGATGCTTCTTAAGGCCCACTTGACTTCACATTCCAGGATGTCTGGCTCTAGGTGAGTGATCACACTATCATAGTTTTCAAAGTTATTAAGGTCTTTTTTGTGTAATTGTTCTGTGTATTCTTGCCACCTCTTCTTAATATCTTCTGCTTCTGTTAGGTCCATACCATTTCTGTCCTTTATTGTACCCATTTGTACATAAAATGTTCCCTCGGTATCTCTAATTTTCTTGAAGAGATCCTTTGTGAGCTTGTAATATGGAGACTTAACCTCTTAAAGTAGGTCAGGAGAGGATTCCCTGAGGATGTTTAACATGAGAGCTGCAGGATGAGTGGGGTTAACTGTGTTAAGAACAACAGATAAAGGCTGTACACAGACAAATGTAAGACCTCATGTAAACTCCTGCTGCTCAAAGAAAAATGGTGAGTACAAAGACCTATATAGAAGAGTAGTAGAAGGAAAGGAAATGGAAAGGAAGAACTAAGTTCAGAGACCACTGAGATTTCCATTGAAGTGGTTCCAGGAAATGAATAAGCATTTAGTCTAAAGTTGCTCAGAATACTTTGCTGATTTTCATTTTACCTTTCGTAACATCAAAAGTTCTTAAATTTTCTTCTTCAAACTTCTCTCACAATTGTTTCTTTTAATTTTTTTTTTGTTGTTGTTGTTCTTATTTCCACCTAGCATTAGGAAACACAAGGTAAAAACTTTTAGTAAAGATCCTTGAGATCTGCTGGTGTCTGCTGCTATATTTTAAGTAAAGGTAATTCACCCATCAGGCATTTCAAGAGGAAACCATAGTAACATTGTTCTTTTGATATATAGGGTTGGATGTGTCCAGAACCTGCATCAGAAAGGGAGGACTTGGTATATTTTGAACATAAGTCATTTTCTAAATTGTGCAAGGAGCATGATGGAGAATTTACTGGCGAAGAAGAAGGCAGTGCACATGCACTGGAACGGAAGAGTGACAACCCCCTAGATATAGCTGTAACCAGGCTGGCTGATTTGGAGCGGAACATTGAAAGAAGGTATCTGAAGAGCCCCTTAAGTACCACCATTCAGATCAAACTGGATAATGTGGGCACAGTTACTGTCCCTGCTCCTGCACCATCCGTTAGTGGTGATGGTGACGGGTAGGTTATTGAGATTAACTTGAAAAATTATTGTGCTTCTTTGCTAATTGGAGCCTATTTTCTATTGCCTGTTATCTATGTATCTTCTTGTATGTCTGTGATCCATATGGATCATGCTACTTGCATGGTGCTTCGTAAAAACATTTTTTTTTTGTTATGTGCGTTGATAATCCTGCAAAGTGATCTTACATTTACCTGGTTGTGACTAAGCTTTGAGGCACGTAGCCACAGTCTGTGCACTACATCAAATTTAGTTGCTTAAACCTTATACTTATTGGCTGTTACATGTTTTTGTCATTGCTTGGCTTTCAGTGTGATGATTGTTTCACATTCAGTAACCATAAATGTGGACATGACCTACTTAATTTTTCTATATTTCAATGCAGAATTGAAGAGGATATTGCTCCAGGGCTCAGGGTATGGAGAAGGGCATTATCAGAAGCTCGCAGTGCTGCACAGGTAGCTCTGTGCATTCAGCAGTTACAGAAATCAATAGCATGGGAAAAATCAATTATGAAAGTTGTAAGTGTTTTTATTTAAGAAATACTATAACTAATTTACTTTGTCCTGTTTTTTTTCCAATCTTCAGATATTTCTTAGTTATACTTTATTGTCAAAATAATGTATGCTGTATTTGAGAATTTGCTTAATTTTTAAATACTGTATAATTTGATACTTTTCTCCTTATTTTGAGCTTTTTGAAGGAGTCTATCAAGTGTTATCTTTTGTTTTTAAGATCTTCTTTTTCTCTCCTTTAATACTGTTTGTAGCTCCAACTGAAGTTGTCTTCTGCATTTTGTCAACATAATAGTTGTTAAGTTAAATGTTTTGAAGGGTCTTTCAATCTTGTAAACATTCCAGTTGCTAACATTACCTGCTATATACATTCACTGCACTCCTGAAATGTCTTTACATTTGTATCAATTTTCTTTTTGTAATGCTAAAAATACTTGGATAAGTAAATGAAATAAACAGAGACCTCTTCCTTTATGCACTTTTGATAAAGTGTTCGATATTGCTGGCATTAAGGATAGATATTTTCATCTGTCCTCTGACAGTTAAAACTATTTCTTCACCTTCTTTGTTCAAGCCCGGTTAGTTATCACACAGTGGCCTCTACTTTGTTCTAGGCAACAAATGCTATACATTCAAATAAAAGCTGTATTTCTTACATTTCCCACAGATATATTTATTTTAAATCATATATGTGTTCCTTTTCCTTTTATTTATTATAGAAATATCTTTTATATGTTGACTTTTATGAATTATTTTAACAGTTGCTTTTGAATTGCTGATTAGCTTTAAAATTCAAACACTTGAGTTTTGTTTTCATGAATAAGGGTAAAATTCCTTTATTTAAATAGTTGTTCCCCAAATAAAAGAAGTGATCCTTAAATAATTAGCATTCTTTCCTTCCTTTTTACCTCTATGCCTAGACTACTCAAGACTTTACTCATTGTTTACAAATAAATTTGATTTCTTCTATGGTTTTTCACTTCTTTCTAAAATGTCCATAGAATAATGAATCTACAATTTATATATAACCTATACAAAGAAACCCAAGACTTGTACCAAAATCTGCCTTTATATTAGTATAATTACTTTCTGCCATCTTAAGTTTTATTTCAGATTTTTGCAAATTCCTTTTCCATTGTTATTAATAAATTAATGTGCATCCATCATTATTTAACTCCATCTCTCATAATTTTCATTTCTTTTTTAATGTTTAATAATGCTATTTTTGCTATAAAAAAACACTTCTTTATAAACAAGGCAGAGTTTTTTATTCAAAGATTAATAAGCTCTTTGTAACCTTTAATTAGAAATATAACAGGACCTATAAGAATCCTCATAATAAGCTGTATCAGAAAGTTAAAGTGCTCAATATCTTTAGAAATATCCTCTTTGCCAGAAACCAAGCTTACTAAGAAAGAAGGAGCTGCCATAATTTGCCCTTAGGTACTTCTCAGTCCCCTATCTACTTTCTGTTGTTATTAATGTTAAGTAGTCAGCAACATCCACTGTGGCATTCACTGTTTTGTTTTTATTGTGGTAGCAAAGTGGTTAAAACCAAAATGCTCTAACACATTGTGAGCTATTACTGTGATTTTCCAAAAATGCTGTAAGTTCAATATATGTTACCCTTTCTTAGAAAGTGTCAGAAAAGAATTTTAAAGTAAGAATTTTAAAGTCATAAATGTGAGATGTAAGATGGATTTTTTAGTATTTTTACCTATCTATTGTAGAAGATTGTGAGAATTTACTTAATGTTCATGAACCTGATTTTTAAATTTTGTCATTATAGGGAATTAAATATAGCCTTCAAAATGTTATTTCTCAATGAATATTCTTATAATAGAAGTTTTAAAGAAATAACTCAGATATGGAGAAATAGTACCATATTAAAGTATTTAGTGATGTGGTTATTAGGAAAGGTCATAAAATAAATACTTACTGTCAGAATATTAAACTCTACTGCTTTCTCTTCTAGTACGCATGCCAATTTTAGTATTATGTGTATATTACATATATTTGATAGCTATTTATTAAGGTGAATAGCATGTATCTGCTGTTTTGGTAAGATTCTTAAGCTATCATTGGTGTGCATGTTGAGTTATGAAAGACTATTTTGGACCTTCCCAGATTAAGATTTAATGTTTTCTTGAAATTAAACAAATTGAATTTGAACAATTAAGCTTTTTTGGTTTTAAGAGTATTTAAATACATAACTTAAAATGAGTATAAATGCTATAAAATTTAAATGTTTTAATTATTTTAAATTGAAAAATAGTAATGTTTTCAGATTTAGAATATTGATTACAGGACATTTTCTACTGCTACTGGAAATAAACATTAAATGTCAAAATATAATGTTAGTACTTACTGTTCTTTAAAGCCATCTTTGAAGTTTTTATTTGTCTAATCATCCTTCTTTCCTTTGTGAAACTTGTTATACAGAATATGTGTGCGTGAGAAAAAAATCTTCTCTCTATAGATTTAAAAATTCTTAATGGTATTAGAAGTTTTTCCACAGAGAAGAAATTATTTTTACTCCTAGAAAGTAAATAATGACCTCTAAATTCTTTAATTTATTTTAACAGTTTTTTTCCCTTAGAATTCATTTTGTAGGATCCATTTTCTACATTTGTGACACATGTTTGATTTGGGTTGATTTTTGAAGTTTCCTGGTTTAGACATAGTCAAAATATAGGAACATCTTATTATTATTATTTACTATTCTGAATCTACAAGTTTCCTAATTTTGACCTTAAAAATTACTCTAACTCTTACTTATTTCTTTCTTAGGATATCATGAGGATGCTAAGATAAGCAAACAATGAAATATATTAAAAAATTAAAGTGCCATGTATTAAGGCTATTCATTGCTTTATGTGCTCTAATGTCATGTTAATTATTTCATATGTTAATGTGTACATGCTTCTGAAGTGTGTGCAGGCATTCAACCTCTAGCTTTGTTCTTTGCAGTGTACTTGAAATGTGCATTTACCCCAATTGAACTGCTCACCCTGTCATGTGGTCCATATCTGTGTAACGAGAGATACATAGATGTGTATGGCTACTGTTTATTTGTTAGCAAGCGGAATGTTCATTACTAATATGAATTAGGAATTATGGTGTGTTTAATATCCCAATAACTACGATTCATAGCAGAGTCTTAACTTTAAATGATTTTTCATGTATTATAGTACTGCCAGATATGTCGAAAGGGAGATAATGAAGAACTGCTCCTCCTTTGTGATGGCTGTGACAAAGGCTGTCATACATACTGCCACAGACCCAAGATTACAACTATACCAGATGGGGATTGGTTTTGTCCAGCTTGCATTGCTAAGGTACGACTGACCTAAAACTTATTTTTTTTTATTATACAGCAAAGTGATTCAGTTACATATGTATTTTTTTCAAGTTACTTTCCATTATAGCTTATTAGGAGATTTTGAATATACTTCCTTTGCTAAACAGTAAATCCTTGTTGCTTATCTGTTTTATGTATAGTAGTTTGTATCTGTTAATCCTGTACCCCTAATTTATCATTCCCCCTCTATCTTTCTTCTTTGGTAACCACAAGTTTGTTTTCTATGCCTGTAAGTCTATTTCTTGTAAGATTCATTTGTATTATTTTTTAGATTCCACATATAAGTGATAAAATATTTGTCTGACTTCACTTAGTATAATAATTTCTAGGTTCATCCATGTTGCTGCAAATGGCAATATTTCATTCTCTTTTATGGCTGAGTAACAGTCTGATATGTATGTATACCACATCCTCTCAAACCAGTTGTCTGTTTGATGTGCACTTGAATTGTTTCTGTGATGTCTTGACTATTGTAAATAGTGCTGCTATGAACATTAGGGTACGTGCATCTTATTGAACTAAGAGTTTTCATCTTTTCCAGGTTTATGCCCAGGAATGGGATAGCTGAATCATATGGCAGCTCTATTATTTTTTTTAAGGAACCTTCATACTCTTTTCCATAGTAGCTATACCAATTTACATTCTCATCAACAGAGTAAGAGGGTTCCCTTTTCTCCACACCCTCTCCAGCACTTATTATGTGTAGACTTTTTGATGATAGCCATGCTAACTGGTATGAGGTAATGCCTCATTGTGGTTTTGATGTATGTTTTTCTAATAATTAGTTAAACTGACCATCTTTTCACATGCCTGTTAGCCATCTGTGTATGTCTTATTTGGAAAATATCTATTTAGGTCTTCTGCCCATTTTTTGACTGGGTTGTTTGTGTTTTTGATATTGAGTTGTATGTGTGAGTTGAGCTGTTTGTGTACTTTGGTTATTAACCCGTTGTCAGTTAATATTGTTTGCAAATATTTTCTCCCAGTCTGGTAGGTCTTTTTGTTTTGTTGTTGTTTTCCTTTGCTGTGGAAAAGCTTTTTTAAGTTTGATTAAGTTGCATTTATTTGTGCTTTTAAGGCTTCCCTGGTGGCTCAGATGGTGAAAAGTCTGCCAGCAATGAGGGAGAGTGGGGTTTGATCCTTGGGTTAGGAAGATCCCCTGGAGAAGGAAATGGCAACCCACTCCAGTGTTCTTGCTTGGAGAATGCCATGGACGGAGGAGCCTGGCAAGCTACAGTCCATAGGGTCGCAAAGAGTCAGACACGACTGAGCGACTAACAGTGACACTGACTGATTTTTGCTTTTTTTTCTTTTGCCTTGGAAAACTGGACTAAGAAAATATTGCTATGATTTGTGTCCAAGAATGTTTTGTGTATGTTCTCTTCTAGTTTTATGTGTCATGTCTTATATTTAGGTCTGAAACTATTTTGAGTTTATTTTTATATATGGTGTGAGGGAGTGTTCTGATTTCATTGATTACTTGTAGCTGTCCAGCTTTTCCAACACCAATTACTGAAGAAACTATTCTTTCTCCATTGTATATTCTTGCCTCTTTTGTTGTAGATTAATTGACTATAGGTGTATGGGTTTATTTCTCGGCTCTCTGTTCTGTTCCCTTGATCTATATGTCTTTGTGCTAATACCACAGTTTTGATTACTGTAGCTTTGTATTAGGTTGGTGCAAAAGTAATTACGTTTTGACTGTGAATTTTAAATCATTATAACTAGGTTCAAACACATCTTTATTCATCAAAATAGGAATCATTACAATCAACACATTTTGCCAACAAGAAATAAGTTGGTTTATACCTGTAGTGTAAAAATCTGTGCTTCAGGATTCGACAAACTCTGGAAAAGCATTTTCTGCCTCCTGCTGGTTGTGGAAGCATTTACCTTGCACACAGTTGTCAAGAGATGCTTGAAGAAGTAGTAGTTGGTTGTAAGAGATCAGGTGAAAATGGAAGATGAGGCAAAACTTTGTAGCCCAACTCATTCAACTTTTGAAGTGTTGGTTGTGTGACGTGTGGTTGGGCATTGTCGTGGAGAAGAATGGACCCTTTCTGTTGACCAATGCCAGCTGCGAGTGTTACAGTTTCGGTGCATCTCATTGATTTGCTAAGCATACTTCAAGATATAATGATTTAGCCGGGATTCAGAAAGCTATAGTGAATCAGACACCACCAAACAGTGACCACGACCTTTTTTTGTCGCAAGTTTGGCTTTGGGACTTGCTTTGGACTTTGGTGAACTGGTTGTCACTAGTTGTCCTGTAAA
The DNA here is from genome assembly GCF_002263795.3 of Bos taurus. Lineage (NCBI taxonomy): Eukaryota > Metazoa > Chordata > Mammalia > Artiodactyla > Bovidae > Bos > Bos taurus. Next base: position 37,034,548 of record NC_037329.1, read on the forward strand.
ATCCGCTTTCTGTCACATGTCACAATCTGGTTGAGAAATGGTTTGTTGTTGTTGCATAGAATAAGAGAAGACGACACTTTAAATTTTTTTGATTTTCAGTCAGCTCATGAGGCACCCACTTACCGAGCTTTTTTCACCTTTCCAATTTGCTTCAAATGCAGAATGACCATAGAATGGTAGATGTTGAGTTCTTCTGCAAACTTCTCGTGTAGTTGTAAGCAGATCAGCTCTGATGTTTGCTCTCAATTGTTCATTGTCAACGTCCAGTAGCTGGCCATTACACCCCTCATCTTCAAGGCTTTTGTGTTTTTGCAAAACTTCCTGCACTGCCAATGCACTGTATGTTCATTAGTAGTTCCTGAGCTGAATGTGTTGCTGATGTTGCAAGTTGTCTCCACTGCTTTATAACCCATTTTGAACTCAAATAAGAAAATAGCTAAAATTTGCTTTTTGTCTAGCATCATTTCCGTAGTCCAAAATAAATATAAAATAAACAGTAAGTAATAAGTCATTAACAAAAAAAAAGCAAGAAATGCACATTAAAATGATATATAACATAACACATTAATTAAGAATGTACTGCAGTATCAAACAGCAAATTTCAACAATGCCAAAACCACAATTACCTTTGCACCAACCTAATAGTATTTTATGAAGGCTGGAAAGGTTTTACCTCCAGCTTTCTTCTTTTTTCCTCAGGATTGCTTTGGTAATTCTGGGTCTTTTGTGATTCCATATACATTTTAGTATTTTTTAGTAGTATTAATAAGTTTTAAACTGCCAGTCAAAATGAAGCATTTTATGTGGATTTTTGAGATACAATTCATATACGATAAAATTCACTTTAAAGTGTGCAATTCAGTGATGTATAACATATTCACAAAGTTGTACAGTCATCACCACTATCAAATTCCAGAACATCTTCATGAGCCGCTTAAAGAATCCTAATACCCATTAGCATTCACTTCCAATTCCCCTTCTCAGCCTTTGGCAACCAATCTACTTCCTATCTCTATGAATTTGCCAATTCTGGTCATTATAGATATATTAAATCATACAATATGTGGCCTTTTTCTTTCACTTAGCGTAATATCGTCAAGGTTCATATATGTTTCAGCACTTCATTTTAAAGTCAGATAATATGGATATATTTATTATATATATATTTATATTATATCCATTATATGGATAGAGACTACATTTTGTTTATCTGTTCAGTTGATAGACGTTTGCGTTGTTTCTACATTTTGACTTTTATCAGTAATGCTGCTAGAAATAGTCATATACAAGTTTCTGTATGAATGTTTCCACTTTTTTTGGTTATATACCTAAGAGTAGAATTGCTTGGTCATATGGTATTAACCATATGTATATTAAGTCACTTTCCATGTGTGTGCTAAGTTGCTTCAATCATGTCCGACTCCGTGTGACCCTGTGGACTGTAGTCCACCAATCTCCTCTGTCCATGGGATTCTCCAGGCAAAAATACCATGCCCTCCTCCAGGGGTTCTTTCCAGCCCAGAAATTGAACCCATGTCTCTTAAGTCTCCTGCATTGGTAGGCATTCTTTACCACTAGCACCACCTGGGAAGTCACTTTCCAGTCACATATAAATTGGAAACCTGTGAACTCTCATACTGATTGATTAAGGGGAAGCAATATGATAGAGTAGAAAGAGATGAGTTTTAGAGTTACAGTGTAAGTGTGAAAGGGTTAGAATGTATTGAGGCGCAGACTCCCTGTTAGGTTTTCTTTGTCTCACTCTCTTCCATGTTTCATCTCTTGACTTATTACCAGTAACTGCCACCTCTTCATAAACTCAGTTTCTAATGTCCATCTATCCACTGCCTCCTCCTTTCTTTCCCATTCACTCTGTCTAGCACTCCTACTCCAATAATTCTTTGATCTCATCAGGACCTTCAGTTCATTTATCTTAAGACCTTCTCACTGTCCCTCTCCACCTTCATGTCTTCTTTTTGTTCCTATAATCACAGTATCTACCCTTAGTTTCTGTACCTCTCTCTCACTTGGTAAAACCATCATTCTGGTTAATCCAATTCTCTGACTTCTCTAGTAACTTAATATTCAGATACAAAGGTGTCTTGATGTGACTGGAGAAAACACCCAGCCTTTTAAATTTAAGGCTAAGAGGGCCTTTAATGGTGCCTGATAATTTACTGTCTCCTCTATTCTCAGTCTCAGCTGATGATGTTACTCTCATTTCACTATGAAAATGGAAGCCATCAGAAGAAAATATCACAAGAATCCATCACACCTACCATACTTTCTGTATGTGGGCTAGCATCCTCTACCTTCCGTCCTGTTGCCATGAACCGCTTGTGCCCCTAACTAAGCCAGTTACCCAACTTGTGCTTCAGATCCCATCCCCATCTCACCTCCTTAGGAGAATGAGGAACACCTCCAGCAGTTCTGTGTTCTCCTGCATCATCAGTTTCTACTCCTGCACTGAGTTCTTTCTCATCAGATGATAACTGATGATAACTGATGATAACAGATGATAACTAACATGATACAGTTTCTCCCATCTTACAAAAGCTAAACTCTCTTTTAGCCTTACTTCTCCCTTGATTCACTTCCCCAATTTCTCCCCTTCCCTTTGCTGAAAAGTTTTGTTATGGTTCTCTCCAATTTCTCTCCTCCAATTTACTCTTAAACTCATTCCAGTCATATTTTTACCTCCATGACTTCTCCAAAATTGCTCTTACAGTGCCCACAAATGATTTCCATATTGCTCAGTCCAGTGACTACTGCTCAGATCATCTAACTTAGTATTTACATTGGATAAAGTGGAACTTTCCCTCCTCCTTGATATCCTGTCTTCACTTATCTTCTAGGATACCATACTCATCTGGTGTTCTTCCTGACTTTGCTCCTTTTCAGTCTCCTTTGCTGGTTTTTCTCATCTCCTAGATCTATAAATATTACTTTTCTTTACTTCAAAGTTATATCTATAAAATGGAATTGTATCTGCTTTGTGGGGATTTGTGAGGATCAGATATGCTTGTGTGTTTGAAGGTTTTTATAACTTCAGAAAATTCTGTGATATATTCATATTCATACTTTATTATATTTTATGTTTATATATTATATTTTATATTTACAAAATAGCAGAAGTTGCACATGGCATGGTATTCACTAATAATTGCTTTTTTATTTCTCGTTGCTTTATCATTTTTGTCATATAGAGTTAAATGTAGTTTAATAATAATCTTCACTGGTTGTACATAAATTATCTTTTAGTTTCAAACTGTCAAGTTAAAGAAAGTTTCTCTACTACTTTGTGAATTACTAACAAATCAGTGTTTTCAGGCCTGGGGGTACCATCTGGTAGGCTATAGGATGTTTTGTTTTCTGTCAGTTTGCTTACATTAGCATTCTGGTGTCTGTCATTTCAGTACCAGACTAGAGGTCTGTAATCCTATCCAAGCACTTCTATGTAAATGCAGCTTTCTAAGTCTCTGCCCTGTTTTGTTTTGGGGTTTTTTGTTTGTTTCTTGGCCATGTTGTGAGGCTTGTGGAATCTTAGTTCCCCAGCCAAGGATTGCACCCAGGCCCAAGCAAAGCACAGAGTCTTAACCATTGGACCACCAGTGAATTCCCTTTCTACTGTTTTTTTAAAAGTGATGTATTAGATGTTAGTCGCCCAGTCATGTCCAACTCTTTGCAACCCCACCAGGCTCCTCTGTCCATGGAACTCTCCAGGCAAGAGTACTGGAGTGAGTAGCCATTCCCTTCTCCATGGGATCTTCCTGACCCAGGGATTGAACCCAGGTCTCCTGCATTCCAGAAAGATTCTTTACCATATGATCCACCAGGAAGCCCATGCTTCTTATAGCAATAGAAATACTATAACCATTTGATTTTGATATATATATAGATAGATTTTTTAAGTTAAGGTTTTAAAAATCTTTCCAGTAATTCAGTTATTTTCAAATATTTATACTCTCCAATTTGCTCTCAAATGGCTATTTCTGCATACATCATTGTGACTAAGTGTTTTTACTCTGTGTATGTGTGTTTTCATACCAATGTTCATATATATATTTATATACACACACACATACATACACTATATTAAAGATATATAACACATGTATACCTGTGGCGGATTCATTTTGATATTTGGCAAAACTAATACAATTATGTAAAGTTTAAAAATAAAATTAAATTAAAAAATATATATATATGTATTCTCTCTGTCACAGAATTAAAGACTTGTGTGTGTGTATATACGTATTTATACACAATCATATACACAAATAAGAAATTCTAAATTCCAGTCCCTAAAAAGCCAAATAACACAAAAGCATCAGGCAGGACTATAGCAAATAGGAAAGTCAAGTCGTGCCCCTATTTTTATGCAACAGTCATCACTCAACTCTGGCAAATTGTTATCATGTAGACATGTGGGCCCAGTGTTCCAGGATCGACTAGTATTTCAAGATTATGGATTTTATGCATATTCTTGCAAATGTTAAATATTGGCAACAAATTCAGAATTTATATAAGCATTATGAGCCAAACCACAACACATTCTGTGGGATGTTTATAGTCTGTGAACCACCAGTTCACAACTTCTGATATATAATTACACAAACATAACAGAAATGAGCCCTTCTATGTGTGTAATCTGATAGATTCTGCTTAAGACTTACTGAAGTTTCTCTTTGGATTTGGACTCCAATAAGATAGAAAGGGTGGGGAAGGTGGGGAGTCTGTGCAAGAACACAGACATCTGGTAATAGAGGCTCTGTATAAAAGCTGCTTGTAAAAGTATATGTGTGTGCGTAATCCAGTGAGATAAGCGTGATAAACATCATTTATCAAAGAAATAGAGAGGGTCCATTGTCTTTTTAAAACATCACGAGTCTTTTATTTCTGTGGATTTAAATTTCATGTTTTCTTACTATGAGTATTAATTTGTTAATATATGATCCCAAGTAATATTTTAGTTCACATAGGAACTAGAAATTATTCCTGAGCTTTTTCTCTTTTTAAGTAACACAGTTACTCAATCTAACTTAATCTTCATTAAACAGACCTTTTCCTCATGAATGAAGTTTTCTCGTTCTGTTTTTCTAGTGCTGAAAACTTTCAGGGCATAATATTAAAACTCAAAATAATCAGATTTTAGTGAATAAAAATTAATAAATTAAATGCAGAAGAGACTTAGTAAAACATTTTAATTTATTCCAGTTTCAAGAGGTAGTGATTCTTTGATACAGTATGGGGAAGGTGCTAGATTTATGGTTTGTCTTATTATTTTAGCCAATTAAAATACCTCTTTAATTATACTTTTACCTTACCAATAGAGAACCAAATACTTTTAATTGCTTGATTAAAAGCTATTTTTCAAAATAATGGTAGAAGAGGTCCTGAAATTCTCAAAGAAATTGATATGAAGTACTCCAGAAAAATGTTTTTCAGCCAAATTCATCCCAAGAATACAACTAGCTTTAAACTATCGGTAGATTGATATCTGACTCTTAAGTTTTAAGTCTACAATTTCTTAATTATCTGGTTAAGAGAGGCTATCGTTTTCTAAAAGAGGACAAACTATCCTGGAAAATTAAAACAAAAGCCATACATTACCAGTATCTTTGCACTGATATTCGTCAATGATCTATTATATTTATTGTAACAGTTAAGTCTGAAAATACAGATTTATTTCCCTATTTCTAAATTGAGGGGTAGGAAGGAGTTTAATCATTTTATCAGTGTGCTGCCTGCAAATTGTAGTTAGACTGCATAAGGTCATGTTGAGCTTTTTGGTTTTTTTTTTTTTTCCATACAATTTTGGAGCTAGAATGACTTTACCAATTGTGTGGCATGTCTTTTTTATTTTACAAGTGAGATAATGGGGACTCACAGATATTTTTGTACAAAGTTCCATAGCTAGTAACTGACAGAGCCATAGCTACAATTCATGTTGTTTGATTCCAAATATAATCTCTTTTATACTATTTCTTCATTGTTTTCCTCAAATATCAACATTTTTTTTCTCTTCCTTCGCCTCTGCTTTGTTCACACCTGGTAACCACAACTTTGTAGAACTCTATCCTTGTAGAAAATGTCTTTTTTCTTTATCTATTAGTAGAAAGAAGTATCCATTTCCAGTATATTTGATTGCTTACAAAGGACTTCTCTGTTTAACACTTCATGAGCTATCTTCCTTGTTTTGGTCTAGCTTTTAAATTATCTCTTTAACTTGCTTATTAATAAGATCTGTATTTTTGTTTATATTCATCTTTGTTGTTAATTATATTGTGCTCAAAAAAGTAGTACTTTGTATCTTTAAAGTCATGCTGTTAGTGACCTAGACTAAGAAACAGTGCTGCTCTAAGTTCTGTAGTACCAAAGATTGCTTACCATGTGATCAACATCATCAGATTTTAAGAACTCCTCAAATAAATTGTTCATGCTTTATTAGAGTTTTTGCCTCATATTATAGGAGGAAAAAAAATTCATAGATCTCTGTTGAAATTATCAGCCTTCTAGATCAGAGATAATATTCTTTTTGTTTGCCCTGTCAGACTTTCATAACATAAAATAATAAAAGGCCTCTCGACAGTTATTTTTCTTACACCTCATTTCCTTTTTTTTAAATTAAAGGCAAGTGGTCAAACCCTAAAAATCAAAAAACTTCATGTCAAAGGAAAAAAGAGCGAGTCAAAAAAAGGCAAGAAAGTGACTTTAACAGGGGATACTGAAGATGAAGACTCTGCATCAACGAGCAGTTCGCTGAAAAGAGGGGTCAAAGACCTGAAAAAAAGAAAAATGGAGGAAAACAGTTCTATTAACATATCGAAGCAAGAAAGTTTCACTTCTGTTAAGAAACCTAAAAGAGATGACTCCAAGGACCTAGCTCTTTGCAGGTATTATTTCAGTTCTCATGTACTATATATTTAGCTTTCCATTTTATTTGCTTAGAAATCACCTACTATAGTAAGACAACTTTTTGACAGTTTGTATAAATAGGAAATGAAAGTCTATAGTGTATACTTTTAAAGAAGTTAATTTGCATTTTTTACTTGAAAGATTGGAAAGCTAAATTTTTAATAAAAATAGATGTTTCTAAAGCATAGATACTGATTTCAGACATTATTTTCTTTAGTATGATCCTTACTGAAATGGAAACTCATGAGGATGCATGGCCTTTTCTACTTCCTGTAAACTTGAAACTTGTTCCTGGTTATAAGAAAGTTATTAAGAAGCCTATGGATTTTTCCACAATTAGAGAGAAATTAAGTAGTGGACAGTAAGTAAATCATTTCAGTTCGATATCCATTGAATGCTTGGTATATGCTGGGTACTTTTCTAGTGAGCCAAAAATACATTAATTAACAACAAAGACATAGGCTCTGCCTTTGGAGGGGTGTGTATGTTTGGTCAGGGTAGCAGAATATGTAAGACAAATCAATTAAAATTATTTAAATATTTAAAAAGCTGTGCGATAAAGCCTTCTGACATTGGAAGGGCACTAAACCCAGCCTGGAAGGTAAGGAAAAGTATCAAGAAAACCTCCAAAGTAAATAACATGTAACCTAGAGCTTGTATTGTATATCAGTGGAACATTGACGCTATCTCGTGTGGCTTTAATGAAAATTGACCCTGTAATAATTTTCAGATTATTACAGTTAAGAGATAGAAGATCACTGGAAATGTTAAATATTAAAAGTCTTATTGTGGGTTGTTGGAGAATACTGAAAATATGTTTATTAAATGTGGAAGAATATTATTATCTGCTCTTCTCTACCCTATTATCTTTGTGATCCTATCCAAAGAGAAAAATGACTTCTGGCCACAGTTAATGATCTTTGCTAGATTGCCTCAGACTTCTGCCAGAGTAGCAGCTCTTAGATAGTGGCATTTAGTTGGTTCTGGACATTGGACACTAGTTCTAGACATTTTGGAGCCACAAGAATAAGGCTGTTTGCTTACAAAACAAGCCCACACAAAAGCACTCTTCGCATCAATGGCCAGGAGCTGTGCGACTACATTCTCCATGCTGCCTGCTCCCTTTAATCCTCCATACCAGTTTAGCTCAGTATATAGGCTATGCCCATCACTTCAAGCAAAGTCATTAAAAAATATGGAGAAGGAAGGAAATTTATATTTTAAAAAACTATAAAATATATTTAATTGCATTATTATATTCTTCCTGGATATTCTTTTGGTTAAAATCTCTGCAGCCTATAATCTACACTCAATTTAGAAGAGTTGCATAGAACTTAACTAATAAAGATCAGTGACTGTCTTATATGTATCAAATTATTTACGAGATTGACCAAATGACTAGTTTATTTCTCTGGAGGCTGAACTGTCAGTTTTTTAAAGAATTATATCCATTTCACTTTATTATTTTTTTTAATTTCCAAAGGGAAATTTTTTTTAATTTCCAAAGGGAATTATTTTTTTTAATTTCTGCTCTGACTCAGAAAACATTAAAACTATTGATTCGAATACAATCCAAATAGCAGAAACTTCTGTCTATATATGAACTAGTTCTTTTGCTTTCTCTATCAAAATACTCAAAAGGAGGGTAGCATGGACTTTATAGTCATCATGACCAGGACAGAAACTTATGCAGGAAAACCTTGCCAGTGTTTAATTCCTGACTTTACCTTCCATAATTCTCCAGTTCCTGGATAGAGGGTGAACCTAAACCTCAAAATAAACAGGCTTATATATTAACACAGAATTACCAGAAGATCTGCAAAATCAAAGCTCCTTTTTGAGAATGGGTCCTGGTGAATGCATGAGGTCACAGCAGAGGCAAGCAGAGAGAAGCAGTTCTTTATAATCTTGTTTGTGATGTCAGCCAAATGGGAGGCAAAATTCAGAGAATGCAGGCTCTTCCAACTTTGAGTTGTTTTACGAAACCCAAAGTAATGAGCAGGGACTCAAACTCATATAATATTTCAATTTTTAAACTAAAAAAACTTAGAGAACAGAGGGAGGAAGTACCTTACTGTAATGAATCTTTCTGGGTTCCATAGCCTGCCCCTTCCTTTCAGAAAAGAAGGGCCCAGGTGTGGTAATTGCACTTACTTCACTAGAATCTCACCTAGAATTTCCTCCTGGATTTGTCTCTCTAGCATTAATCATTAACCTTTTCTTGTAGTAAGGAACAGTATAAAGAGAGAAATATTTCTCAAGGTAACTTTAAAATATTTTATAAAAATTATTCCCACACATGTTACCTGATTGCATTTATGTAAAATGTCCAGAATAGGTAAATGTATAGAGACAAAAGGAAGGGTTGATGGTTGCCAGGGGCTAGGGATAGGAAGGCATAGAGTATATGCTTAACGGATTAAGAGGTTCCTTTTGGGGTGATGACAATGTTCTGGGACCTAGGTAGTACAATGTTTTGAGTGTGCTAAATACCTTAATTATCTACTTTAAATGGTTAATTTGATGTTATGTGAATTTCACCTCAATTTAAAAAATAATAATTCCTAGAAGAACTGGAAAATAGATGAGGTTACATAGGGCTGACAGCTCTGTGAACTCATTACAGATAAAGAAATTTTTCTCTTTCATTGTTGCACTAATTAGAAGGTAGAAGTGAAAAGCCTGTACAAGGTATTTCATCAAATAAATAATTCCACTTTTACCAGGTCTCAGAGCTTCAGTGTGTGCTCCATATGTATTTCTAATGGGTAAATTATTTTAGTATCCAACTAGTATACTATTCGGAGAAGGCAATGTCACCCCACTCCAGTACTCTTGCCTGGAAAGTCCTATGGATGGAGGAGCCTGGAAGGCTGAAGTCCATGGGGTCGCTGGAGGGTCGGACAGGACTGAGCGGCTTCACTTTCACTTTTCACTTTCCTGCATTGGAGAAGGAAATGGCAACCCACTCCAGTGTTCTTGCCTGGAGAATCCCAGGGACGGGGGAGCCTGGTGGGCTGCCGTCTATGGGGTCGCACAGAGTTGGACACGACTGAAGCGACTTAGCAGCAGCAGTAGCAGTATACTATTGGAGAAGGCCATGGCACCCCACTGCAATACTCTTGCCTGGAAAATCCCATGGACGGAAGGTCCTGGTAGGCTGCAGTCCATGGGGTCTCTAGGAGTCGGACACAACTGAGCAACTTCACTTTATTTTTTCACTTTCATGCATTGGAGAAGGAAATGGCAACCCACTCCAGCGTTCTTGCCTGGAGAATTCCAGGGACTGGGAAGCCTGGTGGGCTCGCACAGAGTAGGACACGACTGAAGCGATTTAGCAGCAGCAGCAGTATACTATTGCTTTGGCTTGGTTTGGCTTGAAAGGCACTACTCCTTCTTTACTAATAAGTTTAGGCATATTCATGCACCTTTCAGTTCTCTTCTCTGGATTCTTACAGGGAAAGAGAACTGGGATTATCCTACCCAAGAAAGCACTGAGTGCTTTTCATTGAAAGGCGGTTCCTAATGCTATCTCCAATAAAGAGACAGCACGTGCTTTTTTTGCTTGTTTTGGATCATCATACTCTAGTGTTTGAGCAAGAGTATATCTGAAGAGAGAAGAAAAATGGGAAAGGAGCAAGGTTTAAACAGAGGGACCAACCCTGGGATCTATGTAAAAGCTACAGGGCAGATGTCATGTTCGTAGTACATAGGAAGCATTTAGATTCTTTTTACTGCAGCTAAATATTTTTGAACGTGAATAATAGGGCACTACAAGTGATACGGTTGGTCAGAGTTAATAAATCAATTGGAGTGAATCCAGTAACAGAATTGTGATACAGGTTGAACAGGAATTTGGTGTAAGAAAAATGCTAGTTTGTTGAAATATATCATGATCTTCAAGAGAAGTCTGTTCTGCATTTAACCTGCCTTTAAATTCTGTACATTCAGAATACATGCAGTTTTTTAAATGTCCCATTTATAAGATGGTATAATGTGTTTTATATCAGTTTAAAAGCAGTTACCCTATTTTTTTCTTTTTGCTTTCAGTTTTACATTTTATCTTTTATTACCTCTTTCTTTGTCTGCAGAATGAAACCAGCCTACAAAAGCAATCTCTAATCGTGTGTTTTCTTCCAGGTACCCAAACCTTGAAACTTTTGCTCTAGATGTCAGGCTTGTTTTTGACAACTGTGAAACATTTAATGAAGATGATTCTGATATAGGCAGAGCTGGCCACAGTATGAGAAAGTATTTTGAAAAAAAGTGGACAGATACTTTCAAAGTGAGCTGAAGTTATAATAATCTTTTCTTTTTTTCCCTTTTAAATAAGGATGAATGAGACCAGCAATGTGAACTGTATTTACACACATGTGCAAGGCACATACATAATGACTTTTTTTCCCTTAAGTATCACAAAAAAAAAAGTATCAGAAGAATGATACCGTTTTTAAAGGCTTCACTCCTACAACAACCAAGGCCCTTGGTTATGGGTTTGTGTGATTTATCAGCTAATTTAGGTAGAACAGGGAAGCACACCCAAAGAATTTTCAAAGGAAAGGGTGTTATAGTGCAATAGCAATTAAAATATATCAAATCGCACTGAATATTCAACACCAGAGCTCTAACATGGGAAATGGTTCTTTCCCTCTCAATAAATATCTATTTTTCATTTTTTTACTTTGTAGTTTATTTTTTAGTGAATGTATTTAATTTTATGAATTATTTATGATTAAACCACATCCAGAATCTTCGTTTTCTGTGAAAAGGAAGAACTAGAAAAATTGCTTTAAATCTTGAAAATACAACAAGGAATGTTTTAAAATATAAAACAAAGCCAAGTTAAACTGTTTACACTGATGTGCTATAAAAGCACCAAAAATAAACTTTACTGTAGAGTTACAAGTACATTTATATATATATACATATATATATATATATGTTGCTGCATCACTTGTGTAGTTAAATTGTATTTCAAAACAGTGAAGAAAAATTGACATGTATATACTGTTCATTATTGTTTATATTAAGTCTTGTTTTAAATATGTATTATGTGTATATATTGTTTGCAGACATTATTGTTTATGCCTTAGAAGGATTGTAGCATTTTATTTTAGTCTGAAGGTAATTATAGCTATACAGCTTGTACAGTAATTATCCTCTACCAACACTGTGGCGTCTCCTTGATCTTGGTAGTGCCTGCCTTTGAAACAGGGTGTAGGGGATATTAGTTTTCCATTTTTTCTATTTTGTTATATAATTTTAAGCCACCAGGGCCTAAATTAAAGTATAATCATTTGTATCCATGTGGAATAAAATTGTGACAATTTCCTACACACACAGTATTTTTTCATAGAAACATTTCCCTCCCATTTGCCTTGCCTCAGAAATAAATTTACAAGACATTTGTAACCACTGTGTTTTATCTACTGTGTGTTGTGGTGGCCTGTTGGAGGCAAATAGATCAGAATTTTTTTGTACCTATGTAAGAGTACTTGAAGTTTTATTTAAAATAAAATGTTGTGGAAAAGGTAGCATTCTTTTTTTTAGGAGTGTTATTTTTCACTACTATGTGTGGCACGGATACAATAAAAACTTTTACAAACTAGTTTTTTAGTTTTTCTTAATGAACTTGGAAATATTAAAAAAAAAAAAAACTAGTTAATTGAATCTGCTTTTTACAGAATCATAAAGGAGCAGCAGAACACGGGGTGGGGTGGAGGAAGGTGGTCTTAACGTAACGTGACTTTCACTGGTCTCCGGACCTCTCTGGACCATGTTGTATTGTTTATTTCACACTTTCCATACGAAAAGGTTAGAATATTTTTTACGGTCTTGTTCTGATAGGTGAAATGTCTCTATTGTAAACGTACAACCCAGTTGTCAAGAAAAATTGATCATATAAATTCATCTAATAAGTCACGAGGTACAAGTTCAAGTGTTTATGAAATATGATTTGATGCCTTACTGGGGTCTTAGGAATCATCAATGAACAAGGTAGGCATACGCCCTGCTTTCATGAAGCTTACAGTCTAGCGGAGAAGTGATCCTTAGATAATGTCCTCAGTACAGGGCCTTTAATAAGTAGTGCAGGGAGAACAGAAGAGTTGTGAAGAAATATTAAACTTTAAAATGCTTCATAGCCACAGAGTATTTTCTAAAATTCCTAGATTGTTTGTGAAGGCTTATATGAAAATCAGCTGTTATTATGTAAATATGTCAGTTACTGTTAACCAAATATTACAATGATGCCTTAAGGAGCTGGTGCTCAATCAAAAATACCATGTGGAACAGAGAACAAGGTGGGGCTGTGAATTAAGTATGTGGTTTTTGTGTTTATAGAATTGGCTGTCAAGATGCTCCATGGGGAGTTGTCTTCATGGGAGTATTTTGCCTAAGGGATCATACATGCTTAAAGATCATATGTGCTTATATTACTTTACATTAGATGGCATATAAGGGCTTGATATTAACGTGTCTGATGTCCGAGGGACAAATGAAAAATAAAATACACTCACACAAAGAAGAATTTTTCAAGAGTGATAATATTCTTTTAAAAATAAGATATCCCTAAAAAAAAAAGAAAGCTTGGTAAATATTGTCTACTTTGGACTGGTAGCTTCTGTTGTTACTCAGAAGAAACAGCTGTTCTATAATACCAGAAGTAGTGGCTGTGGTCCCCAAAAGGTCACAATTGATCTCTGGAAAAATTGTTACAGTATACGTGTCTTTCACTAAGATAAATTAGGCTTTAACCTGAACCTTCTCCATTTTTAGTCCTGATTGCTCCATAAATGATAAAAAACTGACCTTCCCTCAAGTTTAGATTTTGATTTATCCTAAGGATAAACCAATCAATCCACTACTGCTAAACCCCAAAAGTAGTCATCAGTTTGAAACAACACCTAGAGAGTAAGTTAATATATTTATTTAGTTGTTAACCATGGTGAAAATTAAACAAAATTGAAAATTTATTTATCGGTGTACCTTGAACTAAAAATAAACTAGATTACCATAAATGGAAGGTGATCTCTTTTTCTTACTTCAATCCTAAAAGGAACTTTGTTAAAAGCACTAGTTTTAATCAAAATCATGAGGGATTTGATCTGTCATCGGTACCTAAATGCACCCTCTGTGCTCCTTCTAGTAGAAGGCAATGGCATCCCACTCCGGTACTCTTGCCTGGAAAATCCCATGGACGGAGAAGCCTGGTAGGCTGCAGTCCATGGGGTCGCTAAGAGTTGGACATGACTTCACTTTCACTTTCCTGCATTGGAGAAGGAAATGACAACCCACTCCAGTGTTCTTGCCTGGAGAATCCCAGGGACGGGGGAGCCTGGTGGGCTGCCGTCTATGGGGTCGCACAGAGTCGGACACGACTGAAGCGACTAACAGCAGCAGCAGCAGCAGTGCTCCTTCTCTTTTCCATCTCTCCACTTCGATACCTTTTCAAGAAATTTAAAATCCTGTTCATTTAGTCTCCCATGAAACACATCCTTAACAAGGAAATCTGATGTCAATGACTTACTCTTTTATATAAATTGTATTTACAGGCTATCTCTCAAGGTTATTTGCATTTGAGAAATGAAAGTTTGTGTTCTGTTAGAGAATTTCATTCCAGGAACTGCTCTGGTGGTCCAAGTGGTTTAGACTTTGATCCCTGGTCAAGGAACTAAGATCCTAAATGCGGCACAGCAAGGCCAACAAAAGAAAAGGGTGGGGCGGGGGGGGACAAATTCATTCCAACAAGGAGATAAGAGAGGTATTTTAAGATAATTGAAATTTTTCTTCCACAGGAATATGACATAAAAAACACAACACAAGGAAACTAGTAGAACCTTACCTATTAGGAATTTTGCCTCAATTAGGTCTCTTAGGCCCACTTGAACCACGTTACAACTCTACCTTAACAAAATTTTTTTAAAACCTCAACTACATAGAATTGAGATAATTCCTCTCCTTGATTCATGAGACACTGTTCACATTTTTCTTGCAAAGCCCCCTCTTTTGTTTGATTCTCTTACTTATTCCTTCAGCTCCTCTTCAATTTCCTTCTCTCCTATATGCAACCACATGTCTTTCCAGTCAGCCTTTTTTATATGTATTTAGCAACACATACATCTTTAAAAATATATAATGTGGAAATAAATAAATATATACAGTGTTTTTAAACTTGTATCAGTTGCATTATGCTATACATCTCATTCTTTTTTTCTAATTTTGTTTCTTTTGAGTTGAAAAAAGACATAAATCCAGTTCATTACATTTGATTGCTATGCGGTATTCCATCACAAGGCATATACCACATTTTACTTTAAGATTTCTCTCAGAATGAACACACAAGTTGCCTGCGATTCTTGTCACTGCAAATACTACTGCAGTGAATGTTGTCATATGTGCCTTCTGTGGACCCATGTGTGCGAGCCTGTTAACTAGACAGTCCTAAATGATTCATGCCCTTGTGTAATCCCTTCCCACGCTGTATCAGGTTTCACCTCTGTGACCAACATAATATGGCAGAGTGATGTGTGAATTCCCAGACTAGGTCATAAATACCCTGCTGTTTCCACCTTGTTCTCTCGGATCACTTACTTCTGGTAAAGCCATCTACTGTACTGTGAGGACACCGTAGCAGCCCTTTGGGACAGCAAACAACTAATGCCAACGTGAGACCCATTTGACAGCAGTTTCTTAAAAGGATCCTTCAGCTCCAGTTAAACAAATGACAGGAGCCCCAGCCAGCTTTTGGACTGCAGCTTCACAAGAGACCCTGATACCCTCTGGAATTGCTGACCCACAGCAACTGTGGAATAATAAATGTTTAGTATTGTTTTAAGCCACACAGCTTAGAGTGATTTGTTACACAGCAACAGATAACAACAACAACAAAAACAGTTAACAGACTGTGAGAGTTTCTCCAGGGTCTGTACGTAGCGGAGAAGCCCGAGTTGTTAGGGAGGTGCACGCCTACTTTCCATGTTCTTGGCATACCACCCTCCAGATGACTGTGCCGGTTTACTTCCCTAGCAGTAGAAAAGAATTCTTCCCACACTGCTCACCCAGTATTCAGTATTTGTTTGGATTATTTTTCACTAAAAATTTATTATAGATTTTGAATCTGAATACCATATTTTGAGTATGGAGCAGTTTCTCTAATCTGATTAGCAGCTTCAACTTTGACTTGACTTTTTGTGGTTTTTGTTTTATGTAGATGCCATATCTAGCTGTCAGCTTTTTAGGGACTATAAAACTGCCCTACGTTTCATTTTCAGCCAGTGATATTCAGGAGACCGAACATTCAGGACATGAGCAGGCAAAAGCTCACCTAAATGGAGGTGAGTAGAAAATATCGAGAGTTCTCAGGTATTTGTGGGGCTTATATAGACTTAAGAGTTACTGTAGCAAAAACAGTCCATGGTAGTATAATGGGTAATGAATTGGCTAAATGCAGGATTAAAAGGTGATTTGGATCCTTTGGACATTCAGTAGCAGAGAATTTTGCACCTTAACATTATATCCGCAGAGTAGTAGTAGCAAAATTAATATCTATTTGTACTTTCTCAACCCTGACCATACACGTGAAGATCATTTGGCTTGTACTCATTTGGATGACTAAATAAAAGCATGGTGGGATATACTACCAGATGTATGTAGTCCATTCTTGAAATTAAAAAAAAATTTTTAACTGTTAAGTGGACTTCTAAGAGTGCCCTATTCTCCCTGTACAAACTCCATACCTTGTCCTTTAATTTTAAAAAGAGCCCTAATAGTCATGGTAATGGATATCAAAGAATGTGGTGGAAATCAGTAGTGAATGAGAGACCTAAGGCTTACAGCCAGTTGGGAATAAATCTTGTGCTGAGATGAAAGAAAAACTCAGCAAGGTCATTAGGTGATCAAAGGCTAATGAGACATTTACATGGCAGGATCACAAAGGAGCCTGCAAGGCTTTGAAAGGTTTGTACTCATTCTAGTGATTCTTACAGTTCTCCAAACATGTTTACAACTCCTTTTTCAATATTGCTTTTCTGAGTAACTTCATTATAGTAAGTCTCAATTGTTTTGAGTATAGAAGTGACTTAAAAAAAAAGATTCTATTCAGCCAGTAAAAATTATCCTGGAAATCTATGTTAATATTGGTAAATTAAGTGAAAAGGCTGGCTATAGTATAGAATGTATAGTAATTCTGTTAAAAATATATTTAATGTACTTGATTCCATTCATATAGATCAGGATATAGCCCATTTGGGGCTTCCCTGGTAGTTCAGATGGTAAAGAACCTGCCTGCAATGCAGGAGATCCAGATTCAATTCCTGGGTCAGGAAGATCCTCTGGAGAAGAGAATGACAACCCACTGTAGTATTCTTGCCTGGAGAATTCCATGGACAAAGGAGCCTGGCAGGCTACAGTCCATGGGGTTGCCAAGTCAGACACAACTAAGTGACTAACACACACACAAACACATTTTACAGATGAGAAAAGCAGTACCAAATCAGTCGAGTAATTTACTCATTGGCACCAAACTTAGACTTCAGTTGGAACTCACTTCTCTTTGGCCTTCAAATAGAATTCCTCAGAACTTGATAAGACTGATTTTCTTGACTACTTTGAACATTATTCTAGTGCATTTTTCCCACCAGTATTCTAAAACTAATTAGAACATTGGCAGCACTATGGAATAATATCAAGATGAGAGATTAATGCATTCTAGTTTATTAGAAATAGTTTCATTGCTTTGGAATCAATTAAAAATATTAAACACTAACTTCACTTCTGTACTTGAGGAAAGAACTGGAATTATCTTTAGCTTCCTGCAGTAAGCAATCGGACAACAAAATATACGAAACAAATGTTTTTAAACATTAGACTACAAGATTCTAATTCCTTAAATAGGAGTTAGAAAGGAAACTGGCCTTACAATTACCCTAGCTAAAGATTAGTATCTAGATATGCAGTCTTAATTTTATCTTATCCATTATTTTTATTTATTCAGGACTTATAGCATGTGATGAGGTATCCTCCACAGGTAGAAGATTTTCATTGCAGTTCTTTCTTTTGGTGTTGATGTTTTTCAATATGGAACTGGTGCTATGATGGCATAAAATATGTCTAAATCCTTAAGGTAAGTTAAGAGTCCTATTATATGAAAGATAAGTGGAAAATAATTTTTTTTTACAATGTGGAATAACCCATCTTTGGCTATAAGAGATCAATGCCTTATGTGAACTGGGAATAAAAGTTGTATTCCTTACTTATCTTCATGTAGACTCCAGGATTACCTCTGTAGTGGTTCCCAATCTTTTCACTATTAAGTATATCTATTGTTGTTGTAATTTCCATGTTGCCATGCTTGAAGAGATTTATTTACAAAGCAATGGCATTTTTAAAAATAGTACCTTATGCATCATAATTATAGGCACACATACTATTCACTTGAGACTATTTGGATAATTAAAATAGCATTAAAAAAAAACCCTTAGTTATAAGTCTTTTAGAAGTTGGAAAACCTCAGGCTTACTTATCATCAGTGATTCCAGTATCAGTAAATATACGCTATATCTTTCTTTTGACCTCAAACTCTGATTTTAGGACATGACACAGATAACACAAAATCAACTCATCTATATTTGATCTCATTGTCACCCTGCTTTTCACACTTGCTCTGTCTCCTGTATTCCATACCATGGTTAACAGAAACAACATACATCTAGCTGCCAAATGTAGGAAACTTCAGAATTCCTTTGGACTTCTCACTTTACCCATCCCTCCGTGACATCCTGAAGAATCTTCCTCTAAAATTCCTACGATGTACATTTATTTCCAGTCTTTCATCCCCACTGTCTAGATTGGTTTAGGCCTCATCATTTGTTAAGTTTCAGTATCTCATTTTTCCTAGTCATTCGCCTTAAAAAAAAAAAAAAAAATGTGGTTAACTGTACACCATCTTAATCATTTTCAAGCATACAGTTCAATGGTATTCACTACATCCATGTTGTTGCACATCCATCACCACTATCCACTCCAGAACTCTTCATCTTGCAAAACTCTATATCCATTACACAATATCCCATCTTGAAACTCATATCCATTAAACAATACCTCCTCATTCCCTCTTCCTCCCAGCCCCTGGCAACCATCACTCTATTAATTCTTTCCATCTTTATAAATTTGACTATGTACCTCATGTAAGTGGTATCTTACAGTATTTGTCTTTCTGGGCCTGGTTTATTTTACCTAACATGTCTTTCAAAATTCATCCATGTGGTACCATGCATCAGAATTTCCTGCCTTTTAAAGTCTGGATAATATTGTATATGTATAGACCACATTTTATTTCTCTATTTTTCTACTGATGGACATTTGGGTTGCTATTGTGCATGATGCTGCCTGAATGTGGATGTACAAATATCTCTTTGAGACCCTGCTTTCAATTATTTTGGATATATACCTGGAAGTGGAATTTCTGAATCATATGGCAATCGTTTTTAACTTCTTAAGGAACCGCCACGACATTTTTATAGCGCCTACACCGCTGTGCATCCCCTCCAGTAGCACACAGCTTCCAGTTCCTCCACGTCTCGGCCAGCACTTGTTTTGGTTGTTCCTGCTTTTTGATAATAGCATCATAACAAGTGGGATGTGGTCCTCATTGCGGTTCTGATTTGCATTTCCCTGATGATTAGTGATGTTAGGTATCTTTTCATGTGCTTGTTGGCCTTCTGCACATCTTTGGAGAAATATCAAGTCTTTTGACCATTTTAAAGTCAAATTGTTTTGTTGTTGAGTTATAAGAGTTTTTTGTATATTCTAAATATTTATAACCCTTATAAGATACAAATTGATTTACAAACAGTTTCTTCCATTCCATGGAGTGCCTTTTCACTCTGTTAATTATGTTCTTTGAGGCACAAAGATTTCTAATTTTGTAATAGTCCAATTTATCTATTTTTTCTTTTGTCTATGTTTTTGTTGCCTATGCAAGAAATCATTGCAAATACAATGTCATAATCATTCCATGTTTTCTTCTAATAGTTTTAGCTCTTATACTTAGGTCTTTGATCTATTTTTACCTAATTTTTATACATGGCATTTGGTATATGTCCACCTTCATTATCTTGAATGTGGACATCCAGTTTTTACTTTAATATTTGTTGAAAAAACTTCTTTCCCCATTTAATAGTCTTGACAACCTTGTTGAAAATCATTTGACTATATACAGTAGGGTTTGTTTTGGGGCGCTCTCTTCTTTTCCATTGCTATAGCAAGGTTTGAAATCCGTCTAGTCACCCCCTTTTTGTCCACCACTCTGCTATCTTGAACTGAAATCTGATTCTGTTAATCCCTTGCTAAAAATGTATTTATGTAGCATTAAAGGCTCTGCAGAGCTAGACTCAACCTATTCTTAGTCTTTCTCCCTATCATAACCCCATTCTCTCTTCCCTACATTGTCTACTCATCCCACAGAATCACTCCAGAACATAATATATACCTACACAACATCTGCTAAATTCTATCTGCACCTTCCTTTATTCTCTTTCCCACCCTCCACCCACACATGGCAGTTACTTTTTACTCCTATAGAATTTTGTTACTATCAGAGTCATTATCGCATCATATCATAACAAATTAGATACGCATACCTGCTCCTACCCAGTAAAAGCTGAGCTTCTTGATGGCCTTTCAAAGAATAATTTCTTTGTGCTCGCCTTGCCCAGAGATATCACCCCTATTGCAACTGCACAGAGAAAGTGGTGTTAACATGTATACAACATAAGGCTAGATATTGCATGTGCATTTCATTAATCTTCAGAACAGTCCTGTGAGACATGTGACATATGACGAAACCAAGGCTTAGAAATGTTTGGTTACACAGCTAACTAGTTGTCAGAACTAGGATTCCAAACTCATAGTCATCTGGCCATGAGCCATGCTGTGATCACTAAGCTATGAAGACACTAAAGAAAGAAAGGTGGTTAGTGAAATACAATAGGGTATGCTGATTAACCTACTTTCTTTTAGGCCTGAACATGATTTTATCACAGCCTCCAAAGTTGATCAGACATAGAGTTGCCCATGTAAGTAAAGCCTAAACCAGAATATCTCACTAAGTAAAGCATAAGCCAGAATATCAACTAAATGGGAGAAATTCCTTTCTATCAGTACTAACCGCAGTACCACATCCAGGTTTCTAGTGCCATGATACCTAAGAAAAAGTCTGAATTATCTGACGTATACTAGGTGAGCATATAGAGTCAACCCAATGAGAATGAGATGTTTAGTTGGGAGTGTTTTATCCAGGCTTGGCAAGGGCAGGAGAATCAGCCTTTCTTCACAACACAGCAAACCACAGTGGAATCTCCTGCTGAAAACTTCTGGGTTCGTTCCCAGACAATATATACTAAACCGCATATTTTACCCCTCAAACTCCCCTTTTACCCTGTTTCATCATACTTATCTCCGTTTTTTGTTCTGGAGAAACTGAAGTATCTCAGCTTTTTAAATTATTACTTTTTCTAGTTCTGCCTATTTCAAATTATTTCTAGCCATCTGATAAGAATTCTACCTGTTTCATGAGTCATGTGTCTAACATGCTCTTATTAGATGAACAGATTATGTATGTTAAGCCCATTATGTATGGACTTAACTGGCTCTCTTTTTCACTATTTAATTACCTGGCTGTGCTGGGTCTTACAGCATGTGGGATCTTGAGTTGTGGCATATAAACTCTTAGTTGTGGCATATGGGATCTAGTTCCCCAAGCAGAGATTGAACCCAGGTCTCCTGCATTAGAAGGAGCATGGAGTCTTAGCCATGGACCACCAGGGAAATCCCTTAATTGGTTTTCTTACTCCTTCACTCAAAATTCCATTAACAGCTAGAATTCAAATCTTCAATTACTAAGGGTATTGCTGTTATGGACTGGGTATCTCCCACTCTCACCTGAAACGGTTCCTCAAGAGATTGTGTCTTACACGTTTTTAAACACCCAGTATCTAGTATGATGCCTGATATATTAAAGTAACCAATAAGACTTTGTCAGTAAAGCCTTCCCATTAAGGAAGATATTCAAAGGAATGAGCCACACTGTCTGAAAACAATGCCAAAATCCAGTTCTAAGTATCTTTTAGGTAGCAGCTATGCTAGAAAAAATGTTTGAATTTCCACACTGATTCCTTTGAAAAGGATAGCTCTTATTGCCTGTATATGTTGGATTATATTTCCTGAAATATGTAGTTATATTACTTTATAATTCTATGTTGAAGCCTACGGATAGAGTACAGCTGCTTCCTGGGATGTGTTAAAGAGGCTCATGCCTATAATAAAAGGCCTTAGAGGTCCCAGGTGAACTAAAGAGGTCAAAAAAGAATGGATTATCTGACACAAAGTGAAATTCTTTGTAATTCTCCAGATTGCTTTCCTGTGGTATCTAGCTTTGATCTCGTTCCCTTTCAAGGGGACTCTGACTTTGATCTCATTTCCTTTCTAAGGGGACAGCATATACCATCTGGTATAGTCATTAAAACCATAAAATCAAAGACTTCTAGCTTTCCATCTTCCTAGGCACACGATAGAATTTTATTTCCTATACCCCTTGTGGTTAAGTGAGACCATTTGACAAGCTAGTTCTGGCCAAGGAGAGCTGAATGTAAGGATCGTTGTACATCTTGTTGGCTAAGTATTTAATGCCTCTCTTTTCACTCTGGCATAGCTACTATTAACACTCAAAATGGTTCACGTTCTGTTAGCCCAGGCCCCTGACTAACTTCGTTGAACATAATTCTCTACCAATTCACAGTGAACACAACATAAGTAAGAAATAATCCTTGCTTGTTTTAAGTCACTGAAATATTGGGATTCATTGTAGTTGCGCCATATCCTAGGCTATCCTGATACTCACAGACCTGGCTACTTAACCATTGGATTAGAAGGAAAAAAAATAGGCCCAGTAGGGCTTAATATCTTACCTCTCTATATCCCACCACTTATGAAGGGGTCCTGGAAAAGAACGAAAATGCACAATTAAAAGTGTGATAAAAGAGTAAGAGGGTCTTGGAAAAATAAGTAGACTGAGCTGTAGTAATCTGTCATGGTCAGGAAAGACTGTTCATGTGTTTTACCTTAGGTTCAGAGGGGAGACACTGCTTTTGAAAAACCTCATGATGAAAAACACAAGAATAAGAAAATGGAGGGGCTGGGGTACATTTTGACCCAAAGAAATTCTGAATTGCTATGGATTTATGTAGACCATGCTTTATGCTCTTACGGAGATCCAAAATATGATCTACCTAAAGAAGACTGGTAGATTTTATTAATACAAAGAATTACAGGGCTTTAACCAAAGCAGTGATTAAAGGGATATTTATAGTTGTAAATACTATACATAGAAAAAAAATCATAACTCAATAACCTAAACTTTCAATAGAAAAAGAACAAACTAGACCTTAAGCAAGCAGGAGGAAGGAACTAATGATTATAGAGTGGAAATTAATGAAAAAGAGAATAGAGAAAATAAAAATTGGTTCTTTGAAAAGACCAACAAAATTGACAAAACTTTTGCTGAATCAACTGAGAAAAAAGAAAACTGAAATTATTACAGTCAGGAATGAAAGAGGGGACATTGCTACTGACTTTACAGAAATAAAAAGGGATTTTAAATGAATATTGTGAACAAGTGAATACTAACCAAATAGATAACTTGGGTGATAATGGACAAATTCCTATAAGATACAAACTACTGCAACTGTATCAAGAAGAAACAGAATATCTAAATAGACCTATGACAAAGAGGTTGAATAAGAATTCTGTAAGTTGGCCTATTGTGAAGTGAATTTGATGTACAGTGTCTATCATATGTTATAAAAAAGCCATGAATCAAACTAAAAATGTGGGTTTCTTTTTCAAAAACATTTAAAATCTTGAGTTCTCTTCTGGAGCATTAGTAATAAGATAGTAAAAAATAAAGAATTTGACAAGATGAGACAATAAATATTTTTTAATTATAGGAAGTTGAAATTTAAAAATCCATAAACAAGAAAAATGTTTCTCATACGAAAGAGGAAAAAAGGGAATAGATGGAACTGCAACATTTCTTTAGTATGTACAGATGCGAAGGATCATCACATTTCTTTCTGGTCTTATTTCCAGCTCCAAGGACATTTTCTAACAGCAGGAAAGCCCAATATGAGCTTTCCTCATCCTCTTCATTTGGCAGCCCTTGGGCCTTTCTTTTATTTGTATAGAACAGCAACTCAAAGAACTCTATTCAACTTTTATTACTTGGTTGGCACCCAGGACTATGGGTGGATTAATGAAAACATTGCCAGCTAGAGGGTGTAAAGTTTATATAATGACAAAGGATAAGGGGAACTCAGAGACTATTCCATAATGCAGAAGATAACATAGCTTGCTCCTAGTTCTAGCTTCTCAGATTCTCAGAGTTCTCTACTGTGGGTAATACCAGGTGTGGGAAGTGAATAATTGCATTTGTATGAGAGACTCCCTGGCCTGTTCTCATAGGTATTTTAAACAATTTTTTTAAAGTTTAATATACACTACACATAAATGCTTGTATCATATATTGAGCTTGATCCATTTTTTGCAAACTGAACACTTCCAGGGTGTTTTTTACAACTTGTACTCTCCCTTGCCTGATTTTTCTGGAAACTCTGATGTTGAAGCTGAAACTCCAATACTTGGCCACCTGATGCGAAGAGCTGACTCATTTGAAAAGACTCTGATGCTGGGAAAGATTGAGGGCAGGAGGATTAGGGGATGACAGAGGATGAGATGGTTGGGTGGCATCACCGACTCAATGGACATGGATTTGGGTAAACTCTGGTAGTTGGTGATGGACAGGGAGGCCTGGCGTGCTGCGGTTCATGGGGTTGCAGAGTCAGACACGACTGAGTGAGTGAACTGAACTGAACTGGTCTCAGTTTGCCTGCAAAGCAGAGCAACAAATACATTCCTGAATATTTACTGTGAAATGGGTATTTCCCAAGTTCATCGCTCAGCTGGCCAACATTTCAAGCCTGTTTAAGACCCATTCCTCCAACCACTTTTTCTAATTACTTCAGTTCCTATCATCTCTCTCTCTCTCTGAGTTCTTGGTTACTCTCAACTAAACATTTGAGTAATCCTGACTCACTAACTGATTCACACCTGTTCTTTTCCCACTGAGTCATATTTTGAGAGCATGTATTGCTTACTATTTAATTGGAAAGTTAACTTTCCTTTAAATGTATCATTTAAAATTGTTTACTGTATTCCCCAAATAGCATTATTATTACAAAGAACAAACTAGAAATTAATAATAAAATAGGATTATTGACCACAGTTACATATTAATAATTGGAGCAAAAAATATATAAAATATTCAAATCTTTAATATTCCAAGTCAAAGTTCCAACTGTTAGTCCTACAGGGTAAGATAACCAATTCACTCATGTGATCAAAGATCTCTGTAAATTCTTAACATTATTTTTCTAGTATATTGCCAAGAAATGTTAGTTAACATCTCCCAAATTGTAAACCTGTGGACTAGAGACCAGCCACAATAAAGCTTCCCTTTTTGAAATTCCTTTTTCTTTCAGACCATATTGGGCTTGAGGTCTCCATGCTAAGTTACTGGCCTGTGTATCAGAGGTTTCTTTCACATATTTTACTTGAAGAATGTTATAATCAACCTTACGTATCAAATTAGTGAAAACTTAAAAAAAATTAATCTCTCAATAATGTGGAGAGACAGGGACCTCCATATGTTTCTGAGAGTTAAAACCGTACAACCTCTCTGAAAAGCGAGATAGCAACTATTTACACCCTGATGGCGAGTAATTCCATTTCCATCAATATACTCAGCAAATGTCACTGAAGTAATTATGTACAAAGTCATTGAATCCAGTATTATTTACAATAAGCACAAAAATATTGAAACAACTGGGAAAATGTTAAATTATGTTTCTGGGGCTGTGGACCATTAGGCAGAAAAAATGATTACACTACTAAGATATTTTAGACAAGGAAAATGCTCAGGATACAAATCTAAGTTGAAAAAGGTAGTTTACAGGTCTTTTTGTAAAATTATTGGTATTATACATGAAAGACTGGCTGATTTTTGAGTGTTGCAATTATTAGTTATTTTCATTATTTATAGTTTTTATGTTTCCTACAGAGAGCTCTATTATTTATACAATGAAAAAAGTTATTTTCAGATAAATACTGTTTTGGCAGTACTTTGGCATGTAATCAGGTTTCAAAGTCTCAATGATAATGCATTCGTTAAAAATCACGAGTGTCTCAAATCATGAATTTTTATTTCTCCTTTTGTCTATTTTATTACAAATCTTTTCCAGCAATCTCAGTTTTCTGTTTAAATTTGAGTGTTTTAGTTTGTGTATGCTTAGTCGCCTCGACTCTGTGCATGGACTGCAGCCCTCCAGCTCCTGTCCATGGAATTTTCCAGGTAAGAATACAGGAATGGGTTGCCATTTCCCACTCCAGGGGATCTTCCTGACCCAGGGATAAAATATCTACCTTCTGCGTCTCCTGCATTGACAGGCAAAAATTTTTTCCCCCCACCACTGAGCCACTTGTGAAGCCCTTTATTACTTGTCAAATACTACTAGTTTCCTCGCTGAAGGAAACGCTACACTTTTTATTTTAATCTGAACATGGTCCTATACCGTGACATGTACTTAGTAGGCCTAGGAGCTTTTTTCTGGTCAATTTTTTAATCTCAAAAGGGGTTGGCAAGACCATTTTGTAATCAATTACACGTGGAAACCACGGTGTAAGCTCCATGTGAGTTTAGGAGACGCTCGGAAACGCTAGAAAAAATGTATATTGGGTTCACGTGATACCAGAATAGCCTGGATATCCTTTTCAGCATTCTGCCTCGGAAAAACATATTTGACCACAAAGGC
This sequence comes from Bos taurus, assembly GCF_002263795.3. Taxonomy (NCBI): domain Eukaryota; kingdom Metazoa; phylum Chordata; class Mammalia; order Artiodactyla; family Bovidae; genus Bos; species Bos taurus. Next base: position 37,061,388 of record NC_037329.1, read on the forward strand.
GATGGCAGGAGTCAGGGACTGCTGAGGTTAGAGCTGGCTTAAAAAGAAAAGACCGATCAGGGAGATCAGAGGACAGAAGCAAGATAAATACAGCAAAGTAAGGAGGGTGGCTCAAGTCAGTAAAGAGTCTGCCTGCAATGCGGAAGACCTGGATTCAATTCCTTGATCAGGAAGATACCTTGGAGAAGGAAATGGCAATCCACTTCAGTACTCTTTCCTGGAGAATTCCATCTGTCCACGGGGTCACAAAGGGTCGGACACGACTGAGTGACTAACACTTTCACTTTCCAGGACGCTCAAAAACAGCTGTAGTAACTGTCCCTTTTACAATCACATTTCTGGACTCGCTAGACCTTGGGACCTCAGCTTCCACAACTAGAAAAAATTTCAACGAGTGGCTCAGACGGTAACTGCTGCTGCTGCTACTAAGTCGCTTCAGTGGTGTCCGACTCTGCTGCTGCTGCTGCTGCTAAGTCGCTTCAGTCGTGTCCGACTCTGTGCGACCCCATAGACGGCAGCCCATCAGGCTCCACCGTCCCTGGGATTCTCCAGGCAAGAACACTGGAGTGGGTTGCCATTTCCTTCTCCAGCGTCTGCCTATAATGCGGGAGACCTGGTTCGATCCCTGGGTTGGGAAGATCCCCTGGAGAAGGAAATGGCAACCCACTCCAGTACTCTTGCCTGGAAAAGCCTGTGGACGGAAGAGCCTGGTAGGCTACAGTCCACGGGGTCTCAAAGTGTCGGACACGACTCAGTGACTTCACTTTCTTTTTCAAAGGTTCTTTCCCAGTATCAGTTAAGTTCAGTCGCTCAGTCGTGTCTGACTCTTTGCGACCCCATAAATCGCAGCACGCCAGGCCTCCCTGTCCATCACCAACTCCTGGAGTTCACTGAGACTCACGTCCATCGAGTCAGTGATGCCATCCAGCCATCTCATCCTCTGTCGTCTCCTTCTCCTCCTGCCCCCAATCCCTCCCAGCATCAGAGTCTTCCCCAATGAGTTCTAGAGCCAGAATTCAGACCGCCTCATCACAGGGCGGAAGGGCGCGCATGCGCCGCGACGCGGTCCACCCCCCGGTGGGCGGGGTCTGTCCTTTTGCCTCTGGGCGGCCGCGGGCGCCAACCACGCCCGCCTCACCTGCGCGTCACGTGTCCCCTGGCGCTCTTAGCGCACCTGAGGGCGGATCCCTGGCGTTTTGGGTCTTCGACGTGAAAGGACCAGTGCCCAAGGGCCAGTTTAGCAGCAGCGGTGGCAGGTACGGGAGTGCGGCTCGGGTCAGCCCGCCGGGGTGTCTAAACCCTTGGTTTCCCGGCGTTTGGTTCGAAGCGCGCGACCGGGACCGGCTAGGATACTGACCAGAGCGAGATACTGTTGTGCGGCCTCCGCCCGGGAGCCGGGGGCGCCTCACGGCGTGAAGTGGAAGTCCCAGTTTCCCCCAATCCCTTGCGCCGGTGCCCGCGCCCCGGAAGGCCGCGCTTCCCGCCGGCCGCGTTCCTGCAGCGGGTCGCTCGGTCCAGTGAAGCCCAACCGGCTCTCGGAGTTGAGCAAATCCTCGGTCCCCAGGTAGATGTGGGGGAGTCGCTCGCTGGTTTTATGTAGGATTCTTGGCACATTTCGGGTTGGCTTTGCGATAGACAGGGATGCGAGTGTTCCCACTGGCGAGTTCATTCAGTTTGCCGGGAGATTGGCGGGTCGGCAGAGGTCTCAGTGGACGCCCACACCCCCAAGCCAAACGAACTTCAGCTGATTGCGTTCCTGCTCTTCAGATTCTAGGACCTTGAACTTCACAGAAAGCTGAGTGGCAGAAGGGTGAGGAAGCAAAAGTTTGGGAAATTATCTTTGTGCACTTGCACAGTTGAGATTTGGGACTTCTCCAGAAGACCACCTGATTGGGTTTGTTTTCACTAAAAATACCAGGGGTTTTGATGGTCTGTCTGTTTTTTAGACTTCGTTGGAGTTTGAAAAAGAGGCCGAACTTTTGACATCAGAAATGTTGGGAAAAGCTTGTTTCATTTATTTGTAAAGATTTCTGTAAATAAGATTAGAATAATAGATTAATTTTACAATTCAAGGTTACACCTGTTCCTCAGGGCTGATTATTGCCTCGTTTTACATCATTTTTCCACTTTTTTTTTTTTTTCAGTGTTAGTACCTTTATTTTTATTAACAGTTCTCTGGTTATTTCATATTATATTCATAAATACTGTTTGAAGGCGGCTAGAACTCAACTAGATTTGGGGGAAAATGTTAATTCAACAAATATTTAACCATAATAGGTGCAAACACTTCTACATGCTGTGAATACAGAAATAAGAGAAACAGCTTTGGCGCTTACATTTTAGTAGGGGGAGACCCATGAATAGTGTCAGCTGGTGGCAGTTGCTACACTGATGATTAAAACAGGGTGATGTGCTAGCCTATAGAGAGCTACTTTAGATTAGGAAAGTCACAGAAAAAGGACACTGAAATTGAAATTTACCATTTTGACTAGGGAGGCTGGAAAGAAGGGAGGGAGAAGAAAAGGGGAAGTAGTTGGGGTCTGAGAAGTAGATAGGCAAGAGCCAGATCATACAGGGTTTGGTAAGTCTTGGTGAGGAGTTTGGATTTTATTCTGAATTTATAAATTTGGTCTTAGGTGCAGACCAGCTAAGTCCACTTTTGGTGCAGGCGGGGGGGGGGGGGGTGGCACTCATTCTTTGAATTTCCTTGATTTATTAATTCTTCACATCAAGTCTTTATATCTTTTTATTCTTTGTCATACAAGATGGCGTACCATGACATGATAGCTTTCAACACTACCACTTAAATTGACAAGGAAACCTTTTGTTTGGTTTATGAATTAACTTTAATAGTTCTACATCTTAAAGGTGAGCAGTACTTCTGGCTCCATTCTATGGAAGAAGCAGCAAGAGTTTGTTAAAGTAGTGAAAAATCTTTTTGAAATTAGCAAATCTGAAATGAGGCAGTGTTGAGTAGCAGTTCATAAAGGGGAAGTCTTCAAAGGTGAAATAAATACCCAGAATTTTGTCAAATCAGTTTGAAGTTACTTGACCAGGTTCTTTCTCAGGAGTTCCGGAACTTTATTGGTATGGCACTGGTGAGTGTGTTTATCATCAGCGATTATAGTCTTAACATGCTTTATTTCTCTCCAAATATTCTTAGCCCAGGTATAATTTATTGTCTTTAAAAAATGTGAATGTAGAAGCTTTTGTTGAGCAAGTTTTTTAATTGATTTTGGCTCTTCTGTATTGATTTGAGTTGTATTTATTTGATTCCTAGGATGAAGTAACGTTTATCTAAAAACTGCAGGATATTTTCCAGTAAAGAACATGGTGGAACTAATTCACACATTAGCAGATCATAATGATGATGTCAACTGCTGTGCCTTCTCCTCTTCCCTCTTGGCTACTTGTGCCTTGGACAAAACAATTCGCCTATATTTCCTGAGTGACTTTACCGAAGTACCATACTCTCCATTGAAGTTTCACACCTATGCTGTCCACTGCTGCTGTTTCTCCCCTTCAGGACATATTTTGGCTTCATGTTCAACAGATGGTACCACTGTCCTATGGGATACTCAAAACGGGCAGATTTTGGCAGTGATGGAACAGCCCAGTGGTAGCCCTGTGAGAGTTTGCCGATTTTCCCCAGACTCCACTTGTTTGGTGTCAGGGGCATCTGATGGAACTGTTGTTTTGTGGAATGCACAGTCATACAAGTTACATAGGTAAGAATGTTTAAACCCTTTCCCTTTTTAATCCTATTACCAGGTTTACAAAAATTTTTTTTTGATGACTTGAAGTAGATAATTCAGACATCTCAAGGAAAAATACTTTGATCTCTGTCTCCTGAAGGTCATAAAACAGATATTTAATATGATTCTTGAAGTAGATTTGCTTGGCTCTGAGTCTTTTAAATGTCCACTTTTTCTTTTGTAAAAAAGGGTTAATCTTGTTAGAACTTTATGGATTTTTTTTTAATAGGCAAAAAAAAACCAGTTTTTTGAATAAAACTTAGTAATTTTTGGCTTTTTGGTCACGCATGGCTCAGGTGTTCTCAGTAATAAAGTAATTGTAGGTGAGTCTCACCTGCACATCTCTTTCCTGACTGGGATTACTGACCAAGCCCAGAAGAGGGAACCTTGGGATTAGTATGGTGTTGTGTGTTACCACTTCTTTAAAAACATCACCTGAAAAACTGCTTTTGGATAAAAATACATCAATGAATTTACACTGGTAATGTTGTGTTGCAACTCCCTAGTATTAAAATCATGTATTTGTAAACATATAGTATGCTAAAATACAATATTTTAACAAATTTAAAGTGTACAATTCAGTGACATTAATCACATTAAAAACTGTAAACTTTTAAACGTCACCAATTAAAATAGCTTAATGTGCCTTCCCCCCACCCTACCTCTCACCAACAACACTCAGAGCACAGATGGTAGCTGGTAAACAACTATGGTTCATTTAGATTTTTGGTCTTTGTATTGAAGAAAGTATGTTTTAAGTGGCGTTAATAAACAGTTTAAAGTGAAGACACAGAGAATGGAATGCCTTTAAGTTGTTTTGTGTGAATGAAATTTAGCTGTCGGCCAAGGAATCTTTTTCAGTTAACCAATTGGTAAATTGTCTAACATTATTTTTCTACTATATGTAATTATGTGAAAATGATACACTGCAGTCGATTTAAGTGCTGGATAGGACACTGCATGGATTGTTGGATTTTTAACAGGTTATTTTTCCTAATTGATAAAATAATGAATTATTGTTAGCCCAGTGCTTCCTAATCTTCCCTAGATAATTTTAAGTTGTTCACAGGATTTTCTTTACATAAAGAGTTTATAACTGAAGGTGAGATGAAAGTCCTTACTGTTGTTTCTAGGTGATTTTAATACAAATGTTGGGTGTGCTTTTCACCCCCAATAACATGATTTTCAATAAAAAATAGTTGTATCTTTTAAAAAATTGGAACTCAATTGATATTGTTGGTGTTGCTATTTTGTTAAACTTTGTATATTTTAATGAAAATGAGTATGACGATAAATAGACTTTGATTTGGTTAGGATAATGTTTAAATTCTCTTACTTTTAGCAAGCCTATCTCCGTTTATAGCATATGCTGCTGTCACTTCAGTCGTGTCCGACTCTGTGTGACCCCACAGACGGCAGCCCACCAGGCTCCCCCGTCCCTGGGATTCTCCAGGCAAGAACACTGGAGTGGGTTGCCATTTCCTTCTCCATTATAGAATATAAAGGATATTTTATTTCTATAGGCATCTACTGCCCTTTCTCTCTAGTTCTAGCCATTTATCCTTTTCTTTTACTATATCAAGCTGCTTTTAGAGACTGTAATATAAAGTAAAAGATGCTCTGAAATGAAAATTCCCCTTTCTTTTGCTTTTATTTCAGATGTGCTAGTGTTAAGGATGGCTCCTTAGTGGCCTGTGCGTTTTTTCCTCCTGGAAACCTCTTTGTCACTGGCTCCTCATGTGGTGATTTAACAGTGTGGGATGATAAAATGAGGTGTCTGCACAGTGAAAAAGCACATGATCTTGGAATTACCTGCTGTGACTTTTCTTCACAACCAGTTCCTGGTTAGTTATCTTACTCTTGTAAGCACTAGTAATTCCTGTTTGCAGTTTATATGTGACTTTTCATTCATTTACTCATTTTCACTTCATCATTAGTAAAACAACAAGATCTTTTAATTTATTCCCTTCAAGGACTCATCCTTCTGCTTTATGTTTTTGATCAAAATGAAATCACAAATATTTTTTGGGAAAACCAGATTCTTCGGGAAAATACATAGGGGCTAACACAACTTGAGACAGTAGATCTGAATTCCTGGAGTTTGCTAATGTAGAGGCCTTAAACCTATTGGTTTCATTGTGATTTTTGAAACATTGTATGTTTTTATTCAAATATAAATGTGAAGTATAAAAATTGAAAACAAGTTTCATTTTTCATTTACTATTTAATCTTTCAAAAGGTAACCTTAAAAAAGCATTTGTTAGTAGATCAGTTTTTAGAAAAAGAAGAGAACAACTCTTGACTGTAGACTCCTAGTTTTCAATAAATACAGTGAATTGGGAATTTGGCTTCTTTTATTTTCATCTTCTGTGTTAGGATGGACGTTCTACTTCTGGCTACTTCAATCTTACTTCCAGACAAGTGCTGTCTTATAGTGATATAATGTGAGCTACATGTGTAAATTTGAAAATTTCTAGTAGTAGATGAAATTAGTTTTAGTAATGTATTTTACTTTACCCAATATACCTGAAATATTTCAAGATCCTAAAATTATTAATAAGATATTTTACGGGGGGTATGAAGGCTTTGAAATCTGGGGTGGATGTTGTGTCCCATTGCAGTTGGCGCTGGTCGTGCTTCAGCTGTTCAGTAGGCTTATGCAGCAAGTTCTTAACACTATCTTGTGACAGCTCAGGCTTTGGTACTCCCCTGTTTCAAAGCCATCAGTGACATGTTAAAATATGATTAAGGTAAGATAAAATACCAAGTTTCAAACACACAGCCTTTAAGTACCTTCCATATTCTGTTTCCCTGTCTCATTACAAGTCACACTTGGCCTCATGCATTCGCTTGCCTCACTGGCCTCCTTTCATTTCTTGAATGTCTGTAAGATGTTTCCGAGGGTTTTACATGTGGACCCTTTACCTGGTTCACTTTTATTCATCCTTTAGATTTCAGGTTAAAAAAAAAAAAATCACTTCAGAAGAGCTTCCTCTGCTCTTAACCTCCTGTACTTGGTCTGAAGTATTTTGATATAGTCCTTTAGTATTACATGCTTTATTTTTCTTTTGTAGGACTTAGTGAAGTATCACAAGTTTTATTAAATAGTTATCTATATGAATTATGTTTAATCGTGTTTTTCCTGTGAGATTGTAAGCTCCATAGGCTGGGCCTGTATGTATTTTATTTACAGTGCCTGGAGTGTAATAGGCTTTGAAAAGCAGAATTTTTAAAATTGGAATATAGTTGCTTTATAATGTAGTGTTCATTTCTATACAGCAAAGTGAATCAGCTATATACCCCTCTTTTTTTGGAATTCCTTCTCCTTTAGGTCACAACTGAGCAATGAGTAGGGTTCTCTGAGCCATACAGTATTAGTTACCTGTTTTATCCATGGCATCAGTAGTGTGTACATGTCAATCCCAATCTCCCAATTCATCCTACCCTCCTCTTAACCCCGTTCCCCACTTGGTGTCCATATGTTTCATTTCTGTCTCTTTCTCTTTGGAAATAAGATTATATCATTTTTCTAGATTCCACATATATGCATTAATATGATACTTGTTTTTCTGACTTCGCTCTGTATGATAGTCTCTAAGTCCATCCATGTCTCTACAAATCATCCAGATTTATTCCTTTTTTGTGACTGCATAATATTCCATTGTGTGTGTGTGTACACACATGTTATATCTTTTTTATCCATTCCTTTGTTGATGGGCATTTAGGTTGTTTCTGTGTCCTGGCTATTGTTCCTAGTGCTGCAGTGAACACTGGGGTGCATGTGTCTTTGAATTATAGTTTTCTCAGGGTATATGCCCAGTAGTGGGATGCTCAAGTCATAAGATAGTTCTATTTTTAGTTTTTTAAGGAATCTCCATACTCTTCTCCATAGTGGCTGTACAAATTTAACTCCCACCGATATAGGGGTGTTCCCTTTCCTGCACATCCTCTGCAGCATTTATCGTTTGTACATTTTTTTATTGATGGCCATTCTGACTGGTGTGAGGTGGTACCTCATTGTAGTTTTGATTTGCATATCTCTAATAGTGATGTTGAGCATATTTTCATGTGTTTATTGGCTATCTGTATGTTTTCTTTGGATAACGTCTGTCTTCTGCCCATTTTTTGATTGGGTTGTGCTTTTGTTTTTTTAATTGAGCTACATGAGCTGTGTGTATGTTTTGTTTTTTAAAGTATGTATTTGGCTGAGCAGGGTCTCAGTTGCGGCACACAGGGTCAGATCTTTAGCTGTGCCATGCAGGGCCTTTTACTTGCACCGTGTGGAGTCTAATTCCCTGGCCAGGGCTTAAATCTGTGCCCCCTGCATTGAGAGTGTGGAGTCTTAGCCACTGAACCACCAAGAAAGTCCCCTGTTTGTATATTTTTCTGATTAATCCTGTATCAGTTGCTTCATTCGCAAATATTTTCTCCCATTTTGAGGGTTGTCTTTTCATCTTATTTATGGTTTCCTTTGCTGTTCAAAAGACTTAAAGTTTAATTAGGTCCCATTTGTTAATTTTTGTCTTTATTTTCATTACTCTAAGAGGTGGATCAAAAAAGATCCTGTTCTGCCTGTGTTTTCCACTAAAGAGTTTTTTATTTTACAGTGTCTGGCCTTAGGTCTTTAATCCATTTTGAGTTTATTTTTGTGTATGGTGCTAGGAAATGTTCTAATTTCATTCTTTACATGTAGCTGTCCAGTTTTTCCAGCACTACTAATTGAAGAGGCTGTCTTTTCTCCTTTGTATAGTCTTGCCTTCTTTGTCATAAATTTAGGTGATTGAAATGAAAGATTCCTTTTATTGATTTGTTGAACTTTCTTGTTTCTGTTTCCTTTTTAATATCATATGGCAGATTAACAGTTTTCTTTTCATGAATCTATTCTTACACTGAACTCCCTACCTAATTTAATTGTGATGATTTATTTTTTAACATATTGTTTTATGATGTTTTATTCTAAGAAGATCAGCTTGTAACAGGCAAGAACCATTTCTTTCATTCTGTGACCCCTTCTCCAAAATCATATAGGCATTCAATGAATCTTTGGATTATATCAACATCAGGAGATTCAGATTTCCTTTTTGATTCTAATTATCTGAAAAGATTTTTCATTAAAATCCCATTTCTTTAATGCTATTAACGTTAAGGACATCCTTCTTCTGTCTTCAGAGGGCTTGCAGCTGACAGGTTCTGGAAAGGTTCACTACACTAGGCCAAAAATTCTAGGTGAGATTCTAAAGTAAGTATATTACCCACATCCCTACTGTGCCTTTAGAGTATATTTCAAAGTATATTTCTCAATATAGTTCTGATATGTCCCTTCTGTAATTTCTTTAGTTTAACTTCTGTTAAAGTGGATATTAACCTTATGTGTAAATTCCTTGAAACAGATCAACATATGCTTTAAAGTGACTATTAGAGGAATTTGTGGAAACTATTGTATTTTCTTAAAAGACAGAAGATGTAATTTTTAACTTATTATTGCCTAATTTGGTATCTGTTAATATCTGTAAATGCTTATGACAAATTGAGTCTTCTGCTTTTGTGACATTTTGCTCAAATATGGAAAAAAAATAGTTTGTGTGCTAGAGGATAAATATTCAGTTCTCTCCAGTTTTTAAGTGATAGAGTTTGGGTTAGATTATTATTACAGTTTAAATATTTTTCCTGAAGAAAAGTCTATTTTAAAATATTTAGATCTTGAGCACAGACATATTTTAAACTTTATAATTTTACAGTGTTCTAGCTGAATTCTCACTGTTGAAAGACACTTCAGCATCAGCATCAAAGGATCTTATTTAGTCTAGAAACAATGGGGGAAAGTTTTCTTAATTGGGTCTAGCACATAAATATTTTACTCAGCGATTTTGGGGTACATTTTTTGGCCTTAAAAACATTAAATGATTATAGAGATTATGGAGAATTACTTATATCCATCAAGATCTCTGAGAAAGGATGCCCTTTGGCTGAACCTGTGCTACAAAAACAAAAATGCTATTGAAATGTGGAAAAGTCTCTTACAGTTAGAAAAACTTTCAGTGAGAAAGAAAATTTAATTTGTTGTATCTTAAAGTATATGTGCTTCCAATAAAACAGGGAGTCCACAGGGAAAGTTTACATACCTAGGTGTATGAACTAAATACCACATACTAAATATTTGCAAAACCAGAGTGCAATCTTAAGATAGGTATTCAGGTTTCTTAATTGAGTTTTATTGTATATGAGTGCCAAAATTTCCTTTGACTTGTGATATTAGGTGGAATTCATGTAAAATTGAGTTGGTGAACTGGATGACCAGGGAAGTCCCAAATCTCATCTTTTTGCCTTTCCTCAGTTCCTGCCCTTGGAGCCCCTTATCTTCCCTGACTGATTATAAACTCATATTTCCTCTGCTAGAGGCATGGTCTTTGGGCCCTTCTTCAGCAAGTGTCTGCTATCCAGGGGACTGTAACTAGGGCAAGGCACTCACTGCAGAAGAAGCCAGATTCAACTATTCAACCTTTTCTCAGGTCAAAATCACCAGCCTCCAATTAAACCAGTGCTTGGAACACAGTGGCCCTCAAGATATATGTTTAATGTGTCAGTGAAGGGCGTGAGGTACCACATGCCACATAGATAAGATTGTCAGTTTCACCCTTTTCCTGCTGTGTGACCTGAGGTACCTCGCTTTTCCTCTCTGGGCCTTAGCTCTCAACTGTGAACTTGGGATGGTCATGTTTGCTGCCTTGTAGGATTAACTGTAAAGAGTTAGAGGTCATATCTGTCAAATGCTTAACAGAAAGATGCAAACAAGTGCCTAACAAACACTTGATAGTATTCTTAAAAAAATCAAGTAGGTGATATCAATATTTACATTACCCACAAGTATTTAGGAACTTATCTAGTGAGTAGATAGTGATACTCTGTCTAAATAGGATAACAACTAGTGGGGTTTTTTGTTCTTTGTGTTTTTTTGGTAACACTTCATTTAACTGATAACTTTGCCTAAGTTGTGTAATTGTTTTTGTTTACTCCCTAAATTGTGTCCAACTCTTGTGACCTCCTGAACTGTACTGCACCAGGCTTCTCTGTCCATGGGATTTCCCAGGCAAGAATACTGGAGTGGGTTGCCATTACCTTCTCCAGGGGTTCTTCCCAACCCAGGGATTGAAGCCACCTCTCCTGCATTGTAGGCAGGTTCTTTACCACTGAGCCTGATTCTTTTCCATTGGAAGGACCTACTTGTGTAATCAGTTCAGTTCAGTTGCTAAGTCATATCCAACTCTGTGACCCCATGGACTGCAGCAGGTCAGGCTTCCCTGTCCATCACCAACTCCTGGAGCTTGCTCAAACTCATGTCCGTCGAGTTGGTGATGCCATCCACCATCTCATCTTCTGTCGTCCCCTTCTCCTGCCTTCAGTCTTTCCCAGGATCAGAGTTTTTTCCAGTGAGTCGGCTCTTACGTATCAGATGGCCAAAGTATTGGAGCTTCAGCTTCAACATCAGTCCCTCCAATGAATATTCAGGGTTGATTACCCTTTGGATTGACTGGTTTGATCTCCTCAATTCAAGGAATTCTCCAAAGTCTTCTCCAACACCACAGTTCAAAAGCATCAGTTCTTTGGTGCTCAGCCTTCTTTATGGTCCAGCTCTCACATCCATACATGACTACTGGAAAAACCATAACTTTGACTAGATGGACCTTTGTCAGCAAAGTAATGTCTCTGCTTTTTAATACATTGTCTAGGTTTCATAGCTTTTCTTCCAAGGAGCAAGCATCCTTTAATTTCATGGGTGCAGTCACCATCTGCAGTGATTTTGGAGGCCCCCAAAATAAAATCTGTCACTGTTGCCAGTGTTTCCCCATCTATTTGCCATGAAGTGATGGGACCGGATGCTGTGATCTCAAGTTTTTTGAATGTTAAGTTTTAAGCCAACTTTTTCACTCTCCTCTTTCACCTTTATCAAAATGCTCTTTAGTTCCTTTTACCTTTCTGCCATAAGTGTGGAGTCATCTGCATATCTGAGGTTATTGATAATGGCAATCTTGATTCCAGCTGTGCTTCATCCATCCTGGCATTTTGCATGATGTACATAAGTTTTGAGTAAACTCTGGGAGTTGGTGATGGACAGGGGAGCCTGGTGTGCTGCAGCCCATGGGGTCACAAAGAGTCGGACATGACTGAGCAACTGAACTGAACTCAGCATACAAGTAAAATAAGCAGGGTGACAATATGCAGCCTTGACCTACTTCTTTCCCAATTTCAAACCAGTCTGTTGTTCCATGTCTGGTTCTAGCTGTTGCTTCTTGACTTGCATACAGGTTTCTTAGGAGGCAGGTAGGTGGTCTGCTATTCCAATCTCTTCCAGAATTTTCCAGTTTATTGTGATCCACACAAAGGCTTTGGCATAGTCAATAAACCAGAAGCAGATGTTTTTCTGGAATTCTCTTGCTTTTTCTGTGATCCAGCGGATGTTGGCAATTTGATCTCTGGTCCTCTGCCTTTTCTAAATCCATCTTGAACGTCTGGAAGTTCTCAGGTCACATAGTGTCGAAGCCTAGCTTGGAGAATTTTGAGCATTACTTTGCTAGCTTGTGAGATGAGTGCAGTTGTGCAGTAGTTTGAGCATTCTTTGGCATTGCCTTTCTTTGGGATTGGAATGAAAAATGACTTTTTCCAGTCCTGTGGCCACTGCTGAGTTTTCCAAATTTGCTGGCATATTGAGTGCAGCTTTTTCACAGCATCATCTTTTAGGACTTGAAACAGCTCACCTGGAATTCCATCACCTCCACTAGCTTTGTTTGAAGCGATGCTTCCTAAGGCCCACTTGACTTGTGAAATATGTTTCACCAAATCTTTTGGACTGAATTGATGATATTTTGTGTGCATGCATGGTGCTAAGTTGCTTCAGTCATGTCCAACTCTGTAACCCCATGGACGGTAGCCTGCCAGGCTCCTCTGTCCATGGGATTCTCCAGGCAAGAATACTGGAGTGGGTTGCCATCTCTCCTCCAGGGGCTTTTCCCCACATAGGATTGAACCCACATCTCTTAAGTCTCTTGCATTGGCAGGTGGGCTCTTTACTACTAGCACCACATGTGTAATTTTAGCCTGTGTCTTGATTAATCAGATGGGAAAACAGTCTCTCAATATTCTAAATAAATTATAGACTAGGCTTTTAACAAGTGAATATATCCTAGAAAAAGTTAACTTGGGAGTAATTAAGCATTTAACACATACCATAACTAACATTTTAAATTTTTTACATCATTGCTAGCCTCAGTATTTAAAGTTGGGTTGGAGGGTGCACTAGGCTTAGTGGCTCAATATTGGCCTTTTCAGCATTGAGTTATATCTTTCAGTTCAAATGCTCAGTTGTGTTTGACTTTGCAACCCCATGAACTGCAACACACCAGGCCTCCCTGTCCATCACCAACTCCCAGAGTTTACCCTAACTCATGTCCATTGAGTCAGTGATGCCATCCAACCATGTCATCCTCTGTCGTCCCCTTCTCCTCCTGCCCTCAGTCTTTCCCAGCATCAGGGTCTTTTCCAGTGAGTCAGCTCTTCGTGTCAGGTGGCCAAAGTATTGGAGTTTCAGCTTCAACATCAGTCCTTCCAATGAACACCCAGGACTGATCTCCTTTAGGATGGACTGGTTGGATCTCCTTGTAGTCCAAGGGACTCTCAAGAGTCTTCTCTAACAGCACAGTTCAAAAGCATCAATTCTTCCGTGTCAGCTTTCTTTATAGTCCAGCTCTCACATCCGTACATGACTACTGGAAAAACCATAGCCTTGACTACACGGACCTTTGTTGGCAAAGTAATGTCTCTGCTTTTTAATATGCTGTCTAGGTTGGTCATAACTTTCCTTCCAAGAAGTAAGCATTTTTTAATTTCATGGCTGCAGTCACCATCTGCGGTAATTTTGGAGCCCAGAAAAATAAAGTCAGCCAGTTTCCACTGTTTTCCCCATCTATTTGCCATGAAGTGATGGGACCAGATGCCATGATCTTGTAGTCCAAGGGACTTTTTCTGAATGTTGAGCTTTAAGCCAACTTTTTCACTCTCCTCTTTCACTTTCATCAAGAGGCTTTTTAGTTCCTTTTCACTTTCTGCCATAAGGGTGGTGTCATCTGCATATCTGAAGTTATTGATATTTCTCCCAGTAATCTTGATATCAGCTTGTGCTTCATCCAGCCCAGTATTTCTCATGATAAGTTAAATAAGCAGGGTGACAATATACAGCCTTGACGTACTCCTTTTCCTATTTGGAACCAGTCTGTTGTTCCATGTCCAGTTCTAACTGTTGCTTCCTGACCTGCATACAGGTTTCACAAGAGGCAGGTCAGGTGGTCTGGTATTCCCATCTCTCTCATAATTTTCCAGAGTTTGTGGTAATCCACACAGTCAAAGGCTTTGGCATAGTCAATAAAGCAGAAATAGATGTTTTTCTGGAACTCCTGCTTTTTTGATGATCCAGTGGATGTTGGCAATTTGATCTCTGGTTCCTCTGCCTTTCTAAAACCAACTTGAACATCTGGAATTTCATGGTTCATGTATTGCTGAAGCCTGGCTTGGAGAATTTTGAGCATTACTTTACTAGTGTGTGGGATGAGTGCAATTGTGCGGTAGTTTGAGCATTCTTTGGCATTGCCTTTCTTAGGGATTGGAATGAAAACTGACCTTTTCCAGTCCTGTGGCCACTGCTGAGTTTTCCAAATTTGCTGGCATATTGAGTGCAGCACTTTCATAGCATCATCTTTCAGGATTCTAAATAGCTCCACTGGAATTCTATCACCTCCACTAGCTTTGTTATATCTTTAGTGGAAGGTAAATAAAAAGATGTTTTGTTGTCACAACTTCAGGGGCTAGAGTCATAATCTTTTGAAGAATCTTGTTTAAAAGATATTCTTTGACATTTCAGTTTATGGTATAAATTAATTAATATATTTAATATTGCTTGTGAATATGGTTAAATGAATATATTAACAGATCTCAGTCTAAAGTTGAAAGTTTTTTGGTTAAAATGTTTTATCAATTCTTGTACATTTATTTTAACAAATTTACATTTTTAGGTGGAGAACGAGGTCTTCAGTTCTTTCAGTTGGCATCATGTGGTCAAGATTGCCAGATCAAAATTTGGGTTATTTCTTTTATCCATATCTTAGGTATGTATTCACCTAGTAGTTCTCTAAACTGAATTTTGTGATGCAGGTAAAGTTCCTGTTTAAATTAATTTTTTAACTTAAGGTACCCTAGATATCAAAATGGGATTATAAAAATATATTTTAAGAACTTTTAATTAAAGTAATACATACACATGATTTAGAAATTGTATGCACACTACCGATAATGACCTTGTCATTACCACTACACACATTCCTGCTCAACCAGAAGAAATTCCACTTTGTACTTGTTCTGTTTTCAGTTTTTTTTTTTTTGATGGTTTTCCATGTCCATAAATATTTCTTATACTATGTTTTAAATTTACTCAGTGTAGTTAGTTTTTGGAACTTGTGTGGGTGTTTCCACTATGCACTGTACCTTTTTTTCTTTTTAATTGAAATATAATTACAGACTTTTGTTGTTTTCTGTCAAATATCAACATGAATTGCACTGTAATTTTATTTCGGGTGATTCTACTATCAGAAAGCTTATGTCTTTCATTTTTGGTATTTCTTTATGCTAATTTGGTATTCATTTATGCTAATTCTTTAATTTCTTCTCCACTTCTCTTTTTATATTCCCATTAGTTGAGTGGTAGGCTCCTGACTTGATTTCCTATGTCTTTTGCCCCCGCTCCCACATTTATCTCTGTCTTTTTCCTATCATAGGAGAAAATTCCTTAGCTTTATCTTTTAACCTTTTTTTGAAAATTTTAATCCCATCAATAATACTTTCAGTTTCAAAAAACTTATCTTTTTTGTTTCCTTTTCTTAGTGTCCTCCATTTACTTTATGAATGCAGGATCCTGTCCAAATTCTCAGGATACCAATTAGAGGCTCTTTGTTTTGGTTTTAATTTCTCTTTTGTTTCCTGATCAACTTTGTTTGCTCTTGGGCCCTTTTTTGTTTATCCTGATCTCTTTCATGTGGTTACCTTCTTTAACTGCTTGGTGATCCTTAGTATCCCATTTACTTTCAAGAATTAAACAATAAGAACTTTAGAGCCTCTGTACACACGGTGGTGTTTTGTTTTTGCTGGTTTCCCTTTCGGATAAAGAGGCGGACTCTTGGCCCTTATTGGGAGAGGGTTGGGGATTGGAGGATGTGGGTGTCTGTGTTGCCCTGGAGGTACCGGGGAGCTCCCTAGTCATTGTTTTACTTCTTCCTGGGGAGAAGCATCTGGCTTTCATGCAGCATACTATGGGTGAGGTGGTCAGAGAGGGATGGGAGATAGTTAATGTTTCATAAACAGACCTTCAGTAAATTTTTTATGTTTTCGTGTCTGTATCATTCTGACTTTCCTTTTCCTTGACTGTTAATAAGTCCTAAGTCTTTTGGGGTTTTCTAGAGAAAGCTGGCTTGCTTCTTGACTGTAGCCCCCTCAATTTTGCACTCTGTGTTACTTCTCTATACTTCCTCATTGATTAATTTGCATCTGCCTTCCCAAAATTGGTTTCAGTTTCTCATTTCCTGATGACATTTCCCCCCCTTCCCCTTTTCTTCATTGATGTGAATTTATGTTTTTATTAATTCTTTCATTATCTTTTTACGGGAACTCTGAAATTATATGATCAGTTGGCCATCTTGCTTCAGATGCCTAAAAATATTGTCACCTAATAAGTGGCAACTAAATCATGCATTGTGTTTCATTGTTTATAAAGTCACTGTCAGATCAAGTTGAACATTAGTTAAAGTGGTGGGCCAGATTATAATCAGTAATGTACTATTGCAGTAGGGAAGAAAGTCCAGCATGAACTGAACTCAACTTCAGTTTATACAGAGGTGACTGTATTTTAAAGAGGGAATAAAGAGCAGGTAAATGGGACCTGTGTAGCATCTAGCAAATGACAAAATTATAAAAAGCAGGAATCTGGGAATTGATCCATGTGAAACTCGTCTGGATTTGCTAATGGGCGCTTAGGAAAGTTAGGCTCCTCCCCTCTCACAGAAGCAGGGAGACAGAAGCTTTGTCTTCAGGGATTGGCTGGAATAAACAGTAAATTCTTTTGGCAGCCTTGAATTTTCCTAGTCCCCAACTTTAAGGGGACTGGGATCATGCTAGGAATGCAGCCTTAAACTGTTAGACACCATGTTAATTTAAGTCTTTGTTGGCCCAGGTCAGGGCCTGATCCAGGAGGCCACTTAGAAGAGCCAAGGGTAGTTTGGTCAAGAGAATCTTTGTCATTTTGCTCATGTATAGAGAAGGGTCTGTACCAGGAAATACATTTCTTTTTGTGGAAATTGGTTACTTTATTGCCTATTAGAGTACATACAGTAATTCTTTTAATGTTTTCAGTGACAGCTGCTAAGAAGAGTTCTGTTACTTCTCTGGTTTATCCTACCTCTTTTAATATCAAAGTAAAAATTCTCTATAAAGAACCATAAATATAGTCATGTATGTGGATGTTCTCAGTACAACATATCTTTAGTAATTGTTCAGAAATAAAGCTTCTCCTACATTGTCTGGAAAATGTTTTTACACCGACTCTATGAAAAACAGTTTATAAACGTGCAGTTAGAGCCTTTTAATAAAACATTTAGCATTTGCACCCAATCTTAATTGCTTGTTTGTAGGGAAGAGTAGATAAGACAAATGGGTCTTATACTTGAGAATGTGACCAGTTCGTAGGATCTTATTGCAAGTTTATTTTATTAAATCTTCAGTTGTTTTGCAATTTGTTAATATTTTTTTTGATTGTGTCTATTCACTAATCTGTATGTGCCTAATTATTGTTCAGTGCCTTGAATGCCTACATCTGTTCTCCTGAGTAAAAACATAATCTATTTTGAATAGAAATAAAATATATATTTAATAATAAAGTGAGATAAACATTTTTTATTGAAGCTTTTACCTGTTCCATGACATTTTTGTTTAGTTAAATACTGTCTATCCAAGAGCCATTAACACTTCAAAGTTCTTATTAGGTCTTATCAAAGAAAATTACAGATTTCACTTAATTCCTTTTATCCCCAGATCAACTTCTTAGTGATTAATTTTTTATATAGTCACTAAAATACATTGAATTCCCTTGGCTTATCTTTGAAAGAGTTGTGATTTTTCCTTTTCAGTAATTATGGAAAGCATAAAAAGCATTTTTTGCTACCATACTTTGTTGGGACTTTATAGGATATATTGGAGTTTTAAGATATATAAATTACTATTTTTAATTTATGAAGTGAAAAGATATCTTAATCCAGATATTTCAAACTACAGGCATTTGATTCTTTTTAGGCATTTGGGCAATTGGTGTGTGTGTGTTTAAGATACTAAGATTGAAGTATAGTTTAAAATTTTGATTCGTTTAAAATCTTATGTATTTTATAGAGTTTAGAATTTTTTAATTTAAAAATAATTTGATTTAAATCCTATCTAGTGTTTGCTGACCCCACCATTTTCTTTACCTGTTACTGAACTTTTGAAACCACTTAATCACAGTGCAGGATTTTTTTTTTTTCCATCTTTGTGTCCTTTAACCATTCCAAGATTTTATTGAACAAATAAAATAGTTTTTACTTAAAAATAAATTCTGAACACAATCAGCTTGCTAATTTTTCTCACCTTGTTATTTGCAGGTTTTGAATTAAAATATAAAAGTACGCTGACCGGACACTGTGCTCCTGTTCTGGCTTGTGCTTTTTCTCATGATGGGCAGATGTTAGTTTCAGGGTAAGCTGTTTAATTCCCTTAAACCATTTAGGTATGAAATACAGTAGACTTACAGAAAAGTACATAAAACGTAAGAGAATAGCTTGATAAATCACTGTACTGCAAACTTGGAGCTGCTTACCCAGGTCAAGAAATAGAACATTGTTGGTTTCCCTCGAATTCCTCTTCTTCCAAGTCTGCTTTCTGATGACAGTGCCTTAGGTCATGTGCAGCATTGCCTTTTCCTTTTGAATTGATCTAAAACCAATCACACAATATGAATTATTTTGTGTCTGGCTTCCTTTACTCACTATTATGTTTGTTTTCCAAGTGGTTGAGTGACTCTGATGTGTATGGTATGTGAAGTGGTTGTGCTCATTTGCTTCAGTCATGTCTAACTCTTTGTGATCCTGTGGACAGCAGCCCGCCAGGCTCCTCTGCCCATGGGATTCTCCAGGTAATAATACAGGAGTGGGTTGCCAGTTCCTCCTCCAATGGTATGTGATAGGAATCCAATTTAATTTCTTTCCATATGGGTATCCAGTTGTCCCAGTACAAAGTGAAAAGATAATCTTTTCTTCACCATTTTAATATCCCACCTTGTCAGAAGTCAGTGATCATATATGTGTGGGTATTTTTCACAACCTATTATTCTGTTCTGTTTACCCTTGCTCTAATATCTTTCTGTATTTTTGAGGCTTTATAACTTGACTTTTCCTGACATTTGACACTTTCATGTGAGTTTTAGAGTTAGTTTGTCATACTGTCTCTCCAGTTCCTCCTGCTACACAAAAAACCTGTTTGGAGTTTGACTGGAATTGTATTGAGTTTGATAAATTTGGGGAGAATTGATGTCTTTTATGGTATTGAGTCTCCAACCCATGAATGTGGCATATTTTTTCACTTGTCTCTTGACTTCTCTTGATAATATCTCTCAGTAGAAGATAGTTTATTTGTCACCCTCTGTAGAGACCCTGATGCTGGGAAGGATTGGGGGCAGGAGGAGAAGGGGACAACAGAGGATGAGATGGCTGGATGGCATTACCGACTCGATGCACATGAGTTTGGGTGAACTCCGGGAGTTGGTGATGGACAGGGAGGCCTGGTGTGCAGTGATTCGTGGGGTTGCAAAGAGTCAGACATGACTGAGCGACTGAACTGAGAGATCTTCCTCATCTTTTGTTAGATTTATTCCAGGCTCTTTTTTGTTGCTATTATAAAAGATGTGGCTAATATAGGGAAATATATATGGAAAGACAATTGAGTTTTCTGTGAAGATTCTAATTTTGAATTTTTTGTATCTAAAATCATACCCTCTGTTAATGATGTTTTTGTCTCTTCCTTTTTGATTCTTGCCTTCCCTTGTGGCTCAGCTGGTAAAGAATCCACCTGCAATGCAGGAGACCTGGGTTTGATCCCTGGGTTGGGAAGATCCCCTAGAGAAGGGAAAGGCTACCCACATCAGTTTTCTGGCCTAGAGAATTCCATGGACTGCATAGTGACTGAACGACTGACTTCACTTCACTTTGCTGAACTGGCTAACACTGCCAGGATAATGAAAACAGTGATATAGCAAACCTTGTCTGACGTATTTTGCAGAGGGAAAGCTTTCATTAAGTGTGATCACTGTAGGTTTTAGGAGATAAGCTTTATTAGCTCTTCTGTTTCTTCTAGTTTGTAAGATTTTTTTTTCATTAATAGGTATTATAGTTCATCAAATGATTTTTCATGCATCTTTTGAGATCATATGATTTTTCTTCTTTATCCTATTAGTGTCATAAATTATGCTGATTTTTATAAATCTGGTTTATACATGTTAAACCAGTCTTGCTTTGTTGGGATAAATACAACTTAGGACATACTGTTTTTTTGTATTGCTATAGAGAAGTCAGTTTTATTCTAACTAACTGTAGCTTTCTGGAGGTAATTCATATTTTTTTCACTGGCTGCTCACACATTTTATCTTGTAGTTTTCTGCACATTTACTTTGTATCTAGATATGGGTTTCTTTTTGCTTAGTTTGCTTAGAATTTAATGAACTTCTTAAACTCGTAGACTATCACTTTGGGGAGAAATTCTTATTCATTATCTCTTCCAATATTGCCTCGGTCCTTTTCTCTCCAATTCTGGCACTCTAAATGCACAAAATACCTTCTCACTGTAAACTTGTCTCTTGTTCTCTCTTCTGTATTTTTTTATTCTTTTGCTTGAGCTTTGTTCTGAATGGTTTCATCTTTACTTATTCACTCCTTAGTTTTATCTAATGTTCTATTAAAGTGGTCCATTGAAGAATTGTTGATTTTTGGTTATTTTTTGATTCTAGAATTTTTATTTGGTTATTTTTCAGGTATGCCATGTCAGTTATGATTTCTAGGTCTCTGTTGAAAATTTTGTCTTGGCTTTTATTTTTCAAAGCTTTAATTTGTGAAGCTATTGGTTTAGTACACAGCAGCATTATTCTGATCTTTCCAGTTTGATCACATAGGCCGTAGCATTCAAACCCTCATTCATGTCTCTCTGCAGCAGTTTTGGCTCCAGCCAAGATATTTAAGCTTCTAACCTGTACTTGAAGTGTTCTGGACCAAGCCTGATAGTTCTTTCCTCCATATGTTCCAATCCTTGACAAATAATCAGCCACCTAATTAGATATATTGCCATTATTTTAATGTGAAAAACTCATGAAAATATTGATAGTTCATCATCAAAAAGTATTTTTAAAAATTCTCCCTTAGCCTAGGATTGAAATTACTGCAAAGTTGAATTTCCTCTTACTGTTTTTGGAAGATACATTTTGCATTCTTTCTTAAGAAGTTAATAACAAATTGGTTATGTATGAAATTCAAGTGTTTATGGCTTTCTTATATGCCCAGTTCTCTGCCACTTGCAATAGAGCATATAAAAGGAACTATAAGACAGTGTTTGTGCCCTTGAAGTTGTTTTACTTCTCTGTTCTGATTTTTGATGTTCATAGTGATAAACACTGCAAGATCTTAATGTGCCCTTACCCTCTGAATTACAGAAGTGTCAAGTGATGCTCAATAATGTTTCTGTGTTAAGTTCACTTTATAGCATTCCTGTTTTTTATTAACTTGTGTACATATA
Organism: Bos taurus; assembly: GCF_002263795.3. Lineage (NCBI taxonomy): Eukaryota > Metazoa > Chordata > Mammalia > Artiodactyla > Bovidae > Bos > Bos taurus. The sequence continues at coordinate 37,083,041 of NC_037329.1, forward strand.
TGAATCTTTAAAAAATTTGTTTTTAGTTTTTGGCTGTGCTTCATTGCTGCATGTGGAGAAGGAAATGGCAGCCCACTCCAGTATTCTTGCTTGGAGAATCCCAAGGACAGAGGAGCCTGGTGGGCTGCTGTCTATGGGGTCGCACAGAGTCGGACACGACTGAAGTGACTTAGCAGCAGCAGCAGCAGCATTGCTGCGTGTAGGTTTTGTCTAATTTTGGCAATCGGGGGCTACTGTCTGGTTAGGGTGCACGGGGCTTCTCATAGCAGTGGCTTCTCTTGTCTCAGATCACATTGAGGGCTTTGGTATTTGCAGCACACAGGCTTAGTTGCTCCACAGCATGTGGGAGCTTTCTGATCCAGGGATCAAACCGGTGTCCCCTGCTTTGCAAGGTGGATTCTTAACCACTGGACCACCAGCGAAGCCCTGTATATGTGAATTTTAATTAACCCATTATATCAACTAGAATAATGTACCTTTCCCAAGTCATTCTGGATAAGTGGAGTTTTACATTATTAACTGCTTTTGGAATGTGGTGCTGTTCTAGGCCACATTCAAATATTCTTCTGGATGTTTTTATTTTTAGTTTATTTGGATAAATATATAAGCAGGCGAATGAGTTGGAAATGTAAATTAGTGAAGTATAAACATTTAATTTTTAGAATTGAGAGATGCTTAAATCATACTTGATTAATGGATAGATAACCAGTTAGCTGGTCAATGATAGAGAGATTCCATTTGTGACTAAAAGTCATTGGTAAGATAGAATGGATATATATGATAAAGAGGGAGTCAGTGGGAAAAAGCGATTAGGATAAAAATACATGTGAGTATAAGTGACTAGACAAGAAAAAAATAAATGAACAGAATAGGATTGTAGGACAGAAAGTGTTGGACAGTGTAGGACAGAAAGGAAGTTGTATAGGGTATAGATTTGGGCTGACCATGTAAAAAAGCAGTTTAGAATTTGTATATACAGATATTATATCTGTATATTCTCCAGGCCAGAATACTGGTGTGCGTAGCCTTTCCCTTCTCCAGGGGATCTTCCCAATCCAGGGATTGAACCCAGGTCTCCCACATTGCAGGTGGATTATTTACCAGCTCAGTCACCAGGGAAGAGATGATAGAGGATATCATTACAATTTTCATGTCGTAGATTTAGGAGAACTATTGAAACTTTTAAAGCATGTCTAACACATTTCTTGGCTGTGGAAAATGGGTGAAGTAAAGACATTGAATCCTCATTTAGGACAGTAGTTCTCATTGCTTTTTGGTCCTAGGATTCCTTGACCCTCTTAAGTTATTGAGGACTCCTCCAAAGAGCTTTTGCTCAACATGTAAGGGTTACATATATTGCTATTTACAGAAAATAAAGCTAAGGAGATTCTAAAACATTTTTAATTTATTTAAAAACAATAATAATAAACTCATTGCATATTAACAGATCATTTTCCTTAGAAGAAATAAAACCAAACATAGAAAAGTGGCATTCTTTTACATTTACGAATATCTCTTTGATATTGGATTAGTGGAAAGTACATAGATTCTCATATCTGTTTCACACATTTCATTAGCTCTCAGGGCTCTGATAGAATCATATGTCATCCAGCAAAATGTGTAGGAACTTTTTCTCTCCATCTTCCTCCACATCTCTCCTCTGTTCATTTTCCTCTAGTCCCTTAGCAGAATTTGTATTTTGTTTCCTGCTTGCTTCTCTTGATCCAGCCAGATAAAATTAATATTTTATGAATTAGCTTCTATTCCAGCAGGAAGAGTCTGTCTTTGTAATCCAAATGGAGGCTGCCTCTTTCCAAAAATTCTCTGTTCTAGTAGTTAGAATTCTTTGGAAATCAGTTTGAGAATGGCCATCATTGTTAAAAGTTGAGTTCAAAAAGAACACCCTTTTTTCTTCTTGAGTGGAAAACTAATAAGAGAAATACGGAGTAGACACACTAGATAAGAGGACTGTAGAACTGCAGTCAACTTGCTTACCTGCTCTTGGGTGGAATGTACCGCTTCATACTTTGCCTGCAAGGGCAGATCAGAAAAAAGGAAAATCCAGGAGAGGCTGAGCCACATGGCCCAGTGTCTTCCCCAGACTTTACAGTCACATGTCATTCCTTTTCTGCTAAGCAAAGAAGGGAGAATACAGACCAGAAATCTTATTCCTGAAAGAGTGGGAAGTAAATGTTCCCCTCTTCTCGACAAAATGCTTATTTATGTTTTTTTCTTTTATAAATGTAGAGAACAGAGTTTTATTGTCATAAATTAGTAGTAGCTTAACAACCACCCTCTCTCACTCAGCAATGACTATTGTGAGAAGGCTTAAGGTCACCTTTCCAAAACTCAAATTGTCATTTATTTCTCTGTACTCTCTACAACATTGTTAACAAAACTGTTGAACAAGTTAGTTAGCTGGACAGAGCCCACATTAGTTTATCATGAGGGTTATCAGATATTACATGACTTGAAAAACAGATGTCTTATGAAAACTGTAGTGAAATGTGAATAACCATGCCATCTATTTTTTATAAGTTTTTAGGCTAAAACTGTCAAGGTGTGTACTCAGTATGGATCAGTTTTAATTTTAATACATTCATAGGAGATGTTCTAGGAAGTGTAAAATCCAGAAACATGGTACTGAGTTTTAATCCCAGCCCTGCCATGTACTAGCAGTGCAACCTTGACCAAGTGTAGTTCCATATCTTCTCTCAGCTTCATTTTTCTAAATTATAAAATGGGGGAAATCAGAATACTTTCCTCATAAGATTGTTATGAAGCTTAACTAAGAAAATGCAGGCAAAGCATTTATTATATTTGGGGCACAATAATTGCTCAGTCTAGGTATATTAAATATATGTCCCAATGATATTGTTGTTCAGTCTCTAAGTCATGTATGACTCTTTGTGACCCCAGGGAATGCAGCTCACCAGGCTTCCCTGTCCTTCACTATCTCCTGGAGCTTGCTCAAATTCATGTCCATTGTGTCAATGATGCCATCCAGCCATCTCATCCTCTGTTGCCCCCTTCTCCTCCTGCCCTTAATTTTTCCCAGCATCAGGGACTTATCCAGCAAGTCGGCTCTTCACGTCAGGTGGCCACAGTGTTGGAGCTTCAGCTTCAATATCAGTCCTTCCAATGAATATTCAAGGTTGATTTCCTTTAGGGTAGACTGGTTTGATCTCCTTGCTGTCTAAGGGACTCTCAAGAGTCTTCTCTAGCATCACAGTTTGAAAGCATCAATTCTTTGGTGCTCAGCCTTCTTTATTGTCCAACTGTTAAATCTGTACCTGACTACTGGAAAAACCATAGCTTTGACTGTACGGAACTTTGTTGGCAAAGTGATGTGTCTGTTTTTTTAATATGCTGTTCAGTTTGTCATAACTTTACTTCCAAGGAGCAAGCATATTTAATTTCATGGCTGCAGTCACCATTTGCAGTGACATTGGAGCCCAAGAAAATAAAATCTGTCACTTTTTCCATTTGTTACTCCATCTATTTTCCATGGAATGATGGGACTGGATGCCATGACCTTAGTTTTTTGAACATTGAGTTTTAAGCCAACTTTTTCACTCTTTCACTTTCATCAAGAGGCTGTTTAGTTTCTCTTTGCTTTTTGCCATTAGAGTGGTATCATTTGCATATCTGAGGTTGTTGATATTTCTCCCTGCAATCTTGATTCCAGCATGTGATTCATCCAGGCCGCCATTTTGCATGATGCACTTTGCATATAAGTTAAATAGGCAGGGTGACAATGTACATCCTTGATATACTCTTTTCCCAATTATTTTTATGTATTATTTTTTGTAATCCAGAGCATTGGACGTGTGTATAACATGTAACATTAGTTTATCCCCTGATTTTCTGACTTCCGCTTTTTCTGGGTTAAGTTTTAGCTGTTGATCTATATTGAGGAGCATTATAAAACAGCTGTTTGAAACTTGCCATGTGATTATGTTTCATGGAATCATCTCTATAAAGACCTTAGGGGAAATAATTCCTATAGATGTCAGTCTAAACAACTGACGTCCCTTTCCCGAGCATTGGGTTTGTGTTTCTATCTTAAACTGTATAACAGATGGTGTTTCCTTTTTTGAATTGCTGTTGAAGAAACTCAGAAACAGATTTGCAGCCCTTTAATAGCAAAGTGGACTCTTATGTTGTGACATCTATTTTGAATACTAATCTTTTTTAAAATATATATATTTTATTGAAGTATAGTTGGCTTACAATGTTTCAGGTTCACAGCAAGGTTGATTCAGTTATACAAAACACATATTATTTTTGAAATTATTTTCCATCATAGGTTACTATAAGATATTGACTATAATTCCCTATGCTATACAGTAAATTTTTGTTGCATATCTATTTTTAATTAGAAATCTACCATTCTATTCACACTAAGTCAGACAAATGGAATCAAAATGTCATAATATTTTGTTAGGCAAAAATTCATAACTTTTCTAAAATATTTATATTATACATATTTATATATATATGTATACAAAAACTTTTCTACTACACTTGCTGAAGGCTTGAGAAAGAACATGAAAAAAAGAGATGGAGAAATTGAGAACATAAGCTAAATGAAATGAGAGCACTGAATGTGAAATAGAAAAAGTGAAACAGACTAGATAAAAGTAAAAGACTATCATATAGTCCAGTTGCTTTTAAACATGACTGCTCATTAGAAACACCTGAAGCTTTGGAGAAAAGCAATACCTGAGCATTTGTATTTTTTAAAAAATTTCAAGATAATTCTAGTATTATCTTGATTTTAAAAAGTGATTACAGGTTTTTCTATTAGATCCTAGCTTTGGTGAGATAGAGGTCTATTATTTTTCTGTTGACCAATCATGATACAGTGGTATTAAGTGAGTAATAGTTACATAATCACAATAGTAAAAGATATTTGTCAGTTTTCACAAATCAATAGCCAGATAAAAATTAAAAGTACAGTTGCAAGCCATAATGGGAACATGATTAACCTAACTGTATAAAATAATTACATACAATTCAAGGGGTCAGTGGTAAGTGTACATATATGCACATGTTTTCATCCACCCAGCTAGTCTGTGTTTTTTGGTGCATTTAATCCATTTACATTTTAGATAATTATTGATATGTATGATCCTGTTACCATTTTCTTAACTGTTTTGGGTTTACTTTCTTTTTTTTTTTTTTTTTAGATTCTTTTTTTTTTAATTTTATTTTATTTTTAAACTTTACATAATTGTATTAGTTTTGCCAAATATCAAAATGAATCCGCCACAGGCATACATGTGTTCCCCATCCTGAACCTTCCTCCCTCCTCCCTCCCCACACCATCCCTCTGGGTCGTCCCAGTGCACCAGCCCCAAGAATCCAGTATCGCGCATCGAACCTGGACTGGCAACTCGTTTCTTACGTGATATTCTACATGTTTCAATGTCACTCTCCCAAATCTTCCCACCCTCTCCCTCTCCCACAGAGTCCATAAGACTGTTCTATACATCAGTGTCTCTTTTGCTGTCTCGTACACCAGGTTATTGTTACCATCTTTCTAAATTCCATATATATGCGTTAGTATACTGTATTTATGTTTTTCCTTCTGGCTTACTTCACTCTGTATAATAGGCTCCAGTTTCATCCACCTCATTAGAACTGATTCAAATGTATTCTTTTTAATGGCTGAGTAATACTCCATTGTGTATATGTACCACAGCTTTCTTATCCATTCATCTGCTGATGGACATCTAGGTTGCTTCCATGTCCTGGCTATTATAAACAGTGCTGCGGTGAACATTGGGGTACACGAGTTTACTTTCTGTGGGTCTTTTCCTTCTCTTGTGTTTCCTATCTAGAAACAGTCCTTTATCATTTGTTGTAAAGCTGATTTGGTGGTCCTGAATTCTCTTAACTTTTGCTTGTCTGGAAAGCTTTTGATTTCTCCATCAAAGCTGAAGGAGAGTCTTGCTGGGTAGAGTATTCTTGGTTGTAGGTTCTTCCCTCTCATCACTTTAAATATATCATGCCATTCCTTTCTGGTTTGTAGAGTTCCTGTTGAGAAATCAGCTAATAGCTTGATGGGAGCTCCCTTGTATGTTGTCATTTTTTCCTTTGTTGCTGTTAATATTTTCTCTCTTTAATTTTTGTCACTTTTATTACTATGTATCTCGGTGTGTTCCTCCTTGGGCTTATCCTTCCTGGGACTCTCTGTCCTTCCTGGACTTGGTTGACTACTTCCTTTCCCACGTTCAGGAAGTTTTCAGCTATTACCTCTTCAAATAATTCCTCATGTCCTTTCTTTCTCTCTTCTCCTTCTGGGACCCCTATAGTTCAAATGTTGGTGCATTTTAGTGTTGTCCCAGAGGTCTCTTAAGCTGTCTTCATTTTTATGTTCTGTGACAGTGACTTCCACCATTATGTCCTCTAGATTATTTATCCTTTCTTCTGTCTCAGTTATTTGCTGTTGATTCCTTTTAGTGATTCATATCTGTTTGTTTGTTCTTTAGTTTCTCTTTTCTCTGAGCAGAGTTGAAGTTTTAGAGTGCCATAAAATGGGAAAGGAGTAACAAAAGACTTGGCAACTAATGCACCCTTCATAAGGGAGAAAGTGGGGTCAGGGTGACAGGGCAGATTGTGGTGGAAGGTGAGTCCTGAAAGAGTTCTGTGTAGCAAAGGCAGGATATGTATAGACTGGGGCACCAGATATTTAAAGCATTTATTTGATATTGGTGCAGGTTCTATTCAGGGAATAGTTCGAGGTTTTATATTTAATAATTTCAAGGTATTTTATGTCTGTTTATAGTGGTTATAATTATTTTGTCTTTGAAACCCAAATCTCAAAAACTGAAAACTATTTTTCTATAATAGTAATCTCCTTTCCTCCAAATCTAATCAGTTATCAAATTTCATTACACCTCTTTTGAATAGATGGTGAGTTTAAAATCCTTTTAGTCCCTAAGGGTCTGCAGGTCTCTGCCCATAATCTCTATTCTTGTTCAGATTCTGTAGACTCAAAGAGTTGTTCATACTTGGCCTTTTGCTTCTCAGATTCATTTTTATTCCTCATCAGCAAGTGAACCTGTTTCATTTTTATCATGTCTGTCTATCTGTTGCCTACAGGATCGTTTACTGATCATCTAGCTTCTCAAGTGATATACATCATTGGGATGAGTTAGTTTTAATTGTACTAGTGGTAATCTCAGAGGATAGAATTTCCTTTCTGTTTAAGGATGGTAAGAAGTAATAAAGTTTTCCCTAAGAATTTTAGATATTCCAGTGATAATACCTTATACCATGAAGAATTTAGGACTACATAGAATGTCTGAGGAGAAGGCAATGGCACCCCACTCCAGTACTCTTGCCTGGAAAATCCCATGGATGGATGAGCCTGCTGGGCTGCAGTCCATGGGGTCGCTAAGAGTCGGACACGACTGAGCGACTTCTCTTTCACTTCTCACTTTCATGCATTGGAGAAGGAAGTGGCAACCCACTCCAGTGTTCTCGCTTGGAGAATCCCAGGGACGGGGGACCCTGGTGGGCTGCCGTCTATGGGGTCGCACAGAGTCGGACACGACTGAAGTGACTTAGCAACAACAACAACAAGAGTGTCTGTGGGGCTTCCCGGGTGATGCTAGTGGTAAAGAACCTGCCTGCCAGGGCAGGAAATGTAAGAGACACAGGTTTGATCCCTGGCTTGGGAAGATCCCATGGAGAAGGAAATGGCAACCCACCACAGTATTCTTGCTGGAGAAGCCCATGAAAAGAGGAGACTGGCAAGCTACGGTCCATCGCGTCTCAGAGTTGGATGCAACTCAAGTGTCTTAGCTCACAGGCACACAAGAGTGTCCATAAATCATGTCTGGCTATGCGTATTAGCTGCTAATATTTTCAGTGTTTTTTGGCTGTTTTTGATTTAGCATTTAATGCTCTAATTCTGTTTTTTACCATCCAGAATGCATCTATATGCTTCTCACTTGTGTTTCAACTTGTGTTTCAATTATGTTTGAACAAAGCCTTAATTTCTATTTTGAACTTATGACAAAGATTCTATTGTCAAAATCCATTACCAATGCTATAGAGACTACTAAATAAGGAATTTTCAAAGAAATATTAAGCCTTATAATAGGTGTGACTCCTGTGGTCAGACTATAATCAGCTACTTTTAATAATAATAAAAGTGCTGTTACAGAGAGCAGTAACACTCATTATGTTTTCTCACTTTGCAACATATGGAGGCATAACAACTGTATCCAAAGAGGGGAAAATACCACATACAAACACATTTATCTGTTGTTTTGATTATGTAATTTGTTACAGTATTGTATTTTTTTTGTATGATAATTTTTTTCACCACTAGAATAATCCCAGATAGTTGTTTTAATTTTTATAACATTGAAAGAAATCATGTAGGGACTAAATAAAGTTTAGAATTACAGTTTTAAAAAATGAGTCACATACATATTGACTAGGAATTAAAGCACAGCCATATCAATAATAAAGAACAATGCTATCCAGAATAAAAATCAAGTAGCAACTGATAGGTTTCTCTTGTAGTGGTTTTTCCCTTTGAGTTATTAACGTCTCATGAAATTGTGTCTTATTCATTATAAATGCTTACTCTGTTTAGGGCTATATAGTATAAATAACATGTGCTGGTGTTTAATAAAGTGTATAACTTTCTGACAAATTTGGTATATGGTATATAGTTTTTTAAAATAAGTTTATACAATGAAAAATAGACTGTATTCTGAATGTGTGCATATCAAAATTCCAGCCTTAAAAAGTTATTAAAATGATTTAAATATACAAATACTGTACTTCATTTTTGTAGAACTTTTCACCCATGATCCTTTTTTTTTTTCTCTTAAAGATCAGTGGATAAGTCAGTTATAGTGTATGATACTGTAAGTACTTCACATCTTGTGTGATCTTTGTAAATTACATTTGCTTGTTAGGCTGCTGAATTTCAAGTTGAGTTAGGCAGGATAAGGAAAATGTGTATATATATTTTTTTGTTTAGGGTGCCTTAAAAGATAATATGTACATTTCAGAAATGCTAAAATAGTTATGTAAGTAAGGTATTGGTTCTGGGTCAAGCCCTGAAATATTTCAATAATGGTTTTAAGATAGATATTTTCTGATAAAAGTAAATACCAATTTAAAGAGCACCAGTATCCAAAAAATCACTTTAAATCAATTATTCTTAAACTCTTACACCAGGATTTCATAACAACAAAGGATTATTTACTGGAGGGTAAGACTATACTTCTAGGTATCATTTCTAATAGTTTGTTACTGTATATTGGAGGGTTTTGGTAGGGCATAGCTGAAAGCTGAAAGTGACCCACTGCTTTAGAGTTGCAGCTGGATTTAGAGACTAGTATAAGGAAGAGTAGGTTATAATGGATTTGGAGAAATGGGACTTTTTGTTAGATGCATGTTACTAAAGACCGGGTGGAAGAAAATGAATGTTTAATATACTGTGAAAATATTCTCTGAGAGAAATCAGTGTTACGTGGACCCTTACAGTGGTTGAATTTAGGTTGTGGCTATGCCAGCAAATGAAATAGAGATGTGAATCATCAAAGTGAGTGTGTGGCAAGTAAGGAAGCTAATAAGCTAGTCCTGCTCATGGAAGTTCCAATCACTGAGAGTTCTGGCAGGAAATGGGAAAGAGTACTCAAATGTGAAATAGATCCTTACTGTTTCTCAGGAAGCTTTCATGAAAAGTTTCACAGAAACAGCTAAAACATTAAATTTCCTCCATAAAATATGTATATAAATACATCTAGATACTGGATTGTCAGCTAAGTGCACTCAGAATTGAAGTGATTAATTTCTACTCACTGGTCTGCAGTGGGTACAAGTCAAATGCCCTAACAAAAATACAAATTATTTCATGGTTACTGTTAGTTAAGACAAATCAGCCAGGACTATATTAACCTAAAAATTTTAGCAGACAGCACTAGTAATAATTGAGAAAGAATAAAATAAGTACTTGATGATATTAGTTATAAATGCTATTATCTATTCATTGGATAAGTTTCAGCTTATATTAATGACTCAATATTATTGGAATACATAGAATATATAAACCATTCAGGTCAAGCAAGACTTTGTTAGTAACTTGATTCTTGCCTGAGTAAATATAAAGCTGTTTGTTCTGTTATTTTTTCAGAATACTGAGAATATACTTCACACCCTGACTCAGCACACCAGGTCTGAACTTAACCTTGATTTGTATTAATGTAATTAAAAAATTGGTCTAAGGATATTTAATAGTTGTTTTTATTAACTAGGTATGTCACAACTTGTGCCTTTGCACCCAATATCCTTTTACTTGCTACTGGTTCAATGGACAAAACAGTGAACATCTGGCAATTTGACACGGAAACACTTTGCCAAGGTTAGTAAGGATATCATGTTAACAACATCACCACCATTCACCATTAAAATCAGAAACTCAGTAATTTTTTGACAAATTATTCATGTTGCTTTTTTCAATATAAAGCATATATCCAAAGTTAATATAACTTGAAAGTAATTTTAGAGAACCCAGTGTTAAAGTTAACCCAGTCGTCTGTGTTAAAACTATTGGTAAATGCTTTTGGGTGCACACTCGGTTACATCATACCTCCCATAGTTTTGTAAGCTCTTTATTTACACTCTGTACTGATTTTTCAGATATTAATAAATATAGCCTAGGACAAAGTAGAAATGATTGTTTTATCCCAGTGGTTTCATTTTTAGTTTGATTAAGCAGCATTGACACAATTTCGAAGTTTTATTTTTATCACTGTCAAAATTAGCTAACTAGTGGTGCTGATATGCAGATGACAGATAAAATATAATACTTCTGCCAATGCCAGTTTTATATAATGATGAACTTTTTCTGGAGTGAAAAAAGCTCCAAAAGAGTAGCATTTAATTAAATAATGCTTTAATTATATGTAGTGTTTGACTTAAAAAAAATTTTTTTTGAAGATGTTAAAGTAGAAAACACAGATTTAAGAACATTTTGTTTACTTTTTAGTACAAAGTGAGAATCCTTATGTTGGGCTTCCCAGGTGGCGCTGGGGTAAAGAACCCACCTGCCAGTGCAGGAGACTTAAAGAGATGTGGGTTCAATCCCTGGGTCTGGAAGGTCCCCTGGAGGAGGGCATGGCAACTCACTCCAGTATTCTTGCCCAGAGAGTCCCTTGGACAGAGGAGCCTGGAGGGCTACAGTCCATAGGGTCACAAAGAATTGGACATGACTGAAGCCATTTAGTACACATGCAGGAGAATCTTTTTAAAGGATATACTTTTGCTTATTATTTCACTTATCTTTTTGTTTATGAGTATTCTTTTGTTTTTTAAGCAAAGATCCCAGATCAACCAAAGCAATTTACTGAAAATTGGTCAGAGGATGATGTCTCAAACTGGCTTTGTGCCGAAGGTTTAGAAGACCTCGTTGATATTTTCAAAATGAATAACATTGATGGAAGAGAACTATTGAATCTTACAAAAGAAAGTCTAGCTGATGATTTGAAAATAGGTAAGACTAGTGAAAGAAAGTCTTAAAAACAACTTTTAATAATTTACTATGAGATTGGTTTTAATTGCATTAATGATTTCCTCTTAGTATTCTTATTCTAGCACATTAGTTATTCTGGAATATGCTTTTGTATAAAGGAGAGTATGTTTTTAGTAGATTATAGAAAAGAGATGTTACATACTATTTTTTAGGTAATTAAAGCCACCATGTAACTAATTTTTAAAACATGTTTTTTAAGTTGCAATATAATGCACCCTTTTACAAGTATACAGTAGTGTAATAAGTGACTCTTAGTATACTATTCACCGATTTGTACAGCCATCACAACTGTCTTAATTCCATAACAATTTTACCACTTCAGAAAGAAACCCCATGCCCATTAGCAGTCATTCCTATTTCCTTTCTCTCTAGCTCCCAGCAACCACTAATCTACTTTTTGTCTTCTAAGGATTTGCCTGTTCTTGACATTTCATATAATGTCAAGGTCTTCTGTGCCTGGCCTCTTTGCTTAGCATGCTCTCAAAGATTCATAAATGTTGTCGTATATATTAGTACTTCATTTTTATAGCTGAATATTTCATTATATGAGTTATCACCTTTTACTCATCCATTCATCAGTTGATTGAATTTAGATTGTTCTCATTTTTAAGGTTTTTTAAATTATGCTACTTTGAACATTCATGTACAAGTTTTATGTGGGCATCTATTTTCCGTTTTCTTGGATGTTACTGATTTATATCCACAGAACTTAACCAGAAGAAGACGTAGTCTTTTGTAATTGGGGGCTGGGAGTGAGTGTTATTAAATTTCTTTGCTTAGAAAGAAAAGACCCTTACCAGCTAAACCCTTGGTGTGTGTAACGGGCAATATTTGACTATATATGCTTTAACTCTGAAAAAGCATCTGACTCTTAAGATGACAAATTAAATAGGCCATCAGCTCCTGTACTCTGTTCCCTATTCCTCCCCTAGTCCTGGAAATGTTGTGTATTTGAGAATTGATGTAGTCTAGATACAAATAGCATCAAAAATATAAAACTTGTTCAAGTGGAATTGGTGGGTCTTATGGTAGCTCTATGCTTGCATTTGAAGAACTGTCAAGATTGTTTTCTAAAGCAACTGGGCTTTTTTTTTTTTTAAGTAATCTCTTTCTTTAAAAAATTTATTTTTGGCTGTACTAGGTCTTTATTGGCTGCACACAGGCTTTCCTAGCTGCACTGAGCAGGGACTACTCTTTAGTTGCAGTGCACGCGCTTCTCATCGCAGTGGCTTCTCCTGTTGCAGAGGATGGGCTCTAGGGTACTCAGGCTTCAGTAGTTGTGGCACATGGGCTTAGTTGCCTTGTGGCATGTGGGGTATTCCCAGACCAGCAATGAAGCCGTGTCCCCTGCATTGGTAGGCAGATTCTTAACTACCGGACCACCAAGGAAGCCCCTCACTGTGGTTTTGATGGGCGTTTTTCTGATGTCTAGTGATGTTGCACAGTTTTCCATGTGCCTGTTACCCATTTATATATCAGATTGGAGATTATTGTCATGTTTTCAGATCTTCTTAATTTGTTTCAAAAGTGCTTTGTAATTTTCAGTGTATAAGTCATTTTTTTAAACTGTGTAATTCAGTGCTTTTTCATATAGTCATAGAATTGTATAAATTGTATACCCACTATATAATTTCAGAACATTTTTGTCTTCCCCACCCCATTCATTTCTCATTCTAGCCTTTTGGCAACCACTAATCTATCTCTTGTAGAAATAAGATTCATCTATTTTGGACATTTTTTTGTAAGTGAAACTAAACGACGTGGCCTTTTGTATCTGGTTTCTTTTATTTAACCTCAGGGTTTTTGTATGTACAAGTACTTCATTCCTTTTTATGGCTGAATAATATCCCATTGTATGGCTGAAACACATTTTGTTTGTTCATGCATCAGTTGATGGACATTTGGGTTGTTTCTACTTTTTGGCTATTATCAATAATGTTGCTATGAATATGTATGTATGAGATTTTGTGTATCTTTTTATTTGCCTTGGGTATATGATTAAAAGAATTTTTTTTTACTGTTCACTATTTTGAGGAACTGCCAGACTGTTTTCCAAAGCAGCTGTACTATTTTACATTCCCACAAGCAATGTATGAGGTTTCCAATTTCTTCACCTCTTTGTCAACACTGTTTTCTAGCTATCTTCTTGATTATAGGTGTTCGATAGATGTGAAGTGGTATTTCATTGTGGTTTTGATTTGCATTTACCTAATGATATGGAGCATAGTTTCAAGTGCTTATTGGTTATATATCTTCTTTGAACTTTCCCCCTTTAAAATTGGTTTCTCTGTTTGTTGTTGAATTGTAAGAGTTGTTCATGTGTTTTGAATACTACATCCTTATCAAAAACAGTTTGAAGTCTTAGTGTTGTGCTCTAATAGTGTCCCCCGACATTATTATCAGTATGCCATAGTAAAATCTTAAAATTAATAAGCATAGGAAATAGGATGTCCATAGGGAATTTATTGTTAATGAAGAGTCAAATAACAAAAAAGTGTTGCTATAGAAAACCATTTTAAAATATAGGTGTATACGTTCATTACACAGTAATTACAGTATGTGTACCTATTTAAATGTCTTGGAAGTTTTTTAAAAAGTTAACAGAATGATGACTTTGTGAAAATACTTAGAATCAGATGGTTTTGTACTCAGACAATACTGTGAAAGTTGTTTTTGTATCTCTAGTAACTTATTTCCTTTATAATTTGTAATTTACTCTTTCTTCCTGAAAATTCTGGTGAATTTTGAATCTTATCATTCCTTTCTCACAGTAAAATTTAACAATACGTTATCACAGAGAAGCACATGACAATATAAAATAATAATTTTAGATTTCAACAAAGAATGTTGCAAAAAATAAGAGCATAGTAAAAACAATAGGAATAGAATTCTGTTCTGTGATAGCCGGATAAATAAAGTATAAGAAACTCTTACAGGATTCAGTCAGTGGCCTGAAATAATTTTTGAAAAGGTGAGTCTTGGACTTAGTAGTTATGATAATTTTGAATTTCAATTAAGTAAGTTTTGTAACTATCAGGCTCAAGCTAAAATTGAAATGTAATTTAATTTCTGTGGTCTAAAAGCTGAGGAAGACCATTATTGTAAATGGAAACAAATGTTGCATACTCTCTAGTAAGTAAGGAATTGGCTTTGCATTTCCGTTTAAGATTTGGAAAGTTAGTGAATTAAAGAAATTGCAGAATAAATTAGTAAGTAAATAGATTAAATTTTTTCTGCATCATTCTAAAGTACTTTAGTTTTTGCAAAATTAGAAAGGATTAAGGGGCTAACATTAATCTTCTACAAGTGCTACTTTAAGCTACAGTGAATTTCTGTTAGTCTTGAGCTTTAAGAAAAAAGCAGACTCATCCTCAAAACAGTTAATTGGAGTAATAGAGAATCGAAATTGAGTCTAGAAAAAAGTGATTTAAGAGGCCAATTGAGCATGCGATAATGAATTTTACTCTTGTAATGCATAACTATTTTACTTGCATTTACTTTTGTGGTACAACTGTTAAAGCAGTTCCTACTTGAATGTGAATAAATATGAATTTGTTCAACATTCATCATACATAAGATGGAGAAGGAAATGACAACCCACTCTAGTATTCTTGCCTAGAGATCCTGTGGACAGAGGAGCCTGGTGGGCTGCTGTCCATAGGGTCGCACAGAGTCGGACACGACTGAAGTGACTTAGCAGTAGCAGCATCATACAAAGAAAGTTAATTTTGCAGTAAAGTGTATTGATTGGGGTGTTAGGAAACAAAGTGATATTATCTTTTATGTCTGACACTTAAAAATTATTTTTAAGGAGTCAAGCAGTCTGTCACACGGAGAAGGCAATGGCACCCCACTCTAGTACTCTTGCCTAGAAAATCCCATGGATGGAGGAGCCTGGTAGGCTGCAATCCATGGGGTCGCTAAGAGTCGGACACAACTGAGCGACTTCACTTTCACTTTTCACTTTCATGCATTGGAGAAGGAAATGGCAACCCACTCCAATGTTCTTGCCTGGAGAATCCCAGGGACGGGGGAGCCTGGTGGGCTGCCGTCTATGGGGTCGCACAGAGTCGGACACAACTGAAGTGACGTAGCATAGTCTGTCACATCTTTTTTCAGTGAACCTTTTGTAAATGTACAGTAAAGGAACTTTCTGTAGATTTGAGTATCTGTTGGAATCTGTCGCTTTTATCCTAGAGTAATAGTTCTTTTCTGGGATTGTGTTAATAAAAATAGAGACAGTTTTAGGTAGAAAATAACTCCCTATATGTATTACTACATTTGCATCAAGAATGTCCAGAAAGGGATTACTGATATAAGAGATCCTTGATACTAAGAGAGATATGTCTTAAGACATTTGTGAATCCATGAATTTGTGAACTCTACTAAAGCCTTTAATATTGCAACCAAAAAGCATAAAGTATGAAAGATGAAGAGCAAGAAAGTCTGAGATCTGATACTAGGCAAGCAGTAAGTCCATTGACTAGCCACGTGACTTTCACTGCAGTGTGGCCTCTGTTTATACCTCGGCCTCCAGGATATTGTAAATCGCGACCCATCTTGGAGTGTGGAATTGCTGTGGATGATATAATGGTAAAAGCATGAAATGACAGATGACAAGGAACTGTTGTATATTGTGTCAGTTCTTAGCCTTATATTCAACTAATTATCAATCATAGATTCTTAATTGGGAATGACGTTTTTCCAAGAGGTCCCCCTTCCTTTTGCTCTTGTCTTTCCAAGAAACCATGAAATCACGTGAGACATTTTTATCATTTTTTATTTAAAAATTATAATATCAAATTATTTTGTCAAATGCTTTTTAAGACCTTATGCACGAACTTTCTTAACGCCCTCAGATTTTGGAAGTTTCATGTTTCAATTCCTGGTAATACTTCCTCATGTAGATTTTCTCTCGGTGCCTAACTGCGTATACTGTTAAGTAATAAAACTTACCATTTTTTTCTGTATATACAACTTATGTGACATTGACCTTTTAAATGTGTGGGCCTGTGTACTCACAGGCTTTTGGAGTGGACATACCCTTCCAGGTCAGCAACTGCTCTTAAATTGACCTCCCCACTTTGCAGTGAGTACTTGTGGGGCATTTTGAAGTCTCTTTTTTTCAGGCCTATCAATGTCCTGTTGCTTCCCCACTGATATCAATTACAGATCTTACGGATGTTGGTGGATTATCTTCTCCCACTTATTAATATGTTGTGGAGCTCATGAAGATACTTTGCTACCTTGTTTTGTTGTAAAGGCCCGTGGAATTTGATTTTGCTATCTAGTCGCGTTGCTTTTCATGAAGGGATTCAGAGAAATATAAAAATTACATCGCTCCTATCATCATCTTTTCCAAATCCTTTAAAAAAATCCTTGTGTTCCTTTTTGTGTCTTGTTTTCTCTTGATCATTCTAGTCAGAATTTGTTTAATAAAATTTATTTTTAAATAATGAAGAATTCAATGTTTTTTCTCCAAGAGACCAGCTGTTGATCCTCTTCTGTCTCAGGGCAGTACAGAGGTGACTCTGTGACCAGCCTCATGGGCTGTGATGGTTGGTTAGCTCCAGGCAGTAGCACTTTCCTGTTACTCTGCCTCCAGCTAGTGCTGGCGTTGCTGCTTTGGCGATGATATTTACAGGACAAAGTTGGGGGGAAAGATGGCTACAAGTAGAAAGGTGTTTCTTCCATTTGTGTATACAAATCTCTGCTTTAAACTATGTCCCATCCTTTACTCTGGAACTCAGTTACTTCTGTTTTCTTGAGGGTTTTTAGAATTTTGTATCTTTAATGATTGTCTCTTGGCACCATCAATTCAATTATGCAGCATTTCCAGCATTGGGAAGGGGTGGAGAAGCGGGACAGAGTTTGATGGCCTATTTAACTTGTCATCTACTAAGAACCAGATGCCTTTTCAGAGTTATAGCAAATATAGTGAAATATTGCCCATTAACTCACACTGAGGGTTTGCTAGCCCTCACCTGATAAGGGTCTTTTCTTTCTGAGCAATTAAGTTTAATAACACTGACTTTCAACCCCCTATCACAAAAGGATGTGTTTTCCCTCTGGCTAAGTTCTGTGGATATGATTTGGTAACTGCTAGTAAATGAGGGCATTTTTAAACAACATTAAAATTGGGCAGGATAACACACAATTTAACCTTTTATAGTACATTTTGAAATAGGGTTTCTACACACTCTATTAGGATTCCCTGATAGCTCAGTTGGTAAAGAATCTGCCTGCAATGCAGGAGACCCCGGGTCGATTCCTAGTTGGGGAAGATTTGCTGGAGAAAGGGATAGGCTACCTGCTCCAGTATTCTTGGGCTTCCCTTCTAGCTCAGCTGGTAAAGAATCCGCTTGCAGTGCGGGAGACCTGGGTTTGATCCCTGGGTTGGGAAAATCCCCTGGAGGAGAGCTACCCACACCAGTATTCTGTAGTATACTGTACTACATAGGAGAATTTTGTGCTATATAGTCCATGGCGTCACAAAGAGTCGGACACGACTGAGCAACTTTCACTTCACTTCACACTGTCTACTAATAAGCATTCTACATAATAGCACACATGTGTATTATTTTTGACAGGAAAAAATATATATGTTTTTTAGAATATTAAATACCTCTATATTCTTATTACATGTAATATCCCTTTAAATGAGATGATCACTAATTATAAATGTGTTGTGATTTTTTTTTAAAAAATTATTTAAAAAATCTTCAGTTTGGTTTCAGTGAATTCCATAGGAAGGACGTCCCTTAAGATGCAGGCAGTTGCGGGGTTGACTTCCCACACTTTCATAGATAACAGTCAGTGAATCCAAATAGATGTAAACAGTTTGTTACTCATGGGACAGCAAGCAGCATGAGCTTCATGCTCAGATTGGTTCCCCTCTGCCACTAAGTCTTGTGAAGGCAATCTGTGATAGTGTCATAGCTGAGGAACCCTGAATTTATGATCCCCCCCAATATGATAAGGGGACTCCTAGCAAAGTAGTCCGGAGAAGGCAATGGCACCCCACTCCAGTACTCCTGCCTGGAAAATCCCGTGGACGGAGGAGCCTGGTGGGCTGCAGTCCATGGGGTCTCGAAGAGCTGGACATGACTGAGCGACTTCACTTTCACTTTTCACGTTCATGCATTGGAGAAGGAAATGGCAACCCACTCCAGTGTTCTTGCCTGGAGACTCCCAGGGACGGGGGAGCCTGGTGGGCTGCCTTCTCTGGGGTCGCACAGAGTCGGACACGACTGAAGCGACTTAGCAGCAGCAGCAGCAAAGTAGTCCAAGAGGAAGACGTTATCTTTGTAGGTCTTAGAACACAAACCTGCCCTTTGACTAGGAGGGAGACATTAGCTTCCAAGGAAGTTTGCAGACATCCTTGAAAAGATTGCCAGATAAAAGATGTTGTAAAAGTGTGTTTAAACACTATATGGAGAATTACCTTCCAATCAGCAAGTTGATGTGGCTTTTTATGAAAACTATGAGGCATTCTGAAACGTAGTTCTTTTTCTACCCATTTACCCACCACCCCCACCCAGAAAAAACCTCAGCCTAAAATAGAACTGTCAGCTGATAAAAATACAAACAACTAAATAACACTGCTCTTCCTAAACTTAACTATATTTATCTTCCTGAAACTAAAAATTAATTCTTGAAATGAGATAAAAGTTAAACTATAGGTGAATGAAGCTTACATGTACAGTTTTGGACAAACAGATGAGTTTTACTTGATACTGTGCTTTGTATCAGTTCACTTCAGTCGCTCAGTTGTGTCCGACTCTTTGCAACCCCAAGGACTGCAGCATGCCAGGCCTTCCTGTCCATTGCCAACTCCTGGAGTTTACTCAGACTTATGTCCATCAAGTCAGTGATGCCATCCAACCATCTCATCTTCTGTCGTCCCTTTCTCCTCCTGCCTTCAATCTTTCCCAACATCAGGGTCTTGATTTCAGATGAGTCAGTTCTTTGCATCAGGTGGCCAGAGTTACGGAGTTTCAGTTTTAGCATCAGTCCTTCCAATGAATATTCAGGACTGGTTTCCTTTAGGATAGACTGGTTGGATCTCCTTGCTGTCCAAGGGACTCCCAAGAGTTTTCTCCAACACCACAGTTCAAAAGCATCAATTCTTCACTGCTCAGCCTTCTTTATGGCCCAGCTCTCACATCCATACATGACTACTGGAAAAACCAAAGCTTTGACTAGACAGACCTTTGTTGGCAAAGTAATGTCTCTGCTTTTTAATATGCTGTCTAGGTTGGCCATAACTTTTCTTCCAAGGAGTAAGCGTCTTTTAATTTCATGGCTGCAGTCACCATCTGCGGCGATTTTGGAGCCCAAAAAAATAGTCAATCGCTGTTTCCAGTTTCCCCATCTATTTGCCATGAAGTGATGGGACCAGATGCCATGATCTTAGTTTTCTGAATGTTGAGCTTTAAGCCAGCTTTTTCACTCTCCTCTTTCACCTTCATCAAGAGGCTCTTTAGTTCTTCTTCACTTTCTGCCATAAGGGTGGTGTCATCTGCATATCTGAGGTTATTGATATTTCTCCCAGCAGTCTTGATTCCAGCTGGTGCTTCATCCAGACCAGTGTTTCTCATGATGTATTTTGCATATAAGTTAAATAAACAGGGTGACAATATACAGCCTTGACGTACTCCTTTTCCTATTTAGAACCAATCTCTTGTTCCATGTCCAGTTCTAACTGTTGCTTCCTGACCTGCATACAGATTTCTCAAGAGGCAGGTCAGGTGGTCTGGTATTCCCATTGTATATGAATTAGCAGATAATAAACCAAGTTTCATAAGGTTTAAAAATATAAGATGGAATTTTTATATTAAACTGAAAATCTTTATAAATGATTTTTAGGAGACTTTGTTCTCTAAATTAACATATAATAGGCTTTTCTAATTTTGTGTAGTATATTAGTGTTTGGGTAATCTGAAATTCTTGAGCTTTCAGAATCTAAAGTTACTTAGAATAATCTTTCTATTGATGAATTGTTTTAATCACACTTTATTCTGTACTACAAAGATTCATTAAAGAATTTGTAAAGAAAAGGTTCCATGTGGTAAAACAGTATTTCTGAAGATTTTTGGTTATAGTAGATAAAATTTTACTCTGCTGAAGACTTGCATGAAGCTTATAGATAGTTCTCCAGCCCTAACAGAATTTTCTAATTTCTTTTCAGAATCTCTAGGGCTGCGTAGTAAAGTTCTAAGGAAAATTGAAGAACTGAGGACAAAGGTGAAAACCCTTTCTTCTGAAATTCCTGATGAATTTATATGTCCAATAACTAGGGAGCTTATGAAAGATCCTATCATCGCATCAGGTATGTGTGATGCTATTCTAAGTTTCAGGGTGTATTATGTCCTAAGTGAGTAGATAGTGTGGACCACAGAAGTTTGTTTAAATGTGGAAAATTTTCAAAATTATCATTACATTTCTCACAAGTAGTGAGACAAGTAGTTGTTTTATTCTTTTTAAAAATTCCTTAGATCTGAGGTGAACTGTTGAACACTGTGTATTTCTTTTTTTTAAATTGGAGTGTAATTGCTTTACAATGTTGTATTAGTTTCTGCTGTACAACAAAGTGAATCAGTTATATGTATACATATTACATATATCCCCTCCCTCTGAACCTCCCTTCACCACTCTCCAATCCTACCCTCTAGGTCATCACAGGTGCCAAGTTGAGCTCCCTGTGCTATACAGCAGCTTCCCGATAGTGTGCGTGTGTGTGTGTGTGTCAATCCTGATCTCTCAGTTCATCCCGCTCTCCCCTTCCTCGCACTGTGTCCGCATGTCCATTCTCTTAATCTACGTCTCTTTTCCTGCCCTGCAAAATAGTTCATCTGTAGCATTTTTTCCTGGATTCCACATGTACACATTAATATACGATACTTGTTTTTCTCTTTTTGACTTACTTCACTCTGTACAACAGACTCTAGGTCCATCTGCTTCTCTGCAAATGACCCAATTTCATTCATTTTTCTGGCTGAATAATATTCCTCTGTGTGTGTGTGTGTATACACACACACATACCGTAACTTCTTTATCCACTCGTGTCATTGGACATTCAGGTTGCTTCCACATCCTGGATGTTGTAAATAGTGGTGTAGTTAATGTCTTTTTTTTTTCCACTTTTTTTTATAAAAACAGTCACCTAACATAAAATTTACGATCTTTTTTTTTTTTTTAGTTCTACCAGTTTATTGCTACCAACCCGTGATCCTCCACCCTCATGCACACATGCTCAGTCATGTAACCCCTTGGACTGCAGCCTGCCAGGCTCTTCTGTCCATGGACTTTTCCAGGCAAGAATACTGGAGTGGGTTGCCATTTCCTTCTCCAAAATTTACGATCTTAATCATATTTAAGGATACAGTTCGGTAGTGTTAAGTATATTCACATTATTGTGAAACAGAAATAGATTGCCAACACTTTTCATCTTATAAAACTGAAACTCTGTGCCCATGTAAACAACTTCCCTTTTCCCTCTCTCTCCAGCCTCTGGTCAGAGAAGGCAATGGCAACCCAATCCAGTACTCTTGCCTGGCAAATCCCATGGATGGAGGCGCCTGGTAGGCTGCGGTCCATGGGGTTGCTAGGAGTCAGACACAACTGATTGACTTCACTTTCACTTTTCACTTTCCCACATTGGAGAAGGAAATGGCAACCCACTCCAGTGTTCTTGCCTAGAGAATCCCAGGGACGGGGGAGCCCGGTGGGCTGCCGTCTCTGGGGTCGCACAGAGTCAGACACGACTGAAGCGAGTTAGCAGCAGCAGCAACCAGCCTCTGGTAACTACCGTTCTACTTTCTGATTCTATGAATTTGACTACTTTAGAGAACTCAGATAAAGTTGAATCATACATTTATCTTTTTGTGACTGGCTTAACATAATAACTTCAAATTTTATCCATGTTGTGGGATTTCCTTTTTGAAGACTAAATAATATTCATGGTGTGTGTATACCACATTTTGTTTATTCGTTTATCCACTGATGGAGATTAGGGTTGCTTTCACTTCCTGGCTATGTGAATAGTGCTGTTTTGAATATGAGTGTGCAGATGTCTCTGAGACCCTGCATTCATTTCTTTTGGATATATGCCAAGAAGTGAAATGGCTATATCATACAGTAGTTGTGTTTGTGATTTTTTTTTTGAGGAACCTCTGTTATGTTTTCCATACAAGTTACACCCTTTTACAATTTTACAATCTCACCAAACTCCCCACAAGAGTTCAGATTTCTCCATATCCTTATCAACACTTGTTATTTTCTGTTGTTTTGATTGTGAATATTTGTATTCACAGTGTCTCCTTGTGGTTTTTATTTGAATTTCTTAAATGGTTAAAGATGTTAAATATCTTGTCACATGTTTAATGGCATTGGTATATCATTTTTGGAGAAATGTCTTTCCAGTTCTTTTGGACATTTTTTAAATGGGTTATTTGATTTTTTTATTGTTGACTTGTAGCAGTTCTTTGCATATTCTGGATATTAATCCCTTATCAGGTATATGATTTATAGAAGTTTACTTCTATTTCATAGGTTGTCTTTTTTTTTCAGTTTATTTTATTGGAGTATAATTGCTTTACAATGTTGTGTTCGTTTCTGCTGTACAACAAAGTGAGTCAGCTATATGTTTACATATATCAGCTCCCTCCCGAACCTCCCCTCCCGTCTCTCTAGGTCATCTTTCCCTATGCTCCCTATAACTTCTCACTAGCTATCTGTTTTACACGTGGTAGTGTATATATGTCAACGCTGCTTTCCCAATTTGTCTCACCCTCCGCTCCCCGCCATGTCGACATATCCATTGTTTCCATCTAGGTCTCTGTTCATCTATGTATACTGTTCCTAGATTTCGTATATATGCATTAATGTATAATATTTTCCTTTCTGACTTATTTCACTCTATATGGCATACTCTAGGTCCATGTGTATCTCTACAAATGACCCAATTTCATTCATTTTTATAGCTGAGTAATATTCATTGTGTGTGTGTGTGTGTGTATATATATATCACATATTTATCAATTCACATGACAATGAACATTTAGATTGCTTCCGTCCCCTGGTTATCATAAATAGTCCTACAGTGAACATTGGGGTACATAAGTCTTTTTGAATTATGATTTTCTCAGGGTATATGTGCAGTAGTGGGGTTATTGAGTCATATGGTAGTTATATTTTCAGTTTTTTAAGAAACCTCCAAACTGTTTTCCATAGTGGCTGTATCAATTTACATTTCCACCAACAGTGCAAGAGGGTTCCCTTTTATCCACATCCTCTTCAGCATTTATTGTTTGTAGATTTTATGATGATGACCATTCTGACCAGTGATAAATCATTGTAGTTTTGATCTGCATTTCCCTAATAACTAGTGATGCTGAGCATCTTTTCCTGGGTTTATTGGCCATCTAATTGATTTCTCCATCAAATCTGAATGAGAGTATTGCTGGATAGAATATTTTGATTGTAGGTTCTTCCCTTTCATCACTTTAAATATATCATGCCATTCCCTTCTGGCTTGTAGAGTTTTTGTTGAGAAATCAGCTGATAGCCTGTTGGGAGTTCCCTTGTATGTTATTTGTAATTTTTCCCCTATGTTGTTTTTAATATTTTATCTTTGTCTTTAATTTTTGTCAGTTTGATTACTTTGTGTCTCGGTATGTTCCTCCTTGGGTTTTTTCTGCCTGGGATTCTCTGTGCTCCTGGACTTGGTTGACTATTTCCCTTCCACTGTTTGGGAATTTTTCAGCTATCTCATCAAATATTATCTCAGGTCCTTCCTCCCTCTCTCTTCCTTCTGCCTCAGTTACTCTATTACTGAATCCTTCTAGTGTATTATTCATCTCTGTTTGTTTGTTCTTTAGTTTTTCTAGGTTTTGATAAACATTTCTTGTATCTTCTCCATTGTTTTCCCGAGATCCTGGATCATCTTCACTATCATTATTCAAAATTCTTTTTCTGGAAGGTTACCTATCTCTACTTCATTTAATTGAAGCCAGGAAGGTTGATTCTTCCAGCTCTATTTTTCTTTCTCAAGATTGCTTTGGCTAATTGGCGTCTTTTTGTTTCCATACAAATATTTTAAATTTTTGTACTGGTTCTGTGAGAAATGCCCTTGGTAATGTGATGAGGATTGCATTAAATCTGCAGATTGTTTAGGGTAGTCTAGTCATTTTTTCAATATTGATTCTTTCAATCCAAGAACATATTATATCTCTCTGTGTCATCTTTGATTTCTTTCATCAGTGTCTTACAGCTTTCTGCATACAGGCTTTTGTCTCCATAGGTAGGTTTATTCCGAGGTATTTTATACTCTTTGTTGCAGTGGTAAGTGGGATTGTTTCCTTAATTTCTCTTTCTTATTTTTTGGTAGTTAGTTTATAGGAATTCAAGGGATTTCTGTGTATTGATTTTGTATCTTGTGACTTTACTACATTCACTGAATAGCTCTAGTAATTTTCAGATGTTATCTTCAGGGTTTTCTATGTATAGTATCGTGTTGTCTGCAGACAGTGACAGTTTTACTTCTTTTTCAATCTGGATTCCTCTCATTTCTTTTTCTTCTCTGATTGATATGACTAGGACTTCCAAACTAAATTGAATAATAATGGTGAGAATGCACACCCTTGTCTTATTAGACCTTAGAGGAAGTACTTTCAGTTTTTCACCATTGAGAATATTTGTTGTTGGTCTGTTTTATATGGCCTTTATTGTGTTGAGGTAGGTTCCTTTCATACCAATTTTCTGAAGAGTTTTTTCCATAAATAGGTGATGAAGTCTGTCAGAAGCTTCTTCTGCATTCTTTGAGATTATCATATGATTTTTATCTTTCAATTTGGTAATGTGGTATATCACATTGATTTGTGTATATTGAAGAATCCACGCATCCTTGGGATAAACTTAACTTGATCATAGTGTATGATCCTTTTTATGTGTTATTGGATTCTGTTTGCTAGTATTTTTTGAGGATTTTTGTGTCTGTGTTCATCACTGTTATTAGTCTGTAATTTTCTTTTTGATATCTTTGTTTAATTTTGGTATCAGGGGATGGTGGCCTCATAGAATGAGTTTGGGAGTATTCCTCCCTCTGCAGTTTTTTGGAAGTGTTTGAGAAGAATAGGTGCTAACTGGTCTCTAAAAATTTGATAGAACTCACCTATGACGCCATCTGGTCCTGAACTTTTGTTTGTTGGAGGGTTTTTAATTATGGTTTCAATGTTATGACTTGAGATTAGTCCATTGATATTTTCTGTTTCTTCATGCTTCAGTCTTGGTGGGTTGTACCTTTCTCAGAATTTGTCCATTTCTTCTGGGTTGTCCATATTATTTGCATGCAGTTGCTTGTAGTAGTCTCTTAATAATCCTTTGTATTTCTATAGTGTCAGTTGTAACTTCTCCTTTTTCATATTTAATATTATTGATTTGAATCTTCTTCCTTTTTTTCTTGATGAGTTTGGCTAAAGGTATAAACCTTTAATCTTCTCAAAAAATCAGCTTTAGTTTTCTTGGTCTTTACTGTTGTTTTCTTCATTTCTGTTTCATTTATTTCTTCTCTGATCTAACTGGAGTTTTTCAGGTCTTCTTTCTCTAGTTGTTTTACGTGTAACATTAGGTTGTTTATAGTAGATTTTTCTTGTTTCTTGAGGTGATAATTGGTTGTGTTTATGTTGTCATTTGTTGCTATTTTTTAAAATTTCCTCTTGAATTTCTTCTCCGAATTTTTGAGTATTTAGTACTAAACAAACGTGTTTGTGTTTTTTGTAGTTTTTTTTTTCCCCCCTGTAATTGATTTCCAGTCTCATACTGTTGTGGTAAAAAAAGATGCTTGATATAATTCCAATTTTCTTAAGTTTACTGAGGCTTCATTTATAACCCAAGATGTGATCTATCCTGGAGAATGTTCCATGTGCACTTGAGAAGAAAGTGTATTCTGCTGGTTTTGGATGGAATGTCCTATGTATATCAGTATGTCTAGCTGATGTAATGTTTCATTTAAGGCTTGTTTTTCCTTATTAATTTTCTATCTGGATGATCTGTCCATTGGTGAAAGTGGAGTGTTAAAAAGTACCCCACTATTACTGGGTTACTGTTAATTTCCCCTTTTATGGCTGTTAACATTTGCTTTTTGTTTTGAGCTGCTCCTGTGTTGGGTGCATAATATTTAAAATTGTTTTATTTTCTTCTTGGATTGATCCCTTGATCATTATGCAGTGTCCTTCCTTCTTCTGGTAGTCTTTAAAGTCTGTTTTTTTCTGATATGAGTATGCTACTCTAGCTTTATTTTGATTTCCATTTGCATATAATATCTGTTTCCATTGCCTCACTTCCAATCTGTATGTGTCCCTAGATCTGAAGTGGGTCACTTGTAGACAGCATATATAAGGGTCTTGTTTTTGTATCCATTCAACCATTTTGTATCTTTTGGTGGGAGCATGTAATCCAGATCCATTTATGGTAATGATTGATATGTATGTTCCTATTACCATTTTCTTAATTATTTTGGGTTTTTGTAGGTCTTTTTCTTATTTTGCGCATAGAGAAGTTCATTTGGCATTTGCTTTAAAGCTGGTTGATCATACTGAATTCTCTTAGCTTTTGTTTGTCTGTAAAA
Source organism: Bos taurus (assembly GCF_002263795.3). NCBI lineage: Eukaryota > Metazoa > Chordata > Mammalia > Artiodactyla > Bovidae > Bos > Bos taurus. Next base: position 37,110,235 of record NC_037329.1, read on the forward strand.
CTTTTGATTTCTCTGTTCCGTTCTGGGTAGAGTATTCTTTTTTCTTTTTTTTATTATTTTATTTTATTTTTAACTTTACAATATTGTATTGGTTTTGCCATATATCAACATGAATCCGCCACAGGTATACACGTGTTCTTTGTCGGCCTTGCCTTTCATCACTTTACGTATACCCTCGCAGAGTATTCTGGCCTACAGTTTCTGGTGAAAAATCAGCTGATAACCTTATGGGGATTCTCTTGCATGTTGTTTGTTGCTTTTTCCTTGCTGCTTTTAATATTTTTTCTTTGAATGTAATTTTTGTTAGTTTGATTACTATGTCTCTGTGTGTTTCTCCTTGGGTTTATCCTGTGTGGGAAACTGTGCTTCCTGCACTTGAGTGACTATTTCCTTTCCCATGTTAGCTAAGTTTTTGACTATAATCTTTCAAATATTTTCTCAGACCCTTTATCTTTCTCTTTTTCTTCTGAGACCCCTATGAAACAAATGTTGGTGCATTTAATGTTGTCCCAGAGGTCTCTGAGACTGTCCTCGTTTCATTCTTTTCCTTTATTCTGCCCCTCAGTAGTTATTACCATCATTCTATCTTCCGGCTCACTCACTTGTTCTGCTTCAGTTATTCTGTTGATTTGTCTGGCATATTTTTCATTTCAGTTATTGTGTTGTTCATCACTGTCTGTGTGTCCTTTAGTTCTTCTAGGTCCTTGTTAAACATTTCTTCTGTTTTCTTGATCCATGCCCCCATTCTGTTTCTGAGATTTTGGATCATCTTTACTGTCAGTACTCTGAATTCCTTTTCAGGTAGGTTGGCTATTTCCTCTTCATTAATTTGGTCTTTGGTTATTGCTCCTTCATCTGTACCATATTTTTGGATGTCTCTTTTTTTTTTGATCAGGGTGTGGTCTATATTTCTGTCTTGCTCATTGTTTGGCCTAAGGCATCCAGCACTGGAGTTCGCAGGCAGTTGGGTGGAACTAGGTATTGGTATCAAGATGGGGACCTCTGGGGGATCTGTTGCTGATTAATATTCTCTGGGGTCTGAAGTTCTCTGTTAGTACAGTGGTTTGAATTTGGTGCTCCTACCACAGGAGCTCAGACCCAACCCTGGCCTGAGAGCCAAGACCCTGGTTACTCAGGGATTCGCCCATCTCCTTAGGTGTTCAAAGCCCCCCACCGGCACCTTGTAGGTGCCCTAGTTGTGATGAGCTGCAAGCTCTGCATCCTCCTACTCGGGCATCTTGAAGGAAGTGCCTGTTTGAACCTTTGGGGTGAGGTGCCATTACCCTGTGACCCTGACTAGAGGGGATTAACGAGTCCCTAGAGCATTAGAGATTGCATTATAGGTGTTGTGAGCCAAGTCCTTACAGACGAGTCTGAAGGGAGAAACCTTTGCACTGGGGCACCTGGGTGTCTCTCATCCCAGGGCTCCTTGCAAATGTCATATATTTCTTAATGAATAAAATTGGATAGAGCAGGTTTGGATAAGATTAGAGAAAAAGGAATGCATTTTACAAACTTAACTAAAACTTGTGGAATATGTATTTTGTTACTGGAATGTAACATCAAAATGTTTTCTGAGAGAGATTATTGAGATCTGTCATTTGTCTATCATGAATTTAAAAACCTTTACAGAAATAAGAATTTAGAGATCACAAAGTTACATCCTTCTACATGGTTTCCTAGTCTTTGTCAATGAACGTAGACATACATACTTTATGTAATTATAATCAGCAGATCTGTATTAAGTTGTGCTTTCATTTTTGTTTGACTATTCTGAATATTGACTTAGTCTACATAATTTTCATTTTTAATAACTTTATTCCATTATGGCTTAGTGCTACAATTAAACTCTTCCACTATTTGGTGTATGTATATGTTTGAGAAGCTTTATATTGTGAATAGCCATGCACTGCTCAGGCTTCCGGGGTGGCTCAGATGATAAAGAGTCCTCCTGCAGTGTGGAGACCTGGGTTCAATCCCTGGGTTAGGAAGAACCTCTGGAGAAGGGGATGGCAGCCTACTCCAGTATTGCCTGGTGAATGCGCATGGACAGAGGAGCCTGGTGGGCTACAGCCCGTGGGGTCACAAAGAGTCCGACATGACTGAACGACTAAGTACAGCACAGCTGTCGTGGTAGTCCTTTCATCGTGTTACCAATTATTCAGTGGTGTTTTCATGGCATGTATGCCCCAAAGCAGAGTTAACCTATCAGAGAATATCTTATAATCATTAAAAAGAACAGTTTTGATAGTTCTTGTCAGATTTGTTATTAGATTGTTTCCTAGAAAACAAATTTTAGAGTGCTACCAGAAATGTATTTAAGTGTACCTGTTTTTCTGGTTTTGCGATCATTGAGTTTTAGAACTCATTTATTTTTGTAAATTTAATAGTTGTTTGAAACCTACTCTTATTGCTAGGGAGGCAATACTTTTTTCTACATGACAGGTTACCATTTAAATATGACTTGGTAAACAATATAAATTACCTTAAGGACTTAAATATTGCCCTTATATTTTTTGTCTGCATTATTAGTGAAACTAATCACATGGAATCTTATTTTGTTAGTATCGTTTTAATATATTTGATGGCTTCTACTTACTCTGAACTTTTGTAGGCAGAAGCATTTTTATTTATACAAGTATAAACAGTTTCTTCTAGTTTTTAAAAAATGCTTAGTTCTCTTGCATTTGGGATTTTATGTTTGCTCTGAGGTATGATTGAACCAGAGCATATCTTTCTATTTTCTGCAGATATTCTTTTTTAATTGTAAAATATCCTCATTGGACTAAAATTTTTTAAATACAGGTATACGTATATAAAGTGACATATACCTGTATTTAAAATTTTTTAATCCAATGAGGATTTTATAAAGTGAGTCATCTCATCCATCTGGTCTGATGTCCCAGGTACAAAAGACAAGAACTAATACCAGTTCAGCATATAATTCTAGATATTTTTTCTGTGTATTCTTAATTTTAGATACCAATGTAATCAATATATTTTTACACAACTGGACTTTATACTGTTCTCTATCACGTCTTTTTTCTTTTGTTGCTGAAATGTTCATGAACGTTTGCCTACTTCTCAGTATGTAGTCATCCCTAAATGCTGTTTTAATTTTTCTTGATTTAGTTCCCATGGAAAGAGGAAGGCATAATGTTATCTATTGACACTTCACTCTTTTTAAAGACTGACTAGTATTCAGGTGTATTAGTGTCCTCTATTTCATTCCCTGTTGATTCTTTATTACTATAAATGTGTTAGGGAACAACATTGTTTAAATTTATCTTGTCCTCTTAGTCTTAATGTGAATGTTTCTGTTGAAAGAAATTACCTAAAACTTCAATTACAGAAGAAAGATACTGACAAAGTATCCTTTCAACATCATATGGGGTCCCTAGTTCCCATATCTTTGCTTATACTCAGTATTAGCAATCTTTTAAACTTTGTCATTCTAATAAGTGAAAAGTAATCTCAGTTTGTATTTCTTTGTATTATATTGAGTTTGAACATTTTAAATGTTTTTAGTCATTTATAATTTCTTATTTGACTCTCTTTCATGAGCATTTAATTCAATTTAGTTCCATTATTTTTAGTTTTTATTATTTAATAAGAAATATTCTTATAGGAGGCAGTATGATCTAATAGTTGAGCACACGCACTGAAGATCCAGACTGCCTGGTTCTGAATTTATTTCGTTACTTTACTTGCTGCGTTACCTCATGGAGGACTATATATTTTTCCTCATGTACAAAATAGGATGCTAGCACTTAATCTCATGAATTCTTATAAGCATCAAATGAGTTAATGCATGTTAAGTACTTTACAAGACCAGCACTCAATCAACATCAGTAAGTTTGAGCAAAATTCCAGGCGATGGTGAAGGACGGGAAGTCTGACTTGCTGCAGTCCATGGGGTCACAGAGTCAGACACTAATGAGCAACTGAACAACAACAAGAATGAAATGTTCTATGAGCATAGTAATGGTTGTATTTTTTTGGCTTTAGTATATCAGAACCTTTATTTGCAGTTGAAAGAAACTCAATTTGAATTAGGTTAAACAGAAATGGTAATTAATTTATTAAAAAGTTATTGTAAGTGTGTCTCTTGAAACACTTGCACCGGAAACTTGAATGTAGTCGTGGTACTGTTTCTTATCTATTCAGAGGCTTCTGAATATTCACCTTCTGTGATATTCAGTATGCCTTTTCCATGTGGTAGAAAAACAAGAACATCGGTAGGTCCCAAATTTTACGTTTTACAATTTCAGCAACCAGAGAGAGACCATTCTGACGTTTCTTTCTAGTGTCAACTCCAAAAATCCCTGAGGCTTCAAATCTGAGCTAGCAGCCTATCCCAGTGGTAGTCTCTTCAGGAATGAGGTGTGGTACTGAGATTTATCTAACTATGGAGAGTAAGATTTTATATCAATGGGGGCACATCATATGGAGGATAGAGGTGGAGAGACAGTTTCCAAAAAAGGGGTACAAACCAAATAATAAATATTCCTAGTTACTTATTTTTGATGATTTAGAAAAAATTTTTATTGAAATACAGTTGCTTTTTCTGCTGTAGAGCAAAATCAATCAGCTATACATATACAGATATCTACTCCCTTTTGGACTTTCTTCTGATTCAGGTCATCACAGAGCCTTAAGTATGAGTTCCCTCTGCTATACAGTATGTTCTCATTAGTATGGCTGAGTTTCTTTGTTGTTATAGTATCAATAGTGTATATGTGTCAATCCCAATCTCCAGTCCCACCACCTCTTTGCCCCTTGGTATCCCTATTTTTGTTCTCTACATCTGTGTCTATTTCTACCTTGCAAGTAAGATTATCTGTACCATTTTTCTAGGCTCCATATATGTTAATTTATGATACTTGTTTTTCTCTTTCTGACTTCACTCTGTGCGATATTCTTTAGGTCCCTCCATGTCTCTACAAATGACTCAATTTTGTTACTTTTTATGGCTGAGTAAGATTCCATTGTATATATATACCACATCTTATTTATCCATTTCTGTGTTCATGGACATTTAAGTTACTTCCATGTCTTGGCTGTTGTAAACAGTGCTGATGTGAACACTGGGGTGCATATATCTTTGAATTATGATTTTCTCTGAGTATATGCCCAGTAGTGAGATGCCTGGGTCATATGGGAGTTCTTTTTTTAGTTTTTAAGAAAACTTTGTACTGTTTTCCATAGTGGCTATATCAGTTTACACTCCCACCAGCAGTGCATGAGGGTTCCCTTTTCTTCATACTCTCTCCAGTGTTTATTGTATGTAGATTTTTTTTTAACAATGATTTATGTATTCAGTTTGGTCCATGCTGGGTCTTGTTGCTCTTCAGGCTTTTCTCTAATTGTGATGAGTAGGGGGAAGGGGCTTCTCTAGTTATGGAGCATGGGCTTCTCATTATGGTGGCTGCTCTTGCAGAGCACAGGTTCCAGGATGCGCAGGCCTCCGTAGGTGCAGCAGGTGGGCTCAGTAGTTGCGGCTCCTGGGCTCAGAGCACAGGCTCAGTCAGTAACTGTGGCTCGTGGCCTTAGTTGCCCAGTGGCATGTGGGATTTTCTAGGATGGGGATTGAACCCTTGTCTCCTGCATTGTCAGGCAGATTCATTACCACGGACACACCAGGGAAGCCCTGTAGATTTATTTTTGATGCTGGTCACTCTGACTGGTGTGAGGTGATACCTCATAGTGGTTTTAATTTGCATTGCTCTAATAATGAGTGGTGTTGAACATCTTTGCATGTGGTTGGTGGTCTTGTGTATGTCTCCTTTGGAGAAGTGTTTGTTTTGGTGTCTTATGCCCACGTTTTGATTGGGTTGTTTATTGATTTGAGTTGCATGAACTGCTTATGTATCTTGTGGAGAGTAATCCTTTGATAGTTACTTCATTTGCTATTATTTTCTTCCATTCAGAGGGTTTTCTTTTTGTCATCTTTATGGTTTCCATTGCTACATTTAATTAGGTCCAATTGTTTATTTTTGTTTCCATTACACTAGGAGGAGTGTTCTTCCTATGTTTTCCTCTGAGAGTTTTCGTGTCTGGCCCTGCATTCAGATCTTTAATCCATTTTGAATTTATTTTTGTGTATATGGTTAGAGAGTGGTCTAGTTTCATTCTTTTACATGTAGCTGCCTAGTTTTCCCAACACTATTTATTGACAAGGCTGTCTTTTCTCCATTGTGTATTTGAATCCTCTGTCATAGATTAGGGGACCACAGGTGCGTGGGTTCATCTCTGGGCTTCTGTCCAGTTCCATTGATCTATAGATCTGTTTTTGTGACAGTACCATACTGTCTTGATTACTGTAGCTTTGTAGTATAGTCTGAGGTCAGGAAGCTTGATTCCTCCAACACCATTTTTCTTTCTCAAGATTGCTGTGGTTATTTCTGGTCTTTCATGTTTCCATACAGATTGTAAAATTTTTTGTTTTATCTTTGTGAAAAATACACTTGGTAATTTGATAGGAATTACATTGCATCTGTACATTGCTTTGGGTAGTATAGTCATTTCCACAATATTGATTCTTACAATTGAAGATCGTAGTATATCTCTCCATCTGTTTGTGTCATTGCTTTCTCTCATCTGTGTCTTAAGAGTTTTCTGTATACAGGTCTTTTCACTCCTTTGGTAGGCTTATTCCTAGGTATTTTTTAATGTTAGTAGTTTTTAATTGGAGCATAATTGCCTTACAATGTTGTGTTAGTTTCTGCTGTACAATATTGTGACTCAGCTGTAAGTGTACCTATATTTGCTCCCTCTTGAGCCTCTATTTTACCCCCACCATCCCACCCTACTAGATCATCACAGAGCACCCAGCTGAGCTCCTGGTGTAATATAGCAGCTTCCCACTAGCTATTTATTTTATAAATGGTAGTATATATATGTTCGTGCTGCTCTCTCAGTTCACCCCACCCTCTCCTTCCCCTGCTGTGTCCACAAGTCCATTCTCTATGTCTGCATCGCTATTCTTTTGCCCTGCAAATAGGTTCATTAGTACCATTTTTCTAGAATACACACAGAAGTGTTAATATGCACTGTTAGTTTTTCTGGCTTGACTTTACTGTATGACTGATTCTAGATTCATGCACATCACTACAAATGACCCAGTTGCTTTCCTTTTTATGGCCATGGAATGATATTCCATGGTATATATGTACCACAACTTCTTCATCCATTCATCTGTCAGTGGACATCTAGTTTGCTTCCGTGTCCTGGCTATTGTAAATAGTGCTACAGTGAACACTGGGTACATACAGTGGGATTGCTCAGTCCATATAATATTGTCTTTTTTTTTTTTAAGGAAAGTCCATACTGTTCTCCTTCGTGGCTGTTATCACTTTATATTCCCACCAACAGTGCAAGAGGTTTCCCCTTTTTTTTTTTTCAAATTTTATTTTTAAACTTTACAATATTGTATTGGTTTTGCCATATATCGAAATGAATCCGCCACAGGCATACATGTGTTCCCCATCCTGAACCCTCCTCCCTCCCCGTACCATCCCTCTGGTGCACCAGCCCCAAGCATCCAGTATCGTGCATCGAATCTGGACTGGCGACTCATTTCATATATGATGATATACATATTTCAATGCCATTCTCCCAAATCATCCCACCCTCTCCCTCTCCCACAGAGTCCAAAAGACTGTTCTATACATCAGTGTCTCTTTTGCTGTCTCGTATACAGGGTTAAGAGGATGTGGAGAAAAGGGAACCCTCTTAACACTGTTGGTGGGAATGCAAACTAGTACAGCCACTATGGAGAACAGTGTGGAGATTCCTTAAAAATCTGGAAATAGAACTGCCTTATGATCCAGCAATCCCACTGCTGGGCATACACACTGAGGTTTCCCCTTTCTCCACATCCTCTCCAGCATTTATTTTTTGTAGATTTGACGATGGCCATTCCTATCAGTGTGAGGTGATAGTTCAATGTAGTTTTGATATGCATTTTTCTAATAATGAGCAATGTTGAGCATCTTTTCATGTGTTTGGTGGTTTTCTGTATATTTTCTTTGGAGAAATGTCTGTTTATGTCTTCTGCCCACTTTTTGATTGGGTTGCCTGTTTATCTGGTATTGAGCTATATAAGCTCCTTGCATATTTTGGAGATTAATCCTTTGTCAGTTGCTTCATTTGCAAATATTTTCTCCCATTTTGAGGGTTTTTTATCTTGCTAATGATTACTTTTGGTGTGCAAAAGCTTTTAAGTTTAATTAGGTCCCATTTATTTTTGTATTTATTTCCATTACTCTAGGAAGTGGATCAAAGATCTTGCTGCAGTTTATTTCAGAGTGTTCTGCCAATGTTGTCCTCTAGGAGTTTTATATTTCCTAGTCTTATATTTAGGCCTTTACTCCATTTTGTGTTTATCTTTGTGTATGGTGTTAGGAAGTGTTCTGATTTCATTCTTTTACATATGGCTGTTCAGCTTTCCCAACACCACTTACTGATGAGGATTTCTTTTCTCCATTGTATGTTCTTTCCTCCTTTGTCAAATTTAAGATGCCCACAGGTGCATGAGTTTATCTCTGGGCTTTCCATCTTGTTCCATTGATCCGTGTTTCTATTTTTGTGCCAGTACCATACTGTCGTGATAACTGTTGTTTTGTAGTATAGTCTAAAGTCAGGAAGGTTGATTCCTCCAGCTCCATTTTTCTTCTCAAGGTTGCTTTAGGTATTCAGGGTCTTTTTGTTTCCATACAAATAGTAAAAATTTTTATTCTAGTTTTGTGAAAAATGCCCTTGGTAATTCAATAGGGATTGCATTCAATCTGCAGATTGCTTAGGGTAGTTATTTTCACAGTATTGATTCTTTCAATCCAAGAATATAGTATATTCTCCATTGTGTCGTCTTTGATTTCTCTCATCAGTGTCTTATTTTCTGCATACATGTCTTTTGTCTCTATGGGTAGGTTTATTCCCAGATATTTTATTCTTTCTGTTGCAGTGGTGAGTGGGATTGTTTCCTTAATTTCTCTGATTTTTTGTTGTTTGTGTATCAGAATGCAAGGGATTTCTATATATTAATTTTGTATCCTGCAACTTTACTAAATTTTCTGTGTACAGTATTGGGCTTCCCTGGTGGCTCAGACAGGTTAAAAAAAAAAAAAATGCCTGCAATGCAGGTGACCCGAGTTTGACGCCTGTGTTGGGAAGAGCCCCTGGAGAAGGAAATGGCTACCCACTCCAGTATTCTTGCCTGGAGAATTCCATGGACAGAAAGAACGGGCAGGCATAGTATACTGTCATCTGCAGTCAAGAGTTTTCTTTCTTTTCCAATCTGGATTCCTGTTACGTTTCTTCTCTGCTTGCCTGACTAGGACTTCCAATAATAGTGGCAAGAGTGAGCACCCTTTCTTGTTCCTGATCTCAGAGGAAATACTTTCAGTTTTCACCATTGAGCGGCCTTTATTATGTTGAGTTAGGTTCCTTCCATGCCTAATTTCTGGTGAGTTTTTATCATATATAGTTGTTGAATTTTGATGAAAGCTTTTCCTGCATCTATTGAGATTACCATATAGTTTTTATCTTTCAGTTTCTTATTTTTTGTCTCACATTGATTGATTTGTGTGTATTCATGCTCAGGATATATCCCACTTGATCATGTTGTGATCCTTCTTGATGAAATTTTAAATAGGTTTGTTTTTGTGCTTTTTCTGATAGCTTGTTATTAACATGTAGAAAGGCAACAGATTTCTATATCCTGTAGGCTTATTTTATTCTAATTTTTTGGTGGAGACTTTAGGGTTATGCTATATATAGTATCCTGTCATCTGCAGATGTGGGTTTTCCTTCTTCCCTGGCAGTTTGGTTGCCTTTTCTTTTCTTGTCAGATTGCTGTGGCTAGGACTTCTAATACTGGGTTAAATAGATGTGGCAGGAGTGTGGACATCCTTCTCTCTTGATTTTAGAGGAAAGGCTTTCAGCTTTTATCCACTGTGTATGATGTTAACTGTTGTTTTTCATAAATAGACTTTTATGTTGAGATGTCCCCTCTATACACAACTTTTATATTTTAAGTTTGTATCCTGCAACTTTGTTAAATTTGTTGTGTGTGTGTGTATGGGGGTGATGGCTGGGAATCTGAATTACCTTCTTTACATGTTGCTAGATTTGAATTTTTTATCATCTTAAAATATTCTTACTGGAATCACTTAATGTATGTTGTCTCGAATTTTGTCTCATTCATTTCAGTCTTGGCTCTCTTGTTTTCTTAATAGCTCCATGGTATACTTCTTTCATTTTATGTATTTAAAATAAACATAAGTGTACATCTTGAACTTTCACATAATGAAAAGTCAAGAAGTGTAGTCTATGAAGTACAGTTGATTTACAGTGTTAATTTCTACTGTACAGAAAAGTGATTCTTATAACTACATAAACGTTTTCATATTCTTTTCCATTATGGCTTATCACTGGTGGTTGAATATAGATAGTTCCTTGTACTATATAGCAGGATCTTGTTGTTTGTCCATCCTATATATGTTTACATATGCTAATTCCAAACTCCCCATCATTCCCTCCCTCTTGACAACCACATGTAAGTCTATTTTTGTTTGTAGATATATTCATTTATGTATTATTCTAGATTCTACATGTAAGTGATACTGTATTTTTTACATGCCGCTATAAACGACATTTCATTTTTTGGGGTAACAGTCCATTGTATATATGTACCTTATCTTCTTTGTCCATTCATCTGTCAGTGGACATTTAGGTTGTTTCCATGTCTTGAATATTGTAAAATATTGTTGCTATTAACATGGGGTGTGTATATCTTTTTGAATTATAGTTTTATCTGGATATATGCCCAGGAATAGGATTGCTGGCTTATATAGTAGTTCCATTTTTAGTTTGAGGAACCCCAGTATTGCTTTCTATAGTATCTGCACCAGTTCACATTCCCACCAACAGTGTAGAAGGATTCCTTTTTCTCTACACTCCATCCAGCATTATTTGTAGACTTTTTGATGATGGCCATTCTGACTGGTGTGAGGAGATACCTCATTGTAATTTTTATTTGTATTTCTCTAGTAATTAGTGATGTTGATCATCTTTTCAGATGCCTACTGGCTATCTGTATGTCTTCTGCCCATTTTTTGATTGGATTTTAAGTTACTGATTGAGGTGTATGAGCTGTTTGTGTATCTTAGAACTTAAGCCCTTGTCAATCACATCATTTGCAAATATTTTCTCACAGTCTATAAATATTTTCATTTTTAGTTTGTTTGCTGAGAAGCACATCTCTTTGGGGTCTAGCTGCTTTAAGTATCATGTTTGTATGATCATGTTGCACAAAGCAGTAATCTGTTCATTCTCGTGTGAATATACAGTTTGTTTATTCATGCTACTGTTGGTAGTCATTGTTGGCTGTTATACAAGTGCTGCCATGAACCTTTCATCATTTTTTGAGTGATTATACATATGCATTTCTATTGGGTGTATTCCTAGGAATGGATATATAGTTATCAAGAGTGGTTGAATCAGTTTATACTTCTACTAGCAGTAAATGAGGATTCCAGTTGCTCCACAGCTTTCCATACATTTAGTATTGCCTTTGTTTTTCATTTTAACTGTTGTGGTACCATGTATTTTTAAACATTACTATTTTTATTGACGCAATTGTAGATTCACATTCCTTAAGAAATAAGAGATATCTTGCACTTTTCCCAGTTCCTTCACTGGCAGCATTTTGCAGATGACACTATAATATTACAACGAAGCTATTAACACTGATGCAATTCACAATTCTTAGCTTTCCCCAGATGTGTATTAAGTTGTATACAGTTTCGCCCCTGTTGGAGGTTTTGAGTATCAACCACCAAGTCATGACAAAACAGTTAATCCCACAAGGACCCTTCTTAATACCTTTTTATAACTACATACATTACCTGACTTGCTCTCTTCTCACCTCCACCCCAGTCTGTCCTATTTCTAACACTTTGTCATTTCATATTCTTATATGGATGGACTTACACAGTAACCTTTGGGGATTAGTTTTTTCCTGAATAACATAATCCCCAGCAAGTCACCATCAGTTTATTTTTAGCTTTCCTGTGTTACTTTGTTTTAGAAGTGTTCCTGTGGAAAAGATTAGGACTGAAGTTTTTAAATTAATTTAACTGTGTCTTTAATGAAAGTGAAGTAAAAAGTCATTCAGTCCTGTCCAACTCTTTGCAACCCCATGGACTATACAACCCATGGAATTCTCCAGGCAAGAATACTGGAGTGGGTAGCCTTTCCCTTCTTCAGGGGATCGTGAACCCATTTCCCGCATTGCAGGCACATTCACCAGCTGAGTCACAAGGGAAGCCCAAGAATATCTTTAATAGAATCGAACAATTTTTTGTCTCCTAGTTCACCTTTCACTCTTCTTTCCTGGATTGATCATGTGTCCTCCGCCCCCACCATGGTATTTTGGACAACGTGTACCTTACATCTGTTAACTGTCTTCAGAAAAAAAAATATATGACCCGTTTCTGCCTATATTTCAGCATTCTTACAGTATTTTTTCATCTGTCCTTTTAAATTATGCATGCAGTGATGAAAAACACTTAAGCAGCATAAATGTTTTTAAAATGTGGTCCTCTTCCATACTGCAGTATATCCTTGCAGATATTTTTCTGTTCATTTATAATTTTGTTGTATAACACATACAATGATATTTTTAAATTTACTTAATATATATCAGATAGCATTCCCTTGTTAGTATATTCAGAACTACTTCATTCTCAACTGCAAGACAGTATCTTATGGTATGAATGTTGCATAAATTACCTTACTCTGTTAAGACAGTTCTCCATTTATTCTATAAACATCCACAGGCATATTGTTATATATATTTGTTTAAATATTTCTGTTGGATTCATTCTTCATGCTTATAGACACTGCCATTTTTTAGTTTTAATTATGCTTACCTTTATTTGGCTCAGACAGTAAAGCGTCTGTCTACAATGTGGGAGACCCGGGTTCAATACCCAGGTCAGGAAGATCCTCTGGAGAAGGAAATGGCAACCCACTCCGGTACTCTTACCTGGAAAATTCCATGGATGGAGGAGTCTGGTGGGCTACAGTCCATGGGGTTGCAAAGAGTCAGACACAACTGAGCAACTTCACCTTTATTTTTAAATATTGTCATGTTCAATTTTTGTCCATTTTGACCTCCAAATAAATTTTAGAGTTACTTGTTGTGCCTCAAAAGACAATCTCATTGACATTTTTATTACAATTACAGAGACTTTAAAAACTTAATTTGGGGATGGAATGAGTAGGAATAACAGCTTTGCAATAGTCAGGGTTTTCTGTCTACTCTGAACATTTAAATATGTTAATTTTTAGTAAAAACCTAATAAATGTTAAGCACTTTTGTGACATTGAGAAAAATCAGCATTTTCTCTCAGTTATCTATAGAGAGTACATTCTTTGGCGTCTGTTACTGTTAAGTATAAACATAATGTCAGTTTCTGATATTTTGTTATAGACAGATGTCTATTTTTATTTCTCTTGTTCAGGGTCCACTACTTCTTGAATGAATTCTGTGCCTTTTATCAATTCTGGAAAACTTTGCTATTCTCATTGTATATAGCTTCTCCTACCTGCTTAGCCGTCATCTATTCTGCCTTGTCTTAATGCTGTAACCTTTTCATGAGAGGTTTTTTTTTTTTCTTCAAAATTCCAATAGTTATATTTGTCATTCTGGAAGTTTGATTTAGCGTGTAGATTAAGAGGCATAGATTCTTGACCCAAATTGCTTGGATTTAAATCCCACCTCTGTCTTTCTGTATTTTTGTGACGTTGGAAAGTTATTCAGGCCTTGTGTGAGTTAATTCTTAAAATTGTACAGATTAGATAATATAGGTAACAGTGCCCTGGAACAGTCTGTGTGGTGCATGGTAAGTCAACTTCAGTCATGTCCAACTCTTGGCGACCCTATGGACCATAGCCTGCCCGGCTCTCCTCTTGGAACACTCTGATGATACACAATTAGCTGTGTATTAGATAATCATTTTCATAGTACATTGTTTCTTCAATTCATCCCCATTTTAGGAATACTCACTGGTTGTATCTATCTTCTTTCTAAGGTTTGTGCAATCCTAATACTTTTGTTTCTGCATGCTCATCTTCAGTCAAGTATTACCTGCAGGTGTACAGTAGGTGTACAGGGATAGGGCATATAGCTCCAAAGCGGTGGTGGGCGGCAGTGGGCTAAGAACTGGGACAGCAGATGTATTAAAATTTCAGAGCCCAGGCCTGTGAGCTAGTATTCAATACAGCAAAAAGTCATTTGAACCCATATTAAAATATGCTTCTTTTAGTCACTGTTTCTAAATGGAAGAAATTTGGGGGTTAACTTAATCTTTGTTACTAGAAGTGTATAAAATGAATAAGTATCATTACTGAACTGAGGACTATCTGCTATAGCTTTTGTCAGCTCAGTATCTGGGTTTATAGTGAGAGTCAGATGATACTTGCTGGGTGAAAATAATTTTAATATTAAAAACTTTAAAATCCTTAGGTCAATTTTAAAATGAAAACAAGCAAAGTTAGTTTATACTGAATGTAAATGTTCACTTTGTATTTCCTTTTTTAAAAATGGTCAGTTTTTTCCTCTAATGATGTTTGATTTCAAATAAGCTAACTCTAGTTGCTTTTAAAATTATACATGACAGGCTATGTCTGTGGGGGTGAGGAAGTGGTCCTTGCTTTGTAGCTCTGATAATCCTTTTTACTGCTTTGAGATGAACCTCGGTAGGAGAGTTTGAAAGCTAACATAATTAGCAATGCTGCAGATCTACTCAGAATTCTTGCTTCCTTTGTTAAACAGATGTTTCAGGGGATTATATTTGTTACCAGTAGAGAACTGTTGATTATTCCAATCACTCTTTATAATGTCACAGAAAGTTTACATTCAACTTCAGGGTTAGCTGTGACCAGTGTAACTGACTTCCCTATAGCAGGAAGTGTGTACCTCCATAGAGTGAATGGGTTGACATTGTATTCACCGCTGCTGCTAGGTCACTTCAGTCGTGTCCAACCCTGTGTGACCCCATAGACGGCAGCCCACCAGGCTCCCCCATCCCTGGGTTCTCCAGGCAAGAACACTGGAGTGGGGTGCCATTGCCTTCTCCATTATTCACTGCTACCACCCAAGAAACTGAAAAGTCACGAGCAGGCAAGGAAAAATTATTACCTTTAATTCAGCTCTGTTTTTAAATGAGTAAAGTACTATTATGATAATATGCTCTTAAAAATGTAGATATCATACAACTATGAAAGTGAGAGTGCAGAGTATGAAAAGTTGAAGAAGCTCACTGATTAAAAGCCCACTATCTAATTTGAATATTACAGTAAAGAATTAATAGGTACTGATAATACTCTTGGTCTCATCTTTTTAAAGAGATACTAGTGTAAAAGTAAACTAGTAGATGAAAAGTACACACCTCCCGAAGCATCAAAACGGAAGAAAACAGCTCCTATAGTGAAGGAATTTATATAAGTGATGTATGAAAATAAAGAATGATAGAACTATTACCAAACATACTGATAATAACAATTTGGCTTAAGTCATCCCTAAAGAGAGTCAAGATTTGAGGTTAGTTCACAAAGCACAGTTCAACCTAAAACAAGGATTCACAGAGGTTAGAAATAAAAGGACAGACAGAAATGAGATAGTTCCAACTAAAAATAAAGGGGTTATACAGTTGCCAGTGAAAGAGTTCAGACCCCAAAAAGTTAAAATGACACACACAGGATGATATAGGACACTGGAGATGGCGAGTCTCCATGAGGCTAACCGCCATTAGGCGCAGCCCCAAACACAGCAACAGTTTTCACAGAGCAGAAACTACAAACAAAGTAAGGAGAAATACAGCATGGTAAGAGACTTGATCATACCTCTCAGTCCAAAATAGGAAGTATACTTTCTTTTTGAATGTATCACCAGAAATAACAAAAACAGCATTGTGTCACCACAATGGAATGTAAGAAATTAGTAACAAAACTGGGCCCCTTTCACCTGGAAGATTTAAAACATGCTGTTATCCTAGTATCTAGCCTGGTGGCAAATGAACTGGCTGTAGCTCAAGTCACAGTATTTCAGAGTAATACTAACACACACATCATTTATCAGTGACAGACCAGTGTGATACATAAGTTTGTATATCAGCTTTTGATAAATAAAAATTGAGTATATTTTCCTATGCAAACAGTTTTTACAACTCAATAGTAAGACATCCCAACTGATAAAAACAGGCAAAGGATTTGAATAGACCTTTCCCCATAGAAGATATACAAATGGCCAACAGCCACTGGAAAAGGTGCTCAGCATCATTAGGGAAGTGAACACCAAAACCACAATGAGATACCACCTTCATATCCACTAGGATGATTTTAAAAAGATGGAAGATGGCAAGGATGTGCCAGATAACAAATACCATGTTATGATTCTTTTTATAAGAAATGTCCAGAATAGGCAAATCCAGACAGAAAATAGTAGTCACTGGGGGAGAGGAGTGATTGCTAATATGGTTCAGAGGTCCATGACTCTACAAAGAGCTAAGCTTGCTTTCTGGAGTGATGAAACTGTGAAATGAGATAGTGGTGGTTGCATAACTGTGAATTACACTAAGAACCCCTGAATTGTATATACTTAAAAGGGTGGATTTTATGGTATGTGGATTATATCTCAAAAACAAAAGGTGGTAACAATATCTGCAGAAAGCATTATGTCCTCTTGGACTCAGAAAACAGAGGGAATAAGTTGAGGTTATTAAAACCTCATACTGTCTCTCAGAACTCTGGCTTCTAAGGAGGAGGAACTACCCAGCTGGTGTCCTCTCTAAAGGGAAGAAGGCAAGACAAATTTGAGCAGTACCTACAATGAAGCAACGAAAAAAATTTGGAGAGTATACCCCTACCAGATAAAGGTCCACAACTAGCCACAACACTGACAGGCCTTCAACCTTTTTTTGTCTCCTTCTAGAGGAATCTTAGAGAGTTTAACAAGGAGCCAGTGGGCGTAATCCGCATTTAGTGAGTTAAATCAGCGAGGACTCAATAATACAGCCTTCATGTCATACGCGTGCCTGTGTGTGCAAACAAAAAGCAGTTAAAAGGTATGATGGAGGCTTAATTTACAAAAACAAAACCAAAACACTGGATATTAGAAATAGGCGTAGAAATAGGCAAACCAGCATGAAGAAAACCATAAAACATCCCTGCGATGGAAGGCTACACTGGAAAACATGGGAAGCTTATTAGCACACCAATGTAGGACGATTCATTGTCAGCAGGATGTCACTATTAGGCTTCTTCCAAGAAATATATAGCAGGTGACTAGTAGGTTCCAAGGCAAAGAAGACATAATGACGTGCCCTATCAGATACTAGAACATGTTATACAGTCTCTGTAAAGAACAGTGTGGTATCAGCACATGAGTAGACAGACTAATGGAAAATAATTTTTTAAAATCCAGAAGTTTAGTGAATGATAAAAATGAAATTTTAAATCAGTGGGAAAAATAAAGAATTTAAACAAGTGGTATTCTGACAGCTAGTCCTATGGAAAGGATAAAACTAGCCCAATCTGTCATACTACACATTAAATTCCAAATGAATCAGACATATATTAAAAAAAATGAAACCTTTACAGGTCCTTTTACATTTACAGAAGAAAGTGAAGGTTAACTCCTTGATAACCTGGGAATAGGAATACTTCTAACCTGGATTCAAAAGCCAAAAGAAGTATAAAAATTTAAATCTTTATTTCATCCACAGAATATGAACACTTCAAGAAAAATATCAATCGCTGTCAAACTCGTCCAAACAACAGAAGAGAGAAAACTTACAAACTCATTTTATGAGCCAGCATTACCCTGATAACAAAATCAGATGAGAGCACACAGGAAAAGGAAATTTCAGGTCAATATCCTTGATAACCATAGATGTAAAAATCCTCAACAAAATATCAGCAAGCTGAATTCAACAATACATTAAAAGAATCATACACCATGATCAAGTGGATTTAGTCTAAGGATGCAAGAATTATTCAGCATCTGTAAATCAATGTGATGCATCGCATTAAGACAATGAAGGATAAAAATCATGAACATCTCAATAGATGCAGAAAAGTATCTCCCAAATTTAATATCCACTTATGATAAAAACTTTCAATAAAGTAGGCATAGAGAGCCATTACCTTAAAATCATAAAGGTTACATATGACTCACCTCATACTCAATGGTAAAAAGCTGAAATGGCTTCCTTTAAAGATGTGGGACAAGGGTGCAGACTCTTACCACTTTTATTCAACACAGGACTGGAGGGCCTTGCCAGTGCATTTAGTCAAGAAAAAGAAAAGGCATCCAAATTGGAAAAGAAGTAAAATTTGAAGATGACATACATAGAAAACCCTAGAGAGTTCCTAAAAAATCTATTGTAACCAACCAATTCAATAAAGTGAGTTTACCCAGTCACCATGTAAAAATCAGTTGTGTTTCCGTATACTAGTAACAAGCAATCAGAGAAATTAAGAAAACAGTGCTATTTGCAATTGCATCAAAAAGAATGAAATACCTAAGAATTTAACTCAGGAGGTAAGAGATCTATACACTGAAATCTACAAGACATTAAGGTAATTGAAGACACAAATAAATGGAAAGATACTCTGTGCTCATGGATAGTACCATAAACTGTCCATACTACCTAAGCAATCTGCAGATTTCAGTGCAATCTCTAACAAAATTGCAATGGCATTTTTCATTGAAATAGAACAATTTTTAAATGTGTATTAAGCAACAAGTGACTCCAAATAACCAAAGCAATCTTAAGAAACAAGAACACCAATAAGTATGTTGCATACCTGAAGCTTATGTCAGTTATATCTCAAAAATAAATCTGAAATTAAGAAAGAGCAATCTAGTAGAAAAATTAGTAAAAAATATGGTCAGTTCACAGGAAAAAGCAAAGCAAATGGTTCTTAAACAGAAGAAAGAATGTTCTAGCTCCCTTAAAATGCTCATGAGAAACTGGTAAAAACTCAGTTTGACAACATAGTCTCTTGGCTGGGCTCTAGGGAAGATTCAGGCACTCTAGTCAGTGTTGCTAGTGGTGAAAAATGGTATAATTCCTATGAAAGTACAAGCATTTCTAGCAAAATTATATGAATGTATTCTTCAGTGCAGCAAATCCTACTGCTAGAATTCCCTCCCAAATGATAAGACTGTTCATTGCAGCACTATTTGTAAAAGGTACTGGAAATAACCCAGATGTTCATTAATACATCCATACAGGAATGTGGGGGAATAAAAAAGCCAATCGGGTATAGAATAGTATGGAGCATGGTAAATTTTATGTAGGAATATAGAGGAATAAGGATATGTGTAAGGATATATGTATGTGTGTGCACACATACATTTGCTTATATTTTCAAAAGGAAAAGGTAAACGATAACTTACCTGGTTACCTGCATGGGAAGAGAGGTTACATGGGTTGGACAGATACAGACTTTTCTTGATGTGACTTGTTCTTACAGTTTTACTTTGAAGACCCTTAAATGTTTATACATCATGAAAAGCAAACCAGTCTCTAATAATTGGGAGGATAAAAAGGGAAGTAAATGAACCACATTATATGTCCAGTAACAATCAGAAAAAAATTTTTTCAAGTGATTCTGAAATACAATTTCAGTTAGACAACCGTCGTGGATCAATTGGGGCTTCCCTTGTGGCTCAGTGGTAAAGAATTGACCTGCCAGTGCAGGACACACAGGTTCGATTCCTGATCCAGGAAGATCCCCTGGAGAAGGAATAGGCTACCCACTCCAGTATTCTTGCCTGGAGAATCCCATGGACTGAGAAGTCTGGGGCAGGTACAGTCCATGGGGTCACAAAAAGAGTCGGACACGACTTAGTGACTAAACAAGTCCATCTATCACAGTGACAGAAAGAAATCTTCAGAATCTTTAACAGTTTTTTGTTAGTAACACATTGGCATTGTTAGTTTGCAACGGTTTTATGCATTGCAGATTAAAACAAATAGGTTACAGTGTAAATGTAATTAGAAACTAAGATTTTCTGTTTGAAAGAGCTACAAGTATAAAAATAGTGAGGCAAAACCTCCAACCTTTACAGGTACAAATAAGTTTGTAAGAACATGGTATTAAAATCCTTAGCCAGTGGATCTTTTTTTTCTTTTGGCAGTGTAAATGCCTTTTCTATCAAGTCCATAGTAGGGTAGGGTGCGCTCTATAACCTCTTGGCATCTTGTTTCCCTGACTTTTCCGTATGTTGGAAAGTTAGGCCGAGTCTTCCCTGGAACTCTTTGCTCCCGTCTGTAGCCACAGTAACTGATGCACAGATCTGGCGGCACAGCTGGACCTTGCAGCTTTACCACCACTCGCCTCTCTCCTACCTGATTCATTTCCTTTCTTCCTTGGTGCTACATCTGAATTTTTAACAGAAGGCCCCTTTTCCAGTTTTTTTGGGACACTGGTCAAGGTAATTTGTGCAATCAGTGTATCTTACATGGTAGAATTTAGGATGTCATTGCAGAAATATTTTGGGAGCAATGGTGCAAGACAAGAATACCACTTAAATCATAGTAAAGGCCTTGGCAGTGGAATTTTTATAACCATTTTAGTGATCCTAACTTCCCTTTTCCTACATTGCAAATAATTTGTGTATGTGGCTTTTTTCTTTTTTTAGATGGCTACTCATATGAAAAGGAAGCAATGGAAAATTGGATCAGCAGAAAGAAACGTACCAGTCCCATGACAAATCTTGTTCTTTCTTCAGTGATACTTACACCAAATAGGACTCTGAAAATGGCCATCGATCGATGGCTAAGTGAGACACATCAAAAATAAAACTCTATATTGTGTTATTTATATTTTCTGTGATCTCACTTGAGTGATTTAAAGGTAAACTTTGTAAACTGAGTTACCTACCTTTTCATATAATAGTGAATAAAATCTTAACCTATAGAGAAAGTTTTACTTTGACTTCAAATTGCAATGCTCAAGTTTATTCTGGTTATAGATCATATTCCATTATAACCAAAGATCAGAATAATCTAGACTAGAACATAATCCTAGTTAATAACATTTCATTTGATAACTCTCTGGAATCCTTCTAAAGAGTTTTTTAGCAAAATAATTATAGATTTGTTTACGAATACATTGAGAAAGTCACTTTGATATATTTACTAGCAGTTTTTTAGCTTCTAAGTTTGCAAGGTAGTAATGATTTTTTTCCCCATTGTCCAAACCTAGGTACAAGTTAGATAGCATAAATTATCACAGATACATTAAGTTGACTTTGCTGAAACATATAAAGTGGCAAACTAGCCTCCTTTTAGAATATAGAGTTCTTAAAGTTCTCACATCATAGTTTAAGCTAAGGTGACTATACATTTGTACACAGTAGGCTGATAGCTAATACAAGCACCCTGACCAACATTTGCTCAGAAGACTTCAGGTCCCGTAAGTGGAGGTTACACTGCCTCTCCCTCCCTCTCGCAAGTTGTTCACCAGAATGGAAGCCATTAGTGCAAAGCTTGCTAAAACTAAATAAACTCTAAGGGCACGGAGGGACCAGGACTCTGTACTTACCCCCAAACCCTCACTGTAATTGTTCTGAAATTTGAAAACACAAATAAAAAGCAATATAAGGATATATTCCATCAAAAGACTTGTTAAAATCGGTAGTGCTCTCACCATTGGACCAGATATCTTGTGTTTTGATAAAATAATACTTATTTTTCAAAAGGGCTAGCTGGTTTTCACATAAAAATTACTAAAAATTATTGAAGTCACTGACAGAAAACACAATAAAAGATGTTATTTTTTAAATGTTTTAAAGAAGGTGATTTTCTTTTCCTACATTTCACTAGGATAGTTTCTAGTTAAGTGACTGAAAACTAAGATGCCAGTTTACCAAAGTGAAGTGTTCTGTTTTTCTCTACAAACAAACCAAAGCTAACTACTCCTCCCCACAAAGCACAGGCAAACAAAAAATCAAATCTAAAACCATCCATAGGAAAGGATACCGCCTGGCCCTCCACACCGCACTAGGGGCCATTGTCCCTGCAGGACTCGCTCCTTGGGCCTCAGCTCCCACCAACAGCTTCCCAAGGAGACAGCACTTCCTGGAACTACTGGACCAAATACATTTACTCAGAATCCATCACAGTAAATTCTAATAGTCATACTGGCAGCATCACAGGAAAAGTCATCCAATAAGCATTTATCTGCTACTAGAGTTTCCCCTCCTACCCAGTTTTGTTTTTTGACCTTGAGTTTAAATATATGACTTTAAATAAGGACTGAAAATACTTTCCCTTAAGCCTTGCTAATAATAGCAGTAACCATACAATAACCTGAAGTTGTTTAGGCTTAAGATTCCAAGTCAGGATATTTTAACACAACAGTTTAATGTTCACACTCATTCATAAGACTTTGAAACTGAAATATGTGGGTATAAACACGTTTAACTCAGAGATCAGTACACATGTGAAGAACAAAATTTCACATTAGCACGGTGTTCAGTGTATCGCCAAAGTGAGAGCTAAAAACTGAAGATACCGTGTTGCCAATAAAAACAGACGCCAGGATTTCTGGAACAGATGTTTAGAAGGCTCCTCATGCATGCTCATTTCAGGCAAAAAGACTAATTTTGACCTTGAAATATTGGGATTTCTAGATGCCATTATCCTTGTTCTAAAATGAAATAAAAGTAAACATGCATTTGTAGTATTACTGAAAATCAGGCTATTCGCCTTTTTTTAGGGACACGATCACCCAGGATTAAAGTGAGACAGATAGCTGACATCAAGATCTTCTCTACTGAGCCACTGTTTCATTTAATGCAAAACAAACTATTGTCTTTATTCCAGACGGACAAGTACAGTAGTTGTGCAGAAACAAAACTACATAATGCAAGAGTAAGACTTCCACAACATTAAAGAAAACAATAAATAAGCCATAGTAGGTATAGCAGAACCTCATGAAGAGCCTCTTAAAAAAAACACAATGAAACTATACAGAGTACACTGCACACAGGAACCAATGCTGAAGAATGACGCCAGAAGATTCCTGTTCGTACAAGACCACAATGGTGCTTACAGGGACTTCATTACAACTCTTCATTTTTAAAACATTCTGTAAATATAGAACTTCCTTCTCTCCAATTCTAGAAAATAATTTCACATCCCAACATATAAAACAAAGCACTCCCACCTCTCTGAAAACTAGCATTTTAACATCCTCCAATAGCATATCATTTTCATATAAAAATACCTTTAACTCAAGGATCATTCCTGTACCTTACCTTTACAAATGAATAATACATCAGTTTGGACTTGTAGCACCTCAGAGGTGTTCATATAAATGAGATAAAGTGCCGTTACTTGGATACTGTTAACATGCCCTATATATCGCTCAGTGCAATAAACAGCATGGGTGAAGCTTAAAAAGCACATGCAAATACATGACTTCCAGATTACTTGAAATAGTTATATTTACAAGTCTGAATACAACTTTAGCTATTCATATATACAATGTATAGCTCTAAAGTAATGACTATAATAAAAGCCCTAGCCAACCATACCTTAAGTATCCAAATTAAATACTGTCCTTAGAGGACCTTGGAAGGCTTGTTCCAGGAGTGCTGTCATTGATAAAAGCAGTTTGGGAATCAGTTGAGAGCTAATTTACATGTCACCAAGAATGCTGTATAAGAATACAGAATACTACTACTAAAACTTTGTGTTTTAGTCCAAATTCAACTTAACTACCAGTCATGACTCCAAATGGTTTATATCATTTTCAAATATTAAAAATACACTGAAGCAGGAATGTAGTTTCAAAAAAAGGTGCTATAAAAATATTTTAATGAGAACTGTAACACAAAAGTTGATCTTTTTAAGGGAACTGCTATGAAGAGAACATTACCTGGATGTTCTTGTAGTTTGCTTAAAAAAACAAACCAGCTGTATAATATGTAAAGTCACATTTATATTCAGATAGAAATTACTCAGGTCTTTTATATCCATATATATATACATATACACACTCTGACCCTTGAACAACAGGGGTTTGAACTGTCCAGGCCCACTTTTTTTTCAGTCACTACGTACTAAGTACTACATGATCCACGGATGGTTGAATACAAGGATGTGGAACTCTCCAGAGGACCCAACTGTAAAGTTATACATGGATTTTTGACTATAGAGGTTGGCGGCCCTAACCCCTACATTGTTTAAGGGTCAACCTATGTATACATACATATATATATAAAGATTTGACTTATTGGAACTGTTACTTGAAAATTTCCTCTTTTCCACAACATATCACCTGGATATTATGTCATGAGTTAAACTATTACTAGATACTTACATTATCTAAGAAATAATGTGATCTTAACTACATAGCAAATGCTAGGAGAAAAGTGATAAAAACCAAACAATTTCGTAAGAGAAAAGCATATGCGTTAATGTCTTCCTGGCTGTCTTAAATTTTTAACTGAATAGGCATAGCTAGTTGCAGTTTTCCAATTCTGGTTAGCATTCTTATTTCTGGTGACTTCTAGTTTACTAAAGAAACTTAATCTGACACTTTCAGTGTATCAATGGCATCTGATCCACTCCAGAGGGGAAAAAATATATGGCTAAAAAGTAATTTTTCTCATGTACAACCATTTAATTATTACCAGGCACCAACACATTGTCTTCCAAATACTACAAATGGGTCTCTCTTAAGGCTCACACATTTGATTCTATGAATGATCGCTTTGGTTTTGCTGAAGGGAGGTGACTCCTGTGGGCTTCACTGCTGATATGAGACTGCTGTTTAGACATACTTTCCTGATACAGATGTGAAATGGTCTTAGTTACCCTGCTGTCCTGACAGTGGACTGGCATTTGGCACTTCTTTTCTTCTGGCTCCTTCACCTGGGCCCCGTTGTGGACACCTCCACCCAGGGTAGACCCAGGGCAGGCTTTGGCTTGCTTGAGAGAGGGCTTCTCAGAGTTCGAGGCCTGCAGGCCAGCTGCAGAAGGTGTGCCTGTCAGCAGCCCCTCTGACACCGCACAGTGCCAGGTGCGGCCAGGGGGGTGGTTCTGCTGCTGGAACCTCGCGGTCTTATCCATGATGCCCATGAATGGAGTATTGCGAGGTCTGTGCTCAGCTGTGCCACTCGGAACCTGGCTACCAACCTTGTCTTTAATTCGAGCATCTGGTCCTTGGACTTTGAAGCCATCCGAGAAACTGCTGCTTGAAGCCAAACTACTGGTGGAGCTTGACATCTTGATGCTGCTCGATGGAGAACCGGAAGACCCTGAACTACTGAGGGAAGTCGGGTGTCGGGTGTCGCTGCAGCTCACTGGCCCCCCTGGGTTTAGAGGCACCACGTCCACAGCCACGGCAGCATGAGACAGAAGCCTCTCTGCACTTTTTATCTTGCTTGGTAAAGGATACGCAGCGTCGCCCTCACTGTGCTGCAGGTGGACTGCGGGGCTGGGCCCCAGCCGATCGCCGAAGGGGCCAGAGGCTGCTCCCTCCAGATGCAGGCTTCTGCTACCGGCGGGGGCAGTGGGCAGTCTTCCGGGCATGGGGCTCGGGGGAGGATTCAGAGGAGAGACCTGCGTCTTCGAGCTGCTGTTTCTCACACCCGCCGGTCCGGAGCCCAGGTGCTGGCTGGTCTTCACGATCTGCGCCTGCTTGGTGGGCTGCACCGTCAGCCCCGGCTGAGCCACCGCCTCCCTCAGGGCCTTGCCGGCCCCCGGCCGACTCTGCAGCGGCGACACGGGCCTTATCTTGGGCTGGAGCCCTTCCTGAAGGTTTCGGATGTACGGGGAGGGTGCGGACGAGGATGGCGGGGGTCTGGGAGCGAGGGAAACGGCTTCTTCCGGTGGCGACGTCTCCTCCTCTTCAGCCCCCTCAAGGTGAAAGTGGTCGTTCAGGCCGGGCGTCGGGGCATACTCCTCGTTGTCCGAGTCGGTGGGTGGGGCAGGCGGCGGGGCCTGCTGCTTCTGCTGCTGGCTCCTCTGGAGCTGCTTGCACTCCTCCTCCACGCGGGCCAGGAGCCGCCTGATCTCCTGGTTGGCGGGACAGAGCTTCACTGCTTCCCGCAAGTCAGCCAGGGCAGCCACGAACTGCCTTTATTTTAAAAGATACAAGTCACGTAAGAAAGAACTCTGAATGCAACTGTTCATAAAGCAGCTCTGAAAAGGTAGCCGAGTGAGTTCTGTGCGGGTTCTGTGTGGATGGAACCCATGGAACTAGCTTAGACTCACTCAGCTAAGTGGGAGCGCCAAATTCTAACCCAGACCCATGCAGTTCCAGGGCCCCAGCATCTCTACAAAGACCAGATGGTGGGGGTGAGCTCAGCATAAAGCAGGGGAGTTAGAATCCTCTTCACATCACCTCCCCCATCCCACCCCAAGCAACTCGTCCTATTGACTCCGCCCCCCTTCCCCACGTGTCTCTGGTTGGCTGGCTGACTGGTAACACGGACTAAGCTAGGAACTTGATGTTGCAGTACAGGTCAACTGGTGGAGGGGAGGAACCGTTATGAGACGTCTAGAGAAAGTAAAAGCTCAGCCATTGCTAATCATTTCCACTGCTGTGCCTTCTGGAAGCTACCTACTCAGAATCAAAGAGGAGGAGAGGCACTGAGTGGTGCTCATGGATCAGAAGCCCCCAAAGCTTTGAAGCCAGAGCAAGACAAGAAGGCTTCACTAGCCTCCCATCTAACCCCAGACGGTACCTGCTACTTCTCTTGGCTCTCGCCCTGGCATAAAAGGCTTCGTAGGACTTTGGTTTCAACTCAAGGGCCTTGGAAGCAAATTCTTCCGCCATGCCGAAGTCCTGGCATCAATATTTAAATACACAAGTCAGAAGCAGCACCGAAACATGATGACAGCCAACGTTTTAACAGAAGTTTTGCTCTAGAGGTTGACAGAGAACTGGGACACAGTTGGAGCAAGGTGAAGCGGAAGGCAAGTCAGGTTTTTTGTTGTAGAGTTGGGTGACAGCTAAAGTGTATTAATGTTCTTATGGGAAGAATCCAACAGAGAAGCAAAAATCGTTGAACTCTGGAGAGAGAACAGTGTTGGAAGCAGTGGAGCAAAGTGAAGGCCAATGAGAGCCGGCACCCAGGGGTGGGGCGGGGAGAGGAGGGAGCCTTGGGGGGCACAGATGCCTCAGGAAGGCGGAAGAGTATGTGGGCGCAGAAGCAGGAAGGTCACAGGCTTGCTTGAGGCAGGATGCAGTTAAAAAGAAAGAAAGTGGTACTGAAACAAATCCAGTTATAAGTTAACTGTGAGTTAACTACGGTTGATTAATTATGAACTAACCAGTTCCTGGCTTACCTTTTAAGCAAACATAATAAACACTAGGCAGACTGTATGTAACGCATTTGTGTTGCATTTTATAACGATGCCCTTTCCTTCTGAACCTGGGGACAGACCACTCATGACAGCTCTGGCCACATGCAGCTGGGCAGAGGTGGAGGAGCGGTTTGCATGTGCTCATCATCACTGAGACACAGAAACCATACCCACGTGCTCTCCTCTCCACACCGTGGGGGGTGGGGGCGGGCGCCGTGACCTAATGACAGTCACCCCAGGCAAGCAGCTCCCCGTGTACCAAGCTCGTAGAAAAGTGCAAACACAAGACAGGCAGTCTCAGGACTAGGGCGTGGAAGGGCAGGCCTCCTCCACCAGGAGAACAGTCTATGGCTGAAAGACTGGAATAAGGGGCTTACGTTTGTTTTTCTTCGGCAGCGAGACAAATTGAGATAGAGGGAAACTCTTAGCTCATTGAATGGTCTCATGTCCTCTCCGAATCCTTCTCGAGGAAACTTCCTTAAGGCGTACTGGTACCTCTGGGCTGCTTCTTTCATCTTCCCTTTCTAGGAATAAAAAACCAGAGAAATTTATCTTTTTCAGAGGCTGCAAGATGAATAAGGACCCTGATGAGGACGGGCTGTGGCCAGAACCAGTCCACAAACCGGCAGGGCCACGTGGCCTCACTGCCCACATAGATGTCTGTGACCAGAACCCGGTTATAGGGAGGGATCCGTAAATCGCCAAACCCATAGCTATCAGTCTTAAAACACTGGACTATCATCCCCATTACATATTTTCAACAAACATTTCATGAATGATCTCTCATGTAAGGACACTTTCATGCAAAGCGTTAACAGAAATCAGATGGAAAAATGATGGCGTTCTCAAGGCAAGTAGAGTCTTGTGGATAAACCTAGAGCTTGCTGGAGAATAATAATTTTTCTTTTAAGAAAAACTAAAACACGGGCTTTAAAACCCCACGCAGCACCGCACATCATTTTCAAGGCTAAAGAAATCCATTTGCTCTGTCGGGTCTGTCTCGCAGCAGGTATGAAGTCTGTTGAAATGGCTTAGTATTTCTAACATAATTGCCAACCAAAATTCATATTAAAACCACTTCAAAGCCACAACAATACACACTCTGAACTCAATTTCAAACTGATTCCAAGCCAGGAACCCTGCTGGGTCATGCTATACGCCTATTTATTTGTTATTATTTAAAAAAAAAGAAAGAAAGAAAGAAAAGGAAAACACAGCAAGTGCAGCTGCTTCATGGCAAAAAGGATTAAAACGGTCATGATGTATTGATAGTTTTTTGTTTTCATAATCTTTTAATTCTTTCTAATCAGAGACCTGGAAAGAATGATGATCTATGGAAATGGCCTATTTCTCTAAACTCAGGGTTTGCAAACTACAGTTTCTGGGCCAAACCTGGCCTGCTATTTCTGCAAACACGGTTTGGAACCTGGCCTGGCTCCTCTGTGTGTCATTGTGGCTGAGTCTGTGCCACAAGAGCACAGTTTGGGGTGGGGGTGGGGTGCGGGGTGTGTGGTGTGTGTGACAAGAACCACAGAGCAAAGCCTACCATAGTTCCTCCCCTCCTCTCT
Source organism: Bos taurus (assembly GCF_002263795.3). Lineage (NCBI taxonomy): Eukaryota > Metazoa > Chordata > Mammalia > Artiodactyla > Bovidae > Bos > Bos taurus. The sequence goes on from NC_037329.1 coordinate 37,139,204, forward strand.
CCAGGCAAAGTGTACTGACCCCCGATCTAAACTGGACGTCTTAGTGTGAAATTTGTTCAAGTCAAAATCACTACTCTTTAAATTGTCTTTGCATTTCAAAGGGAAAATGAGAAAAAAATTAATTTGCCTCCTGAGTATTATATATTATTGACTATTTTAAGTAAAAATCTCTCCAGAAACAGTTTCAAATTCGAGAGGCTTATAGATACTAAAATGAAGATAATAAAGGCTTGGGAGATTGCATGATTCTTTTCTTATGAAAATGTCTCCTGAGTGTTCCTTTCCCACGTCTCATGATTCCAGGCGCCAAAGAATTTCCTGTAGGACGTGCCCGTTAAACTAGAAGCTACTCTGCCTCCATAGCAAAGCTACAGGCTGTAAATCATAGTTACAGCCACAAGGATTTGTTCAGAAATAATGGTTCCCAGACACAAAGAGGAGTGCGTTCCACCTGGAAGATTCTGCTGTTAAGATATCAAAGCCCGGGCTTGAGGCCAGGATGGCACCTCCCGGAACGTCTGCTCGCTGAGCTCCGTGCATCCTGTGCAGCAGCACAGCTATATCCATTACACCCCCGACTAAGGCTGCTTGCAGGCTGTCATGGCGTCCCAGAAAGGGCGATACCACTTACTTTGTACATCACGTTTCCTTCCTCCATCAATTTCTGTAAAAGTATAATCAAAATATCAGGTTTGGAAGTAGCCATCGCCCAGGCAGCATTTCCTGCAAAATAAACATGTGTTCAGAGGCACTCGGGCGGGCTTGGAGGCAAGGAGTTCCATACTTTAATACACCACAGCTAAGCCTGCACACAGCAGAGCACCCAGCCTCAGAGCACCCTGCAGCACGTCCTGCAGACCCTGGATAACAATACAACGAAGAGAAGAGAGTGCTTAGCAGGGAGCTGCACCCCGCACACACTGTCATTGCGATGGAAAAAAGCACTGGGACACGAAGGCATCAGTGGGATCATGAGCCACCCTCCCTCCTGTGGAGATCTGCTTCCAAATCATCTCCTTAGCTCCCTGCAGTGCTGTCAGGACCACAGACAGGTGAAGCAGGCCAGTGTTCACAGAATCTCTCACACTCGCCTCAGAGTCACAACCAAGTCCGCGCTGAGACGCGAGCTCTGGCCCTGCTGCCCCCAGCCTCCCTGCCTCCGCCTGTGTCCCCATCTCTCCCCCTGTGGCCAGCACAGCCACAAGCTCTGCTAAGCCTCTTGCCAACACGCACAGGGAGCAGCACTTAAGGGCAGACTCAGGAGTCAGACTCAGGTTCACAGTGGCCTGCCGCTCACCATGACCTCAGGGAGCTATTCACTACCTCAGCTGGGTTCCTCCTCTGTGACGTGATGCTATATGCTCATTCCCCTCTCATATGGCAGGTGACAATGAAATAAAGTAAAACATGAAACTGCTCACAATAGTTCCTGATACCGTGAGCTGCTTAATGATATTTCACCTTCATCGCAGTCCCCTCCCCAGAACTGCTGGCAGCCAAAGGTCTGACATGAAACCAGAAAAAAACCAGTGTGGTCTGGGTGCCCTTCCCCACACTCTGAACTGTGTGCCAAGGTCCTACCTCTCAGAGCTCTCACCCTCGATATCCTTAAGTCACCCATCTTGTCTCCGTAAATCCTGAGAACTTTCTCTCCCAGAACGTGTGCTGGGGTTGCCACTGCCCTTCCTAGCAGACCAGACGCCGCCTCCCAAACAGTGGTACTCATACTCACCTGCTCATGACAACCACCCACCAGCTCTTGTCCATCCACCCTTAGCCCCTCCCATGGAGCCCCCCAGAACTGCTTCCATTGTGGCTCCCACACACCCCCGACACCCCCCAGTGCTGGGCTATCCCTCAACACTGGCCTCTGCTTTCTCCTCTTTTAAACACTCTGAATGACTGTGATTAACTGAGTCTTAGAGAGGGACCGACGGAGAAGGCAATGGCACCCCACTCCAGTACTCTTGCCTGGAAAATCCCATGGATGGAGGAGCCTAGTGGGCTGCAGTCCATGGGGTCGCTAGGAGTCGGACACGACTGAGAGACTTCACTTTCATGCATTGGAGAAGGAAATGGCAACCCACTCCAGTGTTCTTGCCTGGAGAATTCCAGGGACGGGAAGCCTGGTTGGCTGCTGTCTATGGGGTCACACAGAGTAGGACACGACTGAGTGACATCACTTTCACTTTTCACTTTCATGCATTGGAGAAGGAAATGGCAACCCACTCCAGTGTTCTTGCCTGGAGAATCCCAGGGATGGGGGAGCCTGGTGGGCTGCCGTCTATGGGGTCGCACAGAGTCAGACACGACTGAAGTGACTTAGCAGCAGCAGCAGCAGCAGCAGAGACGGACCAAAAAAAAAAAAAAAAAAAACCTCCATACACCTGACCTCTTACTCCTTAACCTGGGAGCAGGTGAATGTAGTCCCTCACGAGCTCTAAAATCTGAAGCTACCCTTCCCCTTGTTGCTGCACTGAGGTGTTTGTTCACTGACCTAATTTGGCTCCTTTTCTCAGCAGCGTAACCACTACAGATGTGTTCCGACAACCAATGGCTCTGTCCAAGGGCCGCATACCGCTGTGGTCCACGTGCTCAATCACAGCCCCCTTGTCCACCAGATACAGCACCTGCAGAGAGAGCGCACAGGCCCTGAGGGCGCAGGCAGAGGAGCCCTCGCCTACCCGAGGCCGCAGCTGGTGTAGAAAGAAGCTGGCGATCTTACTCTGATCTCAGATGCCTCTGGCCTAATGGGATCCTAGAATGGAAATAAAGTTGACACAGAACAAAGCAGAAAAATTGCAATCCACAGCTCAAACCTGCTCTGCTAAAGTGACTGTGATGTTGGCAATGAGGAAGGCAGACAGATGCTCCGGAAGCAGGTGGGGAGTGTGTCCGTCACCCAGACCACAGACAGGTACACGCACGCCTTCACCTGTCTTCGCATCCTACTTCCCAGGCCACAGAGATAAGATACAGTCACTTTTTCATCTCCAATTACTTATTAGGAGGCAGGCTTCTGCCATAGCTCCAACTAGCTACCAGGTCATGGCAACAGGCACTCCAGAAATACTCAGATCCACACAGCCTGGATACAGAACCTGAAAAGGTTGGAATCTGCCAGACCCAATAATAATTCACTTTTAAGGCATAGGAAAGAGATTTGAATACAGAGACTGTAAAGATGGAAAGCTTAAGAGCATGCTACCAAGACTGACTTGATGTGATAAAACAGCTATCACTTGGGCTAAACAGAGAACAAGTGGGAAAACCACACTGTGGTTTGACAGAAACAGAAATTGCCAGGAAAACTGAGCCACTCACTGGGAAAGTCTGTAGACTGCTTAGAGTTTCATGTGGATCTGATACATCTTATCAGTATACCAGCTGTTCACAAAATAACACACTAGAGGGATTAATATCCAGGATATGTAAAGAACTCCTACAACCCAACAACAAAAGCCTCAAATAACCCAATTTAAAAACAGGCAAAGCTGTGATAAGCCATAATGGAAAGAATATTAAAAGGTATATATATATGTATAACTGGGTCGTTCTGCACAGAAGTTAGCACACTGTAAATCAACTATACTTCAATAAAAGTGAAAAAATAGGCAAAGTATCTGAACAGACATTTTTCCAAAGATGACATACAGATGGCCAATAAACATGTGAGAAAATGTTCATCACTAGGGAACAGCAAATCAAAGACACAAAACAAGTTATTAACTATTAGGATGTCTACTGTTAAATGGACAGGGAGGCCTGGGGTGCTGCAATTCATGGGGTTGCAAAGAGTCGGACACGACTGAGCAACTGAACTGAACTGTTAAAAAGGACAGAATGAAACAGAAAGCAAGTGTTAGAGAGGATATGGAGAAATAGTTACCCATGCGCATTGCTGATAGGATGTGACCACTATGCACACAGTATGAAGGTTCCTCAAAAAATTAAGACAGTATTACCGCTTGACTCAGCACTCTTACTTCTGGGTATCTACTCAAGAGAATGATAGATCTCCAAGACTTTGCAGGATCTCGGTGAAATATGTGCATACCCATGTTCGTAACAGCACTATTCCTAATAGCCAAGAGGCGGAAGCAGTGCACATGCCCACCGAGTGGATGAATGGATTAACAACATGAGGCAAATACATAAGCGGAATATTACTCAGCCTTGAGGACATCCTGACATGTGCTATGACATGGACAAACCCAGAAGACACAATGCTGAGTGAAATCAGTCAGTCACAAGAAGACAAATATTGTATGATTCCACTTGTATGAAGGACCAAACGCTGTCCTTCAGAGAAAGAGAAGTACTGATAGAAAGACGGCTGCCGGAGGCTGGGGGTGAGGGGTGGTAACAAGGGCTTACTGTTCAGTGGGCGCTGTTTCAGTCTTACCCGACAGAAAAGGAGCCTGGGCTCTGGCTGCACAGCATCGTGACGTGTGTGTAGCAGTACTGAAGTCTTCACGTAGGAATGGTTTCGATGGTAAATTTTATGTTATGTGTTTATACCCAATTTTTTTTTTTTTTAATGACAGAATACTAAGCTCCTTCACTCTTCCCTAATGTTGATAAACTAGAGGATCTGGTAAGGTAACAAAAACGGAGAAAGACAAGTGTGGAGATGTGAGGTTTAGTTAAATAGCTGTTTTGGGGAAATTGACACTTATGTACAATTTATAATGTCCAGGAAATTGAGACCACTTAATTCCAATATCATTGCCTTTTAAAACCATCAGGCACAGATGTGCAGGATCGCTTCCGCCCCAAGGTCCACAGCTCCCAGCAACACAGTACCTGTCTGTCTAATTCTCATGTTAGACACACGTAACTATTCATAAATGACCATTCTCAAGGAGCTGAACATTCCTCCAACACCTGCTTGGTACATGGGATGTAGAGACTGACAAAGATGTGGGTTTTTCCCTGAAAGACATTTTGTGGTTTTTCATTTATTAAGGTTTTATCCCTTCATTCCTCAGTTAGGGACTCAGGCATTTGACAAAGATAAAGACAGTGCCCAAAGCATTTTATATTATTTCAAGACAAAGCTGCATTGATTTAAAAGCAAACCAACTAATTATTTGAGCAGTAATTTCTCACATATATAAGTGATTTTTCAATGAACTACACAGGAATTCTATTTCTATGAAAATTGTAAGAAAATAAAGCTACATATGCGGGTGCGTACACATACTCACGGATGCGTGTTGCATCCACGTATGTGAGTGCAGTCTGTCATCATGGAATTTTAAGCTTTTACGAATCTATCAAAATCTTGACTCCAGTTCTGAAACAGACCGCATGCCACAGAACTAGCAGAAAACGAAAGCCACCCCACGGCACACGCAAACAGCCCGGCCACGCTGGGGCGGCGTCACACACACTTGGGGATGGCTCGGATCCCAGATCAGTAGGCGGCCCGGCCCGCCTGGCGCGGGTGGGGAGCACAGCCACCGCGGTACCTACGGTCTCCGCGTCGCCGTAGAAGGCGGCCAGGTCCAGGGGGCTGCGGCCGTTCTTGTCCGTCTGGTCGATCTCGGCTCCCTCCTCCACTAGGAACTGGACAACAGCCCTGTGACCTTTCAGACATGCCCAGCTTAATGCCGACAGACCCTCCTTGTCCAGAGAAGAAAGGGTGGCACCTGAAAGAGAAGCCCATTCAATAAATGTGACTTCGGAAAGGCCAGACCTGAGCAAACCCTTCCGCATCCATAGGGGCCTGGCTTGCAGAATGTGGCCACCAGGCTGGTGAAATCTGTAGCTGATGGGTGAAATGATCGTCCCTGCTGTGGCTGAGCAATGGGTACATGGGATGCACCCCTAAACCCTCTACTTGTGTGCAAGGCAGAAAACATCCATAAATAATAGACTTAATAAAGAGATTTAAAAAAAAAAAACTGAATCAGAAAGTACTAAATGGGTCTGCCAAAGCTCTTTTCTTTGTCCACCCAAGAGAAGCCCTCACAGGGGGACAGTGCCGCTACCTTTTGAAAGGAGAAATTCCACGGTGCTCAGGTGCCCTTCGCAAGCAGCCACCATGAGGGGCGTCCGGCCCTGCTTGTCACTTAGGTTCACATCACAGCCGTGGTCCAAGAGCAACCTAACAATCTGAAAGAAACACTAGGGATCACACACCTGCCGCTGCATCTGAAATCACATGCTCTCTGCTCGGGCTGGTTGTTCCACCTCTAAGAGGAGTGAAAGGACTCTTCAAAAACCCCTCTATGTTATGTGATCCAGGGGGCTTGTAAAATCTTTATATTTTATTTCTTTGAACAGACTCTTCTTTCAAATATATACTCTTTTTAACATGCCCAATTCATTACTCTATCTATAACACAGGCACACGCAAGGCAGCAGTTTGCAGGAGAGCGGGATCCTGAGCACAGTCAGGCTCAGCCACTATGAGCCACTATGGAGCAGCTGAGCAGAACTAAGGGAGTGAGCCAGGGCCCCACAGGGCACTGATGCCACGTTGCTGGTGGGGAAACACCTACCCTCTCCCCTCAGCCGTCTGCTTCCAGGGACAGCTGGACCTTCACACCAGGGGGATTTTACCAAAGCTTCCTGGACAAGAGTCTCTGCCTCAAAGTTATGCCTTTAAACAGTACATGGTGAAAGGGGGAGCGAAAACACCAGACAAGCATCTCCTGCAATGCCCTCCCAGCGGGAGCTGCTCTGCCTAGGGGGCAGTGGCATCTCCTGCAATGCCCTCCCAGTGGGAGAGGCAGTGGTCCTAGGGGGCAGTGGTGCAGCTTCTCTCCCTCCAGGACCACATTTGTTCTAATGCCACCACAAGAAGGGGGCATGTTCCCACTGCTTTCTCATTCTGGACCCACCAACAAATGCTTCCAAACTTCCTCACCACTTAGGGGACACTAAGACCAGGAGAGAGGATCAGCTAGGACATCGCAGGGAGCTGTGAGAGTAACAGGGAACGGACGGGGCAAACCAAGCTTTTAGAACCGGAAAGGAGAAAAGCCAGAACCTTGGTGCGGAGCCCTCAAGGCTCCTACTGACAGAGCTGGCAGGAATCAGAAGGGTCACGACTCTATGATGTAAACTGGGGTCTAGAAAATTCTTCCTATAAAGGATGTGGTGAGAGCTGTTTGTTTTTATGCAGCTGTGTGTAACCTGGTGCCAGGCATGCGGTAGATACATGGTCAGTGTTTACAAAATGAAGGAATGCAAGACTAAACCGCTGCTCTCAGGGATCCCTTAATTACGAGCAGCAGCACATCACTCCCAGTAAAAGAAAGCAGCCTGAGTCACAGTGCAGGACCAGAGGGAGACACTTCATTTCCCAAAGAGCACAGCAGGACCACTCCTCTCCCAAGTGCGCTGGACAAATGGGTCATCCTGGTGTGACAACAACTCTGTTACAGCAAATCTCCTGATGACATGATGGGCTTCACCAGCTCCACTCCCTTCCTCAGTTAAAAGGAAGTGGCTATGGGTCTCTGACCTGGTTACCAGCCCACACGGCTGACTATGCCAGCCGGTCAGATGTCCGCCCTGATGCTGCAGGACTCCCCATACAAGCAGAAGCCAAGAATGTGAGAAAGACGGGGTCCAGCAGCAGCGATGGGCACTTTTCCCAACCACTGTTTCTGAAGCCTCCGAGGTCCCCTGGGTACCTGCCAATGCCCCTGGCGTGCCGCGCAGAACAATGGAGGGACCCCTCTCCTGTTAGTCCGAGACACGGCAGCTCCACGCTCCAACAGCAGCTCACAGACCTCCAGCTTGCCTCGTCCAGCAGCGGCCGTGAGGGCTACAGGGAGGAGGAGACTGTTAGCATGATGGCCACAGGGTGGTAGCCAAAGGAGGCCACAGATCCTCTGACACCCCTCCCACTGAGAGGAAGGGGACCACGCACTCTGCCCCCACTGAATCTGGGTGGGCTCTGTGACACCTCAGACCAACAGAATACAGCAGAAATGATGCTGCACCAGTGTGTGGGCCCAGGCCCTGAGGGCAGCTTTCAATTCCTTGGAACACACCTTGGAACCAGATGCCATGCTGTGAGGAAGCCCAAGCACTCTTGAGATGAGGCCCCTGGGAGAAGCTGTATGTGGCTGACGTCCCAGTACAAAGCCAGCAACCCCGGCCACCACATGCGTGTGCCATACTGGAAATGGAGCCCCAGACTCCACCAAGCCACTCTATCACGGCAGCGCCATCTATGAGAACCTTCTCTACAAGCCCCACCCAAATGCAGATTCAGGAGCCACAAAGCGTGTGTTTTATTGTCATTTTTTTTCACAGTATGAGACAACAACAGTATGGGGCAACACAAACACAGAGATCAGTATTACTGTCCAGCCTCTCTTCTTCCCTTAAAGTCATACATTTCAGTCCAAAAGAACTAATAAATACTGAGACAGTGAGAGTGTATCATATCATCCCTGCCTGCATGGAGCTTAGAATCTCTGTAACAAGTCCAGATCCTGGACTAAGGATGTTGAGAAAGCAAAAAAAAAAAAAGGACGAGCAGACTGTGGAGGGATTTGTGTGCCCAGGCGAACAGCCCAGTTTGGCTCTGAGGCAGGCAGCTGCTGCTGGCAGGGGACTCTCTGCAGGGAGGCAGCCAAGGACAAAGCAGGAACTATGTGAAGGGCAAGAATACAGGGCAGGAACCCTCAGGACCACCTCATGGCAGCTGCTGCTCCTCTCCACTCCCAGGTCATGACACCTAATGGCGGGGGGAGGGGGTGGATTATGAGTAGAAAAGGGGTTCAGTTAGAAGAGGAGACTTCAGCTATGGCATGTGAACCACTGTCTAGAGGGAAGGACAGTGGGAGGTTGTGGTTGTCCCCCTGGCCAGGACGACGCTCTTCGGCAGAGGACAGGAAGGCGTGAGGGTGGGAAAGAGACACGGCAGGAAAGCTGTCTCCAATGCAGAGAAGGAAGGAGAAGCTCGAGCCTGACACTGCAGCTCTAGTCCTGGGGCAATTCTTCTTTAAATACAGCCTCACCCCTACAAACTCCTGGCATTCCTACAAATCAGTCAGATGCCTCAGTATAAAAACTGGGAAAACACAGAAATAGGCCGTTCACAAAAGGTGAAGACCAAAGGCCAGTAACTCATGAAAAGCGCCCAACCTCACTAGTAGTCCAAGCAACCGCAAAAACGAGACCCAGTGCTGGCTGAAGACGTTCACATCCCTCCACCCAGCAACCCAGGTGCAGACATGCACCCGGAGGTGCCCCTGGAACACAGGATGTTTAGCCTGGAGGTGCCCCGGAGCGGAGGTGCCTATGGAGCACAGAGAGATGTGCACTCGTCACAGCCCTGAGCTGCAGCAGCCCAGCTGGCGTGGACCATCAACAGATCACGGTGGTAACACTATACAGCAACCACAATAAACGCTACACAGCGCAGTGCAGTGCAATGGGTCAGTCTCCCAGATTTAACACTGATTCCGAGGAATAAAACAAAACAGGGTAACAGTTTGGAACTGAGCGCTCCTGGGCAGTTGCAGGACAGGCCCCAGCTGCCCCCTTTCCAAGAGGGCGGGGCCCAGCTCCCCTGTGAAGCCAGGGGTCCCCCAGCACCCAGACAGCTGAAGTGGGGAACTGGGGGCTCAGCAGTGCAGGGTCCGTGCGTCCTCTCCAGACACCTCTCAGGACAGACAGTATTCCTACTCCAACTGTCTTAGCCTGGCCATGGCTTAACTCCCAGGAACACATACAGCAAAGGACATAAATGTGACATAGGGGCCCCATCTCCCTTAGAGGGACAAAGAAATCCTGTCTGCTTTACCAGTTTTCTGAAGATGGGGAAAACCAGAACAAACCACGGATGGATGAAGTGGAAGCTACCAAGGGTCTTGACCCCAGGTGCCATTCCAACCTGTGTTATACCAACGGGCTCATCACCACCCGTCACACGTCTAAGTTTATAAATAAATTATATATAAATACTGTAAACAGACTAGTATTTATACTGGTTTAGGTATATATATTAGAGAAGGCAATGGCAACCCACTCCAGTACTCTTGCCTGGAAAATCCCATGGACAGAGGAGCCTGGTAGGCGGCAGTCCATGGGGTCGCCAAGAGCTGGACTCTACTGAGCGACTTCACTTTCCCTTTTCACTTTCATGCACTGGAGAAGGAAATGGCAACCCACTCCAGTGTTCTTGCCTGGAGAATACCAGGGACGGGGGAGCCCGGTGGGCTGCCGTCTCTGGGGTGGCACAGAGTCGGACACGACTGAAGCGACTTAGTAGCAGCAGCAGCAGGTATAATATATATATACTGGTTTAGGTTCAGACGGATCTGAACACCCGGGGCTGGCTGGTGACACGGAGGATGTGAGTTACTACCTGGGCCTGCGACTCCTCGGAGACCTCCCTGCAGTTAGGGAGCCCCTCCTCTGCAGGGAGCTGACTATGGCACAAAGCAGGCACCCGCGCTGCACGTGGCCAGATGTGGGCAGGACGGCATGGAAGGAACAAACTCAAGGCTCTTCCATCTGATGCGCAGCTGATCCACCGTGACATTCCAGTCTCTCTTATTTGGTAAACAAGTTCTATCTGCATTATAAACGGGGCCTTTACACCAAGATTTCTTTTGCAGCTGCCACTGATATTTTTTTTTTTTGGCAACAACAGCACATCAAAAATGACAGCCCAGCACTAAAAATAGGACCCTGTGTTTGAGGAAGGCGCCAGAAGAGCCAGGAGTTAGAGCAGCTGAAGTCGGAGAAGACTGCCGCTGGAGACCGGGCTGGATTCCCTTGTCTTCCCTTCCAGCTGGACTGGCTGCACTTCCGGTGATCAGCCTGCCTTTGAGATGGGAAAATGCCTCTCAGCACAGGCTGGAGTCCCACAAAGTTGGCCTAACAGGGATCACAAATTCTTAACCAGGCTCTCACTTTCAAATGACACCCCAAACAGCGGGACCTGTGTTTCCCCTTTTCAACTCAGTTTCAATCTTTGGTGTCATCAGGACCCCTGAGGCTGGTGGAGGGGGCGGGCATCTCAAGTTCCACCAGCCACAAGGATGTGAGGATACCATATTCGGAAACAAGGGAGACTGAAGGCAGTGAACCACATGCTTAAACAAACAAAACCACAGCAGAGTTCTGCCCAGGAATCCCAGCTATTCTGCTGGAAGAACTCTGTCCTGCAGGCTGACCACCAGCCTCTGACAAGGGTCACTGCACTCGGCCTGGCCAGAGAAGAAGGGGGAGGGAGCAGGACAGGAGAGAAAGCACCTGATGGTGTGGCAAGGCCTTGGCTTCTGGCCAAGGGAATTTGACGAGGAAGGAGGAAAAGGACTTGGTATGAAAAGGCGGCGGGCTCTAAATATCAGTGTGAGCTCACGGCACTTCTCAAGACCCACACTGAACATCATTTCTCCTACTAGCAAAATCCTCAACAAGATGGCATTTTTGTAGCTAAATTCCCATGAAGGCATAGATCATTTTCTGACTAAAATTTTTCCGCAGGAATATAGTCTTCTGTCTTCAGAGCATGGGGAGATTTGTCGTGGCAGATGTTCATTTTAAGAAAACCCAATTCACACTCAGCAATACGAAACCTTCACTGAAAAACATCAGGGAGAGATGATTCTTGCATAAATGGATCGTTTGCAGGAATCTTATACGAACTAAAGTTCTCTGGGCAAAGACGAGATTTACAAAAACTCAACTGTCAACTCGCCTGGAACATAGTCATTCCATAAACAGGGCTGTTTATGACATTTTACGCCAGGTCTGTCTCTCTCTCTCACACACACAGGGATGTGTGGCTTAACAGGCCTAGGGGTTTCAACGACGACTGTCGCCCCGACACGCTTCTGTCCTTAGAAGGGTGACAGGTCGGAGCACACACAGGCAGTTCCCTGCTTCTGGACACTGACCTTCTCTTACCTCATACACTGATGACCCAGGCCGCCCTGCCAGGCCCGAGCTGAGCACAGGAGCCAGCTGCAGCCACAGAAGCACTTCCTGCCGGCTGAGACGGCCCCAAGAGGGACGGAGGGGGGCCAGGGGGCTCAGCTTGGCTTCTGTGCTTGTGCTTACCGGTGCACTTTATTTCCTAACATACTGGTTTTTCCCATCTCTCAGAAAAATGGATGGAAAATGAACTGCGGTAAGCAGCAGGGTTGCGACCAAGATGGAGACCATTAGCCGTGACAAAGGCAGTGAAGCTGGAGCCTCGGCTGGGAGAATGAAGGTGAAAGGCATCATGGAACGCTGGGAATCTCTCAGCTCTCTTATCTAGACTACGACGCTCAGAAAAATAACTTGGGATTTCACAGTTTTTTAAACCTCTTTGGGAGTGGCAGCCCCTCCCCCTGCACTTTTTAATAACTGGCCTCTGGAGAAGTTGCTACCGCAGAGGTTACTCAGCCTGTGTTTCGCTTTGCTGTCCCTGTGGGTCCGGGCAGGGCTGCCACTTGGACAGGCTGGTCCCAAAGGCCCCTGACTGAACACAAGTAGCGCTCTGACCCCCCCCCCCCCGGAAAGCCAGGGGACACCCGCTCCTCCACCTTCTACAGACTGCATTTATAAAAAACCCAAGCTCATAGCCTTGTTCTGTGAGGCATTTCCTTCCTGGCTGAGGGAGGGGGAAGCTTCCATGAAAAGAATAAACTTCCCAACAGCTATAAATTCTTCATCTCCACAAAGACTTGAACCCTCAACAATGCAAAGGATAAAACGATACACAATGAAGACTGCTCTGACCGGAAAATGCCATTGCTCTGGGAGACCGACTCCCAGGAGCGCCCGGCACCCCTGGCCTTGGCGGACGCCCATGCTGGAGGGTGACCTTACGAACGGGAAGCCAGTCCTGCCCACACACTCCCTGAAGCACACGAGTGGCTGTTTGGAACACCTTCCTCATTGTTCTGACCCTTCCTTATGGTCAGCATGTGGCACAAGTCTCCCAGGAGGGCCTGAAGCTGCAGGCCTCAGTGGGGTCAAGGAGAGGGAACCTCTGTTACAAGGCAACAGGCAGCAACCCAGCGGCACGTGAAAATGTTGCCTCCCCCGCTGCATCAGCCCATTTCCCAGTGAACTATTTATAAAGCAAGACAGGAGCCAGATGGGAGGAACCCAGACACTCCTGATGTGCGACCAGTTCTAGAGTGAAAACACGCCGTCCGTCTCTGTACACAGATTAAACACGAACCTCAAGTTGCCAAGGAATTGTTTGAAAGAAATAAAATATGCAACTGCTACGGGACTTCACGTGTGACCAAACTTCTTTGTCCCTTATAGTCTCTTGCGACGATGCGCTTTGTGATTCTAAGGAACCTAGGTTTTTAGAACTTTTAAAAAAGGATAAGAAAACAGTGCAATGTGAGATTACCAGACAAGATGGCAGAGTTAGAAGGACCTTGAGCTCATCTCCTCTCAGGAGGAAAATAAGAAGATTCTGACATTTTAATAATATACTCTGATATTTGTGAAGTGCTTCCTACAGGACACTTGATGGTCCTTCAAATCCACAAATTTATTTAATACACAGCTAACTTCTATGAGACAAGTACCACTCATCCTGGTTTTACTGATGTGGAAAATATGGCCCAGAGAAGTTAAAACAACTCACCTAAGGCCACACAGCTAGTGGAAGGCACGAAAGCATGTGATGCCAGCGAGTCCAGCTGGAGTCTGAGTTCTTAACTCTCACACTTTGGCCCCTAAAGAATCTCTTTTAAAAAATATTCAATCAATCAGACTAAGAATGTTGTTCCAGAACAAGGGTACCAGAAAATACTTTTCTTCTCCTGAAAAATTGTTAAGCTTCCTCCCACAGACAGTAAGAATAATCCTTAATGAGTGTGCTCCCTTCTCACTCTGGTCAAAAGGCATCCTAAGGCCAAAACAGTAGTTCAACCTGGCAAGCACACAGGACATTACGGCAGAAATATCCACGCTGTTCCTCGTGTCCTGTTTCTGACCTTTTTTTCCTTTTCTTATATATTTTATTTCAAAGAAGCCTCTTCAAGTCCTTTGAGGGATAATGTGTGCTATAAATAACACAAATTCAGTTTAAAAACAATTTCCTAAAATATGGGATGACATAAATCACGTTCCATACAGACTTTGTGCCAAAAATCTATCAGAAGACTGCAGCTCTGACCAGCTGTCACTTCTAAAGCGTGCTGAGAATGCTCACATTTTGGGTAGATCCTCTTACACACCGCATTATTTAAAGCATGTACATTGTGCTGTTCCCTCCTCTCCTCGAAGGGATACATGTGAGCCGAGGAGAGCAGAGTTAAATGCAGGACCCCACATGAGGGATCAATGCAAAAGGGGGGCCTTCTGACAAAACCATACTACACAAGTGTGTGCGTGCTCAGTTGCATCTGACTCTTTAAGACCCCACAGTCTGTAGCCCACTAGGCTCCTCTGTCCATGGGGTTTCCCAGGCATAAATACGGGAGTGGGTGGCCATTTCCTTCTCCTCTTCCAGACCCAGGGATCAAGACTGTGTCTCTTGCATCTCCCGCACTGGCAGGCAGATTCTTTACTACTAGTGCCCAGCCTCAAAAACAGAAAGAATCCAAATATATTTCAACAATAATTTTAAACAATCAAGGTGACTTTTCAACAGGAGAGCAGGTGAACCTCCTGAGCTAGGAGGGAATGTCCAAAACAACAAGCAGCCATGTTTGTGAGTAAAGATGCTCTAAGCTACCAAAATGCATATGAGTGCATGTCTTTATGTTGGAAGCCCAGGCTGTGTTTTTTAATCAAAAGGAAGGCACTCACTACAACAAAGCCTCTGTGCACAGCAAAAGCAGCACAAGGGAGGTGGGGCACGGGTCTTGGTAAGCGGTCAAGCCACCAGTCCATATGCAGCCAAGATGCCCCTGTGGGCCTCCACGGGCGCCCTCCTTGCCCCTCACCTGCCCTGCAGGACCAGGACACACAGTCAGTGGATTCCTGCTGTCCTCTCAGCAGAGGACAGGTCCCCATGTCAGGGGCAAGCCCCGGGTGTCTTCTAGGGCAGAAAGGGGAAGTCTGTGGACGCACCCCGTCCCTCTCCTTCTCACCCCAATCCCCTCTATTGTTAGAGTGACCCCATGCCCATCTTCAGCTCCTTCCAGAGCCTGAGCTACCCCCTCCTCCAGTGCCTACATTAGTCCACTCTGTCCCTCCCCTCTCATAGTCCTGGGTTACCCACCCCCCCCATTTCCCTCCCTTTAGGGTCCTGAGTTATCCCCTCCCATCCTTTCCAGGGTTCTGGGTTACCCACCTTCCCCTCCCTTCCTAGGGCCTGGGTTGCCCCCTCCATCCAGAATGTTAGATCACCTCCCTTCTAGGTTATCCCCTCCCTCACACTCTCTAAGGTCCTGGGTTACCCCCTCTTTCATGCTTTTATGCTTAGGACAGCCAAAACTTCTACCTTGTTCAGAATGGACAGAAATCTGGATTTCCACCCATCTTACTGCTCTTTTCTAAAGCAAACCCTAGCAGAGGAAGGAATGCCTGAACAAGGACTTCCCAGCAGTACTGATGAGACCTCCCCGGGACCTCCAAAAACTATACAACAGAAGTCACTTGCTTGTCTCTACAAAGCAAATTCCTTCAGGTAAATCCTCCACATGTCCCAACAAGCAAGAGACCAGTTCTTTTCTTTCTAGTCTCTCACCTGAATCCTGCCTTGAGAGGCCCCTAACCGGTGTGAAGGCCAAACTCAACCCAGATGTCTCAAATTTCCTTTAAATTCTTAACAAATAAGAGCCCCACTCTGTCTAAAAAAAACCTAAGGTAAAATCTGAAAGAACAGAGGGTTCTTTTAAATCAACCACCAGGCATCCTATTGCCTGATGTGCACGTACAGAGTTCTGGGGTGGCTTTGGGTGTGATCAGCTCAGCCGTCCACGGTCCCTGCAGTGAGAGCTGAAGGACACCTCACCCCCCGCCCCCCCAGAAGGACAGGCAGAGTCCCAGAGTGGAAACTGAAGCAGCTGAATGGAGACAAGAGAAAAGAGAGAAACTTTTAAAACAGCAAAGATGAAATACAACTCATATTCTGGCTTCCTGGTCCCACAAGGAAACAGGTGTGAGGACCCTCCCCGCAAACTGGTCTGGAAACGTCCCACACCCAGCTGAGGGGCTGCGCTGAGACTCAAGTCCCATCTAGAATTCCACGCAGAATTAGAGAAGAGTGACCCATGACTTGCATACATGCTGGACTAAACTGCCTCCACAAATGATGATAATGAAGGTTATGCAGCTAAAAATCCCATTTGATTTGCTGGGGAGAAAATTCAACCCTTCTTGGAAATTGAGGAAAATACGGTGCTCTTAACAGCTTTAGCAATAAAAACAATATTTACAACGATTAAGTTTCTTTGGAAAGTATTTACCATCTAAAAAAGCACGAACAACATGAAAGAATACTTGACATGAAACATTCAGTGAGACATCTAACGACCTCTGACGGGCATCTCAGTTCAGAACTTAGGGAAGGGCAGTCCTTGGGAGCGGGTGGCTAACGGGCGGGATGGCGTCCTACCCATGTGTGAAGCCAGGGCTCCAAGCCTGCTGCTACCAACTAGGAGCAGTGAGAAGGATTTCCAAGGGACCACAGGGCACGGCACATGGGGGCTGGCAGTCGGGCTGGCGGTGTGGGGAGGGAGATTTATGCACACAAAGATGGGGCTGGCACTGGCCATCTTGGCCTGTCGGTCATGTCCATGTCGTGGGTAGTTGCTAATAGCTCGGTGTTTCAAAAGATGCAGTACAGCACCCAGCCACATAGATGACTGGGTCGAGGGCTTCTAAGCCAGCCCGGAGTCCAGCAGCACGTGACCTGCGCTATGACAGACAAGAAGACACAGAGGACACGGTCCCAGTGAGCAATGGGCTCCTGACCTCTTCCCTCCAACAACACAGCTTCTCCCAAATTATTCTGCAAGGTGAGTGTTACCTACCCTAAAAGTTACTTTGTTTTCTTTAAACCCACCTGTCCGCTCAGTCAACAGCTATGTACCCAGCACCAGACAAGACCAGTGGCTAGTGGCTACCAGGCTGGACGTACAGATAGCAAGGCAAGCATTTCCATCATCACAGAAAGTTCTACAGGACAACATGAGACCAGACACAGTGATTATAGAAAGAAGAGCACAGGAGACTTGGAGAGTTCTGCCCTCCTGAAACCCATAATGTAGGCACAATAAGCTTTCATCAGATAAGCAACATCAACAATCAAATTTATAAGCAGTAAGTACTAAGCAGGGAACTGTAACGTGACCCCAAGGAGTCAGGGCTGGGAACGCTTTGCTTACAAAACAGGCGTATTCGCTGAAATAAAAGCGTTTCTATTCCCCTAAAGAGCAAGAGGTTCTGACTAGAGACAGACAGCAGGCTCACAGACTTGAGAGAGGCCTGGAGTTTGGGAGCACAGTTGCTCTGACAATTCACAGCAGCATGAGGTCACCAGTTAAGCATTTCTGATCATTTCATCAGGCTGATTCCCATCGAACACTGATAAGGGAACAGTAACTCACTTAGGACAAGACTTCGTGGGAGCCAGCACTTGTTTGTCATGACTGTGGAATGCCTGAAGCAGACAACTTGAGCATCTGATGGGTTCTTGTCATGGTTCAGGCTGCCCAGCAACTACAGGATCAAGGCTGTTTGAACAAGGCTGTTTGTGTGAACGGGCAGGTGGCCTCGGCAGCCACACAGGCAGAGCTGCTGGGTGGAGACGTACCCCAAGCCCACTCCAGGAGCTCCAAGCTTTCTCCTCACTCTTCTTCCACTGGAGTGAGTGTCACACTCTTTATTTGCGTGAGAACAAGGGAAAGTGCTGAAGAGCTACAGGACTGATTTTGAAGGGCTGGATCTAAAAACCAAACAGACCAAACAGACATAAAAAGCAAAGGGCTCCAGAGGCTGGTGGAAAGGGAAACTTACACAAATCAGGCTCTCTGCTCTCCAAAACCAGGAGAGATACAGGTAGCTGAGCTCCAAGGGTGGCATAGCGCTGCATGGACACCATCAAAGCTGGGCAGGCCCAGCAGGAACCCCCTCAGCTGGTATTTTAAATCCAAGTTGTTCATAGCTAATCTACACTGCATAGACTTGAATGAACTCTTGGGATCCTACCCTCAAGCTGCGGCCGGAGACAGAGAAGTTCCATTCTAGAGTGATTTAGGCACAAAGCACCATTGACTACACCCAGGAATGAGGATCAAACCAGGAAGGAGAGCAACTGCTTTCATTCTGCGAGTCTTTAGCAATTAGAAGCAGCGCACAGAGCATGCAACCCACCCAGGCTGGGGGACCACCAGGTCACTGCTTGCTGAGAACAAGGACCGCGAGCTGCCCCATCGACTCAGGCTGTCATCACTGGGGCCGTCTCTTCCAGGAGGCATTTGGGGTCAGGTAATGTGGACCCTGTGTGGCTGAATCCCAAACACAGACCTCACAATCTGGGCAAGGCAGTACACATCTATGCAAAGCCCCATATATGCAGATGTTCCCTCACCTAAAACTTCCTTTGCAAGATTTCCAAGTGCTCCTCTGACAACCACTGACAACCTGATTTCCTCCGGAAATCAGGACGGTCTGTAGTGGCAGACATGGGTGGACATTTCTGAAAGAACACAGGAGAAAAATATCACACAGAAAAATGCAGAGCAGGCAAGACTGGTTTTACTGACATGCAGCCACAGAGTACAGCAGGGGCCTCTATGCCTGAGAAATAGTGCTTAGCTTTCTCTTGGTTTAAATTTTTCCCAAAGCCTCTCACACTCTCGGCTGAGGAAATTCACGTTTACTGCCTGCAGAGGAAAGCTATGACCTGCTTCTCAGGCTGCAGAGTGGTCTGAAGGTTATACACAAGGCTTTGCAAGGCAGAAGCTGAACCATTAGTCATCCTTTCACTGAGGCTGATGGGAGCCTGTAGTTTCTCTTCCATGCTTCTTTAGCCTACGACCTGGCAGATTCTCAAGAGGGAAGGAAGGAAGGTGCTTACTGAAACTCAGGACTGGTCATCTCGAGAAAAAACAGACCACACAAACAGAGCTCTCAAATGAAAGCCTTCTCTGGATTTTTTTGCCCAGAAAGAAAACACCCTTCTAATATTAAAGATCAGAGATTCTTATTGAGCTAAGTGAGGGGTGTTACAGGTACTGGCACTGACCCCCATCGTCATCACGGCTCCTCTCATTAGTGTCCCTGTGAGGCCGGCACTTAGACAGCTGCTTACGGTGATTCTCTATTTGTCCCGAGGCCACAGGGCCCCTGAAATCACCTGGGTGGACGTTTAGGAAAGGAGTGTCCTATCCTTCCCAGGTGGCGCAGTGGTAAAGAATCTGCCTGCCAGTGCAGGAGACGCAAGAGACGCGGGTTTGATCCCTGGATCAGGAAGATCTCCTGGAGAAGGGCATGGCAACCCACTCCAGTATTCTTGCCTGGAGAATCCCTTGGACAGAGGAGCCTGGCAGCCAACAGTCCATGGGGTCACAAGGAGTCAGACATAATTACTGGACTGAGCCTGAGCACATACCTGTGTGTGTGTCAAGTCACACACCCTCATGAAGCAATTTCTAGGCCCAACTGCCCCAGGGGTTCTGACCATAGGGAACACCTGGCCAAGACTGTCACATCTCATTCAGTCTTTACCAGACCCTAGAAAGTAGGATTATTTACCTCATTTGACAAAGAGGCAAAGACCCTGCCTCCAGGCCCCAGAGGACAGGGACCTGGCCCTCTGAAGAAGCGCAAAGAAAGCCATGTGCTGGCCTGTGGGCTACCTTGAGGCCCACAGCACAACAGGAAGTGGTGGACACTTTCACCAAATATGGAGTAGCCCATACTGTTGAAATGACTGGGGAAAAGACTCCATAAGGAATTAAAGCCAATATTTACATCTACACACATGGACCCCAAGCACAATCTAAACCCGTCTGTGAGTCCTGCACTCTCCCTGAACCTAGCGGACACGCCACCACTCTCGCCCTTTACCACCACCCCCCTGCCGCCAGCCCACCACCCACATCACCACAACTAGCACTATAAGCCCCATGCATGCGCCTGGCAGCATCTACAGGGGAGTTGGGTTGGGGGGTTGACAGCGGAGAAAGGGCAGTGGGGAGGGAGTTGGGGGGCGAGCACCTGTGCTACCCATCAAGAAACTCTCTGAGGCTTTTCTTAAGTATGAGTTAGCTGAGGGACTCTACACACCACCATTTGGTTTGTTAGGAAATAATTGAGAAGCAGTTGGAAATAAATCTGTGCAGGAGACATTGAAGTCATACACAGGACACAGCCTGGAAATGCATGTTAAACACCATTGGTTACATTTGGTAAACAGCAACTGATAAAGTCTCACACTTCTAAAACCAATTCAGTCAAATGGAAAATTTCAAAGCAGCCTTATTTATATTATTATTAACCTGACAAGTAGCCAACTCAGATCTTCCTGAAGATTTACTACAGTTCAATACACACACCCCACACCAAAGGAAATGGACTCTGTAGCTGGTATTCAGTCTGTTGCGCAGGCTCCATGAGGACTGAGTCCTACTCTGGAGAAGGCAGGCCAGAGCCTTCCTCGCTGAGCACCTTGGATTCAGCTGAATACTGGGCTGCAAGTTCTGCGCTGCTCACGGTGCAGTCACAGGACGACCAGGTTGCTCAGGACATGAGAACACTCAGCGAGGTGGAAAGCACCACCTTGTCTGGGTATTTCTAGCTGACATTCATCAGAGGCACAGGAACTGCTGGTCTAATTCAAAATGATTCAAATTGCACTTGCTTCTAGAAAAGTTTTACTCATCATTTGCGAAGTTTCAAAAGCTCTTAACTTCAAACGCTTTGTGATAACAATAGGCCCAGATGCATCCCATGTCATTCTTAAGACAACTAGGCCAAAATGGCGGCGAGGACATCAAGCAGCTACTTGGCCCCAACTACAAGCAGGGGAACCGTAATTACCTGTTTCTCCCCACAGCGTGTCGGTGCCATTGACGTCTATTTCATGTTCCTTTTCCAGTTCCAGCAAGCACTGGAGCACCTGTCACAAGTGGCAAGGTGATTTAATGAGTTTTCAAAGCCATATGCGCTTATTATATCCTGTGTATCAAAGGAGAGAACGTGTTGTTTTTTAACCATGATTATCTCATGCTGCACAAGGAGAGAGAATATAATGAAAATGGTTTTCCAGCATAATTCGTATGCTATTCACACTTTCACTTTGAGAAGAAGAAGAAAAAAAAAAAAGTGAATTTCGGCAACACTGTTCAGGATTACTAGGTACTCAGAATTCTAATGAATTCCAACATGACCCAAATATGCCAGCCTCATCAACAAAGGACAGGGGAGATCATACAGAGTGCAGCTTCTGCATAAATCGCCAGAAGATGGTGAATCCCTTTCTTCACAAGGAAGGAAAATAAGGTGATGTATATACCTTTCAATAAAATAATGCTGCTTCAAATGCTTTTTCCACTCACATTATTCTTTCCCCTCTGTCAAACAGCAGGGTGGGTCACAGGGGTGGGGGCAGGGAGCCAGAAGTATCTGAGCCCTTAACCAGCGTCAGATCCACCCTGCTCTCCAGCATCCACCCTGCTCACCGGCAGCCATCTTCCAGCTCCCCAATCCACTCACAATAAGGGCCCCACATCCTAGTCAGAAAACCCGTGAATGTTACCTTACATGGGAAGAGGGGATTTGTAGATGTGACTGCGAATCTTGAAATGGGATGATTATCCTGAATTATCACAGCATATATTGTATACATACTTGATACGATCACAGCTGTTTATAAGAGGGACAGGAGGAACCAGGGCCAAGGGAAGGATGAGGTGAGATGACAGGAAGCACACTCTGAAGACAGAGGCAGGGCCTTAAGCCAAGGAGTGAGGTGGCTTCTAGAAGCTAGAGGAAAAAAAGAGAAAACACTCTTCTCTGAAGCCTCCAAAAGAAACACCGGCTTCCTGACCCAACTAAATTTCAGCCTTCTGACCTCCAGAACAGGCTGCTTCAAGCCACTGAAGCCTGCGGTCACTTACTACGACAGCATGCGGAAACTAACACGCCCCTCAAGGCCTGTGGTGAATGAGCCCTGTCCTCTGCCATGAAGCAGTGGCTGGCTATGCAGCTGCTTTCCCACGGCTCCTCACAGCCAGTTTCACAACAGCCTGAGACCAAGGTCACATCCAATGTGGCTTCGCTGTCCTTCCTAAGATGATTTTTCACCTTCTGGACCCATGCAGATTTAGGGAACAGTTTAAAAAGGAAAAGCATCCACATTCAAATATGTCGATTTAACATGTTCCCTCTGTGTCTATGTAAACGGGTCTTTAAAAATATTTCTTTGTATTTTTAATCTAAAAAAAAATAAACCCACTATCTGGTAATGTTTAATACATTTTTATGAAATGTGCGCTTTGTTCATTTTTTATGAAAAAGAGTATTTTCTCCAAAACTAAAACATAGTTAACTTGACTAGCATTGTTATACAGTTCTATAAATTTCTTTTATGTCTGTCCTAAGAGAAGATAGCTTCTTTTTCTTATACGCTTCTGTATTCAACTTGCTGCAATATATTGTCTTGGTTGAAATAGTGTACATGTGCATTTTTGACATTCTAAATGCCAACAATAAGCCAGCTAGCTTCGTGTATGTGTGTATCTGCTCCAGTGTCTTAAATGGTAAAAGTCAGCCAGCCAGCTTTGTACCCAAATTTACTTTGGTACATTTACATTTTACATTTGGTACATTTACATTTGGCACATTTACTTTGGTACAAAGTCATTGTGGGGAAGAATCTTAGAAACATTGGCAACTCTAATTGCCTGAAGACACTACAGAGTGAGAAATACACAGAAGAAAAAGGGTAAAATATTATTAACTTCACAGACACACGGGTCAGAAGATGACTACAAAATCTGCAAATCGAGGAATACTGACACCGGCCAGAAATAAGTGCTGGATGTAACTACTGCCTGAAGTTCTCCTTCAGTGCAGGAACCGTAGATGACAAGCATGCTTACATGCTACCAGAGCCTGTTCTATTTTAAACACCTCTTTTTAAAAATCCTTGGAATACTCAAGAACAAGTTTAGAATTAGGATTCTATGTGATTATTGTTCAAAGACCACAAGGACAAGAGGATGAATCAAAGCGGGAAAAGGAGAGGAGAGCAGGACTAGAAGGTAAAAACAGAACAAGGAGGGAAGACAAGCAGCAGCAAGGTGGGGCAGAGAGTGCGTGCCCTGGAGGGGCTCCTTCCACTCGCAGGAAGGCTGTGGTAACCACAGAACACCTTTACACGTGGTGAGACCAACGGCTCTGTTTGGAAACCCTCATTTCCTTCATTCCTTCAGTGCATCACAAGCAGGTGACTTGGAAGAAGGTGAGTGGGAAGGGCCCAGACCCCCGGCTCCCGTTTTCCCAGGGAATGCCCTGGGAAAGGCCCCACTCACCGAGCCGTGGCCCATGCTGGCAGCCGCCGTCAGTGCCTGCTGCAAAGCTTGGCTCTTCCTCAGCGCGCCGGGCTGGGGCGGGCCCAACGACCACTCGCAGGTCAGGAGGTAGCGGAGAACGTCGCCGTGGCCCCTCAGTGCGCTGTGGACCAGCGCGCACTGGCCTTTCTTATCCAAGTGGTCCACCTGGGTGGGGAGCGGGGGCAGGAGCAGGGGAAGGTCGCAGCTGAGCATCACTTTGTCACAGTGACCCACATGTGCTGTGAACAAACCCTACCCCACTGCAGATGTACAGGGTTCGTGTCCCAGTGTGTCTCTCTGGAGAGTCTCTGTCTGAATTATTGCAACTGATGCACTGTTCCAGGCCTGGAGTTCCCTCTGTAGATCTAGTGATCACAAGGCATCCTCTTCATGCCGTTCATGGAAGAAGGGAAGTGCTCCTGTTAAACCTTCCTAGTGGATTCATTCCTGCTCACACTGCCCCTCCATTTCCACCTCCAGACCGTGGGCTGGCTTTATTCGGAGGCTAGCTGCGAGCTCTGTAGGAGGGGATGGAATCATACAGGTGGCTTATGTAGGCAGAGCCTCTGGGTCGAGGTGCAGAGCATCTTCAGAATTTACAAGTGAGGCTGGACCCTAAGTCCTCTCCCAGCCCAAGACTCCCAGGCTTAGACAGGGCATGAAGTCTTATCTGCTGCCTCTTGGACCATTACGGGTATGCAGCCCTTGGTCACTGCCCCTTTGTGGCTGACCAGCCTTCCTGGCTTTGTGGCCACACTTGGCATGCTGGCACGACCTGGGTCACCTGCCTTCCCCAGTAAAATGCCGCTTGGAGTCCCTTCCTGCCCTTCCTTGTTCAGAGCTGGGTTTTCCAGATCCCTCCCTTTTGCTGGCTTTCCTGTTTCAGTGACTAAAGAACTGTTCTGCCCCCCAAATCATAGCTTGCCACAGATTAAGGATACTGCACCCAAGTGACCAGGGTTGGGAAGAACAGGTTTTGTCTGCCCTCATACCTGCTCCCCAGAGAACTGGAAGCTCCAGTTCACTTCCTAGGGAGACAAAGGGCATGAAGAGGATGCCTTGTGATCACTAGATCTACAGAGGGAACTCTAGGCCTGGAACAGTGCATCAGTTGCAATAATTCAGACAGAGACTCTCCAGAGAGATACACTGGGACACGAACCCCATACATCTGCAGTGGGATGGGGCCAAAATGCTGTATTTTCAAGAGAAAAAAGCAAAAAGACTCCCATAGTTACTATAAGTCTAACATCTTTTGTTGAACTTCAAAAAGCCTAACTATAAAGAAGAAAAACAAATACCAGCAATTTATTTCTATTGCTGTACAAGTAGAAGTACATTCTCCCTTCCCCAACAAAGTGCTTAAAATAAACAGAGTTTACTGTAAACTTGGCACTGTTCTCATTCAACCTATTAACACTGACAGTCCTTGAGAAACTTGTTAATAATATAGTTACTTCGCATTGTTTTAGGCACATGACTTCCAAGACCCACAGAATTCATTTATTATTATTATTTTAAAAGAAGACATAACATGAAATAAAAAGAAAGGAGAAAAAAAAAATCACATTTAAAACTTCAACTCATCCAGTGCAGAGTTAAATTCTGTGACAAGTTCCAAGGCAACACTTGCAGGCTTTTTACAGGATGGCCTTACTTGGGCCTCTAATGACCAGGAGCCTCCCCTCGGGCAGGATTAAGCAGAATAAGGGGTTTGAACAAAACACACGGCCCCCTCTCCCTCTCGAAGACAATATACTCCTATCACACATACCCACATCAGGGCACATCCCACACTGTAGCTCCACCCTTTCTGTTTATGTTCGTTGCAACTTGACAAAGTAGAGGCAGAAGGGAGCCTGGCCCAGCCAATGAGAATTCTACCAGCCATGGGAGACACTTCCCACCTCTGTGGCCCCCTTCAGCCCTCTTCGGGGAAGGCTGTCGCTTACCCTCGCCCCCTTCTTGGCCAGCAGACACACCAGCTTCATGTGACCTGCAGCGGCCGCGTAGCAGAGGGCAGTCATGCCGTTCTCCGACATGCCATCCAGGCAGGCGCCGAATTCCAGAAGCAGAGTGACCACTTCCTCGTGGCCGAGGTGAGACTGGACGCACAGGATCGGGGCGTTATTTAACACTTCGGTCCTGTAGTTCACGTTGGCCCCTCCTAAAATCAGGAGACGGCTCACCTGTTGGAGAATGTCCCCCAACAAGATTAATTTCTCATGAAGTTGGCGATCATAACAATGTTTGTGGAGAAGGGTGGTATCCTTAGTCCAGTGGTTCTCAAACATGAGTGTGCACTGGTATGACCTCACAGGCACTGAAGATGCACATTCTCGCTGGTGAGAATGCAGAATGGCACAGCTGCCTCGGGAAACAGTGTGGAGGTTTCTCAGGACCTAGCCATCCCAACTCCAGGTACACGTCCAGAGGAAATGAGATCAGAATCTCAGTGAGATACCCGCACTGCTGTGTGATGGAAGCACTATTCACAATCGCTAAGAGTTGCAGGCAAACTAAAAGGTCAACAGATGAGTGGACAGACAAAAGTGGTATGTACATACACTGGCATATCACTCAGCTTTCAAAAGGAAGGAAACCCTGCCCCATGTGAAAACACAGATGAACCCTGAGAACACGGCTCACTCAATCACGTCTGACTCTTTGTGACTCCACAGACCATAGCCCACCGGGCTCCTCTGTCCATGGAATTTTCCAGGAGAGAATACTAGGGTGGGTTGCCATTTCCTGCACCAGGGGATCTGCCAGGCCCAGAGATCACACCTGCATCTCCTGCATTGGCAGGTAGATTTTTTACCACTGAGTCACCAGAGAAGCTATTGAGAACATTGAAAGTGAAAGTGAAATCGCTCAGTCATGTCTGACTCTTTGTGACCCCATGGACTGTAGCCTACCAGGCTTCTCAGTCCTTGGGATTTTCCAGGCAAGGGACTGGAGTGGGTTGCCATTTCCTTCTCCAGGGGACCTTCCCAACCCAGGGATCGAACCCGGGTCTCCCACATTGTAGGCAGACGCTTTACCCTCTGAGCCACCAGGGAAGCCCATAAGCCAACCATAAAGAGACAAATGCTGTATGACTTCACTAAATATAAGGGACATAGAGTAGTCAAACTCACAAAGATAGAAAGTAGAATGGTGGCTTCCAGGGCCTGGGAGAAGGCGGGGGAAACAAGACCTGTTTAATAGGTGTGGAGATTTAGTTTTATTGTAGAGTTTTATTATTGCACAATAATATGAATATATTTAACACCGATTTCTACCTTTAAAAATAGTTAAGATGATACATTTTATGATGTGTTTTATCACAATTAAAAAACAAAAATTTAGAAATGTCTATTCTCTGGACTCAGACCTCTGGATTCAGTAGGTCTGGCGGCAGTGGGAGTGCGGTCTAAGAGTGTGCCTGTTTACTGAATTCCCCCCAGGTGATAGAGATGCTGTTGGTCTAGGGATCACATTTTGAAAACCACTGTCTGATCCAAATAAAAACAGAAAATTCATTTTGGGGGACAATGAAATAATCATCACGGGATTAAATAATTAACAGTGAGATAATAAAGCCAAAAATAAGAGCATACAGTTTTTTCTTTATAATGAATTGTACTTGCAAGAAAGAGCAGAATACGTAAAAATGCTCATATGCTGGGACTGTCAGCAGCAGAAAACTCCTAGAAAAGCATCTGCTTTTCTGACTAATTGCTACATATCCACCACCCACTGAACGCCTTGGATCCAGATATAAAAGGAAATTCATTATCTATAGGTTTTAAAATAAAATCATTGAATACTTTATGTGAGTTATAGCTATACTAATATTTTCTTCAAATCTCCAGATCATTGGAAAAACGACACTCTATTAACACCTATTAAGATGCCCACTGCGTTTCTTCAAACAGTCCCTTTCAATGGTCCTGGTCACATCAATCACCCCCTGACAGACTCTGGCCGCCTCCGGCTGCCCATTAGGTATGAAAACCACAGAGACTGCATCTCTTATCTGACCAGAGACACATGGGATCATTAGAGGATAGAGAAAGATGACAAGGAATATAAAATGTGAGGCATTTCAATGATACGGTGCCCACAAGAGTAGCTAACAGAATATTTACAAAGTGATAAATTATTATTCTGGTGGTGACACCACACCTCAGAACAGTGATACCATACAGACTGGTTAGAAGCCAGAGTGTAAAACCTGCAGACTCGCTGGCTGCCACTGAAGCCTGAGCCTTGGGTGACCCAGCCCTTCAGCTGCTTCTCTGACCTCCCCTACCAGCACTCTTCCCTCACTTACCGACCACCCCACTACCCCGCAAAGGTGACCACACTGGGTCTAATGCTTGTCCCATAACAAGGGCAGGCAGGACCCCACCTCCGGGTCTTCCCCTCTCTCCCGTATAGATCCCTCTGCCAGGAATAAATTCCCTTTCCATAGATACACATGACAAAGGATCACTTCACTGAGTGCCTGCTTCAACGCCAGGGAGAAGTGCCCCCAGTCTATACAGAATGCTCCCAGCCCTCCCCTATGCACACACCCCCACATCATCCACACACACCAACCCTGAGCACCACCATCTACCCCGCACGCTGCATTTCCCATTTGGCCTACGGCACAAGACACTGGTTCTAAGACACAGAAGTTCACAGATAAGAGGGGTAAACAAAGCCCCTCTATGGGTGAGGATGGCCCACAAGTCAGTTCCTTCCCACTATTAGGACCATCACTTATAATTAAGGAAGGACCTCTTCAAGTGGGGGGAGGGGGGAGATAAATTAGGAATCTGGGGTGAGCAGATATACATTACTATATATAAAACAGATCAACAACAGGACCTGTACTGCACAGCACAGGGAACCACACTCAATATTTTGTAACAACCTGTAAGGGAGAAGAATCTAAAAAAGAGTGTGTGTGTGTGTAAGGGAGTGTGTGTGTATAAACTGAACCACTTTGCTGTGCATCTGAAACTATCTGTAAGGGAGAAGAATCTAAAAAAGAGTGTGTGTGTGTGTGTGTGTGTGTGTGTAAGGGAGTGTGTGTGTGTAAGGGAGTGTGTGTGTGTAAACTGAACCACTTTGCTGTGCATCTGAAACTATCTGTAAGGGAGAAGAATCTAAAAAAGAGTGTGTGTGTGTGTGTGTGTGTGTGTGTGTGTGTAAAGGAGTATGTGTGTGTAAACTGAACCACTTTGCTGTGCATCTGAAACTATCTCTAAGGGAGAAGAATCTAAAAAAGAATGTGTGTGTGTGTGTCTAAGGGAGTGTGTGTGTAAACTGAACCACTCTGCTGTGCCTCTGAAACTATCTGTAAGGGAGAATCTAAAAAATGTGTGTGTGTTTGTGTGTGTGTAAGGTCCGTCTAGTCAAGGCTACGGTTTTTCCAGTGGTCATGTATGGATGTGAGAGTTGGACTGTGAAGAAAGCTGAGCACTGAAGAATTGATGCTTTTGAACTGTGGTGTTGGAGAAGACTCTTGAGAGTCCCTTGGACTGCAAGGAGATCCAACCAGTCCATTCTGAAGGAGATCAGCCCTGGGATTTCTTTGGAAGGAATGATGCTAAAGCTGAAACTCCAGTACTTTGGCCATCTCATTCGAGGAGTTGACTCATTGGAAAAGACTCTGATGCTGGGAGGGATTGGGGGCAGGAGAAGGGGACGACAGAGGATGAGATGGCTGGATGGCATCACCGACTCGATGCACATGAGTCTGAGTGAACTCCAGGAGTTGGTGATGGACAGGGAGGCCTGGCGTGCTGTGATTCATGGGGTCGCAAAGAGTCGGACACGACTAAGCAACTGAACTGAACTGAAGGGAGAAGAATCTAAAAAAGAATTTGTGTGTGTGT
Organism: Bos taurus; assembly: GCF_002263795.3. Classification (NCBI taxonomy): domain Eukaryota; kingdom Metazoa; phylum Chordata; class Mammalia; order Artiodactyla; family Bovidae; genus Bos; species Bos taurus. Next base: position 37,168,521 of record NC_037329.1, read on the forward strand.
GTGTGTGTGTAAACTGAACCACTTTGTCGTGCATCTGAAACTAACGCAACAGTATAAATCAATACTTCCAAAAACAAAAAAGAGCACACTTGTGCCCAAGCAACTAGACCCATCTCATCATTCACAGAGTCACAGGGGAGGACAATCTTCCAATCTCACCAGGTCAACAACAACCCAGCCCCCAGCTGCCAACCAGCACATGTGGACAGAAGGGCAGAAAATACAGAGAGGAGAAATCAGGAGAGGTGTCCCTGTCCCCACAGTGACACAGGACACAACCTTGGGCAAACCCATCCCCACCGAGCCTGCTCTACAGCCCTAAGCGGTTTGCTCCTAAAAACAGCACCAGACTCAAGCAGGACTTTAAAGCATTTTAAAAGGGTAAGTGCCCAACAAAAGTCGGGGTTTTTGATAAAATGACTTCCCTCTGAGTAACCGCCAAAAGTGTGGCAGGAATACGACAATGCTGCTGGCACAGTAGGGGTTTTATTGAGGCCCAAGAAATGAGTTCTTAGGTGAGAACAATACAGAGCAGAACCTGAACAGCTTTTCAAAATTTTCAAAACACACACACCAGGGCCTTCCCTGCTGGTCTAATGGTTAAGAATCCATCTTCCAATGCAGGGGACTGAGTTCGATCTCTGGTCAGAGAACTAAGATCCTGCAAGCCGGGGGGCGCTAAGCCCACCTGCAACTAACTACTGAGCCCATGCATCACAACCAGAGAGAAGCCTGCACACCAAAACGAAGAGCACACGCCGCCGCAACCAAGATCTGACGCAGCCAAAACAAACTAAATATTAAACAAGATCAAAGCGGGGGCATCATTTACCAACATTACAGAAATAAAAAAGATTTAAAACACACACACACACACACACACACACACACACAATAACACTGATGGGCCCACTGGACTCTGGTCACCAAAGGACAGGCAGAAACTGCTTGTAAATTCACAGGGTGACTTTGATCACCAGTTAGTTACCCTCTCTCTCCCCTCTCCCATCAATCCCATTCCCTCTTGAGATTCATGGGCCTAAAAGAACAAGATGATGGATTAAAGAGTCTGAGTTCTCAATCAGCCTCTTAACTAACTTGCTGTGTGATTTTCAGAAAATTACTCAACCTCTCTGTGATTCAGGTGCTGTCTCAGGAGATGACAGTACACTACCCCATTCTACTGGACAGAAACTCTTCTAAGAACGTTGGAAGGTGTCGCCTCAGTGATGTCTTGCATAATACTATATAAGAAAAGTCTTATGGAAGGTCTGTGCACAGAGGCAGAACTTTCCTAAAGGCATTTGTTATCAATTCTCTATTTGCTTCTTGGGAAAAACATTTCCTTTGCTGGTGCGATGCTGTGGGTATTTTTACCACTTACCCTCCCTAAACAGTCTGTGATCTTCTCCAAACCCACGCTTCTGAACCCTGCTGCTCGGTGAAACCACCAGGGAGCTTGCAAGTTTCCAAAGCACCTGCCCCACCCTTGGAGATTCTGACTAGGCTGGGGCCTGGGGCTCCCAGGTGGTTCCAGCTGGCAGCCGCGGCTGTAAACACACCAGGTGAGGAGCGCACCTGTGGAGGGAGCGTGGGCTTGCTCCGTGCCAGGCACTCTTCCCACCGTGGGATCTGGGCACCTATCACTACCCTCACCCGAAAGGTGGAAATAAAAACAGTTGCACTTCCTTGGGTTGTTGTGAAGATTAAAAATGAACATGCCACACACACAAAGCACTTAGCACAGCCCTGAGCATCCTATAAGTGCTGAATAAATATTACTTGCTATTGTTATAATCACTTTTGGGGGGAAAAAAAAATGAAAGTGTTAGTCGCTCGGTTGTGTCTGACTCTGAGACCCTGCGGACTGTAGCCTGCCAGGTTCCCCTGTTCCTGGGATTCTCCAGGCAAGAATACTGGAGCGGGTTGCCATTTCCTGCTCCAGGGGATCTTCCCAACCCAGGGATCGAAACCAGGTATCCTGTATTGTAGGCAGATTCTTTACCATCTGAGCAACCAGGGAAGATTAACGGATCTTTAAAAGAGACAAGGGCCCCAGTCTCTGACCCTCAGAAGGCACAGGAGGGCGCTCTGCCCCAGAAACTGGCTGACCCAGAGGGCTTGTCCTCCTGCCCCCACCGCACCAGGGCTGCTCATCAGCACAGGCAGCAAGGAGACCTCACGCTCCTCTGAGGGCAGGTGTGGGCCCATCACAGCCTGTGGGCAGCTCCCCTTCACCACCACCACCAGGCACATGCACAAGTTCTCAAGTGCTTTCTGGAGAATCTCAGTGTCCAGAAAGAAGGTGAAGAGCAACTAAAAATAACTCACTTGGCCATATAATAAATGCCAAGTCTTCTCCCAAGAGCTTCAACATCTCAGTGAGGTGTCCCCTCACTCTACGATGCAGGTTCTTTAGTGACCTTCACTTCACAGGTGAGCAAACTGAGGCTCAGAGCAGGTAAGGCAGAGATTAGCCCCGGGCACAACACTAACTTCTATCTTATCACAGTCCAGCAGCTGAAGCAGCAGCTCTGGCTAAGACTATTCGGCATTCAGGGAAGCAGAAAAATGGTTCTTTCTGTATATTTTTTCCCAACTACGTGGAAATCTTCTGGTCACCACCACCATGATCTCTCTTTAACAACTGGAAATGGCAATATTACCTATACACACCTCTGGATCGGATGAATGCAAGAAAATGAAAAAGAGGGTAGGGTGGTAGGTAAAATGACGTGATCATGAAGAACAGAAGAGGTTCTGTCCAGCATGTGGTAAAGTGGGAGGCTCGGTTTTCTCACTGGAGGTTTTCATCAGTACAACTGGTGTAAATAAATGCGTGTTTCCCAATAATTATGCAGAATACAACTGCATCCTTTCAGCCAGGAAAGTTAGGCCAAGGTCCACACCTAACTCCTGTCTCCTCCCCTCCCTGCCTCCAGCTGTGAGAAGAATCACAATCTTAATTCCCTTGAGTCCACAGCCTTAGGAAGCCTGTGGCTGGCAGCCAGCCCAATGGAACTATGTGAGCAAAACAACCAACTGAACCGAAGCCTGGGGGCCCTGGTGGCAAGGACCCCAGAGGGCCAGCCAGAGCTCAGGCTGGCATCAGCCTGGCCTGGCTATGGTAGATCACATTGTTAGAAATCACGGGCATGCCACCAAAATTAAAATTCAACTACCAAGTAATTACTCCAGAGCAAGTAGCTTTAATTTACCAAAGTGGCAAACTGCAATTATTGCTCAAAATGACATCCTTTCCTGTATGACAACATTTAATACTCTCTGAAAAAAAATTCCTTAATTGCATGCATAATTTTAAATTACTGTAATTTGTTCAAGATTCTGTGAAAAATCACCCCCACCTTTTTTTGAAAGACAAAAGAAACAGAAGGATAATAGAAAGTCTTAAAGTTCTGTGACTAAGTTATACAATTTGGGGGGATAATGTTAGATGTAGACTACACTGGAATTTTATAAAACAAAGTAAAGATGAATAACTTTTAAAATTGAAAATATGTTAAAGAGGAAAGTTTATAATCCCAGGCGGGTCAAGCTCATTACACTATTACATGGTACCTTTTAATTTATTGTCTTAAAAACTCATATTCAACAGAGTATAACGTTTCCCATTTACTTTTCTCCATATTAAAATAACTTTTGTGCCCATAATTCATTAAAACAGTGAAAACAGATACTTCCATTTTAATTTTTCTTTCTTTGTTCCTTGCCATCATTACAGAATTTTACTAATTATGGAGAAGCCAAAAGATATACTTTCAGCTGAAATAAGAGATGAAACTATTACAATAAACTCAGTTCCAGTTTCTATAACAAGTAAAACAAAAACTCGAAACACAATTTCTTCATCACGTGAAATATGTCCTTGGCACATTCTCTTTTTTCAGAGTAACTCTATCTAGAAAGGAAGTGCTCCTTTTGACTAGAAGCAGCAGCTTAGAGCTGCTGCTAAGTCACTTCAGTCGTGTCCAACTCTGTGCGACCCCATAGACAGCAGCCCACCAGGCTCCCCTGTCCCTGGGACTCTCCAGGCAAGAACACTGGAGTGGGTTGCCATTTCCTTCTCCAATGCATGAAGGTGAAAGGTGAAAGTGAAGTCGCTCAGTCCTGTCCGACTGTGAGCGACCCCATGGACTATAGCCTACCGGGCTCCTCCGTCCATGGGATTTTCCAGGCAAGAGTACTGGAGTGGGGTGCCATTGCCTTCTCCGAGCTTAGAGCTAGTGCTCCTTAATTACAAAAGCGGCTTCCCTGTCTTCACCCCATGAAACTTGCACATGGCTTCAGTCAGGACACAACCCTCAAGTCTACCACTCTGCAGAGCGCAGGTTGGACACAGGGGTTTCTGGGAGCAGTTCTCCAGGGCTGCTCTGCTTCCAGATGCCCTGTCCAGGGGTGAGCCCAGCCGAAATCCAATAGGCCCTCTGCCTCTCAAGACTGGAGCCCTAACAGCACTGAGTCCACCTACACTTTTGCATTTGTAAAGACCTTGTCTGAATCCACCAGGGGGGTGGTGGCCTTTCTCTAACCAATACCCAAGCTCTGTACTGGGCGGTAGGCCTGTGGGCGAGCCGCTCCAGGGTCAGAGCCCTGCTGGGTCCTTCCTGACACCCAGGCTCCTTTGTTACACTCTCCACTTCTAAAGACCAGCAAGGAGGGATGTCATGTACCCCCACGGGACCAAAGCCAATAGTAATTTAGTTTATTTCAAAGTTTCTAAGACAGTAGATCTGAAGTTTTCACTGTAAGAAAAAATTTATAACCACATGTGGTGATATTTGTTAACGAGACCTTTTGTGCTATAAAAACAAGTATCACATCATTAGGCTGTTCATCTAAAATCTACATCAACTATACTTCCGTTGAAAAAAGAGAGAAAAAAAAAATAAGGAAATACAGCCTGCTCTCTGTATTAGTAGGTTCTGTATCTGTGAATTCAACCAACCACAGATTAAAACTATTTGAAAATAAAACTTTCCATAAAGTTGCAAAAAAGCAAAACTTGAATTTGCTGTGTGCAACTCTTTATATAGTCTTTGTATTATATTAGATATTAGAAGCACTCTAGAGATGATCTAAAGTATATGGGAGGATATGCGTAGGTTATATTCAAATACTGTGCCCTTATATATGGGACTTGAGCATCCTTGGATTGAGGTGTCTGTGGAAGGACCTGGAATGAATCCAAGGGACTATTATACATCAGGAAAGCAGGGAAGGGAGAAGAGGGGGCAGTGCTCTGCAAGGCCTCGATCCCCAGACACACGTCCAAGGTGGGGTGCTGAGGGTGGGACATGTTGACAATAGGGGAGAAGAGACATAGAGGTTCCCCCGGGCCTGGAGAGGGTGTGGGGACAAGACTCTTCCATGGCACCATCTCAGGGGCATGTGGGTTCAATGAACCAAAGTGAGGAGAAGAAAAAGATTCTTGGAAAATTCTAGGGATACCCTTGACCACCTGGTGACAATGTTAGGCCATCCTTGGGCTACTAACAAGAGAACAGGTATGACTTTTCATAGCAGTGACTGAAGGGGAGAACCTGGCTACCTGGGAAACGATGTCAGAGCTTTTGAAGGCAGCCAACACATCAGGGCCTGGGGCTCAAAGGCCTGGAGTCTAGCAGCTACATCAAGCAGGTAAGAAATATAAATGTGAAGACAATTACAATCTCATCTTACTTTGCACTGGGGAAGATGGTTATAAACAGCTATAATGTTAAGTCAGGAGTTCCCACACGCCATGGGAGTTAACCCCTCTTTGCTGCCTTAAGCAGAAACTTGGCCTCTGTGTGCTTTAGATTCTTAGACTGCATTAACGGAGGAGGGAAAAATCTACTCTGAAAAGCTCAGCAAAATACTGTGAAATATTAGCCACTGATGGGGAGTGAGGAAGCCCTTGGTTCAGCAGCAGGCAGACCCTGATATACTTTCCGAGGTCATAAATACATGTGTGTACAAATCTTTAATAAAGTTTTCCTCTTTAAAGTGACCAACCCTTTGCCTCTCATCAGGGCTTAATTTCCTAAGAACCGTAAAGAGATAGTCCAGATTAGAAGCTAGGATGCTTTAAAAGTCCATTTTCCCTGGAAATTCCCCTCTGACCTCTGCTTTCCTTTGTGAACTGTTTCCCTTATCTCATCTACTCTGAAACAGTCACCATGAGCTCACATAGCAGCTCCTGACCACCCACATCTTGCTGCCTCAGCAAAAGCCAGACTTGTGGAAGAGAACCGGCAATGGAGCAGTCACGTCCATGTGCTTCACACCCAGAAAACCGCCTCTTTAGAAGCATCCCAGCCTCCTTTGCCCACAACCCAGGGCAGGGGAGAGCAGGACCATTGATGCAACAGTGGTCAGGCGGGGACTCTGGCTCCCTGGGCAGAGGGCAGCTCACCTTCACATTGGGGGTGTAGAGATTCCTGAGAGAGGCCAGGGCCGCGGACAGCCCCTCGGTGCTGTACCCGATCCACAGGGCCTGGAGGTGGCTTGAAGAGATTCCTGTCTTCTTGCTGAGGCCCTGGGAAAAAACAGCAGCAAATCAGCTTTAACATCTCCTCTCCCACATGCAGCATGGGTCTGAAGCGGGTGAACGTCCCCACTGAACACGAGGCAAAGGCTGTGTGCCCAGAAAAAGGCTCGGACCTGTAAGCATTCCCGTCCTAAAACCAAGGGTCAAGGAACCAGCCTGCCTTTGCTACAGTAACTGTCTGCCTGGCGGAAAGGATGGCAGTTGAGGGAAAAGTTTCTCTTTATAGAGGTTCTCTAATCAATTAAAGGAAGAATAAATGTTAGAATATCACCATTTATAGTCCTTAACGAAGGAAGAGGCCAGTCATGGCTGATGGCCTCCCACCAAGCGCACGAGGTGTTCTGACCCCAGAAACCTCATACAGACTCACAGAGCATTTTAACTCTCCAGGCAGACCTCAAAGATACTGCAGGTTTGGTTCCAGACCACAGCAACAACATGAGTCATGCAATTTTTCTGGTTTCCTGGTGCACTTGAAAGCTTTATGTTTACATGATACTGTAGTCTATTCAGTGTGCAATAGCACTGTCTAAAAAAATGTATTAATACATACCTTAATTGTAAAATATTTTATTGCTAAAAAATGCCAACCAACATCTGAGACTTCAATAAGTTGTACTAGTAACATCAAAGATTGCCAATCACAGAACACCATAAGCAGTAACAAAGCAGAAGTCTGAAATATTGCAAGAATTTTCCAAAATATGACACAGAGACATGAAGTAAGCAAATGCTATTGGAAAAATGGTGCCAAAAGTCTAGTTCAATGCAGGGGTGGCACAAACCTTCAATTTGTAAGAAAAAATACAATTATTTGCAAAGCACAATAAAGCAAAAATGCAGCATAACAGGTTTACCTGTATAAAGTAATTATGATATGCAGGGGGAGTGGTAAGGGAGGAATCAAACCTGAACCTGATTAAACTGCTCAAAATAACTACCAAAGAATAAAAAATCCAGAGGAAAAAGGAACAAGTTAAACTAGGCCACAAGAAACAAGCACACCATCAGAAAATCCAGGTGGTAGGAAACTGCAGAGGTCACATAACTTAGCCTCTTCCATAACTATTTAACAAGGAAACAAAGGGGAATGAATGAAGTGGAAACTTGATTTAGAGGGTGGAAATGTGAGAACAATGGTTACTTTCAGGCAGGGGCCGTGTCTGGAATGGGGCTCACAAAGTTGTCTCCAGGACCAAAACCTCAATGCGGCACCAATGAAACCCTCCCTCCAGCGGTGTGGGGCTCACCTTGAAAATGTGTGCCTTCAGGATGTGATGGCCAAGCTCCATGGTCTGCTGGCGGTTCAGCTTGCCCTCCTGTCGCGAGAACATGAACGCCAGCAGAGCGTGCCCGTTCCTAGGACGAGAAACACAAAGGCTGGTAACCAAAGACCCCAGTGCACCTCCCTGCAGGCCCTTGGGGTGAACATCACCAAACGACCCCTGAACTCTCCTGCTGGTGTCTCAGCATCACCGTATGAGATGGGTGGAAAGCTGCTTTTTCACAGAGGATACCAATGTTGTTTACTCCTTACGTCATCTTCTCGGGACTCCCCTATCTCTGTGGAGTGACTCAGAGAGAAGCCCCAGGACAGGGCAAGTCTTTGTGGAACCACCCACTCTGTGTTCATCGGCCATCACTCTCATTTAAGTCTTTCACAAAAACACAAACTCCACGAGACTAAGGGTCTTGTCTAAGTCACAGCTTGGTCACAATACCTAGCAAATGCCCAAGACTCAGTAAGAACCCAAATATGCATTTCTTGGATGGATGGACAGATGAAGGACAGATATGTGCAAATGGACAGATGGAGCAGAACCATACTGGACCTGACCCTAGGCCTCCTGTCAGTACAATCACCACTGAGGGCAGACCTGGGCCAAAGGACAAGACCTTACCATGGGAGGGAAAGCAAAACCAGGCTGCACGCAGAAATAGCTCATAATCAGAAAACAACTAGCATTTTAGGCTCGAAAGGAACACAGCTCCTTGTAGGGGTAAGAAAGCTAAGCTGTGTAAATGTGTTTGCCATGTCTGGGCACAGGGCGGACATCAACTGGCGCCACCAATTAATCCCCTACCAGCCCTCTCATGAAGAAGCCACTTATCCACTTTCCCCTCCATGTCTGTAGAACTTATTCCGTCTCCCATGGACTCCATGCCTTCCTCTAGGCCAGTCTGGAAAACATGCTAAGGGCTGCTTACTCCAGCAGCAGTGACTGCTGCACGAGGTGAATCATTTTCATTTCTATTAACCTGACACCTGTGAAATTTTGTTCTGCTGAGAAAAGGCAGCTAGTTGTAGAGAAAAAGATAAACACTGTGAAAAAGAAAAGCATTCTTCTAAATGTGTTTCCTAGTCGTTGCTGATCTAGAGGATTAAAAGCATGCATCACTTAAATCATATTTATCTATCCAGATGCTTGCCTGTTTCTCAATTATACATCATGTTACAGATGAGGAAACCAGGGCAGGTGGAAACCACAGGACTCTTTTTCATCCTACAGGAGAAGGTGTGACACGTAACCACCCACTGCCGCTGAGTCTCCCACTTACTGTCTTGTAAGGGTCTGGAGCACGTGCCCTGTGCTCCCTTGCACACACCACCTCCCAGACCTCACGCTTCGGCTCCCCTTCTCACAGGAGCACCTCCCCTGCCCCCAGGGAAACCCCTCTCTGCCGTCTCCCAGTGCGCCATGCCCTCCCTGGCCGACATCAATGGGCTAGTCCCACATGACTCTGATCAGGGCCAGTCTCCCCACCACCGGCTCAGCCACCCTCAGTCTCCCAGTCTGCTAGCTCTGTGGCCATGCCAGCTGCAACCACCACAAAACCTGCTAAGTACTGTGGTTGGCTGGCCCTGGTGGGTGATGACCACCCACCCTTCAGTGGTTGGGCCAAAGGTGTCCGGTGCACTCAGCTAAGCGTGTGGCTTCCCACCTCTCTGAGGAAACAATTCACCACACAGTCATTGGGTACCCGAGCTCCTCTACACTGAATATACCTTTACATCCTTCCTTCCTAAGATCACATGCCTCCTTCCAAGTCTACCCACACTTACTGTCCATTTCCCAAAGCTTACACATATCCAGCCTTTTATCACGTGCCAGATGCAGAAAAAGTAACTAAGTTATTTTATTAACCTGTTTGACCCTGTGAATCATGAAGTATCATGATTCCAAACTGGTGTGCTTGGGGGAAACAGAGGCCTGTACAGGAAATGATGGGCCCAAACAGGTGATGACGACTGAGTAGAGCGTGACCACAGTCTACGTAATAAGAGCCCCTGTGCTCTTCCTCAGCATAACCTGACTTATCCAATCATTTGTGCATTAACATCCCCCTAGAACCAGCACCTTGTTTGATACTGGGGATCTCATGGGGAACAACGTGAGGTCCTTGCCCTGAGGAGCTCTCAGCAGCTGGACTGGAGACCCGTAAACAAGACAAAATCAAGCTAGAATCGTGCCGTGAATGGATGCTGCAGAGGCAAAGAGGAGACTCGCTGACCCCATTCCCTCGAGTTTCCAATTTCTCTCCCTTCACGGATTGTGTTTCCATGAACATGCTGTCTCAAGGATGCTTTCAACAACATCCCAATCCCTTGTGTTGTTTAAAACATAAACCAAAACTTTTCCCCACCCTCAACCCCAAACCTCTCCACCCTTTTACTTTCCATGCCAGGATGCTGGCTCTCCTCTTTCACTCCTCACAACCCAATGGAAGGAATCTCCTGAAGATCTAGGACCCTCCTCCTGCAACGAAAAGCCAATGGCTTCCTCTGAACCCTCAGCTCCCTTCACTTCTCAGCAGCACCTACTTCCTTCCCCTCCTTCCCAGAAATCCTTCTCCCTGTCCCAGAAGTCCAGCATTCCCTCTCCCCCAACCGCACTTCCTCACCATGTCCCACCATTGCCTCTCCATCAACGATGCCAGATCTTTAACTCCAACCTCTCTTCCAATTGTTAGACCCCACCTGCTTTGGAACCCCACCACCAACCCCATGAGCTCACACTGCTAAACTCCAAAGCAGCTCCTGCCTAACAAAGCGAGCTCCGTGCCTCTGCCTCTCTGATCTGCCCTAAGAGCAATGCCATCCCTCGTTTCTGAAGCATAACACCTCAGAGTCATCCATACACAGCACCTCCTTCTGCTCAACTCTGCCTGTAGGCCAAGCCAGGCCCACCTACCTCATGCTAGCAAGGCTGCTCTCCACTTCACTATCTTCCTGTAAAATGGTCTGACTTGGCTAAATATATCATAGAACATCTGTCACCTAGTTTTTACTGACTGGCTAAATAACCTGGGAGTTAGTTTATTGTCCCAAAGCACTTTCAAAAGACAATCAACTCTTAGCCCAGTGTCACCTAAGAAAACACCCTATTTACAACATAAAAGAGCAGCTAGACCAAGATAGTCAACGGTAAGTCAATATTCATGGAAGAAACATATACGTTACCATATGTAAAATAGATAACCAGTGGGAATTTACTGTGAGACACAGAAAGCTCAAATCAGGTGCTCTGCGACAACCTAGAGGGGTGGGGTGGGGTGGGAGGTGGGAGGGAGGTTCCAGAGGGAAGGGACATATGTATACCTAGGGCTGATTCATGTTGATGTATGGCAGAAATAAACACAATATTGTAAAGCAATTATCCTCCAGTTAAAACAATAAATTAAAAATATATTCATGGGAGAAAGGGAGTATGTGGCTCACAAGTGCTTATTCATTTCATTTCCGGGCCTTAGCATTGGATTAAACGGCCAGGGCAGCCCAAAGGAGACAGCTGAGAAGCTTATCAGACCTCTTACACAGGGCCGGGAGCAATTCTGAATCAGAGAAGGCAGGAGCAATGATGCTGGAAGTGAACCCACCCTTATCGAAGAACATTTGCGCTTCAAATTCCTCAGTCTCTCACCCTGACTAACACCACGCTGCAGGGTGGGCAGGCTTCCCTCCTACCTCCTCCCCTGGACAGTGGGGAGAGCTGTGTCCTGGCCCAGCTCTGCTACAAAGCCTCAGTGGACCTCTGACTCCTCGGATGCAGCCGCCCCACCGCAAATGAGGCACCTGAACTCTGAACCCGATTCCTCCCAACCCCAAACCCCAATTTGCTATCCCTGCAGGACACAAGTGCAAAATGAGGTGGCTGGAAGTGATGGCTGCGTTCCCCTCTGGGGCCACAGATGCCTCAGATCCCCAGGACGAGACACCACAAGCTCAAGAGGTGGCAGAAAGGCACTGAGAGGCAGTGTGCAGATTCCCCACCCCGCAAAGGAACAGAGCCATGAACAGGCTTGAGGGAAGCCAGCTGTTCCCTGCAGCTGGTCCCACACTCTCCTGCACGTGTCCCTGAGAGAGGGGACTGGGACCTAGAAGAGAATCACAAAGAAACACTGCCCGGGCACCACCAGCCTCTCCTTCATCCAGATATACTAAGGAGTCCTACATTACTAGCAATTAAAGGAAGGAAGCTTTCACATGGAACTCTACTCAATGCGATGTGGCAGCCTGAATGGGAGGGAGGTTTGGGGAGAATGGATACATGTATATATAAGGCTGGGTCCCTCCACTGTTCACCTGAAATGACCACAACACTGTTAATTGGTTATGTGCTCAGTCGTGTTTGACTCTTTATGACTCCACAGACTACAGCCCGCCAGGCTCCTCTGTCCATGGAATTCTCCAGGCAAGAATACTGGAGTGAGTTGATTCCCTTCTCCAGGGGATCTTCCCAATCCAGGGATTGAACCCATGTCTCCTGCATTGGCAGGCAGATTCTTTACCAATAGTGCCACCTGGGAAGCTGGTTAACTGACTATACCCCAATACAAAATAAAAAGTTTGGAAAAAAACAAGTTTTTGTTTGAGGGCTTCCCTGGTGGTTCAGGCAGTAAAGAATCTGCCTGCAACTCAGGAGACCCAGGTTCAATCCCTGTGTCGGGAAGATCCCCTGGAGAAGGGATTGGCAACCCACTCCAGTAGTCTTGCCTGGAGAATCCCATGGACAGAGAAGCCTGGCGGGCTACGGTCCATATGGTCACAAAGAGCTGGACAGGACTGAGCGACTTGCACTGTATCATTCATGCTGTATTGTCTTTCTGCAAAAGAACATGAATCGTGTTTGTGATCCCTTCGCCAGCCAGGCATCAGGCTTCCTGCACAGAGCTGCTGGGTAAGCGGCCTGTCATACCTGGGTTCACACAGGAAGGCTGTGTTCTCGCCATCTGCTCTCCACACGAGCCACTCCCTGAAGGATGGGTGGCAGAACATGCGGGTTTTGTCTCGACGCTTGATGAGGAAGCAGGAGAGGGCATCCATCCTCTGCTGGAAGTCCTCCCAGCCCTGCTCCCCTTGGACGTGGCCGGCGTTGATCGCCTGAAAGATCTGCTCATCCGTCATGGGGTGGAGGGACGCCAGGGCCACATTTAAAATGGGAAGTGCTCTCTCAAAAGCAGACTGGGTCATGAACTTCATGTTGCACTGCAGCAGGTAGAGCTCAGACAGAGACACAGGCACCACCTTGTAGCTGGCACTCTTGATGACCAGGTGTCCCCTTTGGAAGAGGTCCAAGGTGAGCTTGAGGTACAGGTAGGAGCCAAGGCTCCGCAGAACCAAGTGGCTGCTCACTTTGCCGATGAGGGCAGCATCAGCCTTGCCGTTCAGGGAGATGTTGCTGAGGATGTCCTGGCTGCTGTGGACCCTGTGCTGGACGTAGGCGTGCAGGTCGCTGTGGATGTCCTTATTGTCTGGAAAGTCATCCAAGGACAGCTTGACAAATGGCAGCTCGCTGACAATTTCCTGCAAAGGAACAGGGCCCCACAGTGTCACTCCACGGAGATTTCTTTTTCATGTCAGCTGCACTTCAAACCAGATCCCCGAATTTTCTTTCAAGGAGGATTTTCATGGATTACAGGGACTCATTGTTTTATCTTAAAACATGTAATAGGATAAATTGAAGATAAAAAGCTTATGTGAAAGAAATGCCTGATGCAAGATTAAATCAGAAAAGGCTTTCCTGAGGCCCTTATCTGAGGATGCAGAGCCAAGTGAGATGGAAGAGCCTTGAGCTGACAGTGACAACCTGGCTGCACCAGCAATGGGGCACTGAGACCCCAGGTGACCTGATATACCCATAATCTTTACACTGTGCAACTGGTGATTCAACAAGCACAGACACCCACCACCACTGTGCATCTAAGGCCATGGCCAAACACTGGGATCAGAGGCATTCTTCACTGTGCGTCAAGATTCCCAGCCAGGGCATCTGAAACCGCCCCCAGGCTGGGCCCCGCAGACTGCTGTAATGAAGCTGTCAGACGTGCATACAGCCCACTATTTTTTTGTTGTTGTTAGTTTTTTTTTTTTTTTCTTTTGTAAACTTTTAAATTGAAGTGTGACATACAGAGGTGCACAAATCCTAATTTCATTGTGTCATTCACTTTCGCAAAGCCCAATACACCTGTGGGACCAGCCGGGAGACACAGAGTATTACCAGCTCCAGACACCCCGTCCCTTTGCCATCCCACAGGGTAAGCACCTGTGGGATGACACTTAACAGTAGAGGTGAATTTTGTCTTTTTTTTTGTTTAAACGTCCCACCATCATTTCTGTAGCATGTCCTCACTGAATGTGACAGCTGTAGGAGGCAGGCTGAGGACTGTCACCCCACAATGATGCTAACTGAGCCTCTGAAAACTCAACACAGCTCGAATGTAGAGCACAGGATTCCTGCTCCCGTGCTGCTGACTGCCACACTCTGCTCACTGTGAAAAGTGACTGAAAAGTGTATGATCAGAGGTCTATAAAAACAAACGCAAGTGCAAATGAGGTCCAATTCTACTTTTAAAGGGGAAAAGAAGGACCCAAATGCTATTTTTAAATAAATATCATCCAAAAAGGGAAAAAAATAAAAATCCATGTCTTGCATCATTACTAAAAATGGATAGGGGTAGATGTAAGGAGTCAATGGTTGTTAAGATGTAATTACAGAGTTCAAATGAGGGGACAGCTGAGGAATAGAAAAACACATACACTCTTCATTTTGCTGCAAGTGTTATCTCACGTTTAAGTTTTAGGAAAAACTGGACCTTTTTTTCAGAATTGGCTTTAAAAATCTTCCTCCTTTATCTCTCCCTTATCTCTTCATTGAAAAAAAGAAAAAAATTCACTGCAAACCCATACAAATAACTACCAGCAAGAATAACTTGAAATCCTAGTAGGCTTATTGGCCAGGCACCTAAAACAGCCCCGCAAACTGCGTTGCGAAGAACTGGGGCGAGACACTTCCGTTTTGGAAGCACCAATGTAGCTTAATGAAAGTAGGGAACTTACCTGACACCTTGACCAATGTGCCTTGAGGGTAAAAAGGTTAGAGCTTTGCCTGTTTAGGGCCCTGTACACTAATATTTCAAAGTTCTAATACACTTTTCAATTCAGCAGCTAAATGATTTACAACAGTTTAGGTTGTTAATGTTAACCTAAAATTATAATGATAAAAATTTCAAAATTGGGGCATAAGGTCTTGGAAAGAGATTTGAGAATTCTTTTTTTACCTGGAAATTGGCTCTTACAGTCACAATCAACTTCAACCAAGCAGGGAATTTAGAAATAATCTTGGTAATAAAGGAAGAAAGCGTATCTCCATAATCAGGTTTATGAAACTCAGCTTCATTTAAGCCATCTATCAAAATAATGTATTCTTCTTCAGGAATTTTCTGCTCTAAAAGATAAAATGATTTTTTTAATTAAGAAATTCTACATTTCTATAAGACAGCACCACCCAGTGTATTTTAATGCACAATTTAAAGTGTTTGGGAAAACTAAAAAGGTTTACATATGGCAGAATAAGTGGTTTTCACAGAAGCATATTTTCTATTAAATTTGTAATGAAAACCGGAGTGCAGAGCCAAAAGAAGATCAATTCCCACCAAACAGTTTTCAGAAACATTCGGCATCACACGCATTAGCAGGATCTCACCCACGTGCATGATTACAGTTAGCTCTTCAAGAACTCCTGTCACTGGAGTGAGTGACAGCAAAGACAGCCAGCACACACTGAGATCAAACCTGCAAAAGACTCTAGGTCCTGCCCCGCCCCCGCCCCACAGAGCTCCCCTGATGGACTCTGGGAGGGCAAGCTGACCCTGGAAGGTCAGAGCATCCCACCGAAGGCACACAGCCAGTGGAGGCGAGAACTCTGCTACACAGAAACCTCCAAGCCTGCACCTAGCTTTCTATTCACTGGTGCCAGCTTCCTGCCCGGCGATGAGGAGCAGTGATGGCCCATCTGCTTCACTCCCCTCTCCCTGGCATCAAACGGCAGAACTGCTATGGAGACAGGTAGACTAGCTCAAAAGGTAAGGAGCAAGGGGCAGGAAGGATGAATAGACAAAGGCTCAGAATATCACTAATGTCCCTACTGAGATGGTCAAGGGCAAAAAAACCCAAATGGCCACCTCAAGAAATGACTTTAGCTTCAACTGAACAGTGAAAGTGTGTCCGTTCGGTTATGTCCGACTCTTTGTGACCCCTTGGACTGTAGCCCACCAGGCTCCTCTGTCCATGGGATTCTCCAGGCAAGAGTACTTGAGTGGGTTGCCATTCCCTTCTCCAGGAGATCTTCCCAACCCAGGGATTGAACCCAGGTCTTCTGCACTGCAAGCAGATTTAGGGTCTGAGCCACCAGGGAACAGAGGCCCCTGGAAAAACATGCTGGCAAGTTTCCCAAACAATCAACGTGCTCCCAATGTACTCCCTTGCTACTGAGGAGTGCAAAATATGCAGACAGCAGTTTCTAGGGAGCAAGTCATCTAAATAACCTCTGGTTACAAATTAGCTACTTTGGAAATGTTCAACTGGGGAGCTAATGCTTATTGGAGGTATTCTATTTTTAAGGACACTATTTGGAGGGGGACAAGGTGGGGCCCTGGACAGAGGATTCTGAGGAAGGGGAGGAGACATGCACCCCTACATCCTCCCTGTGCCCACTTCGCTCCCTCCCCCAGGGCCTAGCAGACGCCCACCCCCATTCTGAGGACCATCCCAGGGAGGGGGAGGACATGGCTGGCCGCTGGGAGGTACCGTTTCTCAGGCTTGTGAGTGGCTCCAGCACGCCCCGCTTGAAGGCGGCCACCGGGTCCTGCACACAGGACCTGAGGCTCAGCATGCTCTGGAGCTGGGGCTCCCTTATCAGCAGGTCCCGGTAGGCGGCCAGCTGGTGGGAGCGGCAGAGCAGGGCCGCGATGCTGTGCACGAACTCGGGCACCAGGCACGTGTAGGTGTTGTCGGCCTGGCAGTAGTGGTAGGCCACGACCTGCGGGGAAGCAGAGCCGTCAGCATCGCCTGTCCTCTCCACACGGCTCCTTCCACGCTCTCCAACAGGATGCAGTGCTCCCATTCTCTAACAAGACGCGTTCCTTCTATTCCCCAGGACTGAGTCACCATTTAGCTTAATGGACTCAGTCATTCCTCCACTTTGGAAGAATGCTAAAATTTGCTGAATTCTAGGCAGACTTTAAGTTGTAGCCACAAGTCTGTCATGACTGCCCCTAAGATCACCACAAGTTACTCCCTCTGTGTTGAATATAAAAGAATAAAAGTTATTCAGGAAATGGAAAGTCTACTCTGGCTTACAACAATTTCGAGCCGTCTGGACAGTCTTGATATCCACTAGAACCATAGTCAGTACATGTCTGTTTTCAAATAGAGCAGCATCTCCTTGGGAAACTCATTTCCAGCATCCAAAAAGCAGATAAAATTGGTGGCAATGAAAGCCAGGCTGTCAAGTCACTGCTGCTTCCTCTTGGTGGCAAGAGGGCAAGGCAGCCCGGCTCAGGCCCTCAGCCTCCTCCCCACACTTCCAGCAACACCATGGAGAAGTTCAACAGCAGCACTGTTTGAAGGATCAACAGCAGACACTACCAAAATCCTGCCTATCATGTGAAGGGACACACAGGAGAAGGGAGGCTCCTGCCCAAGCGCTGAGAGGATCCTTTTTGTTGGGATGGATTTGAAGTGGCAGCAGGCTATTCATTAGAGAGACCCCCAAGGAAAGTGCCAGATGTGGCTCTGTCTTGAAAGTGGGGGGCATACTGCAGACAAATGAAAAATATGTGACTTTCCCAATGAGGATGAATGGAGGAATGTAAGCACAAGCTGGTGCTGGTGGTGGTGGTGGTTTAGTCGCTAAGTCGTGTCTGACTCTCTTGCTACCCTATGGATGATAGCCCACAAGGCGCCTCTGTCCATGAGACTTCCCAGGCAAGAATACTGAAGTGGGTTGCCATTTCCTTTCTCCAGGGGATGTTTCTGATCCAGGGATCGAACTGCATTGGCAGGTGTCTCCTGCATTGGCTGGAGGGTTCGTTACCACTGAGCCACCAGGGAAACCCTAAGTACAAGGTAAGGAAGGTGAAAAAGGTCAAAACACATTCATGTGAAGTGCCCTATGTTTTTCAGAAGGGTCTGTGTCACTGCTGTCCCACTCAGGCCTACAAGCCCTGCAGAGGCAGGACAAGAACCACTGGCTATGGATCAGAGCTGAGGGCAGCAGACACACAGGTTAATGCCCTGCCAGGGTGATAGTCAGTCAATGGAAGATCTCGGGTCTGATTCCAGGTCTATAGACTCTCACAAAGCAGGTGGCAAGACAGGTGTGGCCAATTTGGAACCCACGTGACTTCTGTTTTTGATTACATCTATCATGGACACTGGAGAAGGAAATGGCAACTCACTCTAGTATTCTTGCTTGGAGTATACAGTGGGCTACAGTCCACGGGGTCGCAAAGAGTCGGACATGACTGAATCGACTGAATACGCATCATGCACACTCAGAGGGAAGAGACCTGCTCTTCCATTCTCAACTGGACAGAGCTTAGAAGCAACGCACGGGGACCTGTGAGCTTGTGCAAACTACCAGTGAGCCAGCACCACAGTCCACCTAGCATGGTGTTTGATAATAGGAAGTCTGGCAATCCAAGAGTGGGGCATGAAATCAATTTGGAGCCATAAAGTCTTTTTTTTTTTTTTTAATTTAATACAGTGAACTTTATAGATGTAAGAATAAGTATATGTTTTTGCTTCAGTTGTGTGTGTGATGATGTGTGTGAACACCAGATGTTTAGTATCACATGTATTTCTTATTGTGGGTCCCAAACTGGTTTTAAAAGCCACTGTCACAGGGTGGCTGTGAAGTCTGCACCATATCCCTCATCTCAGATCACCCGTTCATGGCCAGAGGACTGCCCCAAATCAGTGGTCAGGGTGTTGGGACTGTCCAGGCTGGGTGAGGAATAGCCTTCAACGGGAAAGCAGAAGCAAGGAGCAGGATCTGGGGCTGCGGAACATCCGTTTCAGTTCCCCTGCACCAACCTCACCCGAGGGGCTCCTCACAGATGCTTCTCACCACTGTCCACCTGTGGTGGTTCTCCAGCATCACCAGCTCATGCCCCTTCTGCCCTGGGAGACCCAAGTGGCTCACGAGGAATGGGAGTGGTAAGTGCTGCTGTGCAGGAGGGCAGCTTATGAACCTGTGCTGGTTGTTGAGCAGATTGAAAATTTCAGAAGGACCCTGATGATCAGGTCCTAGGAAGGGAAAGTCAGCCAAGTCTCTTTACAACATCACAAGAAACCTCTGACAGAAAGACACTTGAAACCAAGGGCCCTAGCAAGAGAGTACAGGTGGGGAAGGAGGCCTGGGGCATGGTAAAGGCTCCCAACCTCCTGCTTTTATACCAAATGAAAAATGAAGGAGGGCATATGCTTACAAGAGTGAGTTTGTGGTGAGTGCAATGATATCTATGACGGCTTTGAGGAACTCTTTCAATTCATCATTTAAGATGAATAAAAGTCCACCGCCAGTGTCCTAAGATATTAATTTTCATGAGTACCTTTTATTTGAAGTACTCCATCACAATTTTATCAAAAGCTGTATTTTTAAGTTAAGCAACTCTTGTCTCCATGTTAAGATCCCTTTTTAAATTCATTTCTCAAAAGCCACACTAGCAAATCTCTCTCTCTGGGAGGCTCCCATAGGACAGGAGCAGGTTACCTTAGAAGCCAGGTATTTCACGGAATCCTCTCGTGGTCTCTGGTTCTCAGGATCAGATCCAGACACTGGGGGGGATTTAGCCGCACCAGAACCACTTGTAGAAGAAGTTGGTGAAAGCAGTGGAGTGAAAGGAACATCCTGGGAGGAATCTGAAGCTGCAGTGAAGAGACCAGTTTCATTATTTACAAGGATAGTGTGGGATGCTGAACATACTTCTTGGTTGGACCTGGAGAGTATTTTAACAGCTAATGAGTGAACATGGTACCAAATGCAAAGGCCCAAATGGGAATACAGGCTCCCTCTCAGCCCTGTCTCCCACTACCCAGGTGCCCTCCCAGGAGAACCGCTGTTCCTGGCTTCATTATTTTTGGTTAAAAAAAAAAAAAATCTTTCCTGGCTCCCTCTTCCTGTTCACCCTGTTAGAAACACTTTGTTTTATTACACATAAAATAAGCTGTGGGTTGTCAAATTTGCCACTCCTTCCCAGTTGAAGTTAGTTTTTATAATTTTGTTAAGTCCAGCATAGAAGACAAAGGCTGTGAAAAACAGGATCCAAAAGAATTCTGCACAGACTCCTTCTGGCTTCTTCTGCTAGAAGACTGATCCTGAATTTTAGGACCCTGAATTCCTCAGAGCACCTGATCAGGCCTCACTGCCCACATCAGGAGGGTGACGGGCCTGCCAGCTGGGAGAATGCGAGGGAGGGCCGGCCTCACCCCAGGTCACACCTACAGAAGACTGTGAAAGACAGAGAATTCTCCAGCACGTGGTCACAAACCTGACACAGCAGCTGGAACATGAGGAAAACGGGAAATTTACGTCTATCCAAACAGCAATTCCCTCCACCTTTCTTATGTTCATGCAATAAACGGGACCAGCAGTTAAACACAGACATACTTTTCGTTGATGAGCTGGGGCTGTTGGAAGCGATCTGCCTCATGCGGCTTCCATGGCAGCTCAGTGCCACCAACTTAGAAATGATAGCCGTCTTCCCAAAGCCCACGTTTCCAACAACCACCGCGCCTCTGTTTTCTGTCAGTTCTGTGTTCCTCAAGTTTTCTTCTATCTGGTGAAAGAGCCAATCCCTTCCCACAAACACAGAGTCTGTGGTTATGCTTGGTACTTCAAACAATAATGGTTTCAACAAAATGTCTTGTGGCTTGTAGGGAGCAAATCGTGCTTAGGGGAAAAAAAAATCATTATTTTAGAAGAATGTCATAATTTTATACACTAAAAAACTCAGTTTATCGTTGCTTGTATGATTTTACAATACAAGGGATCTATCTGCAAGTATTTCCAGCATGGTTCTTATAATACTTCCTGCTGCTGCTGCTGCTGCTGCTAAGTCACTTCAGTCATGTCTGACTCTGTGTGACCCCATAGACGGCAGCCCACCAGGCTCCCCCGTCCCTGGGATTCTCCAGGCAAGAACACTGGAGTGGGTTGCCATTTCCTTCTCCAATGCATGAAAGTGAAAAGTGAAAGTGAAGTTGCTCAGTCGTGTCCGACTCTTCACGACCCCATGGGCTGCAGCCCACCAGGCTCCTCTATCCATGGGATTTTCCAGCCAAGAGTGCTGGAGTGGGATGCCTTCGCCTTCTCCGATAATACTTCCTAATACCTCATTTATCATACCTTATTGGTCATACAAAGGGTCCTATTAACATGACTCTAGCCCTTTCATACTTCTAAGTTATTCACATGACTCAAGATAGATACACAGAGGATTAGAGAAAGTGATGAAGGGGCCAGATAATGTCTCATCAGTTTATCTGAAATAGTACCTAAGACCTGTTTCTTCCACTTCTGTAGGAAAAAACAGAAATGCATTTCCCCTGAAGACAGTGTCCCAGCTCTTATCGGGGTGTGGTGATACTTTGACCCTTATTGTGAGGTTTTTGGCCATTCAACTGTGCACTTCAGCCAGAAGCAGGAGGTGGCCCCCAGAGCCTAAGGAACTGGAACAAAGCTGATTCTTTGTTGGTGACCAAAAACTATAGTGAGTCATGACCCTTCACTTCAAAATAACATATTGAAGAATAATTTTTCAACTCCAGAAGCAAGTTAATTACATAACGTAAGGAAGAGGCTCCAAAAGTCTTAAGGATGACTTCCTAGCACACCTTAGAGATACAAACTTCTTGCACACATACACTTCATATCATGTTTTAAAAACAGCTGGCTTGAATGCTGGTTACCACAGACTTTCCATGTTTAGCGAATGAGCTCATCACAGCCATAATCACAGCAGATGCAAAGATAAATAAATACCTTTAACTTCCTGTGCCCTACCTCCAGCTGTATTGTGCCACGGTAACCTAATTGATGTCCGAAGGGGAGCATTTCTCTGTCCGTCCAAATAACTCAGGTCTTCCAATTTGGTTGAGCTCGTTGCTGCAATATTAAACCGAAGTTTAGTCTCTTCAAAGTTGAGTTTAATATCATACCCAAACTACAAAAAATTATAAATTACAAAGCCATTCACTTCAGGCTTTCAACAAAATTTACTTCAGACTGACTTTGGTTTGGTTTGCCCGCCCCCATTTATTTTTCTGTCAGTGTTGTTAATTAAGAAGTGGACAAAACCAAGAGCTCCTCATTCTTGAGCCAAAGTCATGTTGATACAGTTGCCAGAATCTCCATTACTCCAGGAAAGAGACAGACCTCACCAGAAATTTTTAGAAGAAACCTGAATCAAGTGAAACTCAGTAATGCTTCAGTACTGACTGCAAACACACAGCACAGTGACTTTTCATCTCTGCAGCTCGAGAGAGTCTTACGCTGTCACTAGAATTCCAGCTCTGCTAACTAGGTGAGCACATTCTGCCTGGACAATTCCCCAGGGCTCAGAACCCTAAAAGTCAGCTCTTGGCAGTAAAAGTAACCAAGTGGACTTTATCAGAAAGCTCCAAATTTTTATGTATACATTATAGATTATATATTATACTATATTATGTTTATGTATTTTTTCACTTCTAAAAATAAGTAATCACATTTTCCTCTGATCAAATAAGTAAGAGTCACAGCACACAGTTACATGTTAAAAAAGTTTTACAGATCTAGTCAAGCACATATAAGGTGAATTATAAAAATAATCGGTACAAAACAATTTTGTTACATCTTAGCAAATTTTTAAAGCAAATACACAGTTCATGTTTCCATCTTAAAAAAGGAACCTTCTCCTATTTATATATTCTAGGTCACAATGAAAAAAATCTACATAAAATCAAACCCAATCTGGTTTGGGGGTTAAGGAGCCCATTATAAAAATAATGACGATCCTAGACATATGATTATCTTACAGAGATACAGACATCACTTGAGGGGGAACAATGAAGGAGAGGGAGTTCCTATTTCCAGGGCTAAAGCTTCTAAGAGTGGTGAGATCATCAGTGTGACAGAATTTCGAAGGACAGAAGTCAAGCTGGGCCATCTGCTTGCTGAAAACCCTCTGGCTACCCCATGGGCTCGGATGCAGCAGCCGACCGCCGGCCAGCACCATCTGCCTGGTCTGGGCCCTTCCTACTGCCCCTCCTAAGGCCTCGGTCCTTTTCTTCCGCACTTTTGGCACTAGCTCCTCTCACTCCTCCATTCAGCAGGCACATGGGTGGCTCATGGCCTGGCTCTGTGACAGTGCATCCACTCTGCTGCTGTCTCCAGAGGCCAACTGGCCCTGCTCAATGTCTAAGGCCACAGAGAAACCTCAGACAGCTCGACCCTACGGCAGCACACACTGACGCTTCTTCAGTGCGTATCCACAGCCTGTTCACATGTGCTGCACACAGTACGTCAATACTCCACACAGATCTTTCCTCTTAGAAGGATACAACTAATTCCCTATGCAGGACTTCCAAGTGAGCCTAAGGTTTGGGACTCCAAGGCAACATCTAGCTTCTCTCCAGGTCCTTCACAACCAGGGCACAGGAAACTCCCCAGATGGCCAGCGGGACCACACCCATGTCCCTGACTCCCTATAGTCACACTGCTTAGAACGCATTTCCAGGCTCCCACCTGGGACCTGGGACTTTGACTCGGGGCTCTGCAAATGACCCCTCTTCGGCACACCTCCTTGTGAACACACTTACATGTTGAAGGCTGAGACAGAACGAGTAACCCCAGCTATATTCTGGCCACAGGCTGGTTCGGTTCAGAGCTGGGAGAGCCCAGACTGTCTGACCTGCTGCCTCAACCCCAGAGGGCACAGAGACGCCTATAACCTCCAAAGGCTTTCCACTTACCTCCTTATCCTGACCCCTTAAAACATGACATTCAGTTCAGAACTTTTTGACAACCAAAGGCTTAAGAAGAAGAGACTATAAAGAGTGCTTCAACGAAAGGACTGCAAAAAAGCCCAAGTCTGACACAGAGGCAGGAGATACGAGGTTTGAAATACCTCTTTGCAGATTTTCAGTGACTGCAGTTTCAGTTCCAAAGTAGGGGAGAGAGCAGCCCAGCAACTCCAGAGGTCTATGCTAAACATGAACACGTTGCTTCGAAATGGACCGCTGCTCATCAGGGCTGCAAGCCACCAGCTGCTGGCTCCCTCCACTGTATAAAGTGTCATCACAGCCACTGAGAGTGATGGGAGAGGGGCAGCTGTGCCGCTGCAGGTGTTCAGTCCCACGCCCAGGCGACACCCTAGGACGACAACATGCTGTCCTTTCACACACCCCTAGGAATTCTCAGACGCTACAAAAATTAGCTCACTTCTGGTATTTAAATAATGAATGCTTTCAAAAGCCTGAACTATTCAGGGCCCAGAAAAATCAGAGGGAAAGCAATAATTTCGTGCTGCAATAAATCTACTGCTAATACCTCTACAATTAAATTAATTATACACTCATGGCATACATACATTGTGTCTAACATCTGGGTGAGAAGTACATTTTAAGATGCTGCAGGAAAGAGGGTTTTTTGGTGGGGGTGGAATGGGTAGATGGAGAAGCAGAGGGAGACTTGTCTAAGCTGAGCAAAGGGAACATCTACTAAAACCCCATGGATTAACCTACCAAAGGTAAGTGCCATTAAGTCCAAGGCAATTACCAGTCAGAGTCTCAAGAAAACTGACTGGTAATTCTGTTTGTTGGTTTCCTAAACTAACCAGTGTTCTGCGATTTACTTAGAAAGTATTTCAAAAGACAAAAGACAAAAAAAAAAAAAAAAAACAGTAGTCCAAAAAGGTAGAGCTCAATTATCCAACTTTTTGATTATCCAAGGTATCATTTTAAAGGCTTCTCATTCTGCTTTTTAATGAAGGAATAAAGTGTCTATGTTATGTATTTTGATGTGGTATATACAATAATAATGAGACTGCAGCTTTCTAAATCAATTCTACTTCAACAAATGCTTTGCCAAAGAAAATCTCTGTATAGCAAACAATCACCAAACCTAGCCAACTTACTTTTATAACCTTTGACCAAAAAATTCCACTGTATGAGACAGTTAAGAATGAAGCAACAGCTCCAGTTCTCTGTAACAGGCTTAGTGACAATAAAGGCAGGCAGCCTTTGGAACTTGTTTCCATATCCTCACCCCCCAGGGAAACTATGCCCCTTGGGGAAGCTGGCATCACCTTTCTTTCCCTTGTTTAGTCCTTATTCTGTTTCACATACCAAAACACCTTTCCTATCAAATGGCAGTTTCTCTGTGTTTACATGGATCTTGACATGCAAACACTTTCAAGAGATTTCAGTATACGGTCCTTCCCACCTTACTTCAGTCCACCACCAAGTGTTGCCTACTGCTCTGTTTGTAGCAACCTGCCTTCTAATCCCTAGATAAACAGCACTGCATATAGTCTATAACATGAGTCTTTTATTCTTTTCAATGATATTTGAAAAATCTTGCCATTCCCTCTTTAAAAAAAAAAATCTATTTATTTGGCTGCACCAAATCTTAAGTTGCAGCATGAGGGATCTTTTTGGCATGAGAACTCTTAGTTGTAGTTTGATGGATCTAGTTTCCTGACCAGGAATGGAACCTAGCCCCTCTGCACTGGAAGTGAAAAGTCTTAGCCACTAGATCTCCAGGGGAGTTCCACCATTCCCACCTAACTAAAGTTCAGCTTCAGGGGTAAAAGGGTAGGCAATGAAGAATCTACCAGACTCCTAGCTTGTTAGCAGATAGTATAATGTAAGGCACTTTCCTATTTCCTTCCAAAATATGCTTTTAGTTTATAAAATATGCAACATGGGAGAAATGAGCAAACCCATTAGGCTAAGCAGTCACTGCTCAAGCCCAGAGATAAAACCCTCCCAATTCCACAGGAGGTCCGGTTCAAGTGCATCCGTAGAAGCTAATGAATGAGCACAGCAGAAATCAGAAAGCCCTGTTCTATAATCACTGCAGTCTCCTGGAAATGCTCAGCTCACACCCACTATCACTTCACGTGGCAGGAAACCACATAAAAGAACATCAAGCAGAAAACATAACCCGAAAGGGGTCCTTTTAACACTGTTAAATTAATTTATTAATGTGTTTCCTAATTTTAAAATAGCTGCATTAAATTGAATACAAGTCTGCCATTTTGTTGAAGTCAATATAGCTATGAAGTCCTGGGATAATACAAATGAACCTTTCATCATATCCAGGTAAAAAGGGTCTAAAATGCCATGGGTGCAACATATTATGCCGTAGATGGTGAAACGGTGGTGGGCGGACACACTGCCTTCTGGAAGAACCTTTGTTCAATACATTTAATACACATAAAGCTCTCAGTACTTCCTTCTGGCAGGCACACCAAATCCCTCTTCTGGAACAAGGCCATTTTACTTGCTTTGAAAGTGAATTTAGAGTTGTGTCTCAGAATTCTTCCATTAGAACCGTATATTTATCAGCCACTTCGGAGATCCACTGTAAAACACACCCAGCGACAATCAGAGTAGCCTGGCCCATCCCAAAGGGGCAGTACAGAGTCACAGAGAAACCTTTTGATGTGGGAAGAGAGATCCTGGGTCCAGCCCTTGGCAGAGGAGAAATCGTAAGCATCTCATTGGTAACAAACAATGATCAAAACAAGTTCCTCTTCTAAATTCAACAGAAGAGCACCGAGTGTAGAAATCTGGGACCTTGAAGCAGGCACAGCAGGTCAGACGTAGGGTTCCCTTCCCCGCCCACTGTGAACTAGCACCCACTGACCAGTCAGCCAGCACCAGTCACCCCTTTCACATTCTCTTCTCAGCTCCAGCTGCCTCATCTTGCTGAGACATGACTGTCTGGCCTGTTTCCATTTCCTTGAGAGAGAACTTGCTTTTCTGCTGCTCATGTTTTAAACCGTGAGCTCCCTTAAAACAGAATTATACAAAACTGGATCTCCCATCTATATGATGAGCCTCAACTATAGAAAATTAGTTCGAAAGCTGGATTAGAAATTCTTTTGAGGGGTGGGTGGAAGGGAGGTTCAAGAGGGAGGGGATATACACGTACATTTGGCTGATTCACATTGTACAGCAGAAACCAATACAACATTGTAAAGCAATTATCCTCCAATTAAAAATTAAAAGTAAATTGTAATGAAAATTCAGGGGAATGGCACAAAAAAAGAAATTCTTTGAGGTGATATTAACAAATTCATTCTAAACAATGATTTCCCTTGATTAAGCTGTAAATCCTGCATTAACTCAGGCTTAAAATAATCTGACAGAAAACAACAAAATTATAAAGCATTATCCTTCAATTAAAAAAAAAAAACAAGGACAGAGTTTTTGGTCCTTTCTTCCCTCATATACAAAGACCGATATAGTCTAAGTATTAAATTTAAAGAATTCTAGAGGGGAAAGGTCACTTAATGACCATTAAATGCAGCTTTATGTTTACATATGGGTTTACCATCATGCTTACAGATGGGTACAGTAAGGCCTGCAAAAGTTAAGTGCCTGACCCATTATCACAAGGGTGGCTTGTGTCTGGATTAGATTCCCACATGAAGAAAGTGAGCAGTGGGCACCTCAGACCCAGCGAGGTCACCCTTCCAGGGAGAGGCGTGGCCTTACCTGCAACTGAGTTGGGCCGTGGCATTATTAGCGAGCTGGAGCTCTGAGAATAAGGGACCGGACCATCTCCAACTGAGGCTTCGGCTTTGGGCAGCACGCTCTCCGCTGGCCCAGGGGGCTCCTCTTCTGCCACTGGGGAGCAATTATCTGCCCTGCGGTCATGGAGCACTCCCTTCTGTACCCCTAACCTTAGGCTTCCGTCCTTATTCCATTCCAAACTGGAGCCACTCCGGTCATCATTTTCCGATGAACTTGTAATTGTGGCTGAAATGAGAGACCAAAATACTTTGAAGGAAGCCAGGAATAGCTGGGGCTCTTGAGAGCTCACACAGACACACAGACACACACACACCGTCCGCATGATCAATGGTTTTCTGGTCTGTGCAGATTGTTATCGAACTCTGTTTCATACAGTGTATTCTCGTGAGTTAGAAGAATGGTGCTTATCAGGGGAAATAAACTGCTAAATCATTCTACAGGGGAGGGAAAAGAAAACTCTGATAAGAAGATAATGAAAAAACTGTCTAAGAGTATCTGAGAGCTAAGAGCAAATCTATGTAGTTTGGAAATGATATATCCTGCCTTTTAACAAAGATGAATTGCTCACAAAAGAATTCAAATCTCATTAAATTCCTTTGAACCTTTAAGTATTTTTCCCAAATTAATAACATTTGTGCACAGAGAGAAGGGGCAGGGCAGTACAATGGTTAATGCAGGAATGATGTAGGAGGAAAATCTATAAAACAAAATCCAATGATAAAATCAGACAGAAGTTTAATCCTTAGACTTCAAACACTATAACATCTGTTCAAGACATCCAGAGATGCCAACTTGACTTTAATTCTTTAGCAGCCTAGGATGGAAACCTTGAGGAAACCAGGGACAGGAATACATAAGCATGGGAGGGGATACTTGACGGCAGAATTAATATTTAACCTCTTCCAAGAAAACCAGGATGGAAAGCATCTTGGCAAAAAAGGAGAAATAGGGCAACATCCACTCTATAAATCTACAAACAGCCACTTCCGACTTAAAGATACTGAGCCATGTGTGATCCACTTGCAAACACAGGTCCCGCCATAGGCCCAACACTGGCTTGTGTCCTTGAGAACAGAGGCCAGGTCTCCTGATCTCTATTCGGATCCCAGTGGCCCAGGCCCTTAACTGCAAGACTTCAATGGGAGCACACTGGGTGAGAGTGTATTCAGGACCCAGACGCCTGGATTAAGCTGCTTCATCACATACACACTTTATCAGCAGGCTGGTGAATTAGCTCCAACAGAGTCTGTTATCTGGGATCAAAGGGTCTGAAGCGGTTTTATTTTTACAATGCTCTTTATGGTTTGGAAATAAAGACAAAACAATTTCCTCCTGTGATGTGACTGCAGGGTATCCTACCACAATTTTAAAACTGTCTTTGCTCCTGGACTTACCATCCACTGCTCCCTCCTTGTTTAAAAATCCCTCCTATGTGCTAAAGCCTCCTTAGAGGATTTACCATTAGCTGATCCCTTCCTTTTCTGCACAGCCCAGGGCCTGGCCCATACTCAGTGCTCAGTAAATGTTTGCTTATTCAATGGATGAGCTCAAACTACAGAAACAGGACATTTATTCTCACTGTTGCTGGTTCAGGATTGCGGGCATTTAGTCTCTAACCAAAGTGTAAGCTGATTTGGGATGGGCCCGTCACACCCTTAGGGGACTCCCAGCATCTCCAAGTATTCTAGCAGGAGGATTACTACTAATTTCTCCATCTGTTTGGAATCGATCAGTCTTCACTGTGCGTGTTTTTTAAATGGGCCATTCATATGAACATCCGTTTATTAAGTGTGACTCTTTCCATCCTAAAAATAAGTGGTGCTAGTAATAACAGTAGCTAGTATCTCCTGAAGGTTACTGTATATCAGGGATTGTGCTAAGGGTTTCATAGGATTACCTTAATTTATTAATGAGATTATTGCCTCAATCATAATTAGTTGCTAATGATAATCTCTTAATAAGCTATGATTGTGTCACAAACTTTCATTTAGAAGTCCAATGCTCAGGACTCAAAATGCTTTTCCTGCAGGCAGGTTGTAATTAGCAGGGTTCCAAGACAACCCCAACATCTAAGTTACAGTTCCAGGGTGGAGGTGACTGATCTGGTTTTTAGGTTGTGGTTGTTTTATTTGAGGGATCATATTCTTAAGGTGAAAAACAAGGTCCATGTGATGTTCTTCTTCATTTGCTCTTCCTGAGTGCCATGCACTTCTGAATCAAACCTCTGTCTCAGACCTTAAGTAGTGGGAACGGGGACTCCTCACTTCATGTTACAAACGACAGCAGCAGAAGCAGGACTTCAGGGGCTCCAGCAGCAGCCAGGCAAGGACAGTCTGGTCAGGGCTCGTGGACTGCAGGGACAGGCTGAAGACCCAGTCCTGTCAGCTCGGCCACAAGTGCCCAGGCCCTGACAAGTGGCATCATTCAGGTCAGGGAGAGGGAGGGAACGGTGGGGGGAGGGTGGGGGGGGGTGTTGTGGAGGAGAAAGGTTCCCAGCTGGGAATAGCAGCTAGGAAGAGAGGTCCTAGATGGGGCCGCAATTTCAAAAGGAGAATATTATATAACTTTATGTCCGTAAGTAGGAGACTCTCCCACCACCCTTATGAAGTTCACCTAAGAGATGCATTCCAGCATCCACCTTCGCCCCTGGTGCAAGGAAGGCAGGTGAGACGCTCTGAAGCCAGGCCCCTCCCGCAAAGACACTCCACTAAGACTGCCCCACTTCACAGCCTTCTTCCCTGGGATCCCAGGTCAGGCTGCCACCTGGCAGCCCAGGCAGTGAACTTCCATCTCGGTTCAGATATGATGAAGCACTGAGATAGATCTGGGGGGGTCAGATAAGGCCCCAGTTTCCCCATCCAACCTAAGAAGCACAACAAATAGGACAACTCCACAGCCTCCAAGAAAGGGAAAGCAGCTCTTAAAACAAATGACCTGCTACTCAAAAACACCTGTTCTTCCAGGCTAACAGGAATATACTTCTGATTAAACTAACACAGTCACCCTCAAGTTGACCACACAGGGCAACACCCTAAATATGATGATTAAAATAAAAGACTCTGAAAAATAAGGGCTATTTGACATTTTCCAGAGCCTGGATAATCTTGAAAAGCCCCTTAACAACCGAAAAATTCTATCATCTTGTTCCTTTAAGTAGTACAGATGCCAAGAAAGTGAAAGTCACTCAGTTGAGTCCAACTCTTTGCGACCCCATGGTCCCCAGGCTCCTCTGTCCGTGGAACTCTCCAGGCAAGAATACTGGAGTGGGTTGCCACATTCTTCTCCAGGGGATCTTCCTGACCCAGGGATAGAACCCAGGTTCTCCTGTATTGCAGGCGGATTCTTTACCATCTGAGCCACCAGCAAAGCCCAGTATAGATGCCAGTGTTCGTCAATTAAGTCTGGCCACTTTCACTTCACTTTCATCATCACTCAGGCTGGGTCTCAGTCACTCTGCAAATAGGCAGGATTCTGTAAAACGAGTGACTTATTAGGCGTTATGTTTTATCAAGCTATGAGGTTAGGCTGTGCCTTGTAAGTTAATATTAAATTAGATTTGCTCATTTACTCACATGTGATACTACTTCTAACTCTCCATGTAACCTGAAAACTCCTTTTAGGTAGGGACAGTGGGTCATCTTCCTCAGAAGTAACAGCACATTTACCCAGGCCTTCCCTGGTGGCTCAGATGGTAAAGCGTCTGTCTACAATGTGGGAGACCTGGGTTCAATCCCTGGGTCGGGAAGCTTCCCTGGAGAAGGAAATGGCAACCCACTCCAGTACTCTGGCCTAGAAAATCCCATGGACAGAGGAGCCTGGTGCAGGCTACTGTCCATGGGGTTGCAAAGAGTCGGACACGACCAAGCAACTTCACTTTCACTTTTCACTCATGCACAAGGCTGTACCACCTCCAAAGCACCTTCAAATCATGTTAAGACACATACATGATCACCACAACATGTGAGAAGACGTGGAAAGGCTGAGAACCATCAACACGACTTTATAGATATGGAAACACACTGGGGAAAAACTAACCAAACTGACACACACACAAGTTAGTGCTATTCCCATTACCCTCTGACTGCACATGCAGTGTGTGTTAAAACTCCCTTTGCCTTGCACAGTTCTCATCATGTAAAAGGAGTTCTGTAAGAGTATCTGTGGCTATATTGTAAAGTAATTAGCCTCCAATTAAAATAAATTAATTAATTTTAAAGAAGAAGTATTTGTGGCTAAAAAGTATTTTGCAGTTCATGAAACCTGCCTTGTTAAAAATTAGCTCCCAGGCAGCGGCTAGTGGAGAAAGGCCAGTCACGAGGGAGCCAGGAGGGAGAGTCAGGGAAGGCTGGGAGGCTGCCTGGGAGGTGGGGGAAGCAGAGACAGGGACCCACTCAGTCATTAAACATTGTGCTCTATATGGCACTGCAATAAAACAATTCCCTCCCTCCTTCTCCTTCCCAGCCTTCCCCTCATCCCCTCTTTGCCTATTGAAGGTTCTATGTTAATATTCACTTAAAACAGAATTTCAAAAAATAAACAGTAAAGTTCAGGGTCCAAAAAGTAGTTTGGTGGGATCTAAATCAAGTTGTAGGTTTAAAAGAACACCAGGAAATAGTCTGACCATGGCATCAGTCCAGAATTGTTTAGGAACTAAGGGCCATTGGTATCAAACGTATACATAGGCAGAGTTGAATTCTTCTCTCTCTGAGCTCAGGAAAAGACAAGAGGTGAAAAATGCAAGGGGCATGGGTTCAAACTCTGGCTTCTCAACTTTTTAAGGACCCACAAGAGGCTCTCTCTCTGGGTCCACTACTAGGAATGGGCACGTGTTTGTCTTTACCTTCCAGACATAATTGTGTACGTTTGTGTTTCCCTCTTTACACTGGCTCCAAGTCCTGAGTAAAACTTTCTGCCCATTTTAAAGCAAGATTAATAAAATCTTATTTATCAACCTGACTTCTGACTTCATCTTTTCTCTTTTTCCCCAACTCATGCTGCGGTTGTTGTTTAATCGCTAAATTGTGTCCCATTCTTTGCAACCCCATGGACTGTAGCCTGCCAGGCTCCTCTGTCCATGGGATTTTCCAGGCAAGAATACTGGAGCGAGTTGCCATTTCCTCCTCCAGAGGATCTTCCCGACACAGGGATTGAAACCTGCATCTCTTGCCTTGGCAGGAGAATTATTTACTGCTGAGTCACCGGGGAAGCCTTCCTCCACCCATACCTTCTTTGAAAAAGAAAAATCTCAATTTAGTAAATGCCTATGAGCATTTCCGGAGAAGGCAATGGCACCCCACTCCAGTACTCTTGCCTGGAGAATCCCAGGGATGGGGGAGCCTGGTGGGCTGCCGTCTGTGGGGTCACGCAGAGTCGGACACAACTGAAGTGACTTAGCATAGCATAGCATATGAGCATTTCAAATCCACTAGGGAGGAACGGACTATAAATAAATAAGCATCCCTAGGAAATAAGAACAATAATAGTGGTTAACGTGAATACTATAATAGTGCTTACGGTACACAGGCCCTATTCTAAACCTCCGTCATATCTCACTCAGTACTTCTAACAGTCCCATGGGCAAGAAAGCCCTAGAACACCTGGAGCCTCACTGGGCTCCAGAATGATGCTCTGCACTATTCCAATCACAGGATTAGAAAAACTTGTGCACACATCTTGCATACATGTATTTATAAATTATGTTCACGGTCTATACTAATTTATTATAATATGAAACATACACAAAACATACATTTTGAAAAGATTTTTAAACACCCCCAAATTGAAAAAAAGTTTTTAAGCATCCCATAGGTTGTCCTGCATTTTCCATTTTCAAAGCCAGGGATCTATGAAGACAGCCCTTTGTCTCTCCGTAGGTGGTGGAGAAAAAGCAGATAGAAGGGCACACATCAGGTGCCTCCTATATCATGAGAATGCTGTCCTCCCCCTTTCAACTGAAGAAAAATAAAATACCACTAACAAAACCCAGACAAACACCTTTCAACTTCTATATCCAGTTTAATGGTTGAGAGGAAGAGTTTAAAAGTTAAAATAAGGGACCAGTGAATTAAAGATCAAACAAAAAAAGTGACTGGTTGCTTATGAAAGAGAAGAAAAGAAGTGAATAAAAAAGGAAAATCCAGCTAGTGCAGACACCGCCTTCTTGGACCCAACCGGATGAAGATCACTAGCAACTCTGGGAGGGGAACACCATCTAACCGAGATCAAGACCAGGGAAAGATCAAGGTGACAGGTCCAAGAAGCCACATGCCCACTCCCTGCTGCTCTGGACCCGACAGCAGCTTGCCCTCCTCTGCTGTGCACTCACACCTTGCACGCTCAGGCTGCCAGGCCACACACTGGATCTCCCCAGCAGACACCGGGGAAGACTGCAAAGATGAACCCAGTCTGCAGGAAACCTCCCAGAAATGCCAGCCAGGGCTTCTCCCTCCGCCCCGCCCACACACTAACAAACCACAGGAACAAAGTCTGAGGCTCGTCAGCCTGGATGACGTTCTCACCCCCCACAGCCTGGCAGGCACAGCTTCCAGTGAAGGCACTCGGGCTGATGCGTGCTCACCTGGCACGATGCAGGCAGGGGGCCCTGAGTTACCTCTGGCTCCACAGGGCTTTCTGGCTTCTCTTCCTGCCACTCTGCCTGGACAGAAGCATGAGGCTCCTCTGGACAGCCCTGGGGAACCGCCGAGGGTCCTGTGACAGGCAGATCTCTGCTCCAAACCTCCGCTGAGCGCCCACCACGTTGCACAAGGCGCTCTGCTGTGCCAGGCGGCTAGGCCGGGACTCGAGTCACAGCCATGTGGTCCCAGCAGTGCTCAGCCAGCCTCTGAGGCAGAGACACCTGAAGGGGCAGCTGGGGCAGGGCACAGGGGAGGGCGGGCAGGCCACACCGGCCAGCCTCAGCCTCGCCCACTGGCTCCAGACTCTGTCTGAAAGGGCGGGTAGCAGCCTCCACAAAGAAGCCTGCGGACTGGAACAACATGAAGTTTTTCAGCAATAGCACATGTCCCGGTGTACCGGTTCAGCTACACAGACCCTCAGCACTGAAGGCCTAGACAACGGGACTTCTGATTTAGTCCACTGACTCCACAGAGTTCCAGACTCTTCCAGGAAACAGCATAAGGCACTCACTATTAGTGGTTGGTATTATCCACGGGAAGCACCTGCCCTTGCAGGGCACTGCCGTGTCTTACACCCTTTTCAGCAATTGACAACTTGCCCAAGTCTTCAACGGTAGGAGACCATTCTTTCATTCCACAGGGAGACAAGTTTTAAAGCAGTACTGTAACTATCTCTAGCGTCCCAGCGTTCAATAAATGTGCTCCTGGTGTGCAGTTGGTGCCCATAAATGCTTCAGACAAAACAGCCTGGAAACTCCAACCATGGTCTGAATACAAGGGCAGCGGGCGCTTTGTTGATTCACACCACCACTAAGGACTTCTTTCCCATTAAGTGCCTTACTGAATAATATATGTAAAGGCAAAGTCTCCTCCTTCACCCAAGAGATTAAAGAGCTTGTATAATTAAGGATGATTTTTTAAATTGCAGGCAGTGTAGCAAAATGAATATTAACACAGATTTGAAACACTCTAAATAGTTATTACCAAATCAATTTCAAAGCATTTCAATTTAGTAGCAAGCAGGGCAATACAGGTGTCAACAAAGCAGTATTAGCATAAAATCAAAAGGGCAGGATTTACAACAAGTTAAAAATGAAAATAAAGTACAATTAATTCCTCTTTGTGTGCCTCCTTCTGCATCTGATCACCTCCCCTGGGGCCCAAAGTTCAGGAAATGAAAGGTCTAACGCTTCCTCTGGCACTACTCTGATTTTACAGGCCTAGGAGAGCAGAGAAGAGAGACGCAGGAAGATAAAAGTCAGCCCACAGTCACTTTTCTTTATGTCTTAAGCAACTGGGCAGAAAAACAAATATTATCAAACTCTAGCAAGGAACAGCAGCATCGTAATCAAGTGTCAGTATTTCACCACAAGCCACTTGTGTAGGAGCAATGTTTCTGTGAAGATATTCCCCTGCCTAAATGTATACCTGCCTCCCCGCTTCAAAGCGAGTAGGGTGGGGAACAAATGTAAGCTCCCTCCCCCACCCCCTAGAGAAAGGGGAAAGGCAGAGTCCGAGTTCTTGCTTCACCCTTTTCAAATTCTGAGAACTTAATCATCCTGAAAGCTATCTGGCCTGGTGGAATGTGGTGGCTCAGTTGTCTGGGAGCAGGGCAGGAGGAGGTGGGGAGATGGTGGGGTGAGAGGCGAGATACGAGGTCAGGCCATCTTCCACGTGGGATGCCCTCCTCTCCCCTCCCTTCATGGGGCTGTTCTAACACCAGTCTCAACAAATCCAACACGCCACCAAAGTCATCTGGAGATTATAAGTGGCAGCAGGTAGAAGCAGATGGCAGAGAAAGCAAATGGAAGGAATGATTAACTTCTAAAGGCCTCTCTTTCTGCCAGAATGCTTTAAACTGCTACCTGGAAATCCTTCTCCTGAGCACCTCTATCATTAATCGATAGGAAGGATTTATTAACATTTTAAATCTTGATAGGAAAACTGAGTTTTGTGTCTTTCTCTTCATCCAATATCCATCCTCTTTCTTTTGAAATAGCCCATTTCTTTGAAATAAATACACACAAACATAAAATACTGATCATATGAACATACATAAAAATCAAACAATACATTTAAAGCAAATAATGCTTTAAGTCATTATTTTCAGTGACTTTTTAAAATCAGATGGGTTTTTACACAGATTCGAATGAGTACACATACAGGCATATTATACTTCACTGGACTTTGCAGAAACTGGTGTTTTTCAAATTGAAGCTGTGTGGTAACCCTGCATTGAGTAAATCCAAGCATGCCATTTTTCCAACAGCATGTGCTCACTTCATATCTCTGGATCACATTTTGGTAACTCAAAATATTTCAA
Source organism: Bos taurus (assembly GCF_002263795.3). Classification (NCBI taxonomy): domain Eukaryota; kingdom Metazoa; phylum Chordata; class Mammalia; order Artiodactyla; family Bovidae; genus Bos; species Bos taurus. The sequence goes on from NC_037329.1 coordinate 37,205,114, forward strand.
ACCCTCTACCAGCAAAAAAGATAACAACTCGCTGAAGGCACAGGTGATGGTCAGATTTTTTAAGAATAAGGTATCTTTTAATAAAAGTATGTACCTTTTCTTAAGTGTAATGCTATTGCACACTTAACAGACTACAGTACAGCGTAAACAACTTTTACACTCATTACGAAACCGACAAGAGTTCAGTGACTTGTTTTATTGCAACATTCACTCCACTATGGCAGATGGGAATCAAGCCTGCAATATTCCCAAGGTCAGCCCGTACCTCACTTTTTTCTAAGCTGGGGTTCATAGTTTATGACTTTCCATTTGTAACAGTTGGAAGCCAGTTATATTCAAGAGAGTGTCACTAAGAAAAAAATGTTCTTCCAGTCATGGAGGAAATACCTTTAAAAGCAACTTCTTTATAAAGTCTTCCTTTTCAAAGCAAGTAATTGAAAAGCTGCTTCAAGTGAATGAGTACAGCTGGTGACACATTTAGAGGTTCTCACATTGCAGGTTTGAAAATCAGACACTAACTCGTAGGTAATGTCAATAATTTTAATATGTTAAGAATAAGGAATTTTACCTTAGGGACAAAAAAAAGATATTGTAGGGAATTCAGCTAATCTCATCTAGCTTAGACAGTATTTCTACATGACAGAATTATTAAGCGTCTAAAGAAGTTTATGTTGGGAGAACCTGGAGGTCCTGAAATAGGATAAAGCAAAACTGCACGACACAGTGAGGGTGGGACAGGAGGTGGGAGGGTTCTGCTGAGCCCTGGCCTCCACAGTCTGCGGCTGTGTAGTTGCTCAATCGTGTCCGACTCTTCTGCAAACATGGACTGCAGCCTGCCAGGCTCCTCTGTCCATGAGATTTCCCAGGCAAGGATACTGGAGTGGGTTGCCATTGCCTTCTCCAGGGGATCTAAGAGACTGGAGATGTTGTTTTTAAGCCACTAAGTTGTGTCTGACTCTTGGCGACCCCATGGACTGCAACATGCCAGGCTTCCCTGTTCTTCACCAACAATCTCCTGGAGTCGGCTCAAACTCATGTCCATTGAGCTGGTGATGCCATCCAACCATCTCATCCTCTGTCATCCCCTTCTCCTCCTGCCCTCAATCTTTCCCAGCATCAGGGTCTTTTCCAAGAGACGGGAAGGGGTCCAATAAATTCCTCTACTGGTCATTGGCTTGCCCTTTCTCCTACTAAGCAATTCCAAACAGAAATTCTCTTCATCTGCAGTATATCAAAACCAGTAGAAACAGAACCCAGGCCGGGCACCCTGTGGCAGCCTGAGAAGGCTGTCTGGGCATGTGGGAACACAAGTTTCCCTTCACAGCATCTGTTGGTCAAAAATATTTAGACTGAATAGTATCAGCATGACTGAAGTTGGCTTAAATAAGGGGGAGGTTAAGGGGGAGGTTTGGGAATTTTTAAGGATGGCTTAGCACTGTTAGAAGTTTCCTCTAAATAAACTGTGCTAATGCTATACATGGAACTCAGGTCTGAGCCCTGGATGGGAGCCTACAACTTCCGCAAAGCTTGTAATGCCATGACAGCTGTGCACTCTTTACGCCAGCCCACCCCCAAGCCTTTGCTATTCTAGCCTGAGCTCCATAGGTTGACGAGTCTTAAACAACTTCAAATGGAAGATTAAGTGGAAAGCCTCTTCCGCCCTTCTCTAGGCCCTGTGTAACTTGGAACATGAATCTTAACCAGCCTGTTTGACAAGCAGCTGCCGGGCCTCCCAAAGCAGGAAGCCAAGATATCTCGCTTTCATCTCTGCCCACTGGGATCGCTGTGTTCTTGACTATTTCACTCCGTTGAACAGTTAAGATGCCCAAAGGTTGTCATTCCCAGGCTACACCTTATAAAGACAGACATGTTCTTCACGCTCCACCCCCAGCAATCACCAAACCACAACTGAGTCACAGATGCCTGCTCCCAGAGAGGCGACAGAACCTGCATACCCTGTTATCAATTCAGGAGGAAGCTCTTTCCTCCTCTGGCCCAACCACGCCCACCTTTTCAAAGAGCTGTGGCTAGGTCTGCTGGAGAGGAAAGGTGTTTTTTTCCCTCTCCCTATCACACCTCCAACGTGTTCCCGGCAACAGGCTCTAGTTGTGCAGGTCTGAAGGAGAGAGGACAGAGGAACCTTGTCGCCAGCACAGCGTCTCTCCATCTCAGCCACCTACGGTCCTGGCTCCCTAAAGGAGCTCAGGGAACCAGGCAGGAAGCACAAACTCCCGCAGCAGGGGGTCTTCGCTGAAAGAAGGACTTAGCCACCACCTCCCACTTCCTCCCACTTTCATCTCAATCGTCACCATTTTTCAAGTTCAGCTGAGTTAAGAGAACACGTTGACCTGAGTCAAGGAATGAAAGACATCCTCAATGATATGAAATGAGCTGCTTCACGACAAGACACAGCTTACAGTACAGATGGCACGAAAAGACCTGACGATGCCGACTGGGAATGGGAATCCCACACAGCTTCTCTAGAAACCATCTAAACCATTCCCTCCTTCAGTGAAACTTAACAGTAGCCATAATTCTCTTTCCTTAATTTCTCATTCCCAACGCCATGCTAGGAGCCCAGTAGATAGCAGAACTAAGATAGATGAGACCCCCCTAACCATGTGGCAAGTGAAAGCCGCTCAGTCGTATCCGACTCTTTGTGACCCCATGGACTGTATGGTCCATGGAACTCTCTAGGCCAGAATACTGGAGACAACAGTAAACAACAAAACAAGAATAAGTAAACTGAAAATATTGAGGTATACAGACTGCACCTTGTAAGGGCACGAACTATTCTGGGTTCAGCAGGGACTATATTAAATCAAGTACTAATTGAGAGCCTTCATATTCCTGCAACTCAATCATTCAATGATAATACAAAAAACAAACCAGCAACTTTTCCCTCTTTAAGACACCTTTAAAACTGCAGCAATATCTCTTAATGAGAAAGAGAAAGAGTCAGAGAATGAACGTGGGTCGTTTTCTGTCACTGAAAAGTTTTCTGTCAAAACAACAAACTGGCTTGGTTATAACCAGAAGCTGCGATGTCAATGCCACAAGACAGAATGAAGAGAAAAAACCTATTAAAAAAATAATAATAAAAAACTAGGACTTCTCTGGTAGTGCACTGGATAAGAATGTGCCTGCCAATGCTGAGAAAACAGGTTCAATCTCTGGTCTGGGAAGATTCCACATGCTGTGAAGCAACTAACCCATGCGCCACAACCACTGAACCTGTGCTTTAGAGCCTGCGAGTCGCAGCTACCTGTGTGCGGCAGCTACGAAAGCCTGTGAGCCCAGAGCCTATGCGCCGCAACAAGAGAAACCACTACAATGAGAAGCCTGCACGCCACGATGCAGAGCAGCCCCAACGGCCGCAACGAGAGAAAGCCTTTGTGTAGCAATGAAGACCCAGCGCAGTCAAAAACAAATAATTTTTTAAAAGATCTGTAGCACTGGCCAATTTCCTGAAAGAAGACAAACTCTGAGGAAAAAAGGGCATTGCAGAAGAGCTAAGAACACTGTAAAGGAAGTCATCTGGCCATCACAGAATCAATACCAGAGATCCATCAATGGTCGACACTTCAGAGACAGACGGGACATGAAAACAGGAGTAACACTGGGGAAAATCTGTTAGACAGAATACAGGTGGGGAAGCAGAGTTAAAAGGGAATTGGAAGAATAAGCTCACTGGAAGGGCTTGAAGTGGAGTGAAGAAAATTCAGACCTGCTACAAAAACCAGTCACATGCAGTTAGTCTGCAGAGACAGAAAGTAGATTGCCCAGTGAGTAGGTCTGGTGTATGCAGGGAAATGAGGTGTGACTTCTAAGAGTACAGAGTTTCTTTTTGAAGTGGTAAAAATATTCCAAAATCAGGTTGTGGTGATGGCTGCACAATTCTGAATAAACACAAGCCACTCAAAAGTTTAAACGGATGATACTGTGGCATGGAAATTATATCTCAATGAGACAATTAAAAATGAAACAAAAATCCATTGAAAATCCTGATCCAAGAGAAAACAGGGAACAGGCTTGCCTTCCTCTTGCTGCAGGGCCCCTCACAAGAGCTGTTAAGGGGGCGACATCAAGAACTTCACAACCCAGTCCAGGTATCTCACGTATCTTCTGAGGCAATCTCCAAAAGACAAACTGGATGAGCCTGCAGTTTGGTTTTTCAAATTACATATGAAAGAAATTGCAGGTGACTGAAGAGAACAAAGAGCTCAAATGTCACTGCATTTGGTTACATATTAACGTGGAAGGAAGTGGGGCTCCTTCCAATAATAAAACATAAAATATTCCTCAAAAACATGTGCATCACTCAGCAGCAGGGAAAGGGCTGAGCTGCAGGAGGGCACCAGGGTCAGGCAGCAGCATGGCCTGAGAGCACAGGAAGCTGGAGCAGCCCACCCCCAAGGGAGCAGGCTGTAGACCAGGACGCACAGCCACCCAGGCCCACCTGCAGAAATGCAAACACGTTCCTTCTGGGATGGGAGGTAACAACAAGGGCTCTTAAATTCCCTGGTTGATTCTATTGTGCACCTGGGACTAAGAAACTACTGAACTCATCAGAAGCCTTACTTACGATTTCCTCAGAAGAAGTATGCAAAGAACTCAATTAAACATTCTCGTCACCTAGCCAACCAGCCTAAGAGTCACGACTATACTCTGTGTCTCCAGACAATCAGCTCAGCACATCCACATGTACTTTGCAGGCATGGGTGTGGGTGTTGGGGGGGTGGACTTAGAACCTCCAGGCCTCCAGACAGTGGTCAGATGCCATTAGAAGAAACAAAAGAACAAATACATAGGCATAAGTGGGAAAATCAGTGACCTTGAGATCTGGCTGGGAAGACTTCTCAATATGCAGGGACTTCATTGTCCTGTGGTGTGTCCTATACATACCCAATACCCATCAAGTGGATTAGTGACAAGGGAAGATTTTTTTAATGTCATAGGCCAGACCTGATGTGGAAAATTTTTTACCACATGCGTCCAGGGTTATCAAATAAACACGAAGGAATATAAAAGCCAATGTTTCAACCGCTCAGCTGTCCGTGGAAGTTCTATCTGCAAAGGACAGGGTAGTCCGGGCAGGCTGACCTTCACAAACCGCACACGCTAAAACCCTCTTAAGAAGAGCCTGGTGAACGCTCTGGCTGAAATGCATGGAGCCATCACATGACCGAGCAGTGAGCGTCTTACCTATAATTCCACTGTCCTTGCTTTCCAGGGTGGAGCTAGGGCTGCTAATGGTCTCACAGGGACTTTTGTTGGCTGCCGTCTTGCTGACACAGCTATTCAAGGTTGAGCAGGGGCTATCGGTGCTAGGAGAGGCGGTGCTGCTCGTAAGAGTGGAGCAAGGGCTGATGCCTTGGCTCAGAGCTGTGCACTGCAAGACGAACGGAAGGAGGAGTTAGCGCGTCTACACACCCTTTTGTAGCTTCATGGTTTTAGCATGAAAAACAAACAAGAAAATGGAAAACAGGTTTTCTTTTTTACAATCCAGGGATCTTAATATATACGGTCTTCCAAAATTTAAAAAGAGAAATCTCCCTTAGTTCTGTTCGCCTCCCTGTGATCTTTTTTCTTAAGAGGGCAGTCTTGGAAATAATTTAGTGGGAATGAACATTTGTAAAGCAGAAACAGCAAACAGGCAGACTTCCTTTCATTTAAACTCTGCAGAAGACAAATGGGTTCTTTGACCTCTGTGTGGAAAATCTGGGAACTCTGTTTTTGTAATGTATCACGAGCACCACAACCTGATTCAATTTTTGGAAGATTTATGGGCTCTGCGATCCAGGGAAGGAGACTGGTGGCCACTGTGATCTCAATCCACGCCTGACACCCTCGCAGAGACCCTCGAAGGGGCAGAGGCTCCGGCCCCTCATTGCTATTCGGAAGTACACTTCTCATCTCGGATGTGGCAGGCTGCCGTTCCCTAGGAAGGGGAGTGCTCTTCCGAAGATGAACCTTTTGATCTTATTTTATTTTGTTTCCACTCATCTTCTATAAATCTTTTCCTCACCCCACTGACCCTCCAAAGTCTAAACCAATTAAAAAAAGCACAGGAAAGTGCATACCAAAGCAGCCGGATGAAAAGAATGGTGCTATAAAGATAAAAGTAGTATCATTCCTAAGGAATTCTCTCGGCCACTTCAATTCAGTTACTCTTCTCTGGGTGGTGACCAGAAGGTTAATGTGGACATTTTTGTAAGGTCTGCACCCTCTGCTTCTCCCCACTCCCTACTACAAAGGTTCACAAACAAACTGTTGAAATTTAATTTCAATACACAATGGCCCAGACTCATCTGGTCTGAACAACAACTTCCCTACTCAGGGAGGAGGCAAGACGATTATGCCGTCATTCATCCTCCGAGCAGATATGACATGCAGTATCTTCCTCGGGCATTACCATGGTTTCATTTTTTTCTTCAATGGTTATGTGTGTGGCACTTGGGATCCCTTCTCCCAGTAAAAATCCCAGTCTTGTCAACAGTTCTTGAGCTGCCGGCGAACAGCTCGGTTCATTATCGGCCTTTGCTTCTGGAACAAAGAAAGAAAACAATGAAGACACCCCTCTCAGGAATTTCAGTATCGAATCTGGAGGACTTGGCATTACAGCTGCTTGTCTGGTGCTTTTGTGTATTTTTATAAAATGCACAGTTTGACAGTGCTGCCTGTCCCCTAGCAATACATTCTAATTAAGAGACTGTGACAGGTTAAGAAAACAGTAAAAGGGAAAAACCAAATGCACAGGGTGAAACTGTTGACCTGAATCCAAAGGTACAGTATCATTATCTGTAGCAAGTCCTATTTCCATATCATGAGGAATGGTACCTGAGACACCAAAGGCAGAAAAAGGCCTCATGCTTGAAGGGCACCATGTGTCCAATGCCCACAGAAGGCTGAAATAAAGGAAAACCCAAGTGGCATGCTGGCAGAGTTACCTGGATGCTGGGGGGAAACTGAAATGCAAGCTCTCATCAAACAAGGCAGGGGCACAACCACGTCAGTCTGTGCACACTCCATAGGAGTGATTTGCATCCAATACACTGAATCTTCCTTTAGAGGTAAGACTTTAATAGCAACACTGTAAATATTTGGTTTATTTGGCACTACTGTAAGTTCTGCTTTTATACAGAGCTCTTTGCTTATTGTAAAGCAAAATAAAAACTGTAGTTTCTTGTAAAAAAAAAAACAAAAAAAAAACCAGGATTCAAAAGCAAGGGTCAGTCATCAGGGATCCATGCTGAAACAAAGATCTTAAGCCCCAGTAAACTGTGTCCCAAGAGACAGGACCCAGGAGTACACCCTGCTGTCCACGAAGAGACGTAGAAAAACTGGATGTGCTTTCAGCACACTCCATAGTAATGCTGGAAGCATGTTCCATCTGACAGTCACAGGGCATGTTTGGAAGCCATGCCTTCCTCTGGTCTCCTTAAGGTTGGTCATCATGCTTTGTGCACTCAAGAGAATTTTATTGTTGGATTTAAGTGTTGAGCTGTAGATTAATCTTGTATCCAAACTCTAAGGGAACTTAATGATGGTCGACAAGATGATATTCACTTCATTCCAACACCTCTCTTACAGTTTTAAGACAGCTCAGCTTCCATCAGGGAATGAAATAATGTATAACGCAAACTGTGCTTACACAGTTAGAACTTAAGAACAACAAGCAACCTGCCAACAGTCATTCCTCTTCATGTTTTGTTGGTTTTTGTTAATTGTCTAGGTACCTAGACCCATACATTCATGAACCAATGTCCCTGGATGTGGAAATCTGCAGATAATGGGTAATAGGTTATAGAAACATAAAATGAGGAAAAATAAAATCTGAGATATTATCTTTGACATACAGGATCATCACCAAAGTTCAATGCTAACTTTGCCTTTTGTAAGAAAATACAAAAGACAACATAAGCAGAGCTGAGAAAGACCATCTTTATTATTCTCACCCACATTATCAGTTTTGCTAAGTCATGCTTGCAGGATGGTAGCTACAAGGGAAGTTAAATCAGTTGTATCCTCAAGGAAGGAAAAGTACCCCCGCCCTTGCCTGCTCTCAAAAGCTCCCAATGTTTAGGGTGAGAACAGCTGTTTCCCAGCCTGGATATTTTTCAGTTGCTGTAGCATACTGCAGGGGTAAAATTAACCAAGACTTGATTGTTGTGGGTTGAAAGAGCCCTGATGTTTCTGGATCATTTGCGATAAATTCTTAACATGAAAGAGCAGTGGCCCCAAGCCAATGACAGGGGTAAGGGAGCCACCCCAGGGCGGGCCAACCACACCCTCAAAGCCACCCTACAGAAGATTCCTTCCCACCACAGGTCTCCAACCACATTTTGACTCTTAAGATACATGGGCACTGGTGAAAGGAAAGCAGGAACCCAACCAAATCAGCATAGTCCAGGCACACCCAAGGGCTGGGCCACTTCAGAACAGGATCCATGCTGCCCTCCTTGCCCTTAGGCTCGAGCAGAGCAGCCACTTTATCTTAGGTGGCAGCTGGACTGGAGGGAGAACAGGATGCAGCTGCAAAGGGGAAGAAGTGGGTGAGGGGCCAGAACTCAGCCATTTCCCTACTCCACACCCCTCTTTCTTTTCAACAGTCTCTACACTGTGACCCAATTGTGACTTGCCCCAGAATGTCTACCTTCTGGTTCAACTTGAAACACTCTGAGGAAAGAGCCAGAAGTGGCTCCCAGTTGGCAGCTGCTGTCACAAAATTCACTCTGTTGACAAACAGGACCTTTGAGACCAGCATCCTATGTAGGTCCTGCAGCGGGGTGGGTTAGGATAGCAGATTCACACCAGACTGTCAAGGTTTTCAGTTTAAGTGTGTGTGTGGGGGGGGGTGGGGGGGTGGGTGTGGGGGGTGTGTGTGTGTGTGTGTGCACGTGGGCGTGTCCACACACAAATTCAAAGACAACTAGTCATCCAAACTATCCCCCTTCAGGCAAGTTGGGGAGCAGTGGCCATTGCAGTTGCCCAGATACACAAAGGACATCCAAATTCATCATTAACTTGTTCTCTTAACTGTTCAACCTGAACTTTGTTGTTACCAAAGCTCCAAAACTCTACCCGGGTTTGGGATGAACGAACAGATGTTCTGTACTGTAGTTTTGGCATCCATTAAGCCACTGCAATTTTCTTTCTTCCAAAAGCTTTCCAACTGTCTTTTCATCTTACTCTTTCTACTAAAATGTCATCCTAGCGACCTTCTCCTCAGAAGTCCCCTTCAGTCTGAATTCCTTAATCCACGTCAAGCTGTCTTCGTCTTTCCTTCCCTAATGCACAGGGCCCTCTCTTGCTGAACTTTTCATTCTGGCAGAAGGACTCCTGGGTGAAGTATGACAAGGCCGTTTTGGGGAAGATGAGCTGCCCGGGAAAACACTCTGATACACGTGACTGTGAAATGGAAATGGATTTCTCCTTTCATAGTCAGTCACCAAATACTGAGATCTGAACAGTCAGAAAGAATTTTCTTTGAGCTAACAATTCCAAAATGACTTCCACACCAAAATCCAAATGGGATACCTCTAGATGGTCTATTTCTATCCATGTGGTTAATACTAAATCACTTATCAATTATGGGTTACCTTACCCAATACAAATGGGCTGAGGACTGGAGAGAAAGACCTCATCTCTTAGCAATGCTCTGCTATCTCATACATGTCTGGGGTTGGCCAAAAAATTTGTTCAGGTTTTTCTGTAGCATCTTATGGAAAATCCAAACAAACTTTTTAATCAACCCAATAAATATCCAACACATTTATGATGGCTGTATCTGAAGCTGAGAGAGTAATCAGCCTCACACTCCCTAGGATCCCATAGGTAAGCTGACAGTGATTGTCCTCCCAATAATGTACTCAGGCAATCCTTGCTTTCAAACCATTGTGGAATAATCATGTGGAAAAAAGCAAAGGAGATTGCTTCAATCACTCCCTGCCTGGCTCCTTCTAACTATTCACACTTATTGGATCACATTTAGGGGCACCAACATCCAGGTATGGTCCACAAAGTGACTATGCCCCCAGTTACCGCCATCCTAACTTCAAACCTGTGTGTGCCCCTTATAACCATCCCCTCTTCTTTCCCTCCACAGGCTCAGAGGAAAGGACTGTACACTAAAGCTATTCTGGACTCCTTAGTGGGTGAGCCTCTCCAAACCTCAATTTCCTTATCTTGGAAGTGGCCATCATCCATTTCTTTTTGATTGTGAAGTTCAAAACAAATATGAGAAACACCTAATAAACCAAATATCTCTGAAATAAGACACCGTATCAAAGGTGATCATTATTTCTACCAAATTTAACACTAAGAGCCCACTTTCTCACTATTATTACTTCACTTTCTGTTTTCATGTGCTGTGCTTAGTCAACTGCTCAGTCGTGTCCGACTCTTTGCAACCCCGTGGACTGCAGCCTTTCAGGCTCCTCTGTCTATGGGATTCTCCAGGCAAGAATACTGGAGTGGGTTGCCATGCCCTCCTACAGGGGATCTCCCTACCCAGGCATCGAACCCAGGTCTCCCGCATTGCAGGTGAAGACTTTACCATAGGAGCCACTAGGGAAGCCCGTGGCTCCCTATTTATATTTAATGTGTACATGTTTCTCTTACATAAAAATACTTTTCTATTTAGAATTTTCCTGCCTTAATTTAACTGTTTCTGAACTCACTATCCTTTCAAAACAACAAATTCCCTCCTTTGGCTGAGTATCAAACTGTTCCAACTTGGCCCACATCTACTGCTCATTTCCTATCTAACAGTTCCCTCTTCTTAAAGCCGGACTCTACTAGAACTGCAGAGGTCCTTCAGGATTACCAATGATCATGCCACCAAGAGAAGCCATTTCTCCACTCTCCTCCTCCTCCTCAAACTCAACAGAGCACTGAGTGTTGTTGATGATGTCTGGCCATTCACTAGCACGTAGTCTAGAACCACTGACTTAACATCAGCTTCCAAGACAGTACTTCTGATCCAGTCTGTTAACTGCCACACAGCCTTGACTGATGTTAAATACCTCCCTCTCTGCCTCTACCCGTCCAGGACCTGCTTTGTGCTAAACCTGTTGCTGTCCTTGCCTTCTCCACAAACCTTTTCCAGTTTCTTTCTGGTTGCTCCCTCTCCTAAGCCATCACCAGTCCCACCTCCTTGAATTTCCAAAAATATTATTTATAGAGGAGCATCTCTCTAGGCACCTGATCTGGTTCTGTCAATAACGGGTTTCTAGTCTGCAATATGAAAACACAGTTATCATATTGTTGTCCAGTTGCTCAGTAGTGTCCGACTCTTTTCATCCTCATGGACTGCAGCACACCAGGCTTCCCTGTCCTTCACCAACTCCCGGTGCTTGCTCAAACTCATGTCCATCGAGTTAGTGATGCCATCCCACCATTTCATCCTCTGTCGTCCCTCTCTCCTCCTGCCCTCAATCTTTCCCAGCATCAGGGTCTTTTCTAATGAGTCGGTTCTTCACATCAGGTGGCCAAAGTACTGGAGATTCAGCTTCAGCATCAGGCCTTCCAATGAATATTCAGGACTGATTTCCTTTAACATGGACTGGTTTGATCTTCTTGTAGTCCCAGGGACTCTCAAGAGTCTTCTCAAGCACAACTATTCAAAAGCATCAATTCTTTAGCACTCAGCCTTCATGATTCAACTCTCACGTCCATACATGACTACTGGAAAAACCATAGCTTTGACTAGACAGACCTTTGTTGGCAAAGTAATGTCTCTGCTTTTTAATACAATGTCTAGATTTGTCATAGCTTTTCTTCAAAGGAACAAGTGTCTTTTAATTTTATGGCTGCAGTCACCATCCACAGTGATTTTGGAGCCCAAGAAAATACAGTCTGTCACTGTTTCCATTGTTTCCCCATCTATTTGCCATGAAGTGATGGAACCAGACGCCATGATCTTAGTTTTTTGAATGCTGAGTTTTGAATCTGTGTGCATTCTTTCACTCTCCTCTTTTGCCTTCATCAAGAGTCCCTTTACTTCCTCTTCACTTTCTGCCATAAGAGTGGTATCATTTGCATATCTGAGGTAATTGATATTTCTCCCAGCAATCTTGATTCCAGCTTGTGCTTCATCCAGCCCAGCATTTCACATGATGTACTCTCCATATAAGTTGAATAAGCAGGGTGACAATATACAGCCTTGATGTACTCCTTTCCAAATTTGGAACCAGTCCATTGTTCCAGGTCCGGTCCTAACTGTTGCTTCTTGACCTGCATATAGATTTCTCAGGAGGCAGGTAAGGTGGTCTGGTATTCCCATCTCTTCAAGAATTTTCCACAGTTTGTTGTGATCCACATAGTCAAAGGCTTTAGCATAGTCAACGAAGCAGCAGATGTTTTTCTGGAATTCCCTTGCTTTTTCTATGATCCAACGGATGCTGGTGATTTGATCTCTGGTTCCTTTGCCTTTTCTAAATCCAGCTCGAACATCTGGAAGTTCTCAGCTCATGAACTGTTGAGGCCTAGCTTTTTTTGAACATGACCTTGCTAGCATGTGAAATGAGTGCAACTGTGCGATAGTTTAACCATTCTTTGGCATTGCCCTTCTTTGGGATTGGAATGAAAACTGACCTTTTCCAGTCCTGTGGCCACTGTTGAGTTTTCCAAATCTGCTGGCATATTGAGTACAGCACTAGAACAGCATCATCTTTTAGGACTTGAAATAGATCAGCTGGAATTCCATCACTTCCACTAGCTTTGTTTGTAGTGATGCATCATAAGGCCCACTTGACTTTGCACTCCAGGATGTCTGGCTCTAAGTGAACGATCACACCATTGTGGTTATCTGGATCATTAAGATCTTTTTTTGTACAGTTCTTCTGTATATTTTTGCCACCTCTTAATATCTTCTGCTTCTAGATCCATACCATTTCTGTCTTTTATTGTGTCCATCTTTTGCATGAAATGTTCCCTTGGTATCTCTAATTTTCCTGAAGAGACATTATCATATAAGTTATCTTTAAGTTTTTCATCTCATGCATCCCATACTGAAACTGTCACCAAATCTTACCATTTCCTCTTTCAAAATGTTTCCTGAATTAGCCTTTTTCTCTCGCGTCCTCATCCTCTTCAGTCTAGATAACAATTAGACTCTGAATCAATTTTGTCATCTATTTTTATTTTCTCCTTCTCTAAGCTGGTGGTTCTCAAACTTCTGGTGTCAGAGCTCACCTTTAAAAATTAAGGACTCCAAAGTGTTTAGGCTTATGTGGATTATGTCTATGATATTCATCATGTTAGAAATTAAAACTAGGAATTTAAAAATCTATGTTAATCCATTTTAAGTTAAAAATTACATTAACAAATAACACTTTTAGAATAACAACCATATTTTCAATTTAAAAAGTTACTTAAGAATGGCATTGTTTAAATTTTTGCAAATTCTTTTTAACATCTGATTTAGTAGAAGACAGTTGGATTCTAATGTCTACTTCTGGATTCAATCTGTTGCGATAGGTTCTTTGGGTTGAAGCGTGTGAAGAACTGTGGCTTCAGAGGGCTTTCTTTGGGAAAGGGAGGAACCTCTCCAGTTAATTACAGATATTCTTCTTTGATATCACCCCAAAACTTGACAAGTAGCAATTTCTTAAAGGTTAGTTCCAGTGTTGACTCTGAATCTGAATCAATGAACTTTCTGTGCTCTGTTAAAAGAAAATCCAATGGTGTGTTTTATGCTTCAAATGGATTTTACCCATGCAAGATTTTGTAACACCATGTATTGGGTCATTTGGAAAATACTGGTTTTGCAGCTCTTGCAAGTGTTGACACATTTTATTATACAACACCAAAATATCACATTCATTAACATCACCACAGATCTCAACAGAAAAATCCTGAGAAACCATCACACTCACTGTGACAGGTGCAAATTCCCCCAAACCTAATTTTCACTCAAAAGGTCAATTTTTGTCACTGGAACTAAACCCTGCCAGGTGTGTTGTTTTTTTTGTTTTTTGTTTTTTCATAGAAGTGACATGCTCATTTTGTTCCTTTTTGAGAAAATATATGCAAACTACCCAATTTGGAGTAACTAAGATTTGTCAGGAGTACTTTCAAGTAAAAATGATGTTCCCCGTTTTTTATTTGAATGGCTAGTTCAGCTTGCAATTCAATCACACATGTGCTTTCCCTTCAGACAGCCATCATACCTCAGCACACAGTAGACACACTTTCTGCAGACTTCCAATTTCATCTCACCAGATATTTAAAAGGTGGGTATTCAAGGGTCAGGGCTTAAAATTCATCATTTTGGGGGCTTCATCAAGGACATTTTTCAGTTAACTATTATTTCTGATGCAAGTGGGTGGTGGTAAAAAAAAAAAAAAAAAAACCGACATGCAGCCCTAGAATAATAGCAGGTGCCCCTACCCTGACATGTGCTAAGGCATTGGAAGTTTTACCAACAATTGCTCTTGCACCATCACAAATATCAATGTAAAAGAAACGGAAATATCAAGTGTTATTATGAAAAGAGCGGTGACTTCACAGACCCCTGAAAGGGTCTTGGGGATGCCTAGAAGTCCATGTACCACACTTGCAGTCTTTAAATGTTGAACTGTACTAAATTCTCTTTCTTTAAAATAACAAATAAAATCATAATTGCACATACCCTCATCCTACTAACTGATCTCTCATCTTCCATTACTTTCTCAACTCTTTTGGGGTAAAAGAGATGTGGCTTACCCTCACCAATTCTATTTTTTTAATCACATACCCACAACTTAAACTCATTCACTTGCCCAAGGCTCCTGAGACGGCCATAATAGGCACAGTAACTGTTTTTAATGGTCCATCTCCTTTTTTGACTTCCCTGTGTATGTGTGTGTATATATGTATATATTTTTAACTGAAGTATAGTTGACTTAAACAATGTTTCAGGTGTGCAACAAGGTGATTCAGTTATACAAATACACATAATTTTTGAAATTATTTTCCATTATAGGTTATTACAAGATATTGACTATAGTTCCCTATGCTATATAGTAAACCTCTGTTGCTTGTTGCATATCTATTTTTTAATTAGAAATCTAGCATTCTACTCATACTAAGTCAAACAAATGGTATCAAAATATCATAATTTTTTAGTTTAGGCAAAAATTCTTAAGTTTTCTAAGATATATATATTATAGATACTTATACAAAAGTTTTTCTACTACACTTGATAAAGGCTTAAGAAAACATTAAAAAAAAAGAGATGGAGAAACTGAGAACATAAACTAAATGAAATGGTAGCACTGAATATGAAATAGAAAAGTGAAACAAACTAGATAAAAGTAAAAGATCATCACACAGTCCAGATGTTTTTAAACATAACTGCTCACTAGAAACATATCTGGAGCTCTGGAGAAAAAAGCATACCTGAGCATTTGTATTTTTCAAAAAATTTCAAGATAATTGTGATACACATCTGGATTTTTAAAAGTGATATGGGTTTTTCTATTAGACCCTAGCTTTGGTGAGATAGAGGTCTATTATTTTTCTGTTGACCAATCATGATACAATGGTATTAAATGAGTAATAGTTACATCATCACAAAAGTAAAAAATGTTTATCAGTTCTCACAATCAATGGCCAGACAAAAAATAAGAGATAATTACAATTGCAAGCCATAATGGGAATATGACTAACTTAACAATATAAAATAATTACATACAATTTGGGGGGTGTCGAGCAGAGTGATGTAAGTGGAAGTACACATGTTTTCATCCACCCACTCAGTCTACGTCTTTTGGTTGGTGCATTTAATCTATTTATATTTAAGGTAATTATCAATATGTATGATCCTATTACCGTTTCCTTATTTTGGGCTTACTTTCTGTAGGTCTTTTCCTTCTCTTGTGCTTTCTGCCTAGAGAAGGTCCTTTAGCATTTGTTCTAAAGCTGATTTGGTGGTGCTGAATTCTCTTAACTTTTGCTTGTCTGGAAAGCTTTTGATTTCTCCATCAAATCTGAAGGAGAGTGTTGCTGGGTAGAGTATTCTTGGTTGTAGGTTCTTTCCTTTCATTACTTTACATATATCATGCCACTTCCTCTGGCACGCAGAGTTTCTGTTGAGAAGTCAGCTGATAGCCTTAAGGGAGTTCTCTTGTATGTTATTTGTCATTTTCCCTTGTTTTAATATTCTGTCTTTAATTTTTGTCAGTTTGATGACTATGTGTCTCTGTGTGTTCCTCCTTGGGTTTATCCTTCCTGGGACTCTCTGTGCTTCCTGGACTCAGTTGAATATTTCTCCTTTCCCATGTTTAAAATTTTTTCAGCTATTTTCAAGTATTTCCTCAGGTCCTTTCTCTCTCTATTCTCCTTCTAGGACCCCTATAATGTGAATGTTGGTGCATTTAATGCTGTCCCAGAGGTCTCTTAAGCTGTCTTCATTTCTTTTCATTCTTTTTTCTATATTCTGTTCTGTGGCAGTGATTTCCACCATTCTGTT
Source organism: Bos taurus (assembly GCF_002263795.3). Taxonomy (NCBI): domain Eukaryota; kingdom Metazoa; phylum Chordata; class Mammalia; order Artiodactyla; family Bovidae; genus Bos; species Bos taurus. The sequence goes on from NC_037329.1 coordinate 37,221,570, forward strand.
CTCCAGGTCATTTATCTGTTCTTCTGCCTCAGTTATTCTTCTACTGATGCCTTCTAGTTTATGATCCATCTCTGCTTGTTTGTTCCTTAGTTCTTCTAGGCCTTTGGTAAACATTTCTTGCATCTTCTCAATCTTTGCCTCCATTCTTTTCCCAAGATCCTGGATCATCTTCACTATCATTATTCTGAATTCTTTTTCTAGAGAGTTGCCTATCTTTACTTCATTTAGTTGTTTCTCTGGGATTTTATCTTGTCTCTCCATCTGGGACATAACTTCCTTCTTTTTCATCATGACTAGCTTTCTGTAATATGGTTTTTGTTTTAGCTGCTGTGAGACTGTGCTTCTTGCTGCTTCTGTCTGCCCTCTGATAAAGGAGACTAAGGAGGCTTGTGTAAGCTTCTTGATGGGAGGCACTGGAGATGGGGAAAACTGGGTCTTGCTCTGGTGGGCAGGGCCTTGCTCAGTAAAGCTTTAATCCAATTATCTGCTAAAGAGTGGGATTGGGCTCCCTCCCTGGTAGTTGTTTGGACTGAGTTTTTCCCCAGCCCTGGGGTCTACAGGCTCTATGGTAGGGTTAATGGCTAATACCAACAGGGTATACACCAAGGGGGACCTTCCAATGCCCCTGTCTGACCCATGCCTCTGCCCCTGCCGACCCACACCTCTACAGGAGGCCCTCCAACATTAGCAGGTTTTTGGTTCAGTCTCCTGGGGGGTCACTGCTTCCCTCCTCTGGGTCTTAGTGCATGCAAAATTTTGTTTGTGCTCTCCAAGACTGGCATCTCTATTTCCCTCAGTCCTCTGGAAAGCTTATTATCAAATCCTGCTGGTCCTTAAGGTCATATTCCCTGGGGATTGCCAGTCCCTTTTTAGGATCCCCAGGCTGGGAAGCCTGATGTTGGGTTCAGAACCTTCACAATAGTGTGAGAACTTCTTTGGCATTTTTCTCCAGTCTGTGTGTCACCCACCTGGTGGATACGGGATTTGATTTTATCATGATTACGCTCTTCCTACCTCTTGCTGCAGCTTCTTCTTTGTCTTTGGACATAGGGTATCTTTTTTTGGTGGGTTCCAGTGTCCTCCCGTCAATGGCTGTTCAACAGCTAGTTGCAACTTTGGTGCTCTCGCAGGAGGATGTAAATGCCTGTCCTTCTACTCCACCATCTTGAACCGGAAGCCTCCTGTATATTTTTGACCTTGGCACCTATTCTGTCCTCCAAGGAAGGAAGGAACAACTTTCACATCAGATAGAAGGGAAACTTACGGATACTGTGTGGTCTTGTTGGTTTTTCTACCCTTTAAGCTGTGCTTCTTCCATGTTATTCACAGCTCAAGAATAAAATATCAAAGGTTTTTAGGGCTCTTCTTTCAGTGACCTTTTTCCTAGTGTTCAGTCGCTCAATTGTGTGTCCAACTCTTTGAGACCCCATGGACTGCAGCACTCCAGGTTTCCCTGTCCATCACTAACTCCCAGAGCTTACACAAACTCATATCCATTGAGACGGTGATGCGATCCAACCATCTCATCCTCTGTCGTCATCCCTGTCTCCTCCCACCTTCAATCTTTCCCAGCATCAGGGTCTTTTCTAATGAGTCAGTTCTTCGCATCAGGTGGCCAAAGTATTGGAGTTTCAGCTTCAGCCTCAGTCCTTTCAATGAATACTCAGGACTGATTTCCATAGTGTAATACACCTTGTCTCATCACATCCACTCTAGGCAAAAGGCTACCCAGGTTTCCTCCTGAACTCTTAAGCCCCAGTTTTATTTTTCCAGCTATTCAGAGGACATCTTTGCCTGGATGTTTCCAAACCTCAAACTCAACACGCCTGAAACCAAACTCAAACCAAAATGGACAGGTACTTCTCTTCCAGTGTCCATTTAATGTAGTCTCAAAACTCTGAAGTCATCATCTTTGTCTCTTACAGCTTCCATGTCCTTGCAATCTCTCGGGAATCTTCCTACCCCTCACTTCTTTCCTGATCGTGTTCTATGGATAATTTGAGATCTTAGTCTCTCACGTAACTATTGAAATCATTTTCTAACCATTCTCTATGACTGCAGTCCCCTTCCTGCCCCCACTCCATCCTAAACTTTGCTGACAGGTGAATCTTAATGCACAGGACTCCAAGCAAGTCTTTCCTGGCACAGCATCTCCATCTGCACTGGATTTGTCACACAGCTTAGATTAGTCAACACTATTCCTCCGCCCCCATACTATAGCTACTCTGTATATATAAATCTCTAATCCCTGCCCAGACTCTAAGGCTCCAAGAGAAAAGGATCTATGCTTGAAAAGCTATCTCAAATAGCATCCAACACAATTCTTTTCACAGAACAAGAATTTTTTATTCAAGGAAATGCAGAACGAATGGCTATTCTACTCTAGTCTCTGTTCCACTGCACACATACCAGGGATGTTTCCCCTTCTATGCTTCTATCGAGCTAAAACCTTATTCAACCATTGGTCAAGTAGCGCAACACCATTCTAAGAAGCCGGAATTTAAATTAGCAGGAGCAATGTTACCTCTTGGGAAAGCAAGAGCAGTGTAATCAGGAGGAAAAAAAGTCATGTTTTCTTTCTTAAACTGAGTAGTGGTTAGACAGGTATCATATTCTTCATACCTTTTTCATTCTCTACATCTTTCTGAATGTCTAAAATAGTCATCAAAAACGTAAGGTATCAATATTTACTGAAATATATCTAAAAAAGGATTCACTCCTCCCAGTAAGATAGTTCTGCATTTCATTATTTTTCTGTTTCATATGTTAGTTCTATTTGCTAACCAGATGGCTAGAAAAAAAGTTGTATCATATTTTGGATTGATCTTCATCAAATAATGACTCATAAGACTAAAACCTTCTCACCCTTTCCCATCAAAGCTTGCTCAAGGAGCAAGGATAGATCGAAGCAAACCTAAACAGATTATGGCTGCCCCGAATTCAAGAAAAACATAGCTGTGAATCCTATTACAGTTAAATAATCCTCCCTAATTTATCTGTTTTTTTAGTTTTCCCTTAAAGCAGAGGTATTGTTCTGTGGGTGGCATTTTCCCCATAAACAATATGTTGGCCTAATAATAGGAAGCTTATTTGTGAAGAACTTACTTTATATATAAGCTTATTAGGATCATTTGACAGGAAAAAGGGGATTATATTTTGTTTGAGGACTAAGAAAAAATGCTGTTTTTCCAATACATTTAAAAATACTGAATAAGGTAGAATCTTTCCATAAAAAGGTTTGCAGGTTAGTGTAAACTTTAATAAACAGGTTCTTTGCTTGTAACAAAAATGTTCACCTGCCATATCATATTTCCCACTTCCCAGATGGCTAAAATATGCAGATTACAAATACAACTGTTTATAAATAAATGAATAAATTTCAAGTGCTCACTGTTTTTGTTTTACTTTAAATTTCAGAAAGCTAAGAGTCAAGGATTTATGGAGCCACACAACCATAAAGCAAGGCAGTTTAGTCTGGGAAGGGAATTTCAAACATCTAGGAATAACCTGATATTTCACAAATCCATGAAAAATTTCAAAAGCATTTCACAAGGGGCTGTTTTCAATAGTTCGTCAGACTGGTGAATACCAAAATGCTATTACTGACAGCATCCAGAAGAGTGTCTTAGAGACTTTTTTTAAAAAATGCCCAAAAGAAGTATGTGAAGTATACGCCCAAGGTTTAAATTAAAACTTCAGTGATACTACTGCTCTGAAAGCCTAGAAATTAGGATTTAGCTCATCATGCATCTGTACATGTTTGGATGAATACTCAGACTCAATTAGTTTCCGTTTGCTCCAGATTCAATGACCTGGACATAAAATTTATACTTTAATATGGCAAACTTCATTAACCCCACAGAAATGTAAAGGAGTCTGTGGGGAATTACAAAACATGCCATCCTTTACTAATTATCAAGCTAAATTTTGTTAGGCAACCACCTCTTTATCTACCAACAGATAACTCTGATGGGGATCCCACCAGCACCATGGCAACCCATGAAAAACTACATGCCCACAAGCATGAACTACATCCCTTTCCCAGACACCTAAAAAAAGAGGAAATGTACCCTGCTTCTTAATTCTAGGCAAACTTCTGGAAATCCCTGGTATGTATTCGCAGCCCAGGTATGTCACAATGTCAGTCCCCATTGAGAAGGATGAGCCTAAATCCAAGAGCAAGGGTCTCAGGAGTAAGCGTGTCTGCAGACTGCTGGCTACACCAGCAACATCAATCACTGTGCTTGAATTTAGCTCAGCTGGCAGCCAAGCACAAGAACACCTTCTCCCCTAAGAAAGTCAATTCTGCCTTGAACAAGGGGAGAAGAGTTGACAGTGGGAACTATTTATAACCTCATTTCTTTGCCCAACAAAAATCCTATTTGTCCTCATTCTTACCCCAGAGGGAGTCCTAAACACTAGACAGGACCTCAACAGGACTCCCGCCCATGGAACAAGGGGTCCTATCAGGCAGTCTACACCAGTCAAATGCCAGGGGCGTAACCAACCAGGACTCCACAGGCAAATGGGGACAAGGGCAGGGGTTGGCAGGCTTAGTCTTAAATGGGCAGACAGCTCACAAACTCAGATTATTGATATTCACTTCAGAGGAACACGTTTCCATTTTCTTTTTGATACCCAGAATAGAAGTGAGAGAACAGATCAGCCCACAGACACTGGGCACATGTGAATTCACAACCAGGAGGGTCCTCATGTTTGTAGGTTCTCTGGCTGTTCTAACCAGGCAGCACCACGGATCCTCCCCTCTGCAAGACCACACCCCTGGCGCCCTGCCCCTCCCCAGCACAAATCCTAGTGTGAGTCTCTCACAGAAGCCAAATGACTGCATGCCTGGACAGAAGGAAAAACGGTGGGGCTGCTGGTCCCACCTCGGCCCCCACCCGCCCCGAACACCTCTTTCTGATTTTCATTTTCTGCCAACCCTTCACTCAGCTTATTTTTAACTTTACTGTCACCACCACCACCCCACTCCATGTTCCTATCACATTTTACACTTCATACCCACTCCCCACCATGCCCTGGCCAACACATGAAATGCACACACGGTGGCAGAAAATAAAAGGAGAGCTGTACTCTTTCCCACCCACAATTAGAGAAACAAGGATGCCATTTCTTCTAAGGTGGAGATACGGGTGACTTTTCTCTTTCATCATTACTACATAAACTTGTGTCCATATTGGAGGTACAATAGGCTTCTCCACATTCCTCAGAATTCTTAATCATGTGTTTCTGCAGCAAAATAGGATATAAACTCAAAACACACAAAGACTTTAGAGTTGTGAGTTGGGGAAACACCCCCACTGACAGGAACGAACAGGTCCATTCTTGATTCAATTAAAATAAATAAAGTGCTATTAATATATCTACAAAATGCTAGAGCTTTTGTCTGTTACATGTATTTTCAGATAGAAGGAAAAAAGCAAAATATAAAGTGTCTTTATGAAAAGGTATTAATCAATTTGGAGGGTTTTTTGGTCTCTACTTCAACATTCTCTAAAGAAAAACTTTTGATGTTAAAAAAATAAGCAGCTTTCAAAAGCTACCAAGTGCTTTTACGAAAGCTAGGTATTATAAGCTTTGTCCAGCTACAGTTTCAGCTTTTCAGCCAAAGCCTGTTGTTAAAATATTCTAAAATGATGGAGAACTAAAAAAAAAAAAATATATATATATATATATATATATATATTGGAAACAGTCTGCTGGCTGGCTTTTTATATCCCCCCATACTGGGGAGGTCAAAATTGATGGGAAATAAGTCTCAATCCATAAACAATGCATATGCACCATTGTTCCTACACTGTATACAATCTAAAGAATTCACAGTAGCTAAACAGATCTCTCTAACTGCCCAAGGAAAACCACTTCCCAGATATATTCAGTTTAGCGAAGGATTCCTACAAGAGGCACTCAAGTTTCCCTCAAAAGTGGAGTGTCACAGTGTAAAATCTTTAGGGGGGGAAATCATGGCAAACATATCCTTACCATTCTCACTGGGCTCTGCTGGCTTGGGCACGTCTCGGAACGGGATTATGACTGCATCTCCAGGCACTCTGGGGCTTTCCACATACTTGGGCTTCCTGACAGGACCTGTAGCAGGGAAAGATCTGAGTGTGTCTAATTTTTTCCAGCTGCAAACAAAGCTTCAGAATGTACAGTGCATGTCCTTACCAGAACCCAGAGATGCCTAAAGAGCCAGCCCCTTCCCCTCCCGTGAACACACACGCGGTCATTTCAGTACAGACGCAGCAACGTCCAGACTGGGCTGCCAAAGAGATGGGTGGAAGCTCGGCTCGCAGAATGTAAACTCTGACAAAAACAAAAGCAGCTCTTCTGCTATGCAGCCTCTACAGCTGTCTTTGGTATATGTCACGGAAGTGACTTTGACATGTTCGGACCTGGGCGGCTCGTGGTGAAGGATTTTTTTAACTTGGAATTTGTCTCTAACTGGGACCAAGACGATCAGGTTGCCTGGTACCTCCCCAAAGTCAGGAGGCAAGGATCATAGGCCGCCAGGCTGTAACATCAACATGCTCTGCGCAGCCATGGAACGCAGGCGTTTGATCAGCCTGGTGACACATGGCAATTGTGCCGGGCAGGAAAGACGGCTGCTTTCTTGTCAGCTGACATAGAAGAGGGAAGGCAGAGCAGTCAGTCCGGCATGCAATTCGGGACACAGAGAGCCTGTTAATCATCCCTCTCACCACCTCTTCAACCCCAACTTATCATCAGATAATCTGGAATTCTGAATTAGGCTACATGAAACCATCACACATTGCTGGTGGTAATGTACACGCACAGTCACTTTGGAAAACAGCTTGGCAGTTTCCAAGAAGGTTACACATATGGTCCAATAAACCCACTTCTGTGTAAATATACATTCAGACAAAAATCTGTACATGGATACTCTTAGTAACATTACTCATTAACAGCCAAATGTCCATCAACTGATGACAACAAAATGTGATATACTTATCACGGGGCAATAAAAAGGAAGTACTGATTCATGCTAAACATGGGCGAAGCCTGAAAATATTTTGCTCAGTAAAAGAAGCTAGTCCCCAAAGACCACATAATATATGATTCCATTCAAATGGAATGTCCAGAAGAGGCAAATTTACAGAAACAGAGTATGAATGGTTACCAGGGCATGGGTAACCATGTGCAGGCTTGTGGGGTGATGGCTAGGGAGTCTGGAGTGATAAAATTAATCTAAAATTGGGTTGTGGTGATGGCACAAAACCTTGTGAATATACTAAAAACTGCTGCAGTGTACACTTCAAATGAGTGGATTGTATGGTATGTGAATTATATCTAAATGAAGCTGCTTTAAAAAAAAAACACAAAAAACACTGCCTATTCTGTCCAGTCCTTTCAAACATCCCACGACACTTTGGTCCAGAATCATCCACTTGACTCTTGTTTTCCTTGGTTGCCTTATACTTAAAGTGTGCTTTTAATAAACATTTCACATCACTAAGAGAAGGTGGAGGATGAGTCACAGACAGGGGTCTACAGTTCTCTCTCCTGTTCAGCCCTCAGACACAACCCGGCCCCTCCCAGGACCTCAGCCTCCGCACTGCACACTGACGGGGGAGTCAGGCAGATTCTGAAATCCTCCTGTGTCAAACGTCTCATGCATCTGAGAAATTCTATTCAGAATGTGGTTTATGGTGAGACATGCTGCCACCTAAAGGTTTACTGCAAAAGTGTCTACACTACTATAAAAATAATCTAATTCCCAGCCAGTTATAACGTACCACAACCGAAAATAGGCTACAAGATCAAAGAAGCTTATAGAGCTTCACAAATAGGATATCATTTCAGACTTTAGAAATCATGATTCCAAAATGACTAAAGTAGTAGGTAACCATATGGCTGTCTTCATGATTGATTTAACCCTGTTAGAAAGGGAGTTTTTTAATTAATTTATTTATTTGGCTGCACTGGGTCTCAGTGGAGGCCTGTGGGATCTTTCCTTGTGGCATGCTGGCTTAGCTGCCCTGGGGCATGCGGGATCTTAGTTCCCCAACCTGGGATGGAACCTGCATTCCCCTGCGTTGGAAGGCAGATTCTTAACCACTAGACTGGCAGGGAAGTCCCAGAAAAGGACTGTTTTTAAAGGTTGAAATGGAATGGTTACTGCGGATGGGCAGAAGGAAAGTAAGTGGAAAATGTCAGCTATACAACGGTACACAAAATACAATTCAGATTTTATTAAGAATACACATCTATCCATATATAAATATGCATGAAGGGAAAGACTGAGGAGAGGGGAAACAAAGATATTTGCTGTGATCAGATCAGACCAGATCAGTCGCTCAGTCGTGTCTGACTCTTTGCGACCCCATGAATCGCAGCATGCCAGGCCTCCCTGTCCATCACCAATTCCCAGAGTTCACTGAGACTCATGTCCATCGAGTCAGTGATGCCATCCAGCCATCTCATCCTCTGTCTTCCCCTTCTCCTCCTGCCCCCAATCCCTCCCAGCATCAGAGTCTTTTCCAATGAGTCAACTCTTTGCATGAGGTGGCCAAAGTACTGGAGTTTCAGCTTCAGCATCATTCCTTCCAAAGAAATCCCAGGGCTGATCTCCTTCAGAATGGACTGGTTGGATCTCTTGCAGTCCAAGGGACTCTCAAGAGTCTTCTCCAACACCACAGTTCAAAAGCATCAATTCTTTGGCGCTCAGCCTTCTTCACAGTCCAACTCTCACATCCATACATGACCACAGGAAAAACCGTAGCCTTGACTAGACGGACCTTTGTTGGCAAAGTAATATCTCTGCTTTTGAATATGCTATCTAGGTTGGTCATAACTTTCCTTCCAAGGAGTAAGTGTCTTTTAATTTCATGGTTGCAGTCACCATCTGTAGTGATTTTGGAGCCCAGAAAAATAAAGTCTGACACTGTTTCCACTGTTTCCCCATCTATTTCCCATGAAGTGGTGGGACCGGATGCCATGATCTTCGTTTTCTGAATGTTGAGTTTTAAGCCAACTTTTTCACTCTCCACTTTCACTTTCATCAAGAGGCTTTTGAGTTCCTCTTCACTTTCTTCCATAAGGGTGGTGTCATCTGCATATCTGAGGTTATTGATATTTCTCCTGGCAATCTTGATTCCAGCTTGTGTTTCTTCCAATCCAGCGTTTCTCATGATGTACTCTGCATATAAGTTAAATAAACAGGGTGACAATATACAGCCTTGACGAACTCCTTTTCCTATTTGGAACCAGTCTGTTGTTCCACGTCCAGTTCTAACTGTTGCTTCCTGACCTGCATACAAATTTCTCAAGAGGCAGATCAGGTGGTCTGGTATTTCCATCTCTTGAAGAATTTTCCACAGTTTATTGTGATCCACACAGTCAAAGGCTTTGGCTGTGAAGGAGACAGCAACTAGGAAAAACCTGAACGGGGCAGGCAGAAACAGACCCAGGACAACTGCAAGAGATTTTCTACACTGTGGGTTCCCAAACCACTCCTTATAGTAAAAGAGATCAAGAGCACCTTTCTCTCTTCATCCACTCTTCTCCATTTACAGAACTCAAGGGAGCTAAAGCCTTTTTTTATTATTTTCCAATGATTCAAGTTACCCAAAACAGCAACCAGGCTCTACTCATGGAGTACCTGTAAGTTTCTGTTCACCTTAACTCCTTGGAGAATAGTAATAACTTACAGAGACCTACTTCCCAGCAATCCACCTATCCCATACATCCTTCCAAAACGTTCTCCTGCACGTGGATGAACAACGACTGTTAGGAATGGTTGGAATATGAACCTCAACATCACCCAGAGCCTTTGGAAAGCATCTGTGCCCATCCGTTTGCCTGTAACTGTGTTCTATTCAGAGGTCAATCCCTCACTGTAAGAGATATTCAACACTAAGGAGATGGTGTTAAGAGCAGAGCCTCTGAATGGTTCAAAGCCTCTGAACTGATTCACTGTGCTGTCCAGAAGAAACTAACACAACATTGTAAATCAATTAGTTTTTTTGTTGTTGTTGTTTTGTCAAAGAGCAGAGCGTTTAGAGCTGGGCAGACCTAGGTTTAAAGATGGTCTCCGTCCCTGTCCAACTCAAACTTCAGTACACCCCAGAGCTAAAAGAAGAATGAGGGAGGCTTCAGCTCTTAGGGGAATATCCTGAGAGCAGAGGTCAAGTGTCTCTGGCTCCCTGGCTTGGCACAGTGCCTGCCACAGTGAACAGTGAGGCTGGAAAAGAGACCTAGAATGTAACAAAGTCAGTAAAACTGCAGTCAGTGGCCACACAAGGGTAAGGGCTTACATACATTAATTCATCCAGTTCTAATAACTTTGGAGGAAAAACACTATTTCCCCCATTTTTAGGTCAGGAAGCTGAGGCTCAAATCTATGAAACAATTTGCTCAAGGCCAACACACGGTAAAGAAGGAACTCACACAGTTTTGAGGTGTGTGCAGGTTTGAAGCCCGTGTATTAAATCGCCATTCAGCCCTTATAAAAACTAGGAAATCTAGCTTAAATAGGCAATCCTAGAAAAGGCCAGGGCAGTAGGGCCTTCCACCACCCAACCCTAGGTCTTGGCTATACATTCAGCAAATCTTTTATTCATACACCCTTGTTTCTGATCTCCTCTTTTACTAGGAGTTGAAATATGAAGTGAATATAAACCACAGTTCTCCAACCTGATCCTTTTATTTAAATTGCTTTTCACAAACAGCTGAAACTCAAATGCTATAAAACCGGATAAATTTATAACTCAGAGGTTTTCTTCTCTCCCCCCTCAATTGCTCGTTAGAGACTCTTTGGGCACTTTCCATTAAACACAGCAGATGAACGCTCGTTTGCCCTCACTCCCTTTCAAAACACCATTAAAGCTGCAGTAAAGGGATTTAAGAGAGACCAGGGGGGAAGGAAGACAACCACAGGCAAGAAACCAAACTTCTGGAAGTGGAAACAGACTGCCAAGGAGCATGGACGGAGCACAGCAGGAAAGGTTAGGATTGGGGAGGGGAAAGGGCGTGCGGGGGAGGGAGGGCTCAGCCTCACAGACAGCAGACCCCTCTGAAGGCAGGGGCATGGCAGGGTTGAATGCAGAAGTGTGGGTTGGAAATCTACTGAAAGGCAAGTAAGACCCCTCCAGAACCGTTTCCCAAACCAGGAAGCATTCCCTCCTTCATCCTGGATGCAGAAGTCTTCCCTGGAAAGGCTGAATTCCCAGACCTTGGAGATTCAAGAGCTCAACTCTTCAGTGCTACACTAAATCAGGGATCGAGAAAAATTCTCCATGTGGATTGGTGGGCCCCACCCAGATGCATCTCTCCACACCCTCTACCCCAGCTGTCTGCTATGAAAATGCTGACAACAAGCTTGCACACCAAGGAGGAACCTTTTTTGGTACCAGGGACAGGTTTCGTGGAAGACAAAAATTTTTGCATGGACCAAGGTTGGGGGTGGGGTGGGGTGGGGCTGGGAGAGATGGTCTGGAGATGATTCAAGTGCCATTACATTTATTGTGCACCTTATTTTTATTATTATTGCATCAGCCCCACCTCAGACCATCTGGCATTATATCCTACAGGTTAGGGATCCCTGGATTAGATTCCTCCCTGGGAGGAGAAAAGACCTATACATAATCACAGTTGAAGCCAAGCCCCCAAAGAAATGGTGGGTCCCTGACCCATCACTCTACCACAAAGCCTTCCCTACACAGAAACACACACACACACACACACACACACACACACCTCTCTACCATTTAGTCAGCTTTTTAGTACCTTGTACTTACAAACTAAAATCATCAGAAACTCAAGGAAAGATCCTACTCTAACAGAAAACACCAATAACAGGTTGAAGAAGGAATCTTGAGGAATCAGAGTTAATAGGAGGTACATACCCTCCAGAAAGATAAGAGCTACTGTTTCCATTACACACGGTGTTCTGTGACAAGGGGCATTCAGGGTCTGTGATGTGGGCAGCTGACCAGACTGACCACAGGAAGGGACGACCAGAGGCCACACCAGTTAGGAGCCACTGTAATCACTGGCTCTTACACTAAACTGCCATCTATTAAGCCACAGTGACACTGAGTTCTATGCCACTGAAATGGAAAACTTCTAAATGAAGTGGCCAAATCCATCATCAACAGAGATCAAAACCGAAAAACACATTTCCCTAACACCTGACCCTTACTCAGGGGAAACGACTGCCCAGCACATTTCTACCCACAGCTTTTTGTTTACAATGACATATTCAACATTCCCAAGTCCGCCTGCAATGCAGGAAACACAGGAGATGTGGGTACAATCTCTGGGTTGGGAAGATCCCCTGGAGAAAGGAATGGCAACCCACTCCAGTATTCAAGTGGACTCCCGCCCTACACACACACAAGCATAAACTACCTAAAAAAGTAAAATAACTTCACCCCTTCATGTAAAACAAGCACTATCAAGTTAATCCCCCCAAATTAACCAGAATCAATACTATAATAACAATTACCCACAAAGCACAGCTTGCTGGCTCCTGTTTAAGACAAGAGGCTCTGAAAAACAAGACTGTCAGGTATTAGCTTAAAAAGGTGCTCATCCAGAAGCTAGTGTGCTTCCCTGCTGCAGCGGACTTCCCTCCCTATCACTCCTGGGCACCTAAGACACTGGTGTAAAGCACTTTTCAAGCTTAACTGGGCATAAGGATACCATGGGGGGCTCTTTAAGATGCAGCTTCTGATGAGGTTACCAGGTATGGTGGGAACCACGGGCCATACTTTGGTATCAAGTACGCAGAACACAGCCCACTGTGGGCGCCCCTCTAAGGAAGACCTCTCTTCTGTCAGGGTCTGAGCAGGGTCTCCAGCCATGAGTGGGGCACCAGTCTGTCCAGTTTACAAGGTTTATGATGAACAGGGATTGTTCTCGATCATAAACTACACCCAGTTCATAACAGCTCTGGATCTCTTCTCATCTCGATTTCCCCAGCTTCCTCTGCCCCCCATCCTCTGCTCCGTGATACAGAGGAAAGGGGGCTCTCCAACGTAGAGACAAAGGGCTCTTAGGATGAAGAGAAACAGGAAATGTGCCCCAGAGTGGTTACACAGACACCCAGTAGGCAGCCTGCACAGGAGAGCTCCCGCCAGCTCCTTACACTGTCCAGGGGCTTGCGTCAGTGGCGGGCAGCGGGGTTGGGTGGGGGCATCTCCCTTAGTCATCTCCGTCCACAACCTGGAACACAGCCTTCTCCCCATCCCTCTCCTGCCTCTATGTAAATCTCCAAGTACACTTTTCCCAGAGGCCAGTTTTCCTACTCCTTTTGACATTTTAATCACACAGCTATTTTGCTGCTTAGAAACGACCATATAAGGAATATTTTTAAAAAAGGAAAGGCAGAAATAAACCAAACTGGGCTTTATCTCCAGGCAGCGCAAGAGAGAAGGGCAGGGGTTACTTCTCATTTCTGAATGGTTCAGTTAAAAATAATTATATATATATTTGAAAGTCATATTTGGGACACAGAACACCTGAGGGTACTTACTGCATTTAAGGTAGATCTTACATTTTTTCACGACATCTGGACACTATGAAAAGTGACTCTCCTGTGTTATCAATCATTTTCGTTTTCTTTTGTTTTTTAGCATCCTGAACTTTCACAGTAAAGGTTCCTGTCACTTTTACCTGATCTGGGTTTTCATCTCACATTAGGAAATGTTCACAACAAGAAGAGAAAAATAAAAAGGGTGAGGAAGAGCATTTCTTTGGCAGGGCAGAGAGGGCGAGGGTGAGGGGGGCCTTTATCACCAAAGCAAATGTCATAAATCAAGTCAGCAAGAAACAGTAAACTCTGAAATTACAGTCTTGGACTTTTAAAGAGCACAATACCTATACTGAGCTTCCAAAGTCTGGCCCCTCTCTCTCCTGTACCCCCACAAGAAAGCATCATGGCGGGGCAGGGGGAGGGGAGAGAAATGCACTTCGGGACTGAGAAAGGGAAGACTTGGCCCAAGTCGACAGAGTGGAGGGAACCTGGCTTTACCTCCATCTGCTTCGCACAGTGTTGAGGCTGGGCAGGTGAACTTGCAGGACTGCCTACTGGGGCTGAGTCTCTTGGGAGGACTTCCTTTAAGGAAGGAGCCGGCTGATCAAATGACTGGGTCAGAAAGCCTCGGCCCAAGGGGACAGCAATTTCAAGCACAGAGTGTCATCCTATCATTGGATTTCTCCTATGAGAAGCAGGGTAGAGGCTACAAATAAAACCCCAAACTGCTACCTGAGAGGACTCAGCTCCAGGGAATGCCACCTGGGTGCCAGGGGCTAATGTGGGGCTCCAGGAGAGAAGAGCCAGCTACCCCGGCATCCGGAACTTTCCTGGCCAGGAGCACATGCCGTGGCCCTGGGGAATGTTCTAAAACTTCCAGAGACATTTTAACAAGGGCCTGGGGCCTTGTGTAAGGAGAGGTGGGCAACAAGTCAGTGAAACGAGTTATTAGTGCTGTAACCTCATCGGACCCAAAGACAAGCGAGGTCTGTGGAAATTCAGACTGTTCATTCTAAGGAAGAAAAAACAGAAGGCAAGAGGGAAAAAATGGGCAGTCTGCTGACAGTGAATGAAATACAACAGTTACCTGACACTCTCTTAGTAAGCCTCCATTCTCTTTCGAATAACATTTTTTTGTAAGAGTGACACGACCTAGGGACTGAACAATGATACCAACGTTGAGATGGGTAGACAGCCTTTATTCACTCATGCAGTGCACAGGGGCTGTGCAATGGGAATGTGCACTGCCACTAGGGCACTGAAATCTAGCAGGAAAATAAGCTATCAAAACGGAGCTACCCCCCTTTCAATAAAGCATTCTTGAAATAAATGTTGGCAAAGATTTGCAAGTCTCAGCTTGCAGTGTGCATGTTTATAGTATTATGAATATAATACATTCCCAGTTCAACAAAGCACCCTGAGCCACGTTCCCACTTTCTCCCAGCTCACTTTGTCTGCCATACTGTTCTTGTAATGTACCTGACTTTTCATGTATTACAGCATGAAAGTGAAAAGTGAAAGTCTTAATTGCTCAGTCATGTCAGACTCTTGGAGACCCTATGGACTGTACTCCACCAGGCTCCTCAGTCCATGGAACTCTCCAGGCAAGAATACTGCAGTGGGTTGCCATTCTCTTCTCCATGGGATCTTCCCAACCCAGGGTTCAAACTCAGGTCTTCTGCACTGCAGGCAGATTCTTTACCATCTGAGCCACCAGGGAAGCTCTGGTGTATTACAGCATGGAAATGCATTGATTCACCTATTTACTCAGAGAAGGCAATGGCAACCCACTCCAGTACTCTTGCCTGGAAAACCCCATGGATGGAGGAGCCTGGTAGGCTGCAGTCTATGGGGTCACTAGGAGTTGGACACGACTGAGCGACTTCACTTTCCCTTTTCACTTTCCTGCATTGGAGAAGGAAATGGCAACCCACTCCAGTGGTCTTGCCTGGAGAATCCCAGGGACAGGGGAGCCTGGTGGGCTGCCATCTATGGGGTCATACAGAGTCGGACATGACTGAAGCGACTTAGCAGCAATAGCAGCAACCTATTTACTCAACAAGTATCTGTTGCACAACCACTGTGCCAGGCATGAGGTGACAATAAGATGTGACAGGACTCCCCCAAAGCCCTCAGTTGAGGGGACAAGAGTCTTTATCACATCATCTGAATTTTATTTCAAAACACTTCAACATAAACAGTGCAATATAAATGTGTGTCTGTTGGCTTTAATCTCCTGCCTGAGGTCAATTAATTGTCTTAATCTATAATACAGACTCCTGGAGTAGTTAACTAGCTTCTAATCAAAGGCCACACACACAACAGCTAAGGTCACCGCAAGTCCTAGTCGGTCAGCTAGCTGTCCTTATCAGCAACCAGCACCATGGTAATTAGCACACTGACGGTCAGAAATGGACTTTCACACAGCTTAAATCACTGACTTCGTTAATTGGTACTATGGCTGTTGGAAATCTCTCTTCAGTGGTGAATTCATGGTATTTGAAGTATGAGGACTGAAAAGAACTATCACAGAAATACTCTGGCCCATGTGTGACCCAGGCGGGTCCACAGATGTGCACTGGCTTGATTGGTAAGTGGTTGGAGGTCCAGCTGCTGATTCTAGGAAATTATTTGGCCCCAGAGTCAAAATGTCATAAGAAATTCTGTCTGTGGGAGGTAGAACTCCAAATATTCCCGGGCCTTAATGATTGAATCAAACACTCTTCAGGTATTGCTATGAAGGGGTTCTGCAGGTGGGATTAAGAATTAAGGTCACTAACAAGGACAGGGAGGGAATTAGCAGAGGGACTAGCAGAGGGAACTCTGTTCAGTGTTATGTGGCCGTCTGGTTTGAGTTTGGGGGAGAATGGATACATGTGTATGTATGGCTGAATCCCTTTGCTATCAGCCTGAAACTGTCACAACATTGTTAGGCTGTCTCTTTGCTATCCGCCTGAAACTGTCACAACATTGTTAATCAGCTATGCTGTGCTCACTTGCTCAGTCGTGTCTGACTCTTTGCAGCCCCATGGACTGTAGCCTGCCAGGCTCCTTATATTCCAATACAAAATAAAATGTTGTTTTTTGCTTTTAAATAAAGAATTAAGGTTACTAACCAGCTGACCTTAAACTAGAGAGATCATTCTGGATTGCTGGATGGGCCCCATGTAATCACATAAACCCTTAAAAGTAGAAGAGGAAGACTGAACTCAGTCTTCATCTCAAGAACACTTGTGATGTTTCCCAGGGGGGGATGTCAGAAACTTTTTACAAGGGCTTGGAGCCTTGTGTAAGGAGAGAAGGGTAGCAAGTCAGTGCAACCTGAGTTAGAGGATGAGGGGAGATAGGGCCGAAGCGGTGGAGACGGTCAGAGAGATTCAGAGCATGAGAAGGATTCAACCCTTCTGGACAGGGCATGAGGCTGGTTTTGAAGATGCAGGGAGGGGGCCACGAACAAAGGGATGCAGCCAGCCTTGAGACATTTAGATGGACCCCCAGCGAAGAGCCAGCAAGCAAAGGAGGACCTCAGTGTTACAGCCATATGGCACTGAACTCAGCCAACCTGAATGAGCTTGGGAATACTTCATCTTCTGAGCCCCAGAAAGGAACGCAGGCCCACCAGCATCTTCCACTGTGCCTTGGGAAACCCAGACCAGAGATACAACCGTGCCAGGTGGTGCCTGGACTTCTAACCTACAGAACTGTGAGATAATTTGTTTTAAGCTGCTGCGTTTGTAGTAATTTCTAAAGGCACTAGTAGAAAACTAACATATTATCCATAAAATGCTGGAATACTTGCTACAGGTAAACACTGAATGCAAAGTGCCACCAGAACACTACCCCCTCCCCCAAAGGACAGAGCTGGAACTTTATTAGGCGTATGAAACAGACTGTATGACTGCACTGTGCCAGCCTGCTAATAAACCTATAAATGGGCAGAATGCCACCTGGGCCTTGTTTTCATTCATACCTCAGTGAGTTTATAATGAGGAAATCTGTTGCCCTCACCTTTACTTTGGCCACCTGACACGAAGAGCCGACTCACTGGAAAAGACCCGCTGGGAAAGATTGAACCAGGAGGAGAAGGGGGCAACATAGGAATTAAATAGTTGAGTGGCATCACCAACTCAAGAGACACGAGTTTGAGCAAACTCCAGGATATAGTGAAGAACAGGGAAGCCTGGCAGGCTGCAGTCCACGGGGTCACAAAGAGTCTGACACGACTCAGCGAATGAACACCACCACCACCTCCTATAACTACTGGTTGCAATTATAACTTACCATAAAGAATCTAAACCCCTGAATGCTGATAAGAATCATTAACCAAATTGTCCCAAATAAATGATTAACCACAAATCTTGGTTTTAAGGTGTCCCTGGAGAAAGATCTGAGTCTTTCCTGGAGTGACAGTTTCAACTTCTCTAAGGAACTAGGAAATTTCGTGACATGGTATAGGAGGCAGTGATCAAGACCATACCCAAGAAAAAGAAATGCAAAAAGGCAAAATGGTTGTCTAAGGAGGCCTTACAAATAGCTATGAAAAGAAGAGAAGTGAAAGGCAAAGGAGAAAAGGGAAGATACACCCATTTGAATGCAGAGTTCCAAAGAATAGCAAGGAGAGATGAGAAAGCCTTCCTCAGTGATCAATGCAAAGAAATAGAGGAAAACAACAGGATGGGAAAGAAAATTTTCCTTTTTTTTTTTCCTCCAAGAAAATTAGAGATACGAAGGGAACATTTCATGCAAAGATGGGCCCAATAAAGGACAGAAATGGTATGGACCTAACAGAAGCAGAAGATATTAAGAAGAGGTGGCAAGAATACACAGAAGAACTATACAAAAATGATCTTCACGACCCAGATAATCATGATGGTGTGATCACTCAGCTAGACCCAGACATCCTAGAATGTGAAGTCAAGTGAGCCTTAGGAAGCATCACTATGAACAAAGCTAGTGGAGGTGATGGAATTCCGGTTGAGCTATTTCAAATCCTGGAAGATGATGCTGTGAAAGTGCTGCACTCAATATGCCAGCAAATGTGGAAAACTCAGCAATGGCCACAGGACTGGAAAAGGTCAGTTTTCATTCCGATCCCAAAGAAAGGCAATGCCAAAGAATGTTCAAACGACCACACAATTGCACTCATCTCACATGTTAGCAATGTGATGCTCAAAATTCTCCAAGCTAGGCTTCAACAGTACATGAACCATGAACTTCCAGATTTTCAAGTTGGATTTAGAAAAGGCATAGGAAAAAGAGATCAAATTGCTAACGTCCGCTGGATCATCGAAAAAGCAAGAGAGTTCCAGAAATATATCTACTTCTGCTTTATGGACTATGCCAAAGCCTTAGACTGTGTGGATCATCACAAACTGTGGAAAATTCTTAAAGAGATGGGAATACCAGATCACCTGACCTGTCTCCTGAGAAATCTGTATGCGGGTCAAGAAGCAACAGTTAGAACTGGACATGGAACAACAGACTAGTTCCAAATCAGGAAAGGAGTTACTCCAAGGCTGTATATTGTCACCCTGCTTATTTAACTTACATGCAGAGTACATCAAGAGAAATGCTAGACTGGATGAAGCACAAGCTGGAATCAAGAGTGCCAGGAGAAATATCAATAACCTCAGATATGCAGATGACACCACACTTATGGCAGAAAGCAAAGAACTAAAGAACCTCTTGATGAAAGTGAAAGAGGTGAGTGAAAAAGATGACTTAAAACTCAACGTTCAGAAAACGAAGATCATGGCGTCTGGTCCCATCACTTCATGGCAAATAGATGGGGAAACAGTGAGAGACTTTATTTTGGGGGCTTCAAAATCACTGCAGATGGTGACTGCAACCATGAAATTAAAAGACGCTTACTCCTTGGAAGTAAAGTTATGACCAACCTAGACAGCATATTCAAAAGCAGAGACATTACTTTGCCAACAAAGGTCCCTCTAGTCAAAGCTATGATTTTTCCAGTAGTCATGTATGGATGTGAGAGTTGGACTATAAGGAAAGCTGAGTGCTGAAGAGTTGATGCTTTTAACTATGGTGTTGGAGAAGACTCTTGAGAGTCCCTTGGACTCCAAGGAGATCCAACCAGTCCATCCTAAAGGAAACCAGTCCTGAATATTCATAGGAAGGACTGATGCTGAAGTTGAAACTTCAATTGATTCGAAGAACTGACACATTTGAAAAGACCCCGATGCTGGGAAAGATTGAAGGTGGGAGGAGGAGGAGACGACAGAGGATGACATGGTTAGATGGCATCACTGACTCAATGGACGCGAGTTTGAGTAAACTCCAGAAGTTGGTGACAGACAGGGAGGCCTGGTATGCCACAGTCCACGGGGTCGCAAAGAGTGGGACTTGACTGAGCAACCGAACTGAACTGAAGGAACTAGGAAAGGAGCCCATAAGGGGAAGGGGGTTCTCCTCATATTCACATTAGCAGGAGATGAGCCCTGGGCTGCATGATAGTATTAAGACTCCAGAAACAGGGAGGCAGGGTCCTCATGAACTTTCTTTCCCTGAGGGTTTCTGACTGCTTCCCACTCTCAAGCAGTCGTGTTCAAAGTGTGGTCCGTGGACCAACAGCAACAGCATCACCTAGGATCTTGTTAGAAATGCAAACTCTCAACTCTACCTCAGGTGATCTAATTCGGATGCTTTTGTTTGAAAACCAAATTATACAAGAATTTGGGTTAATTACATAAGAACTTATCCTTGCCTTGAGGCAGCTTCCAATCAAATAAGAAGATTAGGCAGAAAGATCTGCCCTGGATAAGAAACTTTATGAGTTTAGTTAGACTAGGTTAAAAGATTATCCTTAGATGTTAGTTACAACCTCACTAGCTTATACTGAAACCATTAAGAGATCAGTGAGCTACCAGCACACACCTAGTTGCTGGTGTTGTTTAGTTGCTAAGTCATGTCCAAATTGTTTATGATCCCATGGACTGTAGCCTGCTGGGTTCCTTCTGTCCATGGGATTTCCTGGGCAAGAATACTAGAGGGGGTTGCCATTTCCTTCTCTCAGGGGTATTCCCGGCCCAGATGAACCTCCATCTCCTGCATTGGCAGGCGGGTTCTTTAGCACTAAGCAACCAGGGACACACCTGGTAGAATAGCTGAAAAATTTTTTTGTAATTTGATGATTAAGACCTGCTCATGAGGATGCAGATCAATAGGAACCCTCCTACACTGCTGGCGGGAATGCAAAATGGTACAACCACTTTGGAAAATAGCTGGTATTTTCATATAAAATTAAACGTAATACACTTAACAAGTCATGAAGCAATTCCACGACTAGGTATTGACTCAAGATAAATGAAAACATATATTTACTGAAAAATCTGTATGCACATATTTATAGCAATTTACTCATAAACAACAACAACAAAAACCCCCTGAAAGCTATTCAAATGTCCTTCAGTTGATAAATGGATAAACTATGGTATATCCATGCAGTAATTAATACTCAGCAATTATTAATTGGACAACTAAGTATTATTAATACCAATAAAAAGTAAAGAGGTAAGACACAAAATTGTAAATCAACTATGCTTCAATAAAAATAAACTGAAAAAAGAGGTTTTGATACCCACACTACAACATGGATGAATTTCAAAAGTATTATACTTAATGAAAGAAGTCAGATTCAAAAGGCAGGATAAATGCATGCTTCTACTGATACAACATTCTGGAAAAGACAAAACTATAGGTTTGGAGAGCATCAGTGGTTCCCAGGCAGAAGGAGTTACTACAAAGGGGAAGAATGAGGAAGTATTTGGGGATGAGGGAACTGTTCTGTGCTTGATACTGGTGGTGCTTTCACAACTCTATGTATTTGCCAAAGCTCACAGAGCAAAAATAATTTTATTCTACGTAAATAAAAAAAAAAAAAGCAAAAAAAAAAAATTAAAGTAGAGGGGGCCTGACTGAGGGTATCATTCTGTGTAGGGGAGTGACTAAAACTGCTTGAAATCTCCACTCTGGGTGAACAGTTCTGACTCACTGAGAGAGAGAATTAGGCAGAGGCCAACCCTAGCATCTGTCATCCTCTCCCATCTTGGTAAGAGAGACCTGATTTTTAACTGGTCATTGTTCTGAAAAGTACCTAATACCTGTTAAAAAAAAACAGAAGAGATCACAGGGGATTGCTTCAGCAGGGTGCTGGGGGCTGTTTAGACTCTCCAGACTAGCTGATTACATACGTGTGTACTCATGATTGACTTCCTCTCATCTGGACTATTTTCCAGCTCTGCAAATTGCAAAAAAACTGAGAGCAATGCAAATGAATTTTGTCTTGCAGAGATCATAAATCTCTTTAATCCAGATTCTCATTTAAACTGGTCTTAACGTCGTGCTTGTTCCTGCCTTAATAAATGAGCTAAATAAAACTGTTGACATAGGACCTTTTGATGCTTGCATGTCGTATTTTTGCCTTTTTGAAAGTTATACTTGAGCAGCACAGCATATTAAATGAATAAAAGGCTGCATTTTCTAGCCTCCTTGGCAGCCACTGAGAGGAAAGCGAGTGTTGGGTGGTGTTTCAAGAAAGACTGTTTAATGGGAGCTGACCCAGCTGGGAGAAGCCCCCTTTTTGCTCTTCTCTTTCCTCCTCTTGGCAGAAAGGCTGACATGTCTGCTAGTACTCAGCAACCCTACTGGACTTTGAGATGACCTTGTGATAAGAGGCTTCCCTGGTGGTTCAGAGGGTAAAGCGTCTGCCTGCAATGCAGGAGACCTGGGTTCGATTCCTGGGTCGGGAAGATCCCCTGGAGAAGGAAATGGCAACCCACTCCAGTACCCTTGCCTGGAAAATCCCATGGACGGAGAAGCCTGGTAGGCTACAGTCCATGGGATCACAAACAGTCAGACACGACTGAGCGACTTCACTCACTCTGTGATAAGAGGGCGTTAACAGCCCCCAAAGCTGGGTCCAAGCCCCAACTGCTACAAACTGCACACGTTACTTCATTCGGAAGAATGGTGCGTGTGGCTGTGGTTAATGATTCTGAGATGAAAGCATCATTTTGTATTATCCCATGTGGGGCGGGCCCCAAATGCATTCACAAGTATCTTTACAAAAGAAAGATGAAGGGGGATCAGACCATCACAAGAGAAGGCCACGTGAGACGGAGACGGAGGCAGAATGGAATTGGATACAGCCCAACCCAGGAACACGGACAGCATCAGAAGATGGAAGAGGCAGGGACAAGATTCTCCCCAGAGCCTCCACAGGGGCTGCAGTTCTGCTGATACCTTGATTTCTGACTTTCAGCCTCCAGAAGTGTGGGATAAGCAATTGCTGTTGTCCTAAGCCACCAGGCTGGTGGTAACTTGTTGCAGCAGCCACACCAAGCTGGGAGACTGGTACCCTGAAGACAACTTGAACTCACCAAGGCCCAGTGCCACGTCCTCCTGGACCGTTAACTAACGAGAGAAATGCACCTTTATCTATTTAAAATACACTTTTATCTATTTATCTATCTGTTTAAGCTATTAGGTATTTGATTTTTTTTTCTTGAAGTCAAACTTAATCCTAATACACGGTGACATACTGGGATCATGAGTTCATGCCCCAGCCTCATCTTGCCCCAGTTGATCCATTATATTGGTTGTCCCGCAATCTGAGTAAGGTTGAGAATTAAATGAAGACTTGAAAAATGCCAAACTCAACTGCGTCTGAGTATCAGTACAACTGCGTTACTGTTAAGATTAAGTTTGCACCACTGGGCATAATCAGGGAATATGTCTAGTTGAAAATTTTTTATTTTTTAAAAATGTGGCATATCAGAGTATCTGACTAACTTTGTGATTCCTATTTGAAACAGGTAGCTTTCAGTTGTAAGTCAAATTTACTTTTTTACTATAGTTTTTATTTTTATTACTTTTTAAATTGGAGTACAGCTGATTTATAATACCATGCTTGTTTCAGGTGTATAGCATAGTAATTCAGTTTTTTTTGTCGACTGTATCGCATTTTAGGTTATTATCTCCATCTCTTTTGTGACCCCATGGGCCATCCATGGGATTTTCCAGGCAAAAATATTGCAGTGGATTGCCATTTCCTTCTCTGGAGGATCTTCCCAACCCAGGAATCGAACCCATGTCTTCTGCACTACAGGCGGTCTTTATTGTCTGAGTCACCAGGGATAGAATATAGTTCCTGGGTATACATTAAATCTTTGTTGCTGATCTATTTTTATGTATAGTAGTTTGTGTCCCATAATTTAATTTATCCCTACTTTATCCCTCTTCCTCACTCCTTTCCCGTGCAGTAACCATACGTTTGTTGTCTATGCCTGTGAGTCTGTTTCTGCCTTGTATATAGATTCATTTGTGTCATTTAGATTCCACATGTAAGAGATTTCACACAGTATTTATCTTTCTCTGACATTTCACTAAGCATAATATTATCTAGATCCGTCCACATTTCTGCAAATGGTCGTATTTCATTCTTTTTTTCTGGCTGAGTAATATTCCTGTGTGTGTGTGTCTGTGTGTGTGTGTGTGTGACATCTTAAGCCAGTCATCTCTTGGTAGGTAACAGGATTGTTTCCAGGCTTGGCTATTGTAAATAGTGCTTCTGTGAACATCAGGGTGCCTGTACCTTTTCAAATGGCATTTTTTGCTTCTTCCAGGTATATATGCCCAGGAGTGGAATTACTGGATCATATGGTAGCTCTATTTTTAGTTTTGTAAGGAACTTTCATACTGCTTTCCATAGTGTCTGCACCAATTTACATTCCCACCAACAATGTATGAAGGCTCCCTTTTCTCCACACCCTCTCCAGCATTTATTATTTGCAGACTTTTTGATGATAGTCATTCTGACAGGTGACAATACCACATTGTGGTTTTGATTTGCATTTCTCTAATAATTAGTGACGGAGAAGGCAATGGCACCCCACTCCAGTACTCTTGCCTGGAAAATCCCATGGACGTTGAACATCTTTTCATGTGCCTGTTGACCATATGTATATCTTCTTTGGAAGAATATCTTTTCAGGTCTTCTGCCCATTTTTTACTGAGTTGATTTTTTTTAATATTGAGTTATATAAGCTGTTTTATATGTATGGTTTTAAATTAGACTATAAACATAAGATTTATAAGTTGAATTTAAAGGCTATGAAAAGCCATGTTTAAAATTATTAACTACAGTATATTGAACAGTAATTTGAAACTTTCATCATCTGTACAGAAAGTGCTGTTCTCAGACATCAAAAGCCTCCTTTTAATAATGGGCTCTCCAGTGTATAAAATAGTCTCTCACTTTCAAAATGTTCACTGGAAGGAATTCAAGATGGAAGGAAGGAAAGAGGGGGAGAGAGAGAAAGAGAAAAAAGAATTCCCTTAACTCCAAGTCCACCACAAGCCACCCACAGCCCCCAGCTGGCCAACAAAGCTAGCTATCATTCATTTCTGATTCCCCAGCTGAATTCTAGAACCTTCCATGAGTCACCACAGTCCTCACTGTCATGGTTGTCGTACCTGTCAGGATCTGCAGGGAACTCTTCCATGTTCCTGACTTCTGTACAGAGGAGACACTCTGCTCTGAGACCCTATGAGGTCAGGAGCAGCCTGCCATCTTGCTGTGCCTGGTCAGAGGCCGGTATGTCAGCCACACACGAGTGGCCTCTAACAGTCCCGGAGAGCCAGGACAGGCAAGGTTTCTGAGCTTGAGGCAAATGTCCTTCTCTGACCTCTGTGCTGAGGAGCTCACACTTGAATGCATGTGGTTCCCATTATCTGAAATACCTCTTGAAAACATCAGGAACCTAAGAGGGCAGCAGCTAAGTGACATTTGGGGGCTCAGCTATTATCTCTTTCAAGTTTGCCCAGGACAAGTTGCACTCACAGAGGACATAGGTAACCCATGACATCACTGCCGAGGAGCCAGATGAAGAGTCACAGGCAGAGTTCCTTCCCTTCCGACACAGCTGCCACCCCCGGTAATGGTGGAGACAGTCACAGCCCTCTCAGCTCCAACGTTCATCTTCCTACTAGTCAGTGTCTTGGGTTCAGGACACGGCAGAGGGAAGGGCTTCCACATTAAGTCGGTTACATCCAATTCTTCATGTATTTCCCTTGTCCATCAGCAACGACAATTTCACCTCATTCTCAAAACCTGTTTAACGTTAAATTTGGAATTCCTATGACACACTGATTTAATACAATAAAAAGAGTGACTGTTTGATTTTCTTTAGAACTAACTCTAACAGGCTGTCACACTAATCTCCAGCTTAGCACTTGCTAACCATTACCCAAGTCAACCACAGGCCATACTAAATTATCCCACTAACCCTCCCCGCCCCTATTTCAAAGACAACTCCTGTGGATGTGAACATTCCAGGAGGCAGAGAGCTGCTAGTCCCACCCACATTCCCACTCAACATGGGGTGCACTCTCAGAGTCCCTGGGCCACCTTCCACATAGCCTCGAAATTCTTAAAACATTTGGCCAAAGAAGAATGCAACAAGTCCCTAACCTGCCTCAAGTCAAAGATAAAAGCTCCAGAAGTTCAGAGTTTCAACCTGTTGTACATTTATACCTTTACAAGCAATATGCACATTAATTAATAATTAATTTTTATTAATTTTGAATAATCGGGGGGGAAGCTTAAAGATACAAATTAAAAGTTAACAGTATGCCCAAAAATAATAATAGCTTACTAGAAATTTTAACTTTTAAGTGTTCACTTTTTATGTAAACCCAATCGTGTACAAAGGCAAAGTCAGAAAGCAGCCTCTTTTTAAAAGAACTTAAAATAATTTAAAGTACTTTATATATGTGTCCATGCATGTATTCAAGTCCTGTCCAACTCTTTGTGACCCCGGGGACTGTAGCCCTCCAGGCTCCTCTGTCCATGGGATTTCCCAGGCAAGAATACTGGAGTGGGTTGCCAATTCCTACTCCAGGGGATCTTCCCAACCCAGGGATCAAACCCACGCTTCCTGACTCCTGAACTGGCAGGCAAATTCCTTACCAGTAGCGCAACCTGGGAAACCCCTAAAGTAGTTCAGCTACTAGGTATCATGAAAGAAACACAGAATTCCCCAGTTGTTTCTAGAACACAGGAATCCTTCTGCATTTACCACACGGTGGCGCTACTTCAATGCTAATTTCAGATAAAATCCAGAAGGGTGTTTCTTCACCAGCAAGAAAGTAATGCTTGCACCCCTTAGGAGTTAGGAGCTTCAGGTCTGAAAAAAAGTGTTTAAGGTTTCAGGTAACATACATATGGTTAACAGTCTATATGGAGAAATTAAAACCGCTCAGGCAGCAACTCTGCCCCCATTTTAGACTGGACCTAACAGCATTCTGACACTTTCGCTTGGCTAAGACTGATCAGTCTAACAGCCAACAAGGTAACATGTGTGGCGGAAGGTCTGAGTGCCTGAGTAAGGTGCCTCACAGTGCAACACTGAATGTCATCTGCCCATGAATCTATACTGACATAAATAAGTAAGTGAGGAAGAGGACAAGAGCCGTCCAGGCAGAAAAACTCCAAATAATTTATGTTAGTATTCCTCTCACAAAGAGGGGAGCCTAACTCCCCACCCTTCATGGAAGGCTCACACAGCAACTTCCTTCCAGAGGGTAGAGGATGGGGAAGGATGTAAGAAAAGTACTTTGACTGTAGAGAAACCTGGCCACAGCTGCCTTGGCCAGGTGACCAAAGTTAACGAAAACCCTGCTAAGTCATGTTGAAATGTCAACACAACATGATAAGAAGGGCACTTTACCTCTGTGGGCCTCCTCCCTTAAACCCCATAACTTCAGTCTAATCATGAGGAGCATCAGACAAATCCCGAAAGAAGGGCATCCTACGAAACAGGAACAGTAGGCTCAGAACTGCCATGGTCATCAAAACCAAGGAACGTCTGGGAAACTGTCAGAGCCAATGGAGCCTAAGGAGACAGGATAAGTGTCATATGGTATCCTTGAACAAGATCCTGGATATTAGTTATAAACTAAGGAAATATGAAGTATAGACTTCAGTTAATAATAATGTGTCAGGGACTTCCCTGGTGGTTAAGAATCCAACCTGCCAAGCAGGGGACACAGGTTCAGTCCTTGGTCTGGGAAGATCCCACATGCTGCGGGGCAACTAAGCTCGCACGCCGCAGTGCTGAGCCCATGTGCCACAGCTACTGAAGCCCGAGTGCCTAGAGCCCATGTCTGCAACAAGAGAAGCCACAGCGAGGAGAATCACATCACAATCAGAGCAGCCCCCACTCCCGCAACTACAGGAAGTCCAAGTGCAGCAAGGAAGACCAGCGCAGCCCAAAAAAGCCTATTAATAATAATATATAAGTATGAGAGGTGGCGGAGAAGGCAATGGCACCCCACTCCATTACTCTTGCCTGGGAAATCCCAAGGACGGAGGGGCCTGGTGGGCTGCAGTCCATGGGGTCGCTAGGAGTCGGACACGACTGAGTGACTTCACTTTCACTTTTCACTTTCATGCATTGGAGAAGGAAATGGCAACCCACTCCAGTGTTCTTGCCTGGAGACTCCCAGGGATGGGGGAGCCTGGTGGGCTGCCATCTATGGGGTCGCACAGAGTCGGACACAACTGAGGCAACTTAGCAGCAGCGGCAGTAGCATGAGAGGTGGATCAAATGGTAAAAGATCTGCCTGCAATGTGGGAGGACCTGGGTTTGACCCCTGGGTCAGGAAGATCCCCTGTAGAGGGAAATGGCAACCCACGCCAATATTCTTGCCTGGAGAATTCCATGGATGGAGGAGCCTGGAGGGCTATAGTCCATGGGGTCTCAATGAGTCAGACACGAATGAGTGACTGACACTTTCATAAGATCATTAGCTGTGACAGTATATCATACTATTATACTATGCTAATGATAAAAGAAAGTGGGCATGTGGTGGTATACAGGAACTCTGAATTAGCTTTACAACTTTTCTATAAATCAAAAATGATTCCAAAATAATTTTCATAAACTTTTTTTCCTAAGGCTCAAATGGTAACTAAGAGAAGTCTTCACACACAGGAGAATGCCTTCAGCTTCTGTATTAAGTAACTTAGGCTGTGTTCTCAACAATCCCTTGACATCCACCAAAGAGGAGGCGAGTAGTTACAGCCTGAAGGGTGTTCCCCCAAATTTCATATGGTGAATCCCAATGTACTCCAGCATGTGACTGTATTTGGAGATCGAACCTTTAGAGAGGTGATTAAGGTAAAATGAGGCCACTGAGGTAGACCCTAATTCAATCTGAGTGCTGTCCTTGCAAGAGAAAACGTGGACAAAGAGACACCAGGGGTTCACACACAGGAAAGGCCACGCAAGGACACAGGGAGAAGTTGGCCATCTGGGAGCCAAGGACAGAAGCTGCAGGAGAAACCAAATCTGCCAGCACTCTGATCTCAGGCTTACAGCCTCCAGACCTATGAGGAAACTAATTTCTGTTGTTTAAGCCACCCACTCTGTGGTACTTTTCATGGCAGCCCTAGCCACCTAATACAAAGGTGAAGCAGAAAAGCACTGCTTCCCTGAAGGTCAAGGAAGGACATAAATGAGCATACAGAGCTTGGTGGCTTCTGTGCCGAGGGTACCTTCTGAGAGGGATCTAACATAGGCTGCTGGTTCTGGGCAGCAACTAAGTGAAGTGGAGATGACCTGGACTTTGGGCTCAGGCTGACTGAAGTGCAAGCTCCAGCTAGTCATTAAGGAGCTGAGCAACCTTCTGGCAAGTTATCTAACCCCTGAGGTCTTTCTATCAACTGTAAGTGGGATTGATGCCTACACTTCAGGGTTAAAAATGTTTACCAAGGGTCGAGTACATGGTGCGTACTGAATAAATATTAAGTTTCCATTCTGCCCTTCCTTTCCTCTAAGGCAAAAGTCCGGTTGGCAGACTATGGTCTGGGAGTAAATCTGACCCACTGCATGCTTTTATAAATAAAATGTTGGAACATGGCCATGAATATTCATGAAAGGACTGTCTATGGCTGAGCTGTGCTACAGCGAGAGGTGAGTGGTTACAATACAGACCGTACGGCCCTCAAAGCCTAAAATACTTGCTATCTGGCCTTTAATGGAGCTTGTTGATTCCGCTCTGTCGTCAATTACCCTATTTCCAAAAGCTGACAGACACTTGTCATTCCTTATCATACCTGAACTTCCCAGCATCTGCCACAGATGTCATGTCTTGAGATCCTTCTTCCTCCCTGGAGGCCAGCAGTCTGAGCTCAGGCTCTGCATTTCCAACTCCCTGGTGCTCCTCACAAGTCAGCTGCTGTTGCTGCTAAGTCACTTCAGTCGTGTCCGACTCTGTGCCAACCCCATAGACGGCTGCCCACCAGGCTTCCCTGTCCCTGGGATTCTCCAGGCAAGAACACTGGAGTGGGTTGCCATTTCCTTCTCCGATGCATGAAAGTGAAAAGTGAAAGTGAAGTTGCTCAGTCGTGTCCGACTCTTAGTGACCACATGGACTGCAGCCTACCAGGCTCCTCCGTCCAGGGGATTTTCCAGGCAAGAGTACTGGAGTGGGGTGCCATTGCCTTCTCCCCTCACAAGCAAGACTCTTCCCGAAACATACAAGCTTTGAGATATTCAAAGTCACACCCCACTGGCCAGCCTGCTTCTGCATTCCACACTGCAGTTAATTACACTGGCACCTATGCCTGTGGCTACAACGGAAATCTCATGACTCAGAATCCCAGGACTGGGGTTGAAATTCCACCTGTCAGAGCCTTACCTACAATATGAGAATAATGATTCCCTTGGAGACCCCATAACAATTAAATATGGAGAAAATGTAAATAAAGCCATGAGTGCAACAAGAATTTTTTGCCTCTATATCTATCTTAGCAACCCAAGGAAGCTTCCCAATTGTGGTGAAAAGAATTTGTTACAGAATGTGCTAAAACGTGGATCCCCCGGCTCTCTGACTACAGGGCAGTTTGGGGCAGTACTCCAGGGGACAGTCCATTTACCTCGTGGCTGGACAAGTATTTCCTGTGTGTGCCATGATATGAAAAGGGCTCACAAGTGCTGGCCTTGGGCCATTTTGTACTTTTCTTCCTTCTCTATAGACTCCTTTTCCTAAAATTTTCTCAAATGGACCTCCACCTCCCTATATCCTCCTCCTCTGTCACTGCCAAGGTTTCAGCCACTACACATCCTTTGAGTCATTAGTCTCCCAACCAGTCTCCTCTACACCAAGATGGCCTGAACAAAATACTCACTATCCCAACCAAAATCTATTATTTAATCCCTCTACTTTATACTTATTCACTTCTTGGGTGCACTGGGTCTTCCCTGCAGTGTGTGGGCTCTTGGCTGTGGTGTATGGGCTTTCTCTAGCTGCAGCATGAGGGTTTAGTTGCCCCACGGCATGTGGGATCTTAGTTCCCCAACTAAGAATCAAACCAGCATCCCCTGCACTGGAAGGCAGATTCTTAATCACTGGACCACCTGGGAAGTCCCAATCTTTCTACCTTTAAAAACAGTCAAATAGTGCACATTAATGCATGCGTATGGAATCTGGAAAGATGATACTGATGAACCTATTTGCGGGGCAGCAATGGAGACGCAGACAGAGAGAAGAGACTTGTGGACACGGCGGGGAGGGAAGGAGAGAGAGAGAGGAGCTGAGAGAGTAGCGTGGAAACCTATACGTTACCATATGTAAAATAGATAGCCAGTGGGAACTTGCTGTGTGACACAGGGAGCGCAACCCAGGGCTCTGTGACAACACAGAGGGGGTGGGATGGGAAGGGAAACGGAAGCGAGGTTCAGGTACATATATATACCTATGGCTGAGTCACGCTAATATATGGCAGAGACCAAAGCAATATTGTAAATCATCCTCTAATTAAAAAAAAGTCAAAAGACTAAGACACCACTGCCAGAAGAATTAAATCCTCCCTGCGCAGCACCCCCGCCCCATTATCTCCATCCTTGTCTGAAATGCAACCTGCCCCTCTAAGGCCGTGTGAGACCAGCCACTGAGTGTCAGTCCAGACTTCATGTAAGGCTCTTCTTTCCCTAGGGGGTAGCCTTCCCACAAACCCCACCCCTGTCTGCCACATAACCCCTAATGCATGTTTGAAGAGCACCCTACAATGTCATCTGTACTCGGAACCTTGCCAGCTCCTCCGAAGAGATTCTTAGGCTCCTCCGTGTGGCCACAGCACTTTGTAAACACCACAGTGTCTTAGTCGTCATCCCTCACTCAACTGGAAGGCCCCCAAAGCTTATGGCCAAGTATGTACTTACATTTCTATTCACCTCATCTCTAGCACAGAGCCCAACACGTAGCTCACACTCAGTAAATCCGTACAAAACCGATGTTCATGGAACCTCATGAAATCACTGAGTAAAGGAAAGATGGAAGTAACTCAGAGTGCCTCTGAGGCCATTTGGAAAAATTAAGGTTAACACCAAAAGAAGTGCCATCCACACCACAGAATCTTCTTTAGAAGGAAGCCTGGAAAAGTCTCTTGCCAACTTGGCTGCCAATAAGTCCAGGAGACCTGGGGAAAGGGAGCTCAGAAGAGCTCCAGTATGTAAAAGGGGGCTG